>NC_063162.1:55819988-56478321 GCF_023159225.1 Perognathus longimembris pacificus
TACAAAACCATTTGGTGTAAACCAACTAAACAGCTCATGGGGGGGAGAGGGAAAGAGGGAGGGGGAGGGGAGAAATGAGGGAGGAGGTAACAAATTGTACAAGAAATGTACTCAATGCCTTATGTATGAAACTGTAACCTCTCTGTACATCACTTTGACAATAAATTATTTAAAAAATCAGAACTCTTAAAAAAGATTTTAGTGCTTACCAGCAAAGGAGAAACTACAAAGAAGGAAACCATATTGCTGAAGTACATATTTGTGGGAGAAATCAAATATCACTCAAGTGAGGACAAGTAGTGTCCAGTCATGCAGAATTGCTCAAGTGAAAGAATTGTGTGGCTAGACACACAATGGTAGAGAAAGGAATAGAAAAGCTTTACAGATGGAACAAAAGATTGCTTTAGCTCTTCCCAGATTGGGGTTGGCAGGCCAGATGAAATTGGAGGATTGAAAGCTAGAAATCGGGGCTTCCAGTGTGATTGGTTTGAGGAGCACATTAGAATTTGTTCTGGTTGGCTCAGAGTTGGAAACTAATACTTCTTGATCGCGCTCTCATTGAGTCTGTGGATTGATGGTTGCTGGAGAAGTGGTGGGTTGGGGGGTTTATTTTGTTTCCTTCTCAGATCACGTCTGTTTTCAGAGAAAATTGCATTAGCATGGTCAGTTTATTATACCATCATCATAGTAATCGTATCATAAAAGAAAAGTGGGTAGGAAAAAGAAAAAAGAAAAGTGGGTAGGGAGTTATTTCTATCATTTCCAAAAGGAACACAATTGAAGCAGGTTGTTCAAGACCGCAAAGATTGTGAACTTTAGGACTGGGATTTAACTGCTCAGAAGGTTGACTCAGGAACCCAATCTCGTTCCACATTCATGTAGTCATATTGGCTGAGGTAAATCTTTTAGCTTCTGCAGACCACTGGAGGGAATATATGCATAGATCAGGGAAATTTTAGACATATCCATTTATTTTGTAATGTCTACAATGTTCAGTCTAGACTTACCTTCAATATAGTCTGCACATCCATCAGCTAGTCACTGGATTGTGGGCTCCAATGTCTATACTAAGATGTCTGGTTCTAAAATAAAGTGAGGGCCTAACTAATATAACTAATATACATATTGGTGACATCATCAGAAAATACACAGGCCATTAAAACATAGTTTTAAAAGTGATAAAGATTTTATAAAAATGAACCATATTTTGCATTGTATTAGGAAAAATGACCACTGGAAAAAACCTCTTCTTCATTCCAGATTAAGGAAATTTGTGATCATTAAGGAGTTCCAGAGTAAGGAATTTATTGATGATTTATTTTACTTGCATATACAGGAAGCCAAAGGACATGCTTGAACAAGTTACAAAATATTGTGCTTAGGAGCATGTTTGCATTATTTTTCCCTTGGGTAAAATGCTGGCCTCTTCATAAGATTCTGGCACTGTGTATTTTCTTCCACAGATAAACAGTCCTCAACAGTCAAAATTAAAAAAGAAAACAATAACAAAAGCTGGTGATGGATATTCAAGATTGAGAAATGTTTCTATAAAAGACAAACTTTTTTTTAAGTACAGCTGTCAACATCTTATACATGGAAGCATGTAACTAGAACTAGAATTCTAGTTAAGAGAACTAATAGCTGGATGAATAGGAGTACAGCAATTCTATTTTAATCCTGGTTATCTTAACCCTTATACAGAATTGGGGTTTTTTGTTACTACCTTATTTTATTTTACTTTATTATTTTTGGTGATTCTGGATCTTGCAACTGAGGATCTTGCAACTGAGGCTTTTGCATTTTAGTCATGCCCCCAGATCTTTTTGGTTTTATTTATTCTATAGATAAGAGTCTCACATTCTTATCTATGGTGGCATCAGACTACAACCCTCCTATTTACGCTTTTCAGTTAGCAAAGGCCAACTCCACCATGCCTAGCTTTTCGTTGGATGGGTCTTGCTAATTCTATGCCTGGCCTCATCTCAAATCACAACCTTCCTGAAAGCTACCTTCTAAGTATCTTGGATTTCAGATGTTTGCCTCCGCATCAGGCCCAGAGATTTTCTGAATAGATGCTTTCTGACAATGGTCCAAGCATTTACATTAGATATGTGTCCTTATTGGTACAGGAAGTTTCTCTTACCCTGGTAGAACAAGATCACATTTCCTAATTTTCTTTCATATTGAACTTTCTGGTAAATGAGCTGCGAAACAACAACAACAATTGAAGTCTTAAACAAAATGACTTCAAGGAGACATTTGAAGCTAAGAAATTTTAACTTTTTTTTTTTTGGTTGTAGGCATTGAACTCGGCCTGAGCACTGTTCCTGAGCTCTTTTGCTCAAGGCTAGTGCTCTTCCACTTTGAGCCATAACTCCTCTTCTGGTTTTCTGGTGGTTAATTGGAGATAAGAGTCAGGGTCTCATGGACTTTTCTGCCTAGGCTGGCATTGAATGGTGATCCTCAGATCTCAGCCTCCTGAATAGTTAGGATTATCGGCATAAGCCATAGGCACCTGGCTTAACTGTTTTATTTTTTTTTTCAAGCACTCATTTGGGTCACCATGGGGAAATCAAATAAAAGACATTTCCAGAAAAAAATATATACACATATTTAGATGTATATATATATATGTATGTATGTATGTATATATATATATGTGTGTGTGTGTGTATAGGTGGATACACATCCCCACACACATATGATTTGACTATGTTTGGCTTTTATAGATATGTATATATGTGTGTATGTATGTATATGATTTGGCTATGTTTTGGCTTATATATGTATGTATATATATATATATATATATATGTAGATGAAGATATACACTTCCCCACACACATATGATTTGACTATGTTTTGGCTTTTAAGGGTCCCCCAAATGCTTATGTATCAAAAAACCTTGGACCTAGCTAATGACACTATTGGAGCTTTTAATAGGCAAATTCTACCAGAAGGAATTGAGGTCATTGGAAAGACACCCTTGACAGAGCTATTCGGACTTTGCCATCTCCTCCTCTGTCTCTTCCTCCTGGCCACAGTGAGCTTCACTCTACTAATGTTCCCAGTGATTATGTTCTCTTACCATAGGCCCAAAATAAGGGCAAGCAATCATGGCGAGAACATGGTTGAAACTGTAAGTCAATGAAATCTTTCCTCTTCCAAGTTGACTCTCTCAGGAATCTTTTCACAGTGATAGAAAACTGTCTCATACACTGTCCTCCCCCCAGTCCAATGGTCTAGTGAGCTAACTTGTTATCAGAATATAGGAGGGAAAATTTGGGCTTAGATTCTTCCTTTGACTACTTTAGCTTTCAAGATAGTCGTGGAAATACAGTATTCTACTATTTTCAAATTTAGTAAAAGTTTTCATGAAATTGCCTTCTGTTTCCACTTACTTTTCTTTATTTGTGTGCCAATCACAGGGCTTGAACTTGGGGTCTGGCTACTATCTCTGACTTTTTGTGTGCAACACTAGAGCTTGACCAGTTAGCCACAATTTCGCTTCCAGTGGTTCATTGGAAATGACAGTCTTATAGACTCTTTTGCCCAGGCTGGTTTTGAACTAAAATCCTCAGATCTAAGCCTCTCAAGTAGCTAGGATTGTAGGCATGAAATATTGATAACTGGCTACAGATACCCTCAAGCTCCTCCATTAGGACAGTTCCTGATGTAGGCATGGTCAGTTGGGTGAAATAACTAACTAGCATGGGTTAGGGACTCCATGGAGCCCACCCCACCCCAGACCACATCATCACTTTTGACATTCTGTTTCCACAGCTCTCTTAAAAGTCCATATCACAGACATGTCATATATTTAGGGTCAGGGGTGTGTGTGTGTGTGTGTGTGTGTGTGTGTGTGTGTGTGTGTGTGTGTGTGTGTGTGCTTGCAGTCCTGGGTTTGAACTCAAGACCTAGATACTCTGAGCTTTTTTGTTCATAGCTAGTGCTCTACCATGTAAGCCACAGCTCTACTTGCTTTTTGGTGTTTAGTTGGAGCTAAGAGTCTCATGGCTTCAAAGTGCAAATTTGAGATGAACTCTCAGTCTCTTAAGTAGCTAGGATTACAGGTGTGAGCCATTGGTTCCTAGCTATTTAGGGTCATTTTATGCTTTTATGTTTTGACCAATTAACATAGGCTTGGGAAATTTTACCCATTCTCTTTGATAATTCTCGTTTTCCTTTGGAAAGGCACACTCTTCTATAAAGCATGAAATGATGATGTTTCTTGGGACTCTACATGATGCTTTCCTTAGACTTTTCTCTGTTCTCTTTTTTCTTTAAACATATTCATTGAGATATCTTATATATGTCACCCCCATTTATGTGGGTCACCTGCTATGCTTTTACTCCCTAATAGTCTTTGCCAACTCCAAGTATCTACAAAATGGAGCTATAAAATGGACTGTTAGATTACCAGTAATTTTGAAATACCCTTGATAGGCAATAAATGGTAAGACTTCTAGAAAATATTTATTATGGAATTACAGTTTAAAATGATCACTTTATGTTCATTTTAATTTTTCACTCTATATTTACCTCCTTTCACTTTTTTCTTATCTTGTCATTTTCTTTTAATTCAAAAGCTCTATGATGCTTACCCGATTTTCAGTCTTAGAAGTATGTGTAAATCAAAGACTGAGGGTAAAACTTAGTGGTAGAGCACTTGTGTAGCCTGTGCAAAGTCCAGGTTTCTTACCTAATAAAGGAAGGAAGGAAGGAAGGAAGGAAGGAAGGAAGGAAGGAAGGAAGGAAGGAAGGGAGGGAGGGAGGGAGGGAGGGAGGGAGGGAGGGAGGGAGGGAGGGAGGGAGGGAGGGAGGAAGGGGGAAAGTGAGGGATAAAGGGATTGAAAGAGAGAAAAATCAAGAAATATATACCAGAATACATTGTTTGTACCACAATATAATATACATGGATTCTAACAGTACATAACCTTATGAAATGTGGTTCTTTCATTTTGCACCCCTAAGACATCTCATTACATATACTGAAATTTCCCAAATCTGAAAAAACCAAAATATTTCTAGACTATTCCAATTTGAACAAAAGATATGCAGTCTGTATTTTCACAATTATCTACATTATATGATTATTTGCTGAATATTTAATAATCTCCTTGAATAAGTGTCCTGTAGGTCTACTTGACAGATCTTTAGTATTTTATTTTGATTGAATGTATGCATGAAAGTTAGAATCAGCAAATGTGGAGGTGCCACTATAAACTATAGAGACCTGTTTGAAGAGAAAGTTAGTATGGTTATGTCAAGCCCTTGGTTCAACCATTTGTTAGGATGAAATAAGGTCAAGCTGAATTTTTTTTCATTTCTCCTCTAGGGCTCATTCTAGAATATAAAACATGGCAAGACAAGGGAGGAGAAGGAAGATGAGATGGTTAACGTTTTGTAGAGCCCATTATGTCTCAGGCAATTTTAGGGAAAAACAATCTAGCTAGAATTTCAGGAAATTATGCTTGCCCTTAACCAAAGTCACTGTCTAATAATCAGGAAAAATGGAACACAGCCATAGCACAAAGCCAAATGCAATGTTTTCTTCTTAGTTTGGGTTGTCTCCCTCTACCTTGTACCTGCTAAATAATGACTCTTGGATAATGTGGAGTTAGCCAGGTTGTTGCCTTTCAAAAGCCTACATAATGGCCAGAATGTGAAAAACTGAAGGTTTTCCAGATGTACCTCAAGAGGGTTATGGATTACTTGTTTTCTTTGAAAATGTTCCTTAAAAGGGTAATAAAGCATCTTAGTACAAAAAGTTCCATTTGGTTAATACTGTACCATACCTCTTAGGCTGGATTGCCTTTTTTGACTTACCTAGAAACTTTCAGGTCATGTCCAAAGATGTCCACAAAAGTCACTGCTAATGGCAAGAAAGTGGGAAAGCTCTGAAACTTTGTATAAAATAGTATAGAATGCCCACTTCATGAAATGGTTGTGTAGAATAAAGTTGTAAGGAATATTAACAGAATAATGCTTTGTATATACAAAGCTTAACAAATAAGTGGCTTTCCCCACAATCACCTTCAAAACATAAAGAACTTCCATTTCTGTTAGGACTGTTAGAAGGCCCACAGGATGGAAAAGAAAGCCACCTCCCTAACTTCTATTTCCAAGATAGCTCTGAGCATCGCTACTAAGGTGCCCCACCAGATGGATTCTTTGGGACTATACTTAAATTGAGTAGCAAGCAGGAGGCATTCCCTTCAGGATGGAAAAATGACACTGCTTGAGCCTTTTGTCCATTTTAGTGACCCAAGAGCCTTGATCTGCTTTAGATCCTAGGGGTAGAGAAAGACTATGGGTCTTCACAGACAAAAGTTTTCTTGGCACAATCACCCAGTACCACCTCCAAATACATCCCAGTTCTGTTCAGTTCAGATGGGAATGCCTCCATCTGTCTACACTGAACACATTTTATGCTTGGAGATATTGCCTATAGTCTGGCTTGAATATTCTAAGGTAATACTTCTCAAATACTACATATATTAAACTCCTTTGGGGATATTATTTAGCCTGTATAAAAATGCAGGCTATACAGGGTGAGTCCTTTTTTTTGTTGTTTCTATATGTTGGTACTGGGACTTGAACTCAGAGATTTATCCTCTTGCTTGGATTATTTGCTCCCAGCCAGTGTTCTACCACTTGAGCCAAGCCTCCACTTCCAGCTTCTTGCTAGTGAGATGCAGATAGACTCTCAGACTTTTCTATTCAGGCTGTCTTTGATCCATAGCCCTCAAGACCTCAGCCTCCTAAGTAACTAGAATTATAGGAATCAACTATAGTAGGCACTTGGCTGAATCTTGGATCATATTTTAAGTAACTTGTAAGCCAATGGTTCTCAAATTTTAGTGAACATCAGACTCATTAGCAGGCTTTTTAAACCAGATGTTCAGGCCCCATTCCCAGAATGTGTGATTTGGGATGTGTAACATTTACTCATCTTTTAAGATAGGCACTTCTATTAAGATAGGCATTTCTGGTAAATCTTGAATAATGTTGATAATATACTTAAACACCAATTTTCTGAGTCCTACACAAAAAGGCCAGAGTAATGTAGTACCTCCTTTGCATACTTTACCTGAAGTGATGTGTACTATGTGTACAATTTCCTGGCTTTCTATGGCCATGTGTTTCCAATTCTATACTATAATTAGTTCCCCCAATATCTTACTGAGAACAGTGTCTTTCCCTTTTCTCCCATTGTGCAAAGTATGGGAGGAACTACAGAGGGCATGGACACTGAATGACATGGTTTGTTGGAAGGTTGTCTTTCCACATGAGCAACCATCTTGCTACTCATTCCCCATGAACTAGACTGGGCAATGGAACTCAACAGACACATCTTAGGAAGCAGTATTCTGTCATTCCAAAGGAAAAGACAGAGTTCAAAGCAAACAAAAAGAGAAATCAATCTCCTTAGAGAATAACTTCTATTTGGAAGTTTACAATTCGAATTTCAATCTGGGACACAGATGCATTGGTCTAGGATGGCCTCCGGGATGGCTGGAGAATTTAGGGAAAGCTGAGGTTTTTATTAGGACAGAAAGTCTATATAAGTTATTTTATGCAGTTCATGGGCACTTTGGTGCCTGCAGGAGATGACAAGCTCTAGGTGGTGAGCAATGGCAGTTACTATGCAAAGCGAGTCTAAAGGTCACACATGGCAAACACATACACATTAAGTAAAAACAACTTAAAGGTGAGTCAGGCTGTCTGGCTGGACTGGTTGTGGGAAGAAGTTTCTGAACCAGGCATCCATGACCTGTCTCTCTTCTTTCCCAAACCCCATCAACTTTAGTACATTGTAATAGAAATGATTCTGCTTTGTATAATACAATACCCATCATGGTAACATAAATACTCATAGATGAGAAAATAGCAAGCATATCCCCTTTTATCGCCCCCCCCATTCAAGTGTTTTGCCCTGTCTTCCATCCCTGTTTACATGTCATTCCATTTCCCCATTTGTCAGTGATCACTGAGAGAGAAGACAGGATCAAGACAGCATGTGTCCACTAACTGAATTAAAGCAAGTTAGTTATCTCTCCGTAACCTTTTCCATCCCCAGGCCCAGGAGGGTTCTTCCAGAACCCCGGCTCTAGCTCAGCTCTGAAATGTCCAAAGTGACATGTCAGCACAGCACCAGATGGCTGCTGGCAACTATTGAGAAACGTGACAGACATTTCTACTCTATGCCTTTAAAATGTTGAATCGTTCCTTTCTATCAAATGTGTCCATCTGCACTTGACCTTTCAGTGAAAAGCATGTAGCTCTGTTAACAAGCCTCTCCTTCAAAAGGCGAGAATCAATCCACTCCATTGCATGTTGCACTTCAGGGGCGCCTGCTCCCTCCTGAGCCCTCACAGATACAGCCCTAGATGCCGTTTCCAGCACCCAAGGAGGCAAGTTTCCCTTCAACTTGATGTGCAAACTCAACTGAAGGTGGAATTCTCCAGAGCAGACAAGTATTTTGGAGTGTAATATTTAGCTCCCTGACACTGCTTAACCACTGTAATTATTCTGCTCCCTGGAGAGTCAAATGGATTTAGTAATTATAGAAAAGAAAGTGACATAGATAAACTCCTTATTTTCTCAGCAAACCTTCTCAGACTAGCTGATTAAACCTTAGCTCAGATCTCAGGTTTACAGCACCATTGTATTACTCTTGAGATCATATATTAATGAAATCTATCTTAGCGGTCCTATGAATAATTCACATTTTAAAATAAAAGGCAAGTCCCTGTAGTTCACCTTCTCTGTACCAAGAAGTGTTTTAAGTGTCTTACATATAATAACTAATTTCTCACAATGCCTGGATAAGTTTGGCACCAACACTGGCTTAATTTACAGAAAGATAAGTACCTGGCCAATATCATATACCTAAGCTTTATCAGCGGGCATCAAATTTGGCCTTTCTATTACTTTACATAGGACACTTCCCACATCACTAACACATCAACTTCCTGCTCAAAAGACATAGCTAACAAGCTGAAACGCAGTCTACAGAATGGGAGAGTTTTGCCTAGGTATACATCAGACAATGGCCTCATATCTAGAATTTACTGAGAACTTGAAAACCTAAATTCTCAAATAACTAACAACCTAATTAATAAATGGGCTAATGAACTAAATGTAGACTTCTTGGAAAAAAGTAAAAATGGCCAACAGACACATGAAAAAATACTCAACATTTCTGACCATAAAGGAAATGCAAATCAAAGAGCATGGAAATTTCATCTCTACAGTTAGAATGGCCATCATCAAGAAATACAAGCAATAATGGATGCTGGTGTCAATGTGAGCAAAAGAGAACCCTAATACAGTGTTGATGGGAATGTAAACTTGTTTGATCACTCTGGAAAACAGTATGGTAATACCACTCTTGGGCATTTACCCAAAAGATTACAAACTAGGAAAAAATAAATCTACCAGCATAACCATGTTTGTTGCAATACAATTCACCACAGGCAAGGCATGGAATCACCCCAGATGTTGCACTTGCAGAAGGCGAGGCTAAGAAAGGCTATGTATCCTTTGGACAGTGCATACTTGCAATTAATCTGAGCTTTTTTTTTTTGCCAGTCATGGGGCTTGAACTCAGAGTCTGGCACTGCCCTTGAGCTTTTTTACTCAAAGCTATCACTCTACCACTTTGAGCCACAGAGCCACTTCTGGTTTTCTGGTAGTTAACTGGCAAATATAGTCTCACAGACTTTTCTACCCAGGCTGGCTTTGAACCATGATCCTCAAATCACAGCCTCCTGAGTAGCTAGGCTTACAGATATAAGCCACCAGCAGCTGGAGAGCCTTCCTTTTAATTGCGATTTTAATTGCAATTGTTATAGAACAGAAATCATTGCCGAAACTTAGTCTCATCGCCCTAAATTTACATTTATGTCATTGTCACCTGCCTTGGCACTTAACCTCTTGTGCTCCAGTATGCTTTGGGGTTTATTCATTGTTTCCCCTTTTATACTGTAAACTTCTTTGTGGTAGAAGATGCTTCCATTTTCTCTTTACCTCTTCTCAACATGGTTCTTTTGGGTTACAAAATATGTTAGAAAAGATAATGTTTTTAGTAACTAACTCTAGTGGAGACACCGTGGAATTCTAGGGTTGGCTGGATATCAATGAAATTGTAGTCTCTACAACTTGATATTCTAGTAGTTTGGACTAGAGCCAGACAAGTTGTTTCTTTCTGTTTGTTTGTTTTTAAATAATTTTTATGTATGTATTTTCTGATATCTTAGGCAGTACAATGACAAGTAATGTTTTATCCTGGACATAAAACATCTGTAAATTCTCTGTAGTTTCACTATAATTTTTTTTTTGGCCTGTATTAGGGCTTGAAATCAGGAATAGGCAGCTTGTCTCTATGCTATTTCACTCAAGGTTGGCATTTTGCTACTCAAACCACAGTTCCACTTATAGCTTTCTCCATGCCTAATTGGAGATAATATCCTCAAGACCCTCAACTTTCAGCGTCCTCCTGAGTAGCTAGGATTACAGGTATGTGCCACCAGTGCCTGGCTTCCCATCCCATTTTCTTTATATGGAAATATACTAAAATGACCCTAAAGTTTTAAGTGAATAAAAGGTAATGGTCTACCCATGGACACATTACTATGGTTTATCAGATAACTTTTTTATAATCATAGTCATCCAATAAATACCATTGCCTGTGTTTTTGCCACAAATCTACTAAGATCTGCATATAGCTGAAAGTTAAGGGTAAGTCTGTGAATTTGCTATGCAAAGTGTGGCTTGGGACAAGGAAATGGGCATCATCAGGAAGTTTGCTTAAAAATGCTGATTGCACAGCCCCTGGATAGACACTAACATTTTAGAAAAGATCTCTAGTCAGGTGGGCTTTTGTCACATGAAAAGCAAAATAGCAATGATAGATACTAGATTTATAGATGTGGTAATCAAGTACCTACTTGGTCAAAACCTGTTTGTGGATTAGTTGGACATGAATTGAGATAGATGAAAAGAGATCAAAGAATATTCTAAGGGCAGGAAAAGAGTGACACAGTTTAAGATACTTGATGTTTATGTGGCAGACTTTGAAGTATCTGAGGCTAAGTGGATAAATTCATTTGGAGCTCAGGAAGAGTCCCAGATTGGAGATATGCACTGGGATTGTGAAATGCAGTGAGAATACAATTGAAAAGAAAGAACATGGAGAAAGAATAGCAGAGCAAGGACAAAATGGCCTCAATATAATCCTGTGAAGATTTATTATTCCTCTTCACTCTGTCTCAAAGGCTTAGAAATAGGATTATGTTTTAAAGGACCTTGAGCCAATGTGAGGATAAGATGGCTAACAATTGGAGTTCTTAGGTCAATGAATGGACGTCTTTACTGAAACAAAGAGGAGCTATCTTCTATTTTATCCAATACACGTAGACTTGCCAAGGGTGCTTCAGGAAAAATTAAACTACAGAAGCATCGTGAATATTCAAGCCCTGAAATCCCACTGTTACCAAGGCTAAATGATTGTAAGGGTAAATGTCCCAGTATGTTCAAATTCTAGCACTGTTAACTGCAATTGCAATATAAGGCCATCGAGTTTTGATGTTTAAAATGTATAGAATAAGAGCAAATAGCTACATCACGTTATGGAGATGGCAGGATTTGATTTGTTTCAGCCCTGGGAAATTGCTGTTGTAATTTTTTTCTGCCACTGTCACAGGGATGGCTTGAGTTGTGTTAAGGAAATCTGAAAACAAAGGTCACTAAATTGAGACTCTTAGAAGATTCTATGCCCCCTTTTCTTTCATGTCTCTAATATATAACCTCTGTTGCACTATACTGCTAATAAAATAAGATCTGATTATGCCAGTTTATGAGTGTGGTTGTGAGGAGGGGATTATAAATGCTTCTTTTCTTATGATGTGGTTAAACCTCAAAAGGCACATTGCAAGCTGAATATCATAACCCCAAATGCATTTGTTACTTCAACCTACCTAGCTGAGCAATACAGTATACTGTGGAGTATCTGTGAAGTCTCCTATGATTGCCTGAGAGACAGCTATGGCTCACTGCTACTACAAGCATTCCAGTCAAGGGTCATGTTGCATACAGCTTTCCCAGGAAAAGACAATCTGAAATATGATTTCTACTGAATGATTGTTGCTTTTTCATCATCATATAGTTGAATATTTTTAAGTTGAACAATTGTAAAATAGGAACTTGATTCTTCTGAGAAAATCCTATTGTCTTCAGGATTGACTCAAACTCTTTGGATTTTACCAACAACATTGCATATCTCAACTCAGATTCTTCTCTAGGTAACAAATGATAATTTTTTTTTCTTCTCTAAAAATGGTCTTCAACCTTACTCTTCACCTGGAGAACTTCTTGTCTCTAAGAACCCAATTCAAATGTTCCCTTTTCACTAAGGCTTTCAAAATGTTCCAAATTAGATTTAGTTATTGCACAGCAATCTTCACAGACTTTCAATAGCTCAATTAAGAAATTTTTTTTTCTGAGGGTTGGGGTTTATCAGTCTTCTTCATAGCATTGAGCTGAGGAACAGCTTCTATCCTTCTCATCTTCAACTTGCATTTAGTCATCAACCCTAAGATCCTAATCTATAATGGCAAATGTGTATTTATTTGCCAAACTAGACAAATATATTTGTACATGAGTGGATGTGCACCCATGTGTGTACACAGCCATACACAAAAAAAAGATAAATAAAGCAGGGTATGATATAATCCCCATCAAGGTAAATTTTTTTCAAGAGGTATTCCAGATTCGTGTATGTGTGTGTGTGCATGCGTGCGTGTGTATCCTGGGTATTGAACTCAGAACCTGGGTGTTGTCCCTTACCTTTTATGCTCAAGACTAGTGCTCTACCATTCAAACTACAGATCCGCTTTTGGCTTTTTTGATGCTTCATTAGAGATGAGAATCTCATGGACTTTGATGCCTAGGTTGGCTTTGAACCATGATTGTCATATCTCAGCCTCCTGGATTACAGGCATGGGTCATCTGCATCAGGCTCAGGTTCAAATTTTAAAAGCAAGAAATGGAATACAGAGTGATATGAGAAGGCAGACAACTACTTGTAGATTAATAATGCTATGTGAAGGTAATAAAAAAAAAGTCCCTAGACAGAGACTTTAAACATTGACTCTTATACCAGTATGTCTTTGGGAAAATCAACCAACTACTTGTATATGCATTCTCTTTCTGCAAGAGACGGTAACAGCTATGTGACGCATGGTTGTAGAGGAAGTATACGTTTGACCTATCGTTGTGTGAAGCAAGAGGAGCATGATTAAAATGAAATCAGCAATATTTTCACACAAGTTCTTAGATAGGTAATCCTGGTAGTTGCCCTGTGTTAGGATTTTCCAGAGAAAGATTTACAGAACTAACTAAAGGGATAAGGGGAACCCAGGGAGACAAGGAATTTGTCCATACAAATATGGCAGCTAACAAGCTCCAGGCAGTGCATTCAGCAAGATGGAGGTTCAAGAGAACAACAATGTGTTTTCAGGAGGCTTGGGAAACAGAAAAGATGATGAGATCATTGCTAATCTGAAAGGCAGCAGGTCAGTCCCTCAATTCCAATCTGAAAGCAGGAAGTAAAATGCAGCTTGGGAAACAGAAAAGATGATGAGATCATTGCTAATCTGAAAGGCAGCAGGTCAGTCCCTTAATTCCAATCTGAAAGCAGGAAGTAAAATGCAGTCCAAGCAGTCAGGGAGAATTAGTTCTCTCTAACCCAAAGAGTCAACCTTTGCATTTATTCAGACTCTCATGGGCTAGGTGGAGCACACCAACTAAAATATGCTGGACTAAATAGGGTACTTAATCTGCCCTACTTAGTCCAGCATCTTAAGTAGTTGCACACAGGGTTTTCAGTCCAACCTATGAATTCATGAGCACACCACATCATAATTCCTGGCACCCCCTTCAACATTCTCCCCAAGCCTCCCAAGCCTAGCCATCTTCCCAATTTACCTGATTCTATCTGCACAAAAGTAGACTGGGCATTATAACTGCATTTGCCTACTTTTTCTCTCCCCATTTGTCTGACCTCATTCCCTGGCCCCATGAACAGATTCCAGCTTCCTGCTTTGCATTTGAGCTGTAAGTTAGTTGACCCAAAAGAATTACATACTTGGAATCTTCCTATGAATATATCCTACTTTAGTTAACATGTTTGTGTGTGTTAATATATATGTGTGTATCTACATACATATATACATGTGCATTTGATCCTGCACATATATTCTCACGTATATTGGATATACGTGAGAATATAAATGTGTCTTTTGTGTCTCTGAGCCTGACTTACTTCAAATGTTAACTCCTGTTCAGTCAGGAATACCCTCACAGATACACCAAGAATGATGCACAGCCAAATGTCTAGACACTCCGTTGTCCCATCAGGTTGACACAAAAGTTGCCTAGCACATTCCTTTATTCCAGATGTAAGCCTTATATGACGGCCCTTCACAGGTCTCTATCCTAGTAGATATTCTGGATTTATCTCTGGGAATCTAGTCTCTAGCAGTCTATCTGCTGGCACTGAGCCTCCATTCACCTGACCCTACTCGACAATTGTCATATCAGCATATTCCTGGAGCACTATCATTAAGAAGAGCTCCTAGGGGCTGGGGATATGGCCTAGTGGCAAGAGTGCTTGCCTCGTATACATGAAACCCTGGGTTCAATTCCCCAGCACCACATATATAGAAAACGGCCAGAAGTGGCACTGTGGCTCAAGTGGCAGAGTGCTAGCCTTGAGCAAAGAGAAGCCAGCAACAGTGCTCAGGCCCTGAGTCCAAGGCCCAGGACTGGCAAAAAAAAAAAAAAGAAGAGCTCCTTGATCTCCTTTTGATCTATTTTCTTAGTGTTGTGCTAAATGTAGTATTATTATCCCTTACTTGTTCTCACATGGGCATTAGAAGAGGCATGCCTTCTTTCCCATAAGGCTAAGTGAGAGAAGTAGATATTCTTAAATTGGAGCTGTAAAATAATACCTAATCTCCAGTCATTTGAGAATTGTTTCTTAATGTAACAGGTGCTAAAAAAAAGTTGCTTTCTACAGAGAAGTAGTAGCCATTCTCTGGGTTCATGAATGAAAAAAATAAAAAGAAGAAGAATGCTTGGCATTCCTTTCTCCATTTTGTGTGTCTCTGTATTCCCATTGCAATAATCTAGGACAGGACTTATCAATAACATCTGAGTTACACCATGCTAATTCTACCTTTAAGAAACAGACCAACCAGTTGGCAATGAAGGCTTGTTTATTCTGACCAGTGATGATACTGCTACAAAATTCTCCAGAGAAGGACTGAAATAGTGATCAGCCAGATCATCCTTCAACCTGGAGTGTTTGCTAAGGATGAATGCACACCTCTCTATGCCTGCCCCCAATTCTTTGTTGTCCATAAAACCTATAGCTCATATCTATGCCTTAAAAGTGACTAAAGATGGACTGAAGTGTTATCTTCCTGTCACATGCTGGTGGCATGTAATAACTTGCCTTTCTCTCCTGTTTCCCTCTCTGATTTGTGTGTGTGTGTGTGTGTGTGTGTGTGTGTGTGTGTGTGTGTGTGTGTGTGTGTACCAGCCCTGGGACTTGAACTCAAGCCTTGGGAGTCGTCCCCTAGCTTTTGTGCTCAAGGCACTGCTTGTCTCTATCTCAGGGATCAGACCTCCCACCAAATAGGGATGGGGCCTGGTAATCAGGAGAGGCAAAAGGGTGACTGGTTTACAGCCCAGTTTAATTATTGAAGAGTTCAATCCCCTCTTAAAGACCTTGAGCTTTTGGCTTCATAGATTGTAAATTGTGTTACACAATTCATTTGAAGAGGGTTGTTGCCCAAGAATGCTGATCTATATTTTTTCCACTCCGCAAATGGATTATTTGATTTTCTCCTCCTCCCAATTAGCATCAATGGTGTATTTTCTAACAGTCTGATTTGACCTTGAAGGTTAAACATAGCGTGCTTATCTGCTGTTCCAATCAATGCTGCTCTGACATTGCTATTCCTCACCTTAACTTCCATTGATGATTTGATTTAAACCAGCTGTTTTTGCTAATTCCATAATTAGTAACTTGGCAAAGCACAAATCTTGCAGGGAGGCAGAAAATCATTAACTCAGATTTACATATCTAATGAGATTTCGGCACAGATAGGTTGTCCCAAAGAATATTCATCTCAAATATGAAACTCAAATTTGCACAAAATAGAAAATGAAAAAAATCTTACAATATGCTGTAGCACATGAGATTTATATTATTGCATATCTCCATTTTGGTGCATATCAAATGCATGCTAAGTGCTGTACCAAATGTTTTATATCAACTGAATGTAAAGCAAAACATATAGCTATTATCGGATGCACTTTGCAAATGAGAACCTAGGGTCTAGAGGCAGTTAATATTTTTCCGATATAGCATAGACAGAAAATGGAAGGTAGAGATACAAAATTAGATTTGCCTAAGGCAGAACAGATACATAAGGCATCAGAAAAATTAAAAAATATGAAATATTAAAAGGGCTAGACTCAGAAAGTCAAAACAGGAAGGAATTTTTTTTAATTTAATGAATTGAAAGCATCAAGCTCCCATCCCACTACCTCCTTCTAAATATGGTTATAAGAGTAGAGTGATGCATTCTCTCTTGAGATGCTCACAATGTATGAACTCACAAATGGGTTGGGACAGAAATCCAGTGGATGGACCTGGTAAATGGAAGCTCTGGTATATCTTCATTGTTCCTGGATTATTAATAAGCCTAGATTGTCTTCTTGTTATTTCACTAATAAATAGCAATGACCTTGGACAAGTTGGGCTGCCTGAGCCCCATTCTTTTTCATGATTAGGAGTTGCTCCATCACCAACCATACCCAACTCCCCCAGCTCAAAGAATATGAAGTCCATGGGAAAAAAACCTGCCATTTGGGAGGTTGGGGAAAACACTCATAAAAGGAAGTGCTTCTCTCACCCCCTTTCCATTTATTATTATTTTTAACCAATCCTGAAGCTTGAACTTAGGGCCTTAGCACTGGCCTTGAGCTAATTTTGCTCAATGCTAGCACTCTACCAATTGAGCCACAGCAACAACTTGGGGATTTTTTTCTTCTGGTATGTGGTACTGAGGAATCAAACCCAGGGCTTCATGCATGGTAGGCAAGCACTCTGCCACTAAGCAACATTACCAGCTTCCCTTTTCCGTTTCTCTCTACCCTGCTATACAAAAATAAATCTTTGCTAAAACTTTCACCTTGTGAGATTTCCCTTATTGTGAGACACCTTTCAAATGCTTTTTAATGTATATCTCAAGTTCCTGTGATTTGTGCATAGAATCAGAAAAGCTGAGGGACCTAACTCATCTCATTTCTGCTCTGATAACGTAACTTTAATTTTTATGTACTTTAAATTCTTTTCCCGGGACTTAGCTATTTTCTTTGACTCTCAATGTGTGAGACTCTATGGGTCCCATACACCCCAGCTCAGAAAAGCTATAGATTTGGATTTGTCTTGATTATTATGAGACTGGGTGGGATGTGGAGTTCAGTGGCCCTACAAAGGGAACTAGGCAGGATTATGGAATTTAGATCTCCATCTCTGAATGCAAGGTTGTTTGTGTATTCGGAACTATGTTATAAATTACCTAATAATTTTAGAATTTCTGCTATTAATGAAGTGTGTTCACCATTTATATAAGAATTCTAGAAATGCCAGTTTACTAGTCATTAACTTAATAGAAGACATGGATTTATATTCCTCTGTCACTAAGCCTAATGGCATTCTCCTAGAGCTTGAACTCAGGTCCCACGTTCTGTCTCTGAGTTATTTTGCTCAAGATTGGCTCTCTATCTCTTGAGCCACAATTCCACTTCCAGCTTACTTTTGGTTAATTGAAGCTAATGAGTCTCAGGAAGTTTCCTGCCTGGGCTAGCTTCAAACTGCTATCCTCAGATCTTAGCCTCCTGAGTAGCTAGGACTACAGGTGTGAACCACTGGCACCTAGCTCTGTGTTTTTATCCAAAGAAAAATTTCCAAACAGAAGAAAAAAGCCTGACTTATTCTTTATGCTACCTTAGAAATAAATACCTAAATGAGTCTGGAACTACAGTAGTTTACACAGAAGAATAATTAAGACATAAATCAATCCAACATTTACTATGCTATCAAATGCAGTATTTCAATCTGTCTCCCAAGGCAGAGCTTAGAAATGAAGAAACTGGGGCTGGATATGGTCAAGTGTTTCTCTCAAGGTTGCAAGGCTCATTTCTAACAGTAGGGCCCTGTACTCTGCTCCCATAATTGTCAGCATGTCCTTTAAAGCTAAATCTGCAAAGTTTTAGAATCCAACTCTCCACACTGAGCTGGCCCTCTACCCAGCACACAGACATCTGAGTCACAATGGATTGTTAGGAAGTGACGGTCACTTTCAAATCTATCTCTAATCCTACAATGATTATACTGATTAATATGTTAGCAGGGTTGTTAGATGTGTTAGGGATGGAGGCAAGCAGCCACATTACCCTACTACTTCCTTTTGTCTACTGACTACATCATGTAGGATGCACCTTCATAGCAACCTCTATAATTCTACCTAGGTCCACAAGCAACAGGTAGAGTTACTGAGGCCCAGCTTCCTATGAGACAAACACCAAACAGCCAGAGGCTTGATCTGGGGTGTGGTGAGCCACTGTGTACAGAATTCAAGTTTTATTTGACTAAGCTTCACCTAAGAAAACACATTTTAAGATTGATTTTCTCTCAAAATGCCCTTGGGCTTTGTAACACAGAAGGTAGTTTTATTAGAAAATAGATAACAATTAAAATAAATAACAACTGAAATAAATAAATATAAACCAAAATAAATAGGAATATAAAGAACCATTCCATAGGGAGAGTTTACCAACTGCCTCCAAGTTAAATAACCAACAAGCAAAACAATCCATTCTCTCTGTTCACAGTTTTGTTTATCACTTCAATCAGGTGAGATAAAGTATGCAAAGTTCTCTTTGTCATTTAAATCAGGTAAAATAAAGTATGCAAAGTGTTACCTAATTCTGGGACTATTTACATTTAAAACTTTCCCTTTTTATGCTAACACTTTCAGAGTCCTTTCCCTCAGATATCTTTGCAACTAATTATTATTATTTTAATCTATGTGAGTCCAGTTTCTAATTAAATTACAAGTGTGGTGGCTGACATATTTTTAACACAGGGTTCAAAATTTTTCCCAACATGCTTAAGGTTAGATCAGTAGGCCTGCCTACTTCACTGCTTCCACATAGTTTTACCACTGGTTATGTAAAAATAGCATATTAGTAAGTGCAAAGCCAAAATAAGCATGGCCTACACATAAGAGCAGAGCAAGATTTATTGCCTGCATCAGACAAGGAGAACACATGAGTTATCTCACATGCAATGCCCTTCTTGAACCTCAAAAGCATGGGGATTTTATTGGAGATCCTACATACATTCATGAAGAAAAGCATTTTAGGGGTGAGCCTATTCCTGAGCAAGCTCACTTTAAGGTCCTAATTTAAAACAGAAGACATGTTTTTGGCCATGCTGAGTTCAAGGTCTTAGAGCCCGTGTTCCAAAGATGACAATGGTTGACAAAGATGCCACCACAGGCACTAAGATTGCATGATCAAGTTGTAGCAGAAAATGAATGAAAAGGCATACAGAAGGTGCATTTTTACTGTAAGGATTTGAACTTGAATTTTTCTGTCCCACTCAGGGGGTAAAAAAATTATGTTGTTACTGAGTACATACTTTATTTCTTCCACTTGCCCCCAAAGTATGTGATACCTACATGTGGGAGGTTTTCCCCAAAGGCTAAGAAATCAAGAAAGTTATTCTGCAGCCAGCCAGGGTCCTCCAATTATTGGTATCATGTACTTGAAGAGGTGTCAGCCCACAGGTTAAAGGCTGGGCTGCCAAGACTGCTGGTGTAAGTCCCATAATTCTTGAAAACAAGCTCCTTGTAGTCTATTAATGTCATAGAAGCAGCTCAAAGAACTCATGGAAACATATTAGCAGGTTGGTGTGTGTGTGTGTGTGTGTGTGTGTGTGTGTGTGTGTGTGTGTGTGTACCAGTGCTAGAGCTTAAACTCAGGGCTCAAGGCCTGGGTACTATCCCTGAGCATTTATGCTCAAGTCAGCTCTACCACTTGAACCACACCTGAACCTCCAGCTTTTGGCTGGCTAATTGGAGATAAGAGTCTCAAGGACTTGGCTTCACACTGTGATCCTTAGATCTCAGCTGCCTGAGTAGCTAGGATAACAACTTTTTATGAATGTTATTACAAGGGTACAGATGAAGAGCCCTACCCAGTAGGATGTTGAGGGTTTGGGGATATCGAGCTTCTGGTTCTTTCTGGATAAGCCACCATTCAGGAACCTCCATGGCAATTTGGAAGTTCTCCAAATGTTATCTTTTGGAGTTTTTATGGAAACTTCATTACCTAAGCAAGATTGATAGAATCATTGGCCAATAGTGATCAACTCAACTTTCACTTCCTTTCCCTTCCATTGAGCTTAAGCAGTAAGGCTAAATATCCAAACTCGCTAACTCTGCCTTTAGTTGTCTTTCTGGTGCCAAACTGCCAAGGGGCTGTTAGCCATCAATCAGCTTTCTGGTATACAAGGAGACACTAGCATTTTGATGATTCCAAGGATTATTCAATATGTCAAGAAGTACAGGGGCAGAGATCAAATATGTACTTCACGATACACTGCTTAAACAATGCAGTGTTTCACTGTGATTTATTTTCTGTGAACTTTCCATTCCAGATGAGCTTCTGGTGCTCAGTGGAAGCTGCAGGGCTTGGGCTGGCATCTTGCTAATGTAAGCCTTAACCCTCATAACCAAGCTCCCCAAGTAATATCATCCTAAAGGTAAGAAGTTGAGATATTTTATGGGCTCCGTTACCATCATATGCTCGAACAGTCCCTCTCAGAGTTTCATGAATGCCCTAGAAACTGGAGAGAGGAAGTTCTTAGTCTCTGAATAATGTTGGGTTAGGATGATGACATCCTCCCAAACGTTCCATTTTTCTGTTGTACAGGATTCTCTACATCCAGGATTCCTTATCTTGCTCTTTTTTGTTTTAGTCCATCAGTTTCACAGAGCATATTTTTAGTGGTTTCCTAAAGAAGAGAATGTTTGAAAGATAATTTCTTTTTACAGAATTCAATCGTGATATTCTCATTATTATTGTAACAAAAAATAACTTGACTCAGAATTCTAGATCAGAAGTAATGAATTATGAAGGAATTACTATATCATTTTCTAGTTTTCTAGAGCATGGTTAAGGTCTATAATGATGTTTCCAAAGTCATGTTATGAATCCCATTATATCTTTTATCTATCCATCTATCTGTATATGTATCTCTCTATGTATTTATCTATCTACCTATCTATCTATATTTCTATCATGTATCTATTTTCTATCTACCCATCTATCTACTGATATTTTTCTGACCCCACAGTTATAAAATTTTCAGACAGTAGTAGGAGATGATATATTTTTAATAGATCTCTGTTTCACACTATATATGAAATGATTAAAAAGCTGGTTCACTAGTGAAACACATTTTCCTTATTTTTAAGAAAAATTCTTCCATTACTTTATCAATGATTTCCTTTCCACACATCTTTTTCCAATCTTCCCTGGGATTTCTATTTAGGAAATTGGGTTACTGAGCATTCTGGCCTAGTCTGCTAACATCTCTCTACATTCTCTTACATTCACATCTCAAGTGTTAACTTGCAAGATAAAGAATTCTAGTTTGACTTTTTTTTTTATCCAAGAGCTTTAAATATTTTATGCTATGTCTTATAGCCTCATTTTTGCTTTCTGATGAGGAGTCAGGCATTATTGTTCTTTATTGAAAACAAACATGAAATAAAGCCAATAATCAGACAATAAAATAAAAGTTGTTTATTAGAAACCTTTTAAGGAATTGCAGTATTCAAAGTCACAGGATCTAGTCGCAGCTGGGCTGTGTCCCAAGAGAGAGAAGGGCAGAGTTAATTGCTCAGTATGTGCATGGCCCTGGATACCAACATTACAAAGAGAGAGGGATGGGGGAGAAAGTATGTGAATATTGGGACTTGAAATCAGGGCCTAGGCACTGTCCTTTAGCTTTTTGCTTAATGGTGGTGCTTTACCACTTGAGCCAAACCTCTACTTCTGACATTTGGTGATTAATTAGAGATAACTGTCTTATATTCTCCTGCCTCAGCTGGGCTGTAAACCATGACCTGACCCTCAGAACTCAGCCTCCTCAGTAGCTAGGATTACAGGTGTGACCCACCATACCCAAGGAGAAATAGTCTTTATTAAGCCTGTAGAAGAATGGTCAGCTCTTTTTCATATGCTCATCAGTCTTCTCTCTCACAATGTCTACTTATCTTTGTCCTATGGCTTCATTTATTTATCAACAAAAGTCACCTCGTTCTTTTCTTTCACATGTAATTTATTCCTTTGTCTCTTACTGGTACACTTGTGAAAATATTTCTATTTTTCTTTTACATTTTATCTATTCTCAATTGCAATGCTGGTCTTATTTTGACATGTCTATTTCTGGATAAAATGTCCCTTGATTAGATCCACTGGTTCCATCATGCTGTCTCATATCCCTCCCTGCTTCCCACACCAATCTCCACAAGCTTCATTGTGCCATTTGCACATGAGTACACAGTATCCTGACCACATTCAACCATCTTCAACTTCTATGGTTTATTTCCCCTCCTACTAGTATCACCCCTCCTACACAGAGAAACTGTTTTACATTCCTGTTATTTAGCATTTTCTAGTGTGTGCTAATTGTTCACCATCTACAACATTTAAATCTGATTGATGTCACTTCCTCTCATTTTTCCCTTCCCTATGACCTGCTACTACTCAAAGTTCAGTGAGTTTCATTTTTTGATCTTTACTTACAGATACGACGTATTTCAGTATTATTCATTAGCTAACATTCTGTTATCAAACAGTATCACAATTACATTACATATTCCTGTGTATGTTAGGCGTTGGGCTTAGGTCATGTGCAATTGGTCCTATATTAAATGAGTATGTTTGAGTACTTCAGTCTTAATTTTGTGGACTATGGAATAAATGTGAGCATAGTATATTTGCACAAACATTTATAGATAATTTTTGCTATTTATGAGACTTCTTTTATAAGTAAAGTGTCATATTTTGTTGAATTTCTGCTGTGTTTACAGTAAAAAGCCTAATACCTTTGATGTAAATTACTTTTATATATTAGGTAAATACTGAAAACTATGTTATTTGAGTCTTCTATGGAAGAGTATTTTGTTTTATTGTTGTCTATACAACCTATTAATTCTGAGACATCTGTTTTCAAATAACTTCAGTCATTGATTTGTTAGTTTATTTTTATGCTTCTAAAAGATTTTACAATATATACTTTATCCTTATGATACTATGGTTATAATATAACCTTGGCAGAGCACATTGTATCACTATAATTATCCTTTCATTCTTTTTGTATGTTTTGATTATCTTTGAAACTATCTGTATCTGTTCTTATTCTACATTCTAGTAAGCTTGGGTTTTATGTAACTTATTCAGTTGCTAAGATCTTTGAGGGTTTTATTAAAGCCAGGCTACTGGCTCACACCTATAATCCTAAGTACTCAGGAGGCTGAGCTCTGAGGATTTAAGACTTCAGTCCTTGAGATTCTTCTCTCAGAATAAACACCCAAATGCTGGAAGTCAAGAAGTAGCTCCACTGGTACAGCACCACCCTAGATCAAAAAAAGATAAAGGATCATCCAGGCCCTGAGTTCAAGCCCCACTACCAGCATGACATTAATTTATTAATCAATATGTAAACTTTTTTGAAATATAATTCACATACCAAAAGAATTCACCCATTTATCATCACAATTTTTGGAATATTTCTACCTTCCTCTATAAGTGACTCCGGCCTATGTGCATTTTATCTCCTTTCCTCTACCTGCTTCCCTATACACATCCTCAGAAAACTAATAATCTGCTTGTAGTCTCTGATGATATGCTTTCATGTAAATGGAATTATACCACACTGCATCTAGCAGTTTCCTTATGGCTGTGACAGAAGGCCTGATACAAGCAACTTACAAAGAAGAGTAATTTGTTTTGGTTACAGCTTCCAGGGTTCCAGTTCACCATGGTGGGAAGGGCAGAGCAAAGCAGCTCTCCCTCTAACTGGTGGGCAAGAAGCAGAGCAGAGCCGAACCAGGCAGGGGCCAGGCAGAGAGGATGCATAGCTCCCAGGAACTGGTCTTAGTGACCTCCTTCCTTCAAGCAGGCCCCACCTTCCCATTTTCCACAATCTTCCAAAAGTGCATTCATCTGTGAATCCAACAGTGGTCACAACCATTTATTAGAATAAAACCTTCAGCCACACCCAAAGGTCAAGGATCTGAAAGCCTTGGGAATTATGTCACCTCTCTGACTTCCTCAGGCCCCAACCAATCAGATAAACTATTTCCTACAACAAAATAAAGCAACAAGTGGTCAAACGTTCCCTATGCCCTCTTCCTGTTTGTGCAGTCCAGATTCTCTTAGCGAACAAACAAGGCCAAGGCCTTGGTTAAGAATTTGGAAAGACAATTGAGGAAAGAAAAAATGGTTTCGTTTAGATAAGAGAGGATTTGTTTAGTAAGAATTGTCTTAGATGTTTGTTCTAAAATGGGAAAAAAAATGAGAAATTAAGACAAATCATACAATGCTAAAGTAGCAGATGGTATAAGTAGAAGCTGCTGTATGTGTCAAGTTTGGTAAGACAGAGCTTATAAAATGTCAATATTGGCATGTAATTGTCTGCAATTTAAAAACTGATCTAAGATTTTTTTCCTAAGGTCAAAAGTAATACATGGATGTAAAGGTATCATTAGTAACATCTCTGTTCCCCGAGTATATAAGCTGTTAGGTCCTCTTCCTGAGGGCTCCATGTAGATGCCCCCACCTCATTAGGTCTCCACCCAGTTACCTGGGTAACCTGCAGACCTGGAGGCAGTTACCTCCCCTTTCCCTGAGATCACATCCTAATTCACCTGGCCACACCCCTTGCCCCTACCCTAGATATAAGGCAGGGCTGGGTGGGGGTCTCTCCCTCTTTCCCTTCTTTTCTCTTTCTCCCTTCTCTCCCCTCTCTCCCTTCTCTCCCCTCTCTATCTCCCTTCTCTTGGGCCATGGATCATCTTGGCCACAGGCCAGCAGTTTAGTAATAAACTTTCTCTCCTGCCTGAATACTGCGTGGCGTTCTCCTTTACCAGCTACCTACTAAAACCTAACATATATGGTGCCGAGACGCAGATGGGGCTTAAGAGTCAGGACAGGCGGAATTCCCATCTATTTTTCTCCTTTTTCTGGGAGTATCCCCAGTCCTGACGGCCCTTTTTCCGCAAACCGAACTGCTGCAAGTCGCCACGCGGCACTTTTCACTAATACCATTGCTGGCCTCCACACCCACCTCCACCTCCACACCACTTGTCTACCCTGGTGAGTGAAACTGCTGCTGCTCCGGTTCTCTGCCGCTCTGTCCGCCGCTTCTGCCGCTTCTGCCTGCCACTTCTGCCCGGTAAGCTCATCCACTCACCAGGCGCCTCTCTCCCATGCTTTTTGGGTTTTGCATTACAGTCACATCCAAGCCGGGAAACTGCTAGCATGCCTCTTGACAGTGCAATGAGGCCTGCTCAAAATACTCGCTCAGATACAGTTTTGCCACTGCAATGGTAAATGGTTAGAAGTCACTTATATTCAGGCTCTCTCTCTCTTTCTCTTTTCCTCTTTTTCTCTTCCTTTTTCTCCCTCTCTCATCTTCCTGCTTACTTGCTTACTTTATAAAACTCCAAGTCGTACCATCCTGATAACGTGCCTTGCTCACAAAGCTACCTCTTTTCACAGACCTCCGATACTGAGACTTGACCGCCAATGTGCTTTGTCAGCAAAGATATCTAAAAGTTCTTTTCTCTAGCATTGACCACGTGGTGGATATTGGGTTTAACAGGCATCAACTCAGGCGCCATTATGCCATGCCACGTGTTCTCTATTAGTGTGTTTGTGTCCTCCTGCCACCCCCCTCAACATGTCATCCCACTAGAGTTTATCAAAATATGGTTTCTCCATTTTATAATCTGAAAATTGTTGTTTGCTAGCAAAATTGTTTTTCTAACCGACCACGTGGTTCTAAAATATTGGACAAAAAATGTCATTTACTATTGGAATTCCAAAAGAGTCTACTGCTGAAATTCATTTTTGCATGCTGTAAAACCTATGTGCACAGTGTGTATGTGTGTTCCGTGTGTATGTATGTGTAAATGTCATTTGTTAGTATGTCCATCTAGCTATATATCTGTGCTAAAACTCATCACATCTACTGAGTTTTGTCACTGCAGAATTCTGGCAAGTATTTGGTCAGTTCTTGACAAGGTACAGGTAAGCTCTAGTCCCCTTGGTCTCCTTGTTGTTTTAATTGGAAATAAAAAAGGGCTTTTGTGGCAAAGACGCCTTGGATTGCAGTTCAAAGCCAGCCCGGGCAGAAAATCTCTCAAACTCCATCTCCCAACTAACCAGCAAAGAGCCAGGCTGGAAGCATGGCTGAAGAGACTTATCTCTTACCAGACAAATGCTGAAAGTGGAGCTGTGGCTCAAGTGGTAGAGTACTAGCCTCGAGCAGAAGTGCTCAGGGACAGTGCCCAGGCCCTGAGTTCAAACCCCGTGAATGCCAACAGGGGCAAGCCATCCCAGCAACAAGCACCTAGACCACTGGGACTCAGCCAGTTCCGGGAACAAGTATCATGGAGTGGAGTAAGAGGAAAATGATAGCATCCAAAATGGAGTCACTTTGTCTCACCCTTTCAAAATTAATCAGAGCCCGGGGATCAAGAAATAGTAGCTTGTCCATCTAATGTCCATACCTGAGTATAAAAACTAGCCAAGTCACCCAATTTTTAATTTTGTGCCCTAAGCCCTTCCTTTTGCCTTAATATTTTTTTTTGTCCAGCCCCTGCCTCATGAGACTTCTTCCAGGCTTCATTCAAGGACTGGCATCTACCACCAAGGGACCCTGCTGCTCGCCTTCTCCAGGAGGGGCCACATTTCTGCCTTTTACCCCTAATGCTGACAACGCCCCTTGCCAGCAGGAAGCAGCCAGAGAGAGTCTTTGCCCTTTTTCATAACTACTGAGGTCACATCCTAATTCACCTGGCCACACCCCTTGCCCCTACCCTAGATATAAGGCAGGGCTGGGTGGGGGTCTCTCCCTCTCTCCCTTCTCTTCTCTCTCTCCCTTCTCTCCCCTCTCCCTTCTCTCCCCTCTCTCTCTCCCTTCTCTCCTCTCTCTCCCTTCTCTCCTGCCATGGATCACCTCGGCCACAGGCCAGCAGTTCGGTAATAAACTTTCTCTCCTGCCTGAATACCACGTGGCGTTCTCCTTTACTGGCTACCTACTTTAAAAACCTAACATAAGCCACAATGGATACCAAGCTGGACAAAATAGCAAGCAAGCTGCCACGCATGTGTTTCTCCTTGTAAAAGGCCTAGTGGCATCTACAAAGCTGTCAATCTTGTGCAGTTTACAATGGAGATGACTAAATTGTTTAATAAGTTGTTTCAAACTTCCAATATAACTACTCTTAAGTCCTTTGACATTACAGCTTTACTCCTCTGTAGCAGTCAACCCAGACCCACACAGAAGTTTCTGACCAAGTGCATAACAGCTGTCTCTCAGGGAGCAACCAAGAGCATGGCAAAGACATTTCTCTGCTCAAAAGCACCCTAACTCTGAAAGCGTAGGACCCCTGCTCCCCTCATCCCCTCATCCCTCTACACCATCAGGAAGTAGCTGTTTCTTATGCCTTTCCAGAGTCAGGAATGATGAAAAATGACTTAATTTAAAGCACCCCCCCCCAGCCATATCTTATAACTCCCCTTGCTGCACACTCACTGAACAATCTTCCCTCCCCTCACCACTGAAAAAATGTACCAACGGTCTTGGAAGAGAGCCCGAAACCAAGGCCACATCTGAGTCTAATGCCACCCTGACTAACACAGAAGCTGTTGAGGCCTTGAAATTCTTCAGTCAAAAGAAGGTTGCTCACCTACTCTGCCTCCATCTCACCCTGCTTTCATCTGCCCCTCTGCACCCTCTTGACTCATTCTCTCTGCCTAGTATTTAGAGCTCTAGTTGTAAAGAGAGTGTGCGATTTCCCCTTCAGCCAGGCTGAAGGAGGCTTGATGCCCTTCCCAGGCTTCACTCCCTAATAAAGCCTGTTGGTCCATTAAGTTTGCTTTCTGCCCTATATCCTGATAACCTCGTGACTCAGTTTCCTTACACACACAGATATATGCATGTATATACACACACAACTCAATGTTTTGTAATCAAAATGTTATTTAACATGGTTATAGATTGTTCTTAAATTTGAGAATGATAAATGTCTCACATAATACTATATTTGGCAATGCTGCTGCCCTCTAAGCAATTTTTCATTTTTTTTTTCAAGATAATCTAGTAGCCAGGTGCCAGTGACTCATGCCTATAATCCTAGCTACTCAGGAGGCCGAGGTTCAAAAGCAGCTCAGGCAGATAAATCCATGCAACTCTTAGCTCCAAGTAACCAGCTAAAAGGTGAAAATGGAGGTATGGATCAGTATGAATCAAATTGTTGAGCACCAGCTTTAAGTGAAAAAGCCAAACAAGAGCAGGAGACCCTGAGTTCAAATCATAGCAAAACATGTCACCAGAATCCAGCAAATAATTTATGTGTAAATGTTACCTATTGCTCTGAGTTACCACTTAGACATATTTTTTCTCTGATGTTTTGAATTTTTCTTGTCTACCCGACATTACATTTTTAAACTAACATTTTAAACTGTTTTCATTTTTTAAAATGTCTGTCAAGTTGTCTATTTTATCATACTGCTAGAAGCAGACATTATTATATTGCTCACATGGAAAAAGATAAATAATATCAATAACATAAAGTTATTTGCCCACTTTCCTAATACAGAATCATTTGTAAACTATTGTCTGTGATCTGCCTCTAAAACTGTTCTCTTCCTATTTTATTCTTTGGCAAATTCTAAACAGTTTCTAATACTCATGCTCAGCTTCTGCATTCAGTCTCGCTGGATAGTCCAGTCAATATTAGGTTGAAGTGTTCTTGCTCTTATACCAAACATAAATAATATATTACAAGGTTTCAAATGATATGCAAATTATCACTCTATTTTATATGTTGGGAAATTGAGTTTAGAAAACACTGAGATTGATACTTTCAACTTTCTACCAATTCCTCACCTTGAAGCTGTAATAATATAGAACACAAAATCTTATTTATTTGTTTGCTACTTAGAGTTGTATCTCCAGGATGTGAACAGTTGTGTTTCTGAATGGTAACTTGGGATGGAGGCAGCACTAACCACAAGATTGTGTTTATTAGGCGCTCCATCAAATGTGCTCCCAAATAGACAATCCAAGTGTAAAGTATTCCTACTTTGCTTCCTACCTCAGCTGTGAAATGGAAATAAGTTTTACCCACAGGGATCACAGTAGGCCCCCGCATTTTGTGGTTCTGAATAGCCTGCTGGCCAGTGACTAAGACCGATATTTTACCCCCATCATCCCAGCAGCAAGATTCATTTTGTGTATCTACTCAGCTAGCCACAGGGTCCCTGACTAAACATTGTTTCTGGGTGTGTTGTGAAGAGTGCTTTCCAAAGAGATTAGCATTGCTGTCAACACAGTGAAAAAAAAAAAACACAGAGCAATCTCTCCTGGCTACTATCATCATACCCAGTGAAGGTCTGAAGAGAACAGAAGGAAGAGGAAGGTGGAATTTGTTCTTATTTCCTCGGCTTCACTGCATGAGTTATACATCTGTTTCATCATCTCTTATAGCTCTGATTGTCAGGCCTTCTAAGTTAGACGAAACCTGGACCTCTAGTGTAAAGTTGGCAAATTGTGGAACTTTTCAGCTTCATAACCACACGAACCATTCTCTACTGTCTAAAATAGATGGTGATGATGTAGAGGAAGAGGAGGAAGAAAGATGATGGATAGATAAATGATATATAGGTAAATGATAGGTGATGGATAGATGATTGATAGATAATAGACAGACTAGACAGATATTGTCCCTCCATAGTTTGTTTTTTTTTTTTTTTTTTTTTTTTTTTTGCCAGTCCTGGGCCTTGGACTCAGGGCCTGAGCACTGTCCCTGGCTTCTTTTTGCTCAAGGCTAGCACTCTGCCACTTGAGCCACAGCGCCACTTCTGGCCGTTTTCTGTATATGTGGTGCTGGGGAATCGAACCCAGGTCTTCATGTATATGAGGCAAGCACTCTTGCCACTAGGCTATATCCCCAGTCCCCATAGTTGTTTTTTTTTTTTTTTAATCTGGGGGTTCTACACCCATAAATGCCACCAACAGAGGATCTAGTGATGACTACTCTGATTATGTCAACATATCCAGACATTGTTCTTGCCACCATTCCCTAAACAATAGAGTGTAACAACTATTTATGTAACCTTTACACAGTATTTGGTATTACTAGTAAACTATATTTGATGCAAAGTATAAAGGAGAACCTAGGTAGGTTCTATGAGAATGCTCTGCCACATTATATTTGAATTGGGGCCTCCATTGGTTGGGAAAGTGTCCCCAAACCAATACTGAGTCATGTCTATACCTCCTAGTGATTCAGTTCTTCTGGATAAACCTTATTATAACAGGTCAGCAGCAGCATCTTCCCTCTTTTCTCTAGTAACTTTGGCCCAGTAACTCTCTAGAGAGTGGCTGATATACTCCATGTTGGCATGATGTTGTTTGGGGAACACTGCTCTCAGTAATATAAGTAACACTGACTCCACTTTTATAAACTAAGCAAACTTTTCGATGAGTTGATTCTAATTATAATATATTTGTGTGTGCCAGACCTTTGTGCAGATGATAATCTAGGGTTCTGTCCCTGACCATTTTTTTTTCTTCTCAAGACTAGAGTACTACCACTTGAACCACAGCTCCATGTCCAATTCTTTCTTGTATCCCCTTCCTGTGGTTGTACCTGCACTATCTCTGTATCTTATCTGACTACATTGGAACTGTGTATACTGGTATTAGAACTAGGAAATTGAAAGGGAATACTAAAATCGAGAGACACCAGGTAAAAAAGACAAATGACTACAAAAGCAATACTTGCAAAACTGTTTGGTGTAAATGAACTGAACAACTCTTGGGGGGAAAGGGAAAGAGGGAGGGGAGAAGGGGGGAATGAGGGAGGAGGTAACAAACAGTAAAAGAAATGTATCCAATGCCTAACGTATGAAACTGTAACCTCTCTGTACATCAGTTTGAAAATTTAAAAAAAAAAGAAAAGAAAAAGAAATTAAAAAAAAAAAAAAAAGAATCTCATGGACTTTGGTGCCTGGGCTGGCTTCAAACCTGGGTCCTCAGATCTGAGCCTCCTGAGTAAATAGGATTAGAAGTTTGAACCAGTGCTGGGCTCAAGGGTGTGCTTTTAATGAAAGCATCCCTCTCATTATAAAAGGAGGTAATCAGAATTATATCTGTCTGCCAATCAATTGATGTATGTAAATATTTTATTACAGAGCTAGAATAAAAATAGTGTGTCCATTACTAAGTACACTCTGCCTTACAATGCCTTAGGTTCCTCAGTATATTCATATGATTAAGCTAATAACTACTGAGATTCAGCCTATGAATCAGACTTAGTGCATTTTAGATTCCTAATATTTCCATATGCCTCTAGGATCCAAGTTATTATTTAGAATAACTCTTTGAATTGCTAACTTTTTGGTTGCATAAATTAAAATTGGTGATAGTAATAAGAAGAAGTGTGGTGGTGATGATCATGATGATGATTGTTGTGGTGGTGGTGATGGTGATGATGACATTGTTGATGTTGTTTGTAATGGTGATGATTATGGTGGTCGTGGTGATTGATTATAGTGGTGAGAAGAAAGAGGATGATGATATGACTACAGATTCTATTCTGTGAGGCTGTGTTTGTTAGAAATGAAAGATCAAATTTTTAAAATCTGCAATAGGAAGATTTTGCTGGTAAATGGCTACATGTAAATCTGCTTTAGTGTCCGCATTTTCTGTAAGACAATTTGAAAACTGAATGATACTTCAACTGAGAGAGTGTGAAATGTAAAATCTGCACAATTGAGTTCTGATAAATAACCTCAAGTAGTCTGAGACAGAACGGCTCCATTAACATCATCTCTGTTCAGATCCACTGGTGCAGCCAATTTTAAGTCATGTTTCCTTTCAGGTAGATTGCTGTCAATCTCCGGCCTCAAGTGGCTGTGACACACTGAGGCTGTGACATCTAGCAGCAACATAAGGGTGACCACTCTTAAAAATAGTCTTAATTGAGCTCCTCATCCCATCTTATTTAACTGCTGTGTCTTGATTAGTAGGTAGGTAGATATTTCTAGTTTTTCTGTAACATGGGTGGGGAGAAACCGATATACAACATTCCCTCTAATCTCTCTAGTCTTTCTCAGACTCCATTTCCCATAGTACATGAGTATTTATTCCTTGAGACATTTTATAAGTGAAACAGTTCTGCCCCTGGGGGAGGAAACTAATACTCAGGGAGAAAAGTATACATCAATTGTACATCTTATAAGATATAAGACATTAAGATTGAGGCTTCCAAATATAAAGACAGGAGGCTGGGAATATGGACTAGTGGTAGAGTGCTTGCCTCATATACATGAGGTCCCAGGTTCGATTCCTCAGCACCACATATATAGAAAAAGCCAAAAGTGGTGTTGTAGTTTAAGTGGTAGAGTGCTAGCCTTGAGCAAAAAGAAGCCAGGGACAGTGCTCAGGCTCTGAATTCAAGCCCCAGGACTGGCAAAAAAAAAAATACTGGTGACCAAACATAAAGGTACTGTAAGGTGTGATCCTAGGTAGATTATCAAATATCAAAATTTGGGTTACTAAAACTAAGAAAAAGGAAAAAAGTAAAATATTTTTTCATTAATGAGTATTTCTTATTTTATTTTCATATTGTATCTCTGCCTCTAAAAATATTGTATTGCACAAAATAGCTCTTATGCTTGCAAATTGGGGGGGGCAGAACATATTTTGAATTTGAACTCAGGACCTCATGGTAATGTTTTGCCATTTGAGCCACAAACTCAGTCCTTTTGATATGATTTTCAGTTTATTTTTCACATAGGGATTTGTGATTTGGTCCCAAACAAACTTAAACTATAATCCTTTACCCTCACCTCCCACACTGTTGAATTAAGGATGTGCATCACTATTACCCTACTTAAAATTTTTGGTTCTAACTGCAATCCTAAGCTATGCCTCAGCATTAATGTTTGATTTATAAAATGCATATGAAAAACTGAGTGAAATTTCTGGTGCATAAGAGATGCTACCGTGAGTACCTTCACTTCTTCTTTCCCCAGATTAGTGGTTATTATTTCCAGAGAGAGCCTACAGGAACCCACACTATTTACATGTAAGAATGGGGAATGTGGCTGCTGGGAGCAGGGTAGCCTGAGAAGTGATCTTCAGCTAGATGCAAGTGGCTTATGCCTGTCGTCCTAGATATTCAGGAGGTTGAGATCTGAGAATCATGGTTCCAAGCCAACCCAGGCAAGAAAGTCCATGAGACTTATCTCCAATTAACCACCTGTTAAACAGGAAATGGCACTGTGACTCAAATTGGTGGGGTGCCAGCCTTGAGCCAAAAAGCTCAAGCCCTGAGTTCAAGCTCCATAGAGTTTGATAGACAAAAAAAAAAAGTCAATCAATAAATAAAAGAAGTGATCATCCAAACAAAACTTCAAGACAGAAAGTGTACCTGAGGTACATTCATCAACTTTTATCATTCCTGTGGGATGCAGAGCTTGCATTTCTCCAAGCCCAGTGAGTGAAGGGTTAACATGAAGTTGTAACTCAGGTGCATCACAAATCCTAAACATAATCCAATACTGCCACTTTAAACTGTATAGAGCAAGCCTGATGGCTCTTTTCTATTTCTAGGAGACTCTATAACATGACTTGATGTGTATTATCTAGGAGAGATAGTGGTAATGTAAGTTTATATGATCTGAAAAACCAGAGATAGCAAACCCTCTCTGGTTGGTTTTCTTATATCATACATTCCTAGGGCATCTAATAAATGAGATAACTATTCGAGGTTACCTTTACATCTTTAAGTAAGAAACTTTTTTACAATAGTTAAGGGGGGCCAGAATGGTTATTACAACCATGAAATTAAGTTCTTAAGGTGAACAGGAATTATTATAATGGGCAGGGGAGTGGTCTGGGAACTATAACAAACTAATGCAACTCAAACTCGAATTGATAGAGAAAAGGTAGTTTGTGAAGCTAGAGGTCATTTCAATATTATCGAATCAAGACAAAAGAAATCACTCTCAACTCAAATTAGACAGAATATAATACATAAAGTTGTTGATTTCACCGGGGACAAAGAACTATGAACCAATCAGAGAATACAGGATATTAGAGCTCAACAATAGCAGTAAACCCTCTGTGTCCTATAGGCTGAAGAAACAAAAGGAGAAGGTAGTGTTAAAGGATCCCTAATACTAGATAAAATTAGGAACCATAGCTGGTTTTCTGGGTGAGAGCTAGGATCAGACATTTGCTACCATAAATGCATAGAAGGCAGAAGAAAAGTACCTTGGATTATTTTCTTCTCTTTAGTCTTAACGGTGCCTCTCTTTGGTCAACCTCAGCTGAAAGCCCAATGTTGAGGGCCTGGGCATGAAGTCTTTGCCATAGATACTTGGTAGAAAATGGTGGTGTGAGAACAAATGGAATATTTGAGATGAAGAGCAGGGAAATGAATAGGCCTGGGGGAAAATTTTATTGATCAGCAGAAGCCAAGCTCACAAAAGACAAAGGGCACATGATTTTTCTCACATGTAGAGCTTAACATGAATCATAAACATGTACACAAATAGGTACATCATGTGCATCTATAATTAATCAAACTGGCTAAATTAGTATGCATAGGCGGAGTAAGTTTCCATGGGACAACTTTATTGAACTTTTAAAAGACAGGTTAATAGAATATGTCTTTGCTGCTGTGGGTGAGGCTAATGGGAAAGAGGATGAATAAATGAAATAGGACTGGTGAAAACATACCATCATAAGTATCAATGTATATATATGACAATTCAACTAGGAAACTTGGAATTGTGAAGAAAGGCATAGACATGGAGGATAATAGAAGGGGTGACACTGATCGAGACACGTTATACACATAAATATAACATGTTAAGTGGAAATCCTCTTGTACAACTATTCGAATCTAATAAGAAACAAAGGAAAAGAAAGTTTAGGCATTAAATTTCAAACATAAGAAACATAAAATAAAATGTTTTTTATAAGCCCACTTTCAAAAATTAAGTGCTAACATTGTTTATAATAAATCATTTTTGAGGTTTCAAAAAAAAATAAAAACAGGAATTGTGAGCCAGTGGGTCATGCCTATAGCCCTAGCTACTCAGGAGGCTGAGATCCGAGGATCATGGTTCAAAGCCAGTCTGGGCAGGAAAGTTGGTAAGACTTATCTCCAATTAGTCGCCAAAAGGCTAGCAGTAAGCCATTGCTCAAGTGGCAGAACATTAATCTTGAGCAGAAAAGCTCAGGGCAATGCCAAAATTCATCCCAAGACTGATACAAAAATATATTAATTAATTAATTAATTAATTAAAAACTACATATTTTGCCAGTCTGGGGGGTTTGAACTCAGGGCCTGCACTCTATCCTTGAGTCTCTCTGTGCTCCAGGCTAGTGCCCTATCAATCACTTGAGCCACAGCACCACTTCCATCTTTCTCTAAGTTAGTTTATTAAAGATAAGAGTCTCATGGACTTTCCTACCTGGGCTGGCTTCGAACTGGGATCTTCAGATCTCAGCCTCTTGAGTAGCTAGGATTACAGGCAATAATTATTCTTATATTCAATTTGATATCTTGTTTTTAATTTTCTTTTTCCAGTTCTGGGGCTTGATGTCTGGGGTTGGGTGCTGGCCCTGAGCTTTTGTGCTCAAGGATACTGTTTCCACTTGAGCCACAGCTCCACTTCCAGGTCTTTTGGTAACATTAGCAATAAGACCCTTTCAGACTCTCTTGCCCAGGCTTTCAAAGGTGATACTCAGATCTCAACTTCTTGAGTAGCTAGGATTATAGGCATGAGACATTGGTGCCTGGAAAAAGTGTGTGTGTGTGTGTGTGTGTGTGTGTGTGTGTGTGTGTGTGTGTGTGTGTTTGAGACAAGTTCTCACTATGTAGGCTATGCTGGTCTCAGATTCATAATCCTCCTGCCTCAACCCTGCCAATTTATTGGAAATATAGATGTACACCACTAAATCTATTCTAAAATGGAATTCTTTTAACGTTCTTAAAGTATTCTGTCACATAAATGTATCAAATTATATGCACAGTTTTGCTACCATGGCTTCTATTATGAAATAAGAAAAAACTTTTTTGTGAGGTCATGGGGCTTGAACTCTGAGCTCTTCAGCTCAAGGCCTGTGCTCTACCACTTTGAGCCACATGCCACTTTTGGTTTTCTGGTGGTTAATTGGAGATAACAGTCTCACAGACTTTTCTGCCTGGGCTGACTTTGAACTGAGATCCTCAAATCTCAGCCTCCTCAGTAGCTAGGATTACAGGTATGCACCACCAGTGCCTGGCTAAGAAGAAACTTTTTTATGTTTCTTTCTTGACTTTGAGAAGTTAAATGATTAAATATGTGTTTTAAATCAAGTGATCACATAGTATCCCATTCTGTTCTAAAAATGTAAGATAGACAATTCTTAGCATTCCAAGTGAAAAACTGTAAAAAGTTTAAGTATGGTGTTTTGAACCATGTAATTAGGAAGTGTCTGGGCCACATTTTGAAGCCAAGGCTATTGGATCTCGCCCCATGCTTTGTACTGCAGGAGTGACAACAACTGAACAGTTTGAACAGAAGTTTAATGACAATTCCAAGAATTGTTGTGCCATGTCTCATCCACTTGCACAGCCCCTGGAATATTTATTTGGGCTGCTTTGGCAGAAAGATAAAAAGAGTTCAAAGTAATTTGGCTCTTGCTAATTCCAACATGCACACGCATGCGCAAGCACACACACACACACACACACACACACACACACACACACACACACAGAAAGAAAGAAATTGAGGAAACCATGACCCCTTGAGAGATTGGTCCTGTCAAATAACACGAGCACATCCATCAATCCTATTGCAGCATTTCACTCGCTTTGGCAAACAAGATCTTTCTGGAACTGCTCATAGTGACAGTTTGAGAAGCTTTAATTAACAAGCTCTATTAGACTGGGGGAAATTAGTTCCCTAAATGCCAGTCAGTCCTGTTCTCCCTTTCATGGATTCCCAGACAAAGATTGCAGCTGATAGGGCTGTGGGCGGCATGTTATGGAACCCATGGGTGAACAAAGCCTGGCCAGGGGTTCAGAGGCAGCTTGGCTGTAAACCAGACAGAATCAGAGATGAACCCATCCAAGGAACCACCATATCAGAAGCTTCTCCAGGTTCAACGGTTTCATTTCAGAGGCAGGAAGAGCTGTCATATTTTTCTGCTCCTTTTACCAAGGGAAACCAAATGATCCAAATGATTAAAGGTTCCTATCTCTGAGAGCAAAATCAAGGGAGAATTCTTTAAGGTTGTAATAATGAGGAAAGAGAGTGTGAAGCCCAAGTGAGCTGGTTATTTTGGAAATAGAAGAGTGAACTTTCCAGCCCATGTTGGACCTGATTTATGCATCCTCCAGATTTCAGACTCGTAAGTAGCTAGGATTTGGGCATGAGCCACCATCTCCTGGCTCCAAAATCAAAAGAAAGAAATATTTTCTTCTTTAGCTCAATTTAACCTGAAAATATGATTCACCCAATTATCTATGCCATTTCCTAATTTTTATGCTGATTTCTAAAACTTGTCCATATCTGATGACATTAAACCAATAAGGAAAAACTACAGCAGATATTGCAGAGAATGTAAATTATTTCTCCATGACTCTTGTCACAGTTTGAAGATACCTTTATCAGGAAACTGTCCATGTATAGCCACTTACATTGTTTTGCTATTCATTGTGCATGCACGCGTGCGTGTGTGTGTGTGTTTATGTATGTGTGTAGTGCTAGAATTAGAATCCTGAATCTTACACATTCTAGGCAAGTGTTCTGACACTGAGCTTCACCTATGGACTTATTTTGTATCCCAGACAGGCCTTGAAATTTTGATCTTCCTGCCGCAGCTTCCTGAGTAGCTGGGATTACAGATGGGAACTATCATGCTCAGCCCATATTTTCCCTGTCTGTAATAAGGACATAATGCCTATAAAGCAAAGCACTATTTCTGAGCTATGAACACAGCCTGGTTATGGTTAGTTTGGGACGAAGTCTTACTAAGTTACCCAGCCTGGCCTTGAACTTGCAGTCCTTCACTTCAGCCACCCAAGTGTCTGGGGCTCATTTTTTTTCTTGAGATACTCATTAATGAACTAGAGATGACATGCATTTAAGTGTCAAAAGTATTGCTCCATACCACTGTTCAGGTAGGATGAGAGACAAGCCCAAACATCCTAAAGCCCTTGGTAACTTGTGACCCTGCAGCAGAAGTTGAAGGAAACAAGGGATCAAGGTGTTATTTCTCCAATGTAGTAATTATTCTTTCCACCATTATCATAAGAAACATAATTGCCATGGGTAGAAGCAGTGATAGTTTTCAGAGCTCATTCTAGCTCTCATAGAAGTCAGAAATGAGATGGACCTACAATAATATGCATACTTCTCATGAATATGTAAAATTTTAACAATTTTATGAGATTCTATTATGCTTTCCTAAACCTTGATTTACTCAGAACAATTTATACATTCTGTTCTGCTCATGAATCTCCCTTATTGCTATGTCTTCAAATTTGTGTTCACTTCCACATGATTCTACATCCTTAGAGACCAATTTTATTTGAGCATGTATTATAAATTCAAGTCAGTCTTCTACTGACCACAAACCATAATATAATCTCTGGTCAAATAGTAGCTATTATTTGAGCCAATTGGATTCCTCACCCGAAATTTAACTGGGAGGTACAAGAACAAATGAGATGTAGCAGTGAAGTCAATATATCAGAAAGATTAGCAAGCAGAAACATGGAAAGGAAATTGTGACAAGTGCTCTGAGAAAAAACAGAGTCCATTAGGTCCCTGAAAGGAAGACAAAAACAAGGCCACTTGCTATTTTTTGTAAGGCTGTTTCTATCCTTGTAATTCAATGGGATGTCTTTGGTATTTTTCTAATAACCACTGTAACTGTTATTTCAAGAGTGATCTGGGATGAACCCCTGATCTTTTTAACTAAAAGGTCTTTCCAACACATCCACATGCCAACTTCTTCAGGTAAGCAGAGGCAGTAATAGCACAGGTCCAGAAGCAAGGAGGAGAGCTTGCCTGATGGCTCAGCATATGCAATTCATCAGAACCACACCGGGAACTATATAACATAAGACTCTCAGACTCATTATGGCTACAATAGACTCAGAAAAGCATTTTCTCAAGATCACCAAGTATTTCTTATGCGTAGCTAGTTTAAGCAACTAAATTTAGGAGACCTGAGTCTTTTCTAGGTGACAAGTATTTTTGAACATCTGATAAAAGGATGGTTCCCTCTTTCTGTGGATGACATTCACATGTGTTTTTTGCAACTTTAAGACACTTCCTTTAAAGACATCAGTCCTCTGTTCCTCCTCATTAGGGCAATGCTAGACTTCAGAGTGATACAAAAACATATTTAACAGCCTATGGAGAATCGCCAACAGTTAAGTGAGTAAGCTTATATCCTGGTTCAAGCAATGACATGTGCAATGAGCTTGGGTTGAAATACTGATTGCAACCTGGAGAATCATGGAGGCTGAAACACCTGACAAACTGCATCCTAGGTCATGACCCACAGAAGCTGTAAGATAATAAATTTTGTTTGGTTGTTTTCAGCCACTCATTTTCAGGATAAATCAGTATACAACAAGATATTATTAATACAGATGGAAAAAAGAAAAATAATTTTAGACATCTTAGATTGAACATCACAAAAGAGATTTAAGACTTGGAACTGAGAGACAGGTATTTGATACTTAACTCCAATCATTTTCTACTCACCATCTACTTATTTGAATTTCTACTAAAATAAACTCCATCACCCTCACGCATAACAAGTTGCAAGTATCCTTCAAACAAATTTAAAAAGCTCCCACCTTCTCTGACAAAATAGGCATTACAAACTTCCAAGAATCAAGGAATCCATCTTCTGGAAAACTACTTCAAAATTATTTTCAGAGAAATTTCTTGTTCAATGAAAATTTTCTTCATTTCAGAGAAAATACAGCCAGCAAAAGCAAAGTCATGTTTTTAGGATCCCATGTAAGAAGGTTCATAAATACAATGGAAAGAAAAACTAGTTCTTCCTTCTTCATCCTATGATCCCCAGACCACAAATCGAGTGTTCAAAGTTAAGCAAGTATGAAATTTGGGGACATGCTCTGGTTCAAATGTTACCCTAAGTCAATGTCTTCTAAGTTAATACTAAGAAGTATGTTTTTTAGGGCACAATTAAGAAATGAGGGCTCAAATTCACAAGTGAGATCATCTGCTGTGGAAAATGGGTACAGGGAAACTAACTGGGTCCAATTTTCTCATGTCCATCTCTTCTACCATTTGAAAACACTTCCCCTCATAACAACAAGCACCATCTTGGAAACAGACAGAACAGCTGTCACCAGATTTCAAATCTGTCAGCCCATTGCCTTTGAACTTTCCAGTCTCCATAAACATGAGAAAATGACCATTTTTCCTTCCTTCCTTCCTTGTTTCCTCCTTCCCACTATCCTCTCTCTCTTTCTTTTTCTTTTTAATGAATTAGCCAATCTCAGAAGTTTTCTCATAGAAGCCTAATTAAACATTCGTCAATATTATTATCATTTTAAAAATGAAACCAAGACAAGAATTTAAAAATATGCTAGTTTATTTTACAGAACTTTTGTTGCGAGTGTCTAGTATGATCAGTGCCCAGAAATATTGAAGTTTCATGCAACTACTTCTGGTGCCTAGAGTCAAGGAGGCAGTTGAAAGATGCTATACAATCTCTATATAGATGCATGGTTGGTGAGATGGCCTGAGGAGAAGGATGCTATTCATGGAGCATTTGGGCTACGCGAAGGTCATTTGGGGTAGAGCACAGGTGCAGTGTCCAAGTGGTTCCTGGATGAATGCAATCCATACAGCAGTTAGTAGGGTCCACTGCTTCTCTTCTCCACTCCAAGATGCCTGAAAGCATTCAGTCCCAATGACCATCTCAGGATTACTGCTGTGGCAAGTAAAAACTGGGCTCTTGGCAGCACTCTGCATAGATAGGGAGACCAGATACTTATTTTTTTTACTCCTTCTTGCAGAAATCATTGTTTTAAGGGCAAGAGGAAGAGTCTCTCTTGGCACAGAATTGTGCTGCTTCAAGGGAGGAGTGGAATGAGTGACTTGAACCTGACTGTCTTACCCTCTTCAATGCAGCATCCGTGTGTGTGTGTGTGTGTGTGTGTGTGTGTGTGTGTGTGTGTGTGTGTGTGTGTACTGAGCCTTGAACTCAGGACTCCATGCTTTTGTTTGGCTTTTCTGCTCAAGGATAATACTGTACCATTTTAGCCACACTTCTATTTTTGGTCTTTTGCTGATTAACTGGAAATAAGAGACTCATAGACTTTTCTTCCCAGTCTGGCTGTAAATCATGAGCCTCAGATCTCAGCCTCCTGAATAACTAGAATTACAAAGGTGAGCCACCAGCATTGTTTTGTTGTTGTTAATTCCAGTGGTATATTAGAGCTGACCCCTGGATATGTATTCCCAGAGCAATATTCTTATCAGTGAATAAGTCTCAAAATTAATGCCTTTAAAAAGGGATGATACTGTCTTCTGTTCTTCCATCTGACATTACTCTTCCTTACTCAGGACTTTGAACTTATTTTCAATGCTTATTATAAGGATTTATTTAACATTGTCTTTTTCATTAAGTTACACTGAAAAATGAGCATGTGGATGCAAAACAAGGCTAATGGTTTTCATTATACACTTGGCAGAAAAAAATGAACTTTTCATAGATTTTTCATTTTTAAAACCAAAGTGTTATTTAACATTATAAACAAACTGGTCTGCTGCCCTGGCACACTGCCCTTGGGTTCACTGATTCTCATCATGGTGTGGAGCAGTAGACCTTTCAAAATATTTTTGATAAGAAAAAAAAAATCTTCCAGCCAGATGAAATCCATTACTAGAAATTCAAATACAAATGGTGATTTTTTTTGTTTCTTTTTCTTCAATAATCAACCATCTTCTTTAGTGATAAGTCATCTCCATGGCCAAAATGAAGACTAAGCTTTGAGACCCACAAAAGAAATGCTCCAACATTTTTCTTCTACAATATAATTAACACAAATAACAGAAGCATAGACTCTGAAGACCAGGCAAACAGATAACCAGATTCCAGGTGCCAGCAACTCATGACTGTATTCCTAGCTACTCACCAGACTGGGATCTGAGGACAGAGGTTGAAAGCCAACAGCAGAAGGAATGTCCGCGAGACTCTTGTCTCTAGTTAAATAACAGAATACAAGAAATGTACCCACGGCCTTACATATGAAACTGTAACCCCTCTGTACATCACTTTGACAATAAATAAGTAATTATTTTTTTAAAATGCCACAAGTGAAGCTATGGCTCAAGTACTAGAGTGGAAAAGCAAAAGGGCAGCACCCAGGTTCTCAGTTCAAGCTCCAGTTCTGGCACAATAAATAAATAAATAAATAAGATACCCAGAGATCAATCATCTGCCTGGGTAAAAGAACAATTTGATCAACTGGCACAAATGCTTCTTTATTCTTTCATTAGATTTACTGCTTTATATACGGAAGTTGGCTGTGTTTATTATTATTATTATTATTATTATTATTAGTGTTATTTTCACTATTATAACTAAATGGTTATCAATATGAATTTATGATGGTAATTTTAAAGGAAAATTCACCTTCTTAGGTGCTCAGGAAGCAGAGTAAAAATGAGTTGGCTTCTCTTGTTGATTTTCTATTGCAAAAGGAATATAGAGATGTGGTATGTAGGAATACTGGATTTTATGACTTTGTTTTTTAGTAAAGTCATGGATCTGTGACCAGTCTACACAAAAGGCCTGCTTGAGTTTTGTTAGTGTGATTCAAGTCGTTAACCTTCCTGCTTTCTGAGGTGATAATGAAAATGAATTTCAGAACCACAACTATGAAAATGTTACCATGGAACCAAATCCCTCCATCCCATCACCTTCCTGTTGAATACATTTGGGATGTCACCTGTCCCTTGCTGCTATATTGAATCTTGTTTAACCCAGATTCATATGTCTATCTGTTTTAAGTGATTTATTTTTCAATGCATAGGAATAAGACAAGGCAATACTCATTTCTTTTTCATTTAACTATTTATTTCAATAGCATTATAGTGGGATTTTTAGATACTATAGGTTGCTATACCAATATACCATCCAAGAACAACGAAAGGAAAGGGTAATGAATTATACCAGAAGGCTACTGTAAAGTCTATAAGGTGGGACTTAAAAAATCACTTTGTATTATCTTTCCATCTAGCAGAATGGGCAGAGCCTGATTACTATTATGTGCATTCATTTCCTCAGAGTGCCTTTAAAAGAAAAACCAAGCTTGGCTCTTCTAGGTGCAAATGGTAGCTCCATGTTTCTCTTTCCTATTATCCTCATATTTCAACAAACTACATTTTGTCTGTTTTGACAGGGAACGGTGAGGGACATGGGTTTATTTCCAAGTCAAAAGGCCTAGCTCATTTGCACAAAGAAGCATGTGTTCTGTATGAATCAAGTATAGCTGCTAAAATTAAAAATTTTCTCTCCTGGTATGGTTACATTATACTTTTAAATTATATAGTAGAATTAACCAAGCTGTGCAGAAGTTGGCTCTTAGAATAAATATCAAGCACAGTTTCTTTGATTTGGCTGGGTTAAATCATCACAGATCAGCCAACAGAGACAGGGAGGGCGGATATATTTCTGAAGTGAGAGCACAGGCACAAAATGCAGATCTGAGGGCTGCAGTGTGTCCTGTGAATTTCTGCACTTCATGGAAAATTGATGATCAGTAGTTAAGTTATATTCCAGGACATAACCAAAACACGGAGTTTGGATTCTCTCTGGGGAATACAGATCACCTAAGACATTTTGGTGAAATAGAAGCATGTTTCTGTGGTATCTTTTACTGCTTATTTTACAAAATCTTTCTCTGTCTCTGTGTCTGTCTCTGTCTCTCTGTCTCTTTCTCTTTGTCTCTATCTCTTTCTCTGTGTCTCTGTCTCTCTCTCTCCCTCCCTCTTTCTCTCTGTCTCTCTCTGTGTCTCTGTCTCTCTCTCTATCTACCTATCTATGTCTCTCTCTCCCTCCCTCCCTCCCTCCCTCTCTTTCTCTCTCTGTCTAATGAGTGGAGACTGGGCTTATGTTCAGGACTGCAGGCAATATGTGATTTCTCTCCACAGAGACTTAGTGGCTTCTTTCATAATTCCTGAATTCCCAAACTTACTTCTTTCTTCTCACTTTCATACAAGAGCAAGCTTCATGTTTTATTGATATAAATGGAGTCTGGAGAAAAAAATAGCCAGCAACTATTAAGTCAGAAATTACTATTGCCATCTCTCAGGCTCATTTCTCATCCCACACCCATTCAATTCTTTGTATGCTTTGTAACATTCAGTGTCTGTATATGAGTGAAATCAGTTGTTACTCAAGGTTAAATTGTTCCTTTCCTCCTTTCTCCCTTAGAATATGTAACATACATTTTAGGAAGAATGTGACAAAGGAGTATATATATATTTTTATATCCTCTTCATTAAGAAATGCATGACATTTGGTAATGTACTCTAGAGTCAGCTAGTCTTGATCCAAATACTGGTTCAAGTGCTCTCCTTGTGGTATAACCATGCTGGCTTCCTATGTCTTCATCTCTTAAAAAGGGACCACAATAATCCTTCTCCACAGGTTGTTCATTCTATCTGTACAGATTTAGTTAGCATGTATCTTATGTCAGAGCTTTCATGAAACTATTCACCTCACTTATAACCTCAATTTATTCTACACCAACTTGTGAGATAGGTACTAATATTATTATTCTTCCTTTTAAAAAAATTCAGAAGTAGAAATGAGAAATGAGCATCATTTTATTAAAAGCTAGAGTATGTTTTAGTGAATCTAAGTTGGAGCCCAGGGCCTAGTCTCTATATGTAAGCAGACATGCCTATGTGAATCCTGCCCACATCCACATCTTAGAATGGGTACTATCTCCCAGCAGGTCTTGATCCAGACAGTCATTGCAGTGGAAGATATGCTGGTATATGCTCATTTTAATAAGAATTGATTCTTTCTTGGACCAATAATTATCTCACAAGCTAAGCAATCATTTTACAACTGTTTCTCCTCTTGCACGAAGAGGGGTTGAATAAAGAGGCAGTGTTGCCGAATGTTGCAGAATCTCATTTCCTTTTCAAGAGAGAAGGAGGAACTCTCACATACTGCCTGCACCAGTAGACCTGATTATCTCAGGAGAACACCCAAGACTCTACTAAACTAAGCTGTCTGAACCCACCTGGCATAACCTTTTTTGTTCAACAGTCCTGGAGCTTGAACTCTGGGCTTGGGCACTGTCCCTAAGCTTTTGTACTCAAGGCTAGTTTTCTACCACTTCCAACCATGGCTCCACTTCTAGCTGTTTTGTAGTTTAGTGAAGATAAGAATATCATGGAGTTACCTGCCCAGGCTGGCCTTGAACCACAATCCTCAGATCTCAGCCTCTCGAGTAGCTAGGAATAGGAATATAGGTGTGAGTCACTAGCACCCAGCTTAGTTCTAATATTTTCTAACTCCGTAGGGCAAAGCTTGTCACTACTGTACCTTCTAGTCTTCTCTGTGATAGTTTTCATGATCCTCCCTGATTACCCTTGTCTCTCTGAGACACAGAAAAATTTGCTTCTGTGAGGATATTTTCCACTCATTCTGATTCTCTCAGACTCCTATTATTGTGTAGAATTCTGAAAATAGGAGTTGGTATTGAAGAGGAGAATTGCAATATAAAATCATACAAATTATGATCAATTATATCTTCTATATAAGACACAGTAAGACACAATGTGCTTAATACATGTGCAGATAAATATAGGCTGATTTTGACTCAATTGATACTGGGAGAGGTAAAGTAAAATAATAAAACAAGAATATCATTAACCTCTGCTCAAACTCTAGACTGAACACATTGTTGAGAAATATTACCAGTTAAATGAAGCTATTATTTAAAAAAAAATCAGTATATGAAAGAGTGGGGTTACTATTACCTGAGAGGCCAGTATTTTAAATATATCCCTGCTCACTAACTCACTCCCAAAGCACATGTTCCTATTATAACCAAGGTCCCACATATTCTTAGCTGCCCATGTGAAGAACACAGCCCCATGATTTCAGTAATAAACTGTAGGTCAGTAATCATCTTTTTATATTAGTTTGAGCATTCTACATGTACATCAATACTTGTGTTCAGTTTTAGCAATCCAAAGTATCATTTCTATTGTTTCCTTCTACTGACATAACCCTGTGACAGAACTGCAACTGAGTCATTGTCTAGGTGATGATCAATTCAACAAAATTGAAGGATTCCAATATGAGAGAGTGAAGCTGCTGGCGTCTAGTTGAACACTTGCTGAGTGCCATTAGTGTCCAGGGCTCCAGACAGGAGCTCAGTGACTCAGCAGAGACAATGGAACAAGCCACTCTGACTTCCAGTTCTTTAGCACTCTGCACATCCCACAGTGAGATGAAGACACAAGGAAAAAGTAGGCCCCAGAAAACTTCTGTGTTATAAATTAGATTGCCTTGAAAAGATCACTCAGTATGCTAGCTTCTTATTCAGAGTACTAAACACAACTGGAAATAACTTAATTACTGATCACTTAGGGGGAAAAAGTTGGACACCAGTGACTCACACCTGTAATCCTAGCTGAGGTCTGAGGATCATGATTCGAAGCCATCCAGGGCAGGAAAGTTCATGAGACTCTTATCTCCAATAAACTACTCAGAAAAAGCTAGAAGGAGACCCGTGGCTTAAGTGGTAGAATAATAGCCTTGAGCAAAAGAAGCCTAGGGAGAGAGTCCAGGCCCAGAGTTCAAGCCCCAGTACTGGAAATGTGAAATCATTAAGTGTATATCAGCATATATTTTTCATTCATTCATTCATTCAAGTGACAGATTTTGAGAATTTCCTATATAAAAGGCACATTGAGGAAGGAACAATGGGCAAATTGTACATGGAACTTATTCAATGATGGGTGAAATGGCCATTAAATTATCATTTGTATAATTAGTTAAATATAATGTTTATTTGCTTACTTTTATTTCTATTTATTTATGCATTTACTTTTGTACTGCATTGGAGGTTGGAACTCGGGGCTTTTGCACTGTCCCTCAGCTTTAATTTGCTCAAGGCTAATACTCTATTATCACTTGAGTCAGTGCTCCACTTCCAGGTTGTTGTTGTTGTTTTTCTGGTGGTTAATTGGAGGTAATAGCTTCATGGACTTCCTATTTGGGTTGGCTTGGAACCAACATCCTCAGATCTTACCTCCTTTTATTTAATTTTATTCCTGTACTGGACTTGAATGCAAGGTGTTGTGCTCTTGCTTTGCTTTTTCACACAAAGCTTGCACTCTACCACTAGAGCCACACCTGCATTTCCAGATTTTTTTGCTGGTTAATTGGTGAGAATAGCTTCAGGGACTTTTCTGCCAGAGCTAACTTTGAAATCTTGATCCTCAAATCTCAGATCCTGACTAGTTAGGATTTTAGGCATGAGCCAGTCGTGTCTGGCTTAACTAAAAATTTTTAAACACTACAAAGAAGACACACAGTTTAATGAGAAAATGTACTATCTAATCCATGCTGTGTGCAGTCGGTCAGGGTATAATTCCCTTTCCAAATCACACTCGAAAAAATACATAGGCAGTAACTAGTAATTAATCTGACATATGAATTTGGACAAGTAACCTGCCCAAATCTTCAGTCTCTCGCTTGTAGGGTACATAATTAACATCATAGTTCTGTGGTGGTGATTATCATCAGAATCAAGAAAGCTCCTATTAGATTTCTGTGATACTCTCTACTTAATTTTAAACTTTTCTGTTTTTTCTACAATTTTCTCCAAGCATCAAATTTACTATATGTAGAAGTCATGTAAAGGTAGGTTCTATTCCCCATCAATATCATTTTAATGCTGATGGTACCAGCCTTCTTCTCTGTGCCCTCAAAGCATCCTGTCCTGACTTGACCATTGACCTCTAGTCGTGCAGTATGCATTTCCTGTGTCCACATTGATCTCCCTGATTAGTTTGCACAAACTTCAAGTGAAAGCCTCCTAGTCTTCAATATTTCCTGTGAATTCCTGGCACTGAGTACACACTAGGCACTCAATAAACATTAGTTTGATAAATGGGTGGCATTAAGTATATTACCTCTCTAACTCACAAAACACACATTAGAATCTCTAACACTGATAATATGTTGTTCCTCACTATAGAATGGGAAATACAATAAAGCCAGTCAGAAGGGCTCTTTTTTTGAGGGTGTGAAAAAGTACGTTTCCATGCAAAACAGATAGACACACACACACACACACACACACAAACACACACACACATAAACACACACACAGAGTCAGTGCAGGCCTTTCTATCATCAGTTTGTCTAATCTATTTATCTGCCTGTCTGTCCATTTATTTATTTACTCATTCATTCATTTATATTGAAAAGGTGATGTACAGATGGGTTACTGTTACATAAGTCAGGTAATGAGTACATTTCTTTTTGAACAGTGTCACCTCTTCATTTTATCCCTTCGGGGCTCCCCTCCCCCACCAGTTGTATAGCTTATTTTCACCATCGTGTCTAGGGATTACCACTGCTCAATCTTTGTCCCTCCATTTCTGTTCTTCCCCTTACCATTCCCCAAACAGATAAACTTACATACAAGATAAAAGGTATGGAAAACAAAAACAGTGACAAAGGCCTGTGTGGGGGAAGTAAAATAACAAGCAAAAAAAGCCCTCATGTTCCCATTTCTTGGAATTAATTTTCATAAGGCCCTTTTAGTCTACTTTGTAGATCTATCTTTAGGGCATCTTGATTTCATTTCTGCAAAAAGCAATAATGAGTCTGGGAGCCTTCAGAGGAACCAAATAATTTGTAAATGACATTGGCATAAAAGAGCCTCCTAAAGACTAGAAATCCTATTTTTCACATTCCAATAGGCCTAGCATCAATTAAAAGCTCAAGGCCAAGAAGCCTAGCCAACTTTCCATCCAGATGAAACTTACAATAAGTGTTATAAAGCCCTGAAATTCAGGATTATGACCATTGCAAAGACAAGCTATAAAAGGTATATACCTTCCTAATATGGCAAGAATAATGATAATAAGATCAAGGTGACAGTCTGTCAGAAATCTACCTCTTTTAAGCAAACATTTATTGGGTGTCTGTTATGTGCTGGGGAAGGCTTGGAGGCTGGGAGAGAAGATGAATAGGTCCTTAGAAAATGAGGACAAACGTAGTCACAGACATCAAGATATTCCAACACATCATATTCATCTAGTGGTACAGGACCCATCAGTCCAAATCAGTGTGGGTGTTGCACATAGCCCCCTGAAATTCATATGTTGAAGTCCTAGCTCTAAGAATTTCAGAATATATCTTATTTTGGTAATACTCATAGAAGATTGTATAGTAAGATAAGGATAAACTGAGGTTATAGTAGTGGGTAGATCCTTAATCTAAGATAACTAGTTTCTAGTATTATATACATGTACATATATAGAGCAAAAGTACTAAGCAAGGACTGAATTTGTGCATCCTTAACCAAGGCCTGGCCTATCAGAAGCTAGAAGAGACAACCTAGTTATTGCAAAGGAAAAGAGGTGACTCTGCTGATACCTTAATCTCTGACTCCACTCCTACAGAAAGGACAATATATTGTGTTCTTGAAGCCACCTGTTTGTGGTACTGCTTTAAGGCATTCTCTGAAAACTGATCACACTTTTTCTTACAGGATAAATAGTATAAATCTACTTGATAGTAGTGCACTGATTTAAAGGGATATTATATATTAAAAATCTTTTTGAACTTCAAACTTCAGTGAATTGTACTTGTAGAAGCTTAGTCTAAATAAAAGGTCTCACTAACTGAGGCAATATATAATATATGTGTACATGCCTATATAATATATACCTATAGAGATATATGCATATAGATATATAGAGATATTATGTGTATAGACCCTCTTTGTATAATATTATATACTTATTTAAAAAAACCAAGCAAGGGTGGAAGGCCCTGAGTTCAAGCCCCAGTAATCTGAAATTCCGTAGTGTTTGTTTGGAATGTAGACTGTAATAAATGCTTTATATATAGCCTTTTCTTGTGCATACATATCTATGATAATGTTTAACTTTAAATTATGTGCAGTAAAAAGCGCATCAACAACAGCTAAAGAGAATAACTATAACAAGGTATCATAGATCTCAGGAGTCTTACCATTTGACCTTTTTTGTTCCTTGTTAAGGAACCACAAGGTCATTTATTGTCACTACTATTTTTAAGATATGTTTACATTGTGAAGCATCTAACTGAGAAGATCAAGACAGTCCCAAGGTCAAAGCTACCCCATCAATTGAGCTATATCCCAGTGGCTGGACAAAAAATGTCTCCTTTCCACTTCCTCATAGCCCTTCTCCCAGGGCATAGTGGTCAATGATTTGCTCGCATTTTATGTCTCCTTTAGGTTATGGTTTTAGTGTGATTATTTTGTGTGGTTTTCTTCTATGGCTAAACTATGAGTCCATTGACCATAAAAGATTTATCATAGAACTCTGTCTTTGTAAATATCCCCTTGAAAATAAAACAGTTAGGGTTTGCCTTTACTGAATAGACTAAAGTGTTTTTGTTTTTTTAAGAACAAAGGAGATGAGAAAAAGAAGATGAGGGAGGGAGGGTAGGAAGGAGAGAGGGTAGGAAGGGAGGGAATGAGAAAGATAAATAAAGAGAGAAAGGAAGAATGAGAAAGGATATCCAGTTTACTTTAAAAATATACATGCTGTCATATATTCTCTACCTTCATCCCCAGGAAGAAATCAAACAATGTTTTTTCTTTTGTCTTTCAAAACACCCATCTTTAAAATAAAACAACAGAATTTAGGATTCAGTATCAAACTGAACCTACTGCAGAGCAAAATCAGGATGCATTGGAATAAAGAAGGAAGAAGTTTTCGTTACACGAGTAACAGAATCCCAAATTCCTAGATGATTTAATATTACCTGACTGACATCCAGGGCTACACCAGTGGATCTTGAAGATTGTCCTTCCAGGGTCTTGTGAATCTGAAATTTATGAACACGTTGGTGCAATACCTCTCTACTAGCTCAATACTCTGTCTTCATACCCTATACTTCTACCAGCTGTCAGAAGATGACAAATGACAATCAAAGAAATCACTGGGAGACAATAGTCCCTATGAGACTCACATATTTATTTTTCCTAAATTAAAATGCTCAAACTTCAGAGCCATGCTCATCCTTTTTATTTATGGTTTCTTCTGCCTTGAAGCTAGTGTAGCAAGTGCCATGATAAATCAGCTGAAAGCCCGTCTCATTTTCCAGGCAGACCCTGTAAATTTTGAAGCTGTGCGTTGCAACCCTTCATTCTGATTTGTAATTCTCAACAACACTGTGGATGACACACCAAAGGGTCTACAAGGCCCTTTCTTGTCAACTGAGCAGAGTTACCGTGAGGTCCTGACCTTTCATTATCCCCAGAATATCATAAAACAATAGAAAACCAGAGCACTGGCCCTTCCCAAGAGGGATGGAGGGCTTGATGTCCCCAGTCAAGACCTTCCATTAGGAAGGGGAAGGCACTAAATGGGACACCATTAGGTGCTAAATGTCAATATGGTTGGAATCCCTAGTGGCAGGGTAGTACTATTGCTGAATGAAGAACTGAATCACATTTAAGACCACAAACCTGAATATGCATCTCAAGAAAGCATTCTTTTAGGAAGCAATCATTAATAACATTCCACCTCTTTCCTGCCCCACTGATGGACTCAGAGGAAATAGAAACAAAATGACTAGGGATTTCCTGATCTCTTGGTTTCGTGGCTGAAGGAAAATATAATGAGCTATGAATACACTTTTTTTCTCAACCAAAAGGTTGTTAACACCTAAAATGTGTCCTCCAAGCCAGACTTACAGCACAACCCATCCAGCTAGAGAAGGTAAATTAAATTGAATGACTGTATTTGAAGTATAATCACATAGCTTTATACAGGTACAATATTTGGCTCCTAAATTCTGGTTTTGTTTGCTAACATCAAGGTTTGTTTTTTCTCTGAATCTTTATGCTTCTAAGTTTCTATACACTCTTTATTAGGTCTCACCATTCACATATGAATTTTCAGTTTTATGGAATATTTCTGTATCTATGTTCTATAATAACTGAGTATGCACTAATAATCTAGACCAAGGCAACACAGAAATTCAATTGCTCAAAGAGTAGATGCCTCCCACATGAAATAAGTGTTTACTGTCTCTGTGGAGCCTAAGAAACAAAGAAGGGTAGGAAATTAAAGTTCACTTTTCCCCCACTTGCCCAACAGAAAACCTCTATTGAGTGTGTGCTGGTACTACGACTTGAACTCAGGGCCTTTTGCATTTCCTTGGCTTTTTATCCAAAGAGCTCTAGGCTTTGTTCGTGGGCCATTAGACCCATAAGCTTTTTTTTTTTTTTTGGTGGCAGTGGTGGGGATTGAACTCTGGGCCTGGGCACTGTTCATGAGCTCTTCAGCTCAATGCTAGTGCTCTACCACTTGAGCCACAGCACCACTTCCAGGTTTATGGAGGTTAATTGGAGATAAGAGTCTCATAGACTTTCCTATCCAGGCTGGCTTTGAACTGTGATACTTAGATCTCAGCATCCTGAATAGCTAGGATGACAGTCATGAGCCAGCTGCATCTGACCCCATGGGCTTATTTGCTCAAAGCTAGCACTCTACCACTTGAGCAATAGCTCCACTTCAGCTTTTTTTGTAGCTATTTGGATATGTGAGTCTTACAGACTTTCCTACTTGAGCTGGCTCTGAACAGAGATCCTCAGATCTCAGTCTCCTAAATAGCTAGGATCACAGGCATGAGCCTATAATTTTTCTCAACTAGACTGTGTTTTCCTACTCTCTCTCTCTCTCTCTCTCTCTCTCTCTCTATCTCTCTCTCTCTCTATCTCTCTCTCTTTCTCTCTCTTTGTCTGTCTCTCTCTGTCTCGGTCAATCCAATGAGATGCTAAATGAGTTTAGCCATTAGGGAAGCATAATAATAAAAGATGTAAATTATTAGTTAATATTTATCATTTTCTGATTTGTAGCAGTGAAGGTACTGAGACATTGTCAATATTAAATGGTTTTCTGAGTTTGGCTCCATGCTTAGCATTGTAAGGGCAACTGTGGGCTCCAAAAGTTCACAGTGCCTTGACAAAGTGAGACATGAATAAGTATGTAAGATATTTGCCAGATTTTTATTTTTTTTCAAATTTTTATTATCAAACTGATGTACAGAGAGGTTACAGTTTCATACATTAGGCATTGGATACATTTCTTGTACTGTTTGTTACCTTGTCCCTCATACCCCCCTCCCCCCTCACCCTTACCCTTTCCCCCCCTGAGGTGTTCAGTTCACTTACACCAAACAGTTTTGCAAGTATTGCTTTTGTAGTTGTTTCTCTTTTTTTACCCTTTGTCTCTCAGTTTTGGTATTCCCTTTCAATTTCCTAGTTCCAATACCAGTATACACGGTTTCCAATATACTCAGATAAGATTACAGAGATAGTGTAGGTACAACCATGGGAAGGTGATACAAGAACATCATCAATAATAGAAGCTACAGATACACATGGGACGTTGAAAGTAGTTACAACTGTGATATAACAATTGTCTCCATAACATGGAGTTCATTTCACTTAGCATCATCTTAGGTGTTCATAAGGGTATAGCTATTGGGCCTTGTGATGCTCTGCTATGACTTGCCTAAACCTGTACTAATTATTCCCAATAAGGGAGACCATAGAGTCCATGTTTCTTTGGGTCTGGCTCACTTCACTTAGTATAATTTTTTCCAAGTCCTTCCATTTCCTTACAAATGGGACAATGTCATTCTTTCTGATAGAGGCATAAAATTCCATTGTGTATATGTACCACATTTTCCTGATCCATTCATCTACTTAGGGGCATCTGAGTTGGTTCCAGATTCTCGCTATGACAAATTGTGCTGCGATGAACATTGTTGTGCTGGTGGCATTACTGTGATTTTGTTTGTGGTCTTTTGGATAGATACCCAAAAGTGGGGCTGCTGGGTCATAGGGGAGTTCTATATTTAGCCTTCTGAGGAATCTCCATACTGCTTGCCAGAGTGGCTGAACCAGATTACATTCCCACCAACAATGAAGTAGGGTTCCCTTTTGGCCACATCCCCTCCAACAATTGTTATTGTTAGTTTTCTTGATGTAAGACATTCTTACTGGGGTGAGATGGAATCTCAATGTTGTTTGGATTTGCATTTCTTTTATGGCCAGTGATGTAGAGCATTTTTTCATATGTCTCCTGGCCATTCTCATTTCCTCATCAGAGAAGTCTCTTTCTAAGTCTTTAGCCCACTTGATGAGGAGGCTATTGGTTCTTTGCAGTTTTGTTTTGGAAGAGGGTAATTTTTTTAGTTCTGCGTATATTTTAGATATGAGGCCTTTGTCCATTGAATTTTGCCAGGATTTTAAAACTAACTGTGTGTGTGTGTGTGTGTGTGTGTGTGTGTGTGTGTGTGTGTGTGTGTGTGTGTGCTGGCACTGAGGATTGAACTCGAGGCCTCAAGCTCTTGCTGCTTGGTGTTTTTACCCAAGGCTAACCTTCCATCACCTGAGCCATGAGCCCCATCTACACTTCTAGCTTTTTGCTGGTTAATTGGAGATAAGCATCTCATGAACTTTTCTGCCCAAGCATTATAGCCATTTCTGCCAGAATTATAGGCATGAGCCACCAGCACTTATATAGCCTGGTATTTTTAAGCTAGAGAAAATTCCTCATGCTAAAATTTCACAAATATTCACATACATTGTTTTTAATCTTCCTAATTTTTCCTGTGCATTGTACTTTATTTTTCCTAAATTTCCAGGCATCATAGAATCTAACTCTTTGAATAAAATTGGAAAAGCATACTATATATTAGTTCAGATTCCCTCATAGTAGTGAAAAAGTATGTGCTTAGTTTTCCCCAAGCCAAGCATGCCTTTAAGGTCATGATTTTTCCTGGCAGCACTTGTAATAGATGGTGTAAGGATATTGCTTATCAAGGAAGATTTTTGTAGAGTGTGTGTGTGTGTGTATGCACCAGTTCTGGGTCTTGAACTCAGGGCCTTGTGCTCTAGCTTACCTTTTCTATTCAAGGCTGATGCTCTACCACTTGAGCCACATCTACGCTTCTGGCTTTTCAGTTGTTTATTGGAGATAAGAGTGTCACAAATTTTCTTCTCAAAGTGACTTTGAACCATGATTCTCAGATCTTAGCCTAATGAGTTGCTAGGATTATAGGAAAGAGCCAACAAGGCCCAGCTGTATTTTGATAATTACCAAGAAATTGAAGAATATGAGGAAGACATTGCACTTAACATCATAGGGTTGTTGGTTCAAATTAAGGCAACTTTAATTCAGTACATGAATTTGAACTAGACAGAAGTTACACCTTGAGTACACAATTCTTGGCAAGTGAGAAAGGCTAAAGTTAGTAACAATAATTTGCAAACTCAATGTACCAAACCTGAACTCAAGTTACAGATTTACTTCCATATTAGCAATTTAATATCATCATTTCATCCTGCTAATTCCAAATTATCTCATCTGGAAGATTCAACTATCAATAGGAAGTACATCACAGGGGTCCAGGGAAAATAAATAATGTATGTGAACCCCTTAGCAAAGTTCCTTGTATATAAGATATTTTCAATACATTAGCTATTATTTCTATCAAAGCTATTAAAATTAATAAGCTTTTGAGATAGTATGTTCTGAAGGGAAGCACAGAGCTGTTATCACAAATAGTTTTAGGTATAATTCTAATGTTCTTCTTGTTACAAACACATATTCAGAATGTTACTCAAACAACATATGTTGCAAACATTATAGTAGGAATAGTGGTAGCCATGGTGAATCTATTCAATAAACTACCATAATTGGTTTCCATCTTAGGACCAAAGCCCTATAGCAATAATTTTGAAATCTTGGAAACACAGGTAAATGTGATTCAACCTGTATAATCCTTTAGATCAAAGAATATAGTCCTTTTGGGAAAGCGTTAGTAGCAAAGAATTTGAACTTTATAAGCCACCCAGCGCTCAGATGACTTATGCTGACATTAAACCATCACTTTTAAAAATAAGTATATACAATGGTTGCCTAGAAACCACTTCTCCATGCCAACCTTTGCATTTGTGATGTTTCTGATTCAAATTCTACAGGAGGGTCAGATACATTTATTTCCATCTTGAAAGACCAGTGTGAGCAAGGAGCAACACCACAGAGTGATCCTCAGAGACTCTGAACAATGTAGAAATTGGGTTGAAATGCAGGAACTTAACTACTTCATCTTCATAAAAGATAAAGGACACCCAAATACTGATGGACCACACCTGTAACCCCAGATACTCAGGATGGTAAGAGCTGAGGATCATAATTTGAAGCAAGCCAGTGCAGAGAATTCTGTAATACTCTTATCTCCAATGAATCAGGAAAAGGCTGGAAGTAGAGCTGTACTCAAGCAGAGGAGCACCATTCTTGAGTGAAAAGGCCAAGCAAGAGCTTGAGGCACTAAACTCCTTAGTACTGGCACCAAAAGAAAATAAAAACAAAAGATTAGAAAACAAAGTTTAAGTAATTTGAGTTCTAACTTGAGGCTGACTTTGCTTTATGAACTTAAAAATCCATATGTACATATTAAAAACTCAGACTTAACTTGATTTTTCTGTCTCATTCCAGGCCATTAAAATGTATCTTGAGTGTAAATGAAGTAATTTTACTTAGGGACTAGACATTTAGGATAAAAGGTTGTCTAGATTGTGAATAACAGATGAAGCTAGATTCAGCAATGACATTCATTGTGACAGGGAATTCTGAAAAAGAGCCAGAGTTGGAGCACAAAATTAGGAGTTCAGCTTGTACAAGAAGCTTCTGAAAATTTTGTTAGATCTTTACTTGAAAGTATTTAATATATAAATTAGTGGTTCAGGTTAAAGGTTCAAATTAGTGATAAAAGTTTTATGACTAGCAGCACGAGTCATTGTTGAAATGTTGAATTCAGGTGAAAGGACACTAGATGGGAGACAAGAGTCTATAACTAGTCTGAAGAAATCCAAAACTCAGAATGCTTGTCTTGAGATATCCAGCTGAGTAAGTACCTGGGAAACTCCAGAGTGAGTTTTAAAAAGAAAAAAGAAAGTCAAGAGAGAAAGCCAGATGCCTGTGGTTCTTGCCTGTATTCTTGGCTAATCAGGAGATGAAAATCTGAGCTTTAATGTTTGAAGCCAGCCCAGGAAGAAAAGTATGAGAGGCTCTTATATCCAATTAATCACCAAAAAGCCAGAAGAAGAGCCGGGATTCAAGTAGTAGATCACTAACCCTGAAAACACTAAGGAACAATGTCCAGGCCCTAAGTTCAAACCTCATTACTGTCACAAACAAACCAACCAAAAAAGATGATTTAAGCTATGCACCAGTGGCTCATGCTTCTGAACCTAACTAGCTACTCAGGAGGCTGAGATCTGAGGATTGTGGTTTGAAGTCAGCTCAACAGGAATATTTATGAGACACATTCACAACTAACAACTAAAAAGCTGGAAGCAGAGCTATGGCTGAAGTGGTAGAGCACTATCCTGAACCCCCTCCTCCCCCTCCCCCCGCTGCCCTCATGCAAAAAAAAAAAAAAGAAAAGAAAAGAAAAAGGCTCAGCAACATCACCCAGACTCTGAGTTCGAACCTCAGGACTGTCACATAAAATTTTTAAAAAGATAGTATTTTATATTATTTCACAACATCCTAATATCCCATGCATTTATAATAAGATTCTCACTCCTATGATTAGCTCTGTGATTTAAACTTCAAATTATATAGACTCATTTAAAGAAGCTAGACTCCTTCCTTTAAGGAGCCTGGCATGGATTTTTTGGATACTATTACGTTAAAAAATGACCTGCCATCATTTTCTTTATTCATGTCATGTTTTTATAACATGATTATTCCCATTGAATAAAATTAGTTAAAAATATTCTTTTGTTCATACTAAGGTATTAAATTATTCCCTATACATTTGAAAAACAAAATATTTATAAAATTGACAATATTGTAGGAAATCAGATATTTCACATTATAGATATATACATGCACATATATATTTTTTCACTATATCATTTTTTTTCTTGAATCACTTTTTGTAAGTTTTATTCCCTGATTACTTATTATACTTGGTCCTAAAATCTTATTATAATGGTATTTTATTATATTTTTATTGTCTGAAGAATCAATGCTGATGTACCTCTTTATTCTTGATAGTAATAACTTTCCTTTTCTTATTATTGGTTTTGTATTTTAATATTCTATTTATTTTAAAAATTATTGATTTTTTTTCATTCTCCACTGTAGGGTTGTTTTCTCCATCATTAATTTCTCTGATTATTCATTTTCCTTTCTCCCTTCCACATTATTTGAATTTAATTTGATACTAAGTTCTTGGGATCAATACAGGCAACAATTATCTTAAGACTTATCTGTTCTAATACACATTGAAAGTTAAATTATTTTTATTCTGGTCATATCAACATAAGTAAAAGGTACAGATATTATGTGTACATTTTGAAGCATATTGGCAGATGGATTTACCTATTCAGACATTATCACGTTCAAGACAGAGTTATTTTTCTTTGTTATCCCAGAACACTTATTCAGAATCTTTTCTCATTTCTTTTACCTTCAGGGGCAACCACAATTCAGAGTTCTAAGCCAATAAAAATCACTTGTTCAAACTTACAGTTACTAGAATCATATTATTTGTGTCTATCTTCTTTCAATCTAACATTTTATTATGTTCTTAATATTGAGATAAAATTTGAAAACAGCCAATGCACACATCTTAAATGAACAATTCAATGACTTAACAAAATGTAACCATCCGCACAATCATAATATAGAATGATCTATCAAACGAGAAACACAATACAAACCTAAATTACATTTACCTTTAAATTCATATGAATATAGTTTATCTTTATGTCACTGGATATATGTGGCTTTATTTAGTTAATATTTTGGAGATTAATTGTTCAGACTTGTAGTATAATCTTTGATAATACTTGGAAATATTACAAAATATACCAAAATGTCACATATTTATTCAACATTATTAATTCACCTAATTATTATTCATTGTGAATAAAGCTGCTTTCAGTATTGTTATGTGTATTTGTAGATACATATTTTCATTTCTTTTGAAAGTTTGCCTACAACTATTGGATTATCAGATCAATTCAAATTTTATGCATTATCCTTTACTACTTTTATTTAGTATTTATATCAATTATTGACAGTGGAAACATCATCAACACTATCATCAACACTAATTATACACTTTTCTTTTTCACTTTTCTTTTTTTTTGAGGTTTCAAAATTTTACAGAAAAAAAACAACATGAGTACATTGCTTGAAATGACAGTATCTTTGGGACTTCTGTGTAAAACATCACTTTTCTTTTTTGTTCCTTTTCTTTACTCATTACAATTTTACCTCTTTGATCATTAGGTCTTTGTGAAATCTAAATGTACTTCTTTTCTTCCATCTAAAGTATTTGATTCTAATCTAGCCAATTCAATTTTTTCTTGTCTACATATTTCTTTTGTGTGTGTGTGCTAGTCTTGGGGCTTGAATTCAGGGAGTAGGTGCTATCTCTGAAGCTTTTTTGTGCTCAAGGCTGAAGCTTTTTGGCTCAAGGCTAATACTCTACTACTTGATCGACTTGTGTCATTTTGGGTGTTTTACTGGAGATAAGAATCTTACAGCTTTTCTGCCCAGGCTGGCTCTGAACCATGATCCTCAAGTCTCAACTTCATGAGTAGCTAGGATTACAAGTATGAGCCTATGATTTTATGATCCATGATCTCACACACACACACATTTACTTTCAAATCTTTTGGCCTTTATCATCAATCTATAACTTCTGTGAAAATATGTCATTAAAGAAACATGCTTATTTATCTAACCTGATAAAATAGTCCCTCATTTACTTTTTTGGTCCATTTACAAGAAATCAAATGATACATGGTTAGATTGGGCTATTTTGCTATTTATTTATCTTTGGAGGTAAAGTCTCTGATCCTTAAAATGAAGATGTGTGTCCTCTACTCCTCTGAGATACCATCATTCTCACTGAATTCAGGGCATCAAGTTCAATAGCACCATCCTCTACAGCTGTCTTTGGCCTAGAAAATGCTCATTAAAGATGAACTGACCAATATGCTTTCAAAGGAAAGAATGTCCTTTGCACCTTTCTGTGAGACAGTTAGAGAGTGGATGAGCTGATCTTTCACAGCATCCCAATTCCCTGAACCCATGAAAGTTTCTCTGTACAATAGCAATGAAACTGTCATCTCAAGATAATTCTAGGCTCCATGTCATCCTAACTATAGACTACATATAGGTTCATGTTTCATTCAATGAACTAAGTACACTTACAGTCAGTCCTAGTTTATGCAACAAATTATCCCTGAGATTGCGGATGAATCACAATGGTAGAGTGCTTGCTTGCCTAGCATGTTCAAGGCCTTGGGTTTTCCAGCACCACAGGAAAACAATGCAAAATAAAACAAAAACTCTTCTAGTTATAGAGTGGTACACACCTTTAATTCCAGCACTCAGGAGGCTGTGAGATAGGGGGATTACAAAGTTGAGGCCAGCCTGAAATACACAGCAATTTCCAGGTTGAACTGGACTAGATAGCAAGACCCTATCATACACACAAAAAAATTCCATATTGCAGGTATTCATGTGTTGCATTTTTCACAAGGTTACCATCCGTATCTTTAAGAAAAGCCATTTTTTCCCTATCTCAATAAAGGTCTTCTATTGGCAAAGGCAACTAAGCAAAACTTGGAATATCAGAGTCCTTAGCCTGATATAACTTTCCTAATTTTCAAGGCTCCAGCACTTCACAATCAATTTCCCAACATTAACAAAAGAAACCTTCCATGGCTGTAAATTCATTTATATTATAAACCAGACAGACATGTGCTTTAAGCAGTGAAGTGCCTATCTAGCAAGTTAAAAGCTGTGTTCAGTACAACAAACCAGCCACTCACAGACTTAGTGTCTGGGGCTTGTGTTTCAGAATCTTTTCAGAATCACCAGTACTGTAAGTAACAGAATTAGGGTGTTCTTATGTTTGTGCTTGTCCCGGTCCTGGGGTTTGAACTAAGGCATGGGTACAGTCCCTGAGCTTTTTTTTTTTTTTTTTTTTTTTTTTTTTTTTTTTTTTTTTTTTGCTCAAGGCTAGCCCTCTACCACCTCAGCCACAGCTCCACTTCCAGCTTTTTCAGCAGTTTTATTGGAGATTAGCGTCTCAGGAACTTTTCTGCCTGGGCTGGCTTTGAACCATGATCCACAGATCTTAGCCCTCTGAGTAGCTAGGATTACAAGCATAAGCCACTAGCACACAGAATTCTTATTTTTTTTCTATTTATTTATTTGTCATGCTTTATTTTCTAGAATTTGAGGCAAATATTATTTTAAAACCTTGAGCTCAGGGCTGGGGATATAGCCTAGTGGCAAGAGTGCCTGCCTCGGATACACGAGGCCCTAGGTTCGATTCCCCAGCACCACATATACAGAAAACGGCCAGAAGCGGCGTTGTGGCTCAAGTGGCAGAGTGCTAGCCTTGAGCGGGAAGAAGCCAGGGACAGTGCTCAGGCCCTGAGTCCAAGGCCCAGGACTGGCCAAAAAAAAAAAAACCTTGAGCTCAAAGTATTCTTCCTGTACGTTTTTTTCAGTGAGAGACACATCAAGCAAACTCACAGTTCGAAATACTCATTTTCACAATATACCATTTGGTATTAACAAGCTTTATTGGCACTTAATTTCTGTTTGCCCAAGTGTCTGCTAAGTAAGTGCCATGACATTCTATGGGCCACCAGTGCATTTACTACTGTTATCAGAGATATTAATGTCTCCTCTTCTAGTGAGATAAGAGAACCAATCCAGGCTCCTATCTAAAGGTTTGTTCCAACAAACCACTTCTGATACAAATAACTAAAACCAGAGAAGTAGATTTACTGTAAGTGCTATGAGATTAGAGAATTGTTAGGTTAGACCTTAAGCAATTTTGATAAGAGGAGGTGGGGAAATGAAAGCCTAGAAAGCAAGAATTGGAGGATGAGACAAATAAATCATGCATTTGTCCACCTGGAGCAATGATTTGAGCAGATAAGTCAGAAATAGAAAAAAACAGCAAAATCATGAATGTCTTGCTACCAACATAGGATGGAATATAGGAGGCTCAATAGGAAGCTAAGACTTCCAATGAAACTACTGTCTCCATGTGACTTGTTGCCAGTACTATTTGTTAGGGCAACACTGTGCCTACCCAAAGCTTATGAAGAAACCAAAATTGATGTAACCACTGAAGGTGGTTACCATAACATATGGAAGAATCTGTAAGTAGATCGAAGTACCCGGTACTCTGGCCCACCTCATTTCCCAGGCAAAAGTGAGCACTACCATGCCAACTATGTGGGTGAGCCATTCTGGAAACAGATTCTCTAGGTCCAATAAGTCCAACCAAGCCCAAATCTCCATTTGTGAACAAAACTAATGTTGATTTATTGTTGGCCTATGCTAAGGGTCAGCAATGGTCCTGCAATGGACCAAATAGCCAATACTACAGACTATAAAGTCCGTAGGAAATTTTTGTTTCATGTTACCTTTTTTTAGGCCTTTATTTTTATTTATTTTTATTTTTTATTATTTTTCTTAATTTTTTCTTTTTTTAAGTTTTTATTATCAAACTGAATTACAGAGAGGTTACAGTTTCATACATTAGGCATTGGATACATTTCTTGTACTGTTTGTTATCTCATCCCTCATTCCCCCTCCCCACTCCCTAATTTTTTCTTATTTATTGTCAAAGTGATGTACAGAGAGGTTACAGTTTCATACGTTAGGCCTTGGGTACATTTTTTGTACTGTTTGTTACCTCCTCCCTCATTCCTCACTCCCCCCTCCCCTTCTCCTTCTCCCCCCATGAGTTGTTCAGTTGGTTTACACCAAATGGTTGTGCAAGTATTGCTTTTGTAGTCATTTGTCTTTTTATTCTTTGTCTCTCGCTTTTGATATTCCCTTTCACTTCCCTAGTTCTAATACCAGTATATACAGTATCCAGTATACTCAGATGAGATACAGTGATAGTATGGGTACAACCACAGGAAGGGGATACAAGAAGATCATCAACAATAGAAGCTATGGTTTCACATGGCAAGAAAAAAAACATAAAGAGGATCCAAATAGGAAAAGATGAAGTTAAACTTTCTCTCTTCACAGATGACATGATCCTATACCTAAAGAACCCCATAGACTCTACTCCCAAGCTACTAGAGCTGATCCAAAACTTTGGCAAAGTAGCAGGATATAAAATAAACCCTCAAAAATCAATGTCCTTTCTATATGCTAATCAAGGCCGAAATCAGGAGAGCAACTCCTTTTGCAATAGCCTCAAAAAACATAAAATACCTAGGAATACCCTTAACCAAAGAAGTGAAAGACCTCTATGATGAGAACTTTAAAAACATGAAAAATGAAATGAAGGCAGAACTAAGGAAATGGAAAAACCTCCCATGCTCCTGGATTGGGAGGATTAATATACTCAAAATGGCACTATTGCCAAAGGCTATCTACTAATTCAATGCAATACCCATTAATATCCCAACACCATTTTTTTTAATGAAATAGAGGAAGAAATCCATATGGAACAATAAAAGACCCAGAATAGCAAAAACAATACTAAGCAGAAAGAACAGTGCTGGAGGAATTACAATACCAAACTTCAAGCTGTATTATAAAGCTATAGTAATAAAAACAGCTTGGTATCGGCACCAGAACAGGCCTGAAGACCAATGGAACAGATCTGAAGACCCAGAAATGAACCCACAGAACTGTGCCTACTTAATCTTTGATAAAGGAGCTAAAAAAATAGGATGGAAGAAAGATAGCCTCTTTAACAAATGGTGCATGTTATCTTTTGTAAAATAGTTCAAAAATAAAATAAGGAAATCCCTAACTGTATCTACTTAAGAATAAGCTGTGTATTCAATTGGTGTTGTGGGGTAGGTTTCCTGCTTCCTATTGTTAGCTTCAGATTTTTGTGATGATTAGTCACATTGCAATAAATTATCAAAAACAAACAAACTTCACCAAACCATATCTGAAAAATTAAGCCAGGAAGAGGAAGCAGAATCACTGAAGGTTCATACATGCTTACATATCTAATCATAGCTTTTAAAGCTAAGCATAGAAGAAGAGAGATCAAATCTAAGTACAATAGCAGTCTACAAAACTCCTCATCTAAAACCAATGTTATTTTTCCAGGGAAAGGTAAAAGTATCTATTAACAATTTCCTATATTCTAGGATTTCTGTGGTGCCATGACACATGTTACTTTATCCTTACAAAAATAGTAAGAAGGAAGTTCAGTTGAAAAAGTCAAATATAATCTTGGTTGGTTTTTTCTTTGTTGTTTTGGGTTGTTGTTGTTGTTTGTTTTTTTCTGGCTAGTCCTGGGGCTTGAATTCAGGGCCTGAACACTGCCCCTGGCTTCTTTTTGCTCAAGGCCAGCAACTCTATCACTTGAACCACAGTGCCACTTCTGGCCTTTTCTATATATGTGGTGCTGAGGAATCGAACCCAGCACTTCATGTATGCAAGGCACTCTACCACTAGGCCATATTCCCAGCCCCTCAAATATAATCTTTCAAAGGCTCCATGATTCCTATTAGGAAGTTTGGATCAAAAGCCATTTCTATCTACCAAATTCTGATTTAGTTAAAGCTACAACAAAAAAAGGGGTGATAATGATCAGGATGCATCATATTCATAAAATGACATGTTTATTTGCAACCCCTCTGTACAAGTACTCTTGTAGGGACCCAGCCTATAAGTGTGTATGTTAAATAAAATGGATTCACCTAACATCCCTTTCTCATCTTACCTGCCAATTTCAGAGGAAAAACCTGAAAGGCTGAATGGTCCATGGAATCACAGCACAATGTAACTGCCATGTTTATTTGCCTCTTCTGGGATAAATATTTGTCTCTATACATGGCTGGCTTTCGACTGTAATCTGAGATATATATATATATATATATATATATATGCACACACACACACACACACACACATATATATATATATATATATATATATATACTCAATGGTAGCATTTTATGTAATTGAGGAGATAGAAATTAAGATACTACTTGTAGGTTTTATTGATAAGCTGGTTTTATTAAGAATTATGAACGACTAAAAATTTCAGCAAACTAATAAGATGTATATGAATATGGCCTTGTTAGGTGATAGAGTTGTTTCGCATGAACCATTTGAAGGCATGGAAGATGTTCTAGTATGTATTCTGCTTTTTAGTTGGTGCTATGTAGGTCAGTGTTGTTTTGGTTCCATATTTTTGTGATCCATTTAATTCATGTTAGGCACTATGATCATTTATGACACAGGAATCCACAGGGCTGATCATTTCTGAGATTCCCCAAGGCTGCTTCTGATGTGTTCCTTCTGTGGCACATTTATCGAGTACTCAGGACATCTGAGACAAATCTCTCTCTCTCTCTCTGCAAAGTACCATCAGAAGTTCCCATGCACCATGAAAGCTTGTTCTATTTAGTTCAGCACAGAATGGAGAAAGAGGTCTACCAAGGTTTGAGAAGATAATTCATAAGCTGTGTATTGAGACATCATAAAATATGTGTCAAAAGACAGCAGGTTGAAAAGGCTCCCATTTGAGTATCAGGGCTTTACCATAGCTCCAGCATTATGGAGCAAAGTCTGGAAGGAGCAAAGCTAAGAAGCATGTATTTAATGTAGGTAAGCAATTATACTGGAATTTGCATTAATATCCAGGTATCTTCAGCTTGCCAAATAGCTTCCAAGTGCAACAGTCACACAACTACATTCTGACCAATAAAATATGACCACAAATACATACTTCCTAGGGTTGGTACTGTTACCTCTTTTCCTGACCCCTCTGCAGAAGCTTGAGTTTATATGGAGGCACTGTATAATCAGTGCATCCTGGGAATGCCTTCCAGATCTACAGAAAACTTGGAGTGAGAAATAAACTGTTATTGAAGCCAGCTACTGAGATATTGATGTTTTGTTTCTGCAGCATAACCTAATCTATCCTGATTAATAGACCCAGCCATTCCACGGTGCTACATCCATCAAGGTTCTGCTGATTCTAATGAATCTATCTAATGGATCTCTTAGCTCTCCAGAATAGTGCAGTAAAAATACAACCTTTCATTCTAAATCCTCATTGTCTCCATTGTAAAGGTAACAAATGGCCTCAATAACAACATATTTGTCACTGGACTTCATTTTTGTACAGGCTTCTGCCCATCCTTGCTCATTAATTGTTTTTGAAATTCAGTTAGCAACTCCACTGTTATATTCTGAGAAACCATACTAGCAAGAAATTCTGAAGATATGTCTCAACACCCAGAGGGAAGAAAAAAAACTCTACTTTTGTCAGGGTGCATTCCTAATCATCAAAACATACTCTACTATTTGTCAAAGGGGCCAGTGACTACCAATTCCATTTTCATCCACATTTCTAAAACACTCTCTTACAAAATCCCCATACTATAATACAACCAGTGATGGCTAGCATCCTTCCTCTCTTGAAAAGTGAGTAAATCTTTGCTTTCTGGTAGTCCTTTAGACCCTTAATGAGTTCTCTTAACAATTCACAACCACCCAAGTTCTCAGACCAAACACCTACCATCCTTTTTTCAGGTAAAACTAAGCACCAATCTTGCTCATTTCTGAAGACATTGGCACCATAGTTTGTTAACTATTCCTTTCATCATAATGACTTTTATCTCTGTTTGTGGATTATTTAATACTGACTGTGAAATAAATTTTGATAAAAAATGTGCAAGTTGGGATCTAAATTGAATGGCAAATGAACAGTTAGGATAATATATTTACACCATTTAATATTGCCAAATTAGTATAAAGCTCAGAAGTCAATTGAAAATTGAAAAACAAACCTAGTTTGAAATGACTTGAAAAATATAATTTATATAAGTGTAAACATTCAATTAAAATATGAGAAAATTAAGGTAATATCACCAATTATCACATTCTAATAGAAAATTGTTTATTATAGTTCTTATTTATGCAAAGATTGGAAATTGTTATTAATCTGGGATGCTAAAGATAGAAAAATAATGATGGTGTATGTATAAGATTATTGCATCCCGACTAGGCTCACTTGGTGGCTAAGTATCTGAATTTTAAATGCACATAACTTGAAACCAGGATTTGCATTCTGATAGACATTCTTTTTGTAAAAATAGACAATTATATTTCAAACATATACAAAGATGTGTCCATCGCAACATTTTCATATAAGAAAATTAAAACATGAACATTCTAAAATCTATTACTACTTCTTTTTTTTCAAATTTTTATTATCAAACTGATGTACAGAGAGGTTACAGTTTCATACGTTAGGCATTGGATACATTACTTGTACTGTTTGTTACCTCGTCCCTCATACCCCCCTTCCTCCTCCCCCTTTCCCTTTCCCCCCATGAGGTGTTCAGTTCACTTAGCCCAGTTTCTATTACTACTACTTTACTCTTCCCTAGCCAAGACTGTTGAATGATTTTTTTAAAAAACATACACTAGCAATGTATCAGCCTCAAAAACAATGCTCTGACTGTTCCCTCAATCTAGAAAGTTGTTTACCATGAATTCTGCATCTCTTTCCCCTTCTTGATTGATGCTTTGCTTTTTCCTAACAGCATTTCAGTAATATCTTCTCTGATTACCCTATTTAAATTACAATCATCCTTCTCTACCAGAATCCCCAATGCCTGTTGTTTCTTACTTAACTCTTACATTAACATAATGCTGACTGCTCTAAAGTAATGATGGCTATAATGGATGAACTTCAGAACCTCAAAGTGTTAACACAACAAAAGGTATTTCTATTAACATTGCATCTCATTGCAGATATTTAATAGGTGATTCAAGAAGTCAGACTCATTGCAAATTGTTTTTTCTGTGGTTAAGACACAAATTCCAATTGTAAACCTAAGCTGGAAGGTTCCTCCCAAACAAGGAAGGCAAAAACAAAGAGGATAATTAGCCAGAGATTTTAATATACTTCCTAGTAATCATCCACATGTATTCACTCACATTCAATGGCAACTTTAACATTATCAAGAGGCAGGAAAAAGGCTGGAGGTATGGCTGGGCCTAAGAGCCCAAGTCTAGCAAGTGCAACCAACACCATGAATTCAAACCTCATTTCCATGTTTTAAATAGCAATAAAACATAAGGGAAATTATAATATCTTTTTATCCTCTTGATGTCTTTAGGATCATCATTGGAATTTTTGGTTCAATCCTGCTATTGGTAAAGGCTGTCTCCTTTCTAATGTGTTAGGTGTGCTAGAGTTTTGTTAATTTTATTGATATTTTTCAAAATAACCCCAACTACATGTTTCACTGGATATTGCTACAGTTCCTCTAATCAGTTTCTGTTTTTATGTAGAGTTCATTTTGTGTGATTTTAACCATTTTTAACTTAGTGTGCTTTGAGTATGCTATCTCATCTTGGTATATATTCTATGGGCTGTTTTTGTTGTTGTTGTTGGTCATAGGGCTTGAACTCAGGGCCTGGACACTGTCCCTCCGCACTTTTGCTCAGGTCTACCACTTTGAGCCACAGAGCCACTTCTGGTTTTCTGATGGTTAATTAAAGATAAGAGTGTCACAATTTTTCTTGCCCTGGCTGGCTCTGAACTGTGATCTTCAGATCTCAACTTCTTGAATAGCTAGGATTACAGGCCTGTGCTACCAGAGCCTGGCTAATTCCATGGGTTCTTGAGAGGAATATGTACTCTGTTATTGTTAGATGATGTGTTGCAAGACTACAGAATAGATCATGTTAATTAATGGACTGGGACAATTAGATAGCCTTCCTAAGTGTTTTCTAATTGTCCTGTAAGTTTTAGTGATAAGGGTGATGAAATTTCCAACTATAATCACCAATTTGTCCTTTCTTCCCATTTCTGAGTAATATGATTTCCAGCTCTTCTTATTGATGCATACATATTTAGGAATTCCTTATATGTTGATAGCTTTACTCTTTATCATTACATACCATATATCTTTGTCTCTGGCAATGTTCTTTGCTGAGAAGTCTACTATTTTTGATAGGTTGGGTCACTTAATGTGTCCCTAAATCTCAAAGATTTTCTACTTTCTATTTCCTCTTTTATTTTTGCTTCTATGACTAAGTAAATTAACAGGATTTGTCTTTAATCAAATTGATTCTTCTGAAGGGATGGGTCTGCTGCTGAAGCACTCACTGCATAGAAGAATTTTTTGTTTTGTTTTTAGTTTGGACACTGTCATCTTCAGCTTCCTAAGTTTAGTTGGGTTCTTATTGACACTATCATCATTGTTATTACTTCTTTGTGTTTTTGTTTTTTTTTTTTTTTACTTAGCATACTGCAATTTTGAAGCCAGAGACTCTGGAGACAGATGCTGTGCCACTTCAGCCAAAGTCTGTCCCTATTTTGCTTTCATTGTTCTTCAGATAGGGGCCAATGGGAGAGCCTGGACTTGGTATTGTGAGCATGGATTCTGTCATAAAGTAGTGGTTCTGGCATGGCATTGCCATGGGCCTGGAGTGGAGGGCTGTATGCAACTGTGACCCAAGGGCCGGCATAGAGCTGGAGTCTGCAGGAGCTGACCTGGAGCAGAGGTGAGGGCAGAGGCTGGGGTCACAGCACCGATGTGGTACTTGGTATCAAGAGGCACATTTGGGTACAGGGTTTGTGAGGGCAGGCATGGAGTGGGGCTTCAGAGAACATTACTTATGCTTCTCTTCTTCCTCCATGTGGAATGTATCTTGCTTCATGTTAAAAAGAAGAAAACATGATCATACCTCATGATTTCAGAAATCATACCTTCTTGCACTGCACGGCTTTTTGTCCTGCATCTGGGCCTGTGGTATGACAGAACATTATGGAATATGGAAAAAAATCATTCCTCCCTTGGCAGCCAGGAAGCTGAAAAGGAGATAAGCAAGAAGAAGTCAGAGCAAGACATCCTTTAAAGCCACACGGCAGCTTCCACAATTTCAAATCTATGAATGGGTTAATCCATTCTTGAGGGCAGAATTCCCATGATCCAATCAATTCCTCAGTGATCAACCTCTGATCATGGCTTGCATCAGAGGCCAAGCCTTCAACTTTTGTCTCTCAAAAACACAAATAATATTAACTGTGTTCTCTACCTTCTCTTGGGCACCTTTTTCTTATTCTATGCTCCATTAAGGTTCCTTGACTCCTCACCTTTACTAAAAGGTATTTTCAGAGCCAAATGCCTGTGGCTCTCTCCTCCCATCCTAGCTACACTTAAGGCTGAGATCTGAAAGTCGCAATTCAAAACCAACTCAAGCAGGAAAACCCAATTAAAAACCACAAAACAGAAGTGGAGCTATGACTTGAAATGGTAGAGGACTAGCCTTGAGCACAAAAGTTCAGGGACAGTGCCCAGGCCCTGAGTTCAAGCCCCAGGACTAGCACAAAAAAAGTATTTTTAGGAGCAGATACTTATTCAGATGGATGTTCCTGCAAGAGGAAGAGTACCAGTAAGTCTATCTAGCATCATTTTGCCAAATGATATTTTGAAAAGCCCAGTTTTTACTTCTTATTTCACCCATTAATAAGCTGAAAGTGTGTGTGTGTGTGTGTGTGTGTGTTAATGTATAATGTTTTTTTTTTTCGTATTCAACTTGTATTTTATTGCTCTGATTGCCTAGAGTGTGGTCAGGCTTGAAATATTTTCTTTGTACTTGAAGGAAGGTGTGCTCAGTGCTCCTTTGTGAATCCAAGGTTTGGAGAAATGACTAATAAGATTCAGTATTTGCCACAGCTGGAACCCTACAGGCTTATTAAATGCAGGGACCATTTTCATGTCAACTTTTCTTCCTAGAAGCATACAATTGTGACCTTTCTTCTCACTGTAAACATAATAAGTATTGTTCCTATTCTGATTTTGTGTGTGTGTGTGTGTGTGTGTGTGTGTGTGTGTGTGTGTGGTGGTAGAGTCTTTACCCAGGTGAGCACTGGCAGTCTGCTTATTTCCCAGATGAATTCTCAAGCTGTGAATGTTTTCCATGTATGTGTCCACTTTTGTTAATTAATAGTCATATCCATGTTCCTGCCTATATCACAATTCTTGGTTCCAGCTCGTATTTGTACATGCTGGTCTTTAATAAACCTCAAAACCACAGCTTATAGAATAAATTGGGTCTTTTCTTTATTCACATCTAGGTTTCATCTTCTGATTATTAGCTTTGAATTTAAATTTTTCATTTCATTTAGTAGCCAACATTTATTTCTTTTTATTCTAATTTTCTTTAAATGTTGTTTAAATACTTTAAAATTTCTTTCAGCACTGCGTGCGTGTGTGTGTGTGCGCGCGCGCATATGTGTGTTTATAGCAATGCCATATGTCCCATAGGAGTGGAAGCAATTTCCTCATACTTTCCTCTTTGGAAGAAAATGCTGTAGTTTTGAATTATGGGATGGGCTATTTGACATCACTACCAAGCCTGCATTGAGTGATAGATGAGCTTTCAAGGCATAGGTAATAACAAATTAGGTATTATTTATTATGCTGTTGTTGAGAATTCTGAGTCTAGTGTACTGCCATTGTGGTGTGTTATTTGTATGTGGGATGGCATCACAGTTTATTTCATATCCAAGTCCTAATGAGTGATGCATAATAAATGACTTAGACAAAGTCCTTTTCTTTTTCTCACTTGACTAAGATCAAAATTTTTCTAGATATCACGTACTTGCAGGAAAAATTCCACTTATACATATAAACTTATTATAATAATGATAGTATTAAAAACAGTTATGATTCTAAGTCGTTGTGCAAAACAATCTCTGCCTTTTTATCTTTAACTCTCATGAATCATATTTTATTATGGGCTCTTAATTCAGTGCCCAGCGCACGCGTGTGCACACGCGCACGCACACACACACACACAGGGAGGGGTAGAGTTGGACAGATCATAGAACACTGAGGAAAACAGACAATTTAGGTGGATACTGAGCCTGTGGCACATAAATAGTTAATGGTGAGTTAAACTTTTGATTAGTGTTGGTTTTATTGGTAACTACAAAGGCCTCATCTGTTTATGGGAACCTCTCTCCAATCATCAGGGTAACCACAAATAATGGAGGGTGCACATCCACAAACTCCAGCATTTGCCTTTCCCACTCTTCCCTCCACTTTATTGTTTCTCATTCCTTTTTCTTTGCTATCTTTCTTCTTCCTCTAGACTTCTAAAATTGCCTGCCCTCTTGTTTAATGCCAGTGCTTTTGCTTAATGTGACTTCACTGGGTGATTGTTTTCTCCTTCTTTGTTCCCTAGATCAATAGTCTCTGTCCCCTCACCTGATAATTCCAGGAGTTTTCATTTTCAAGTTTCTTAAAGCCCTGGGGGAGAAAGAAATTTGAACTTTTTTCTTTTATAACATTTGTCTTGCTCTTAAGCAGAACAGTTGCTATTTCTATCATGGCAATTTCCTATTTTCTAATTTTATTTTCTGTTAAATTTTCTCCAAGTGAAGGGCTACTCTAGCTCTTGGCCAATAAATTCAAGGTTTATAAAATTTATATATTGTATTGGATCACGAGTCTGTTAACTTTCTAATGTTGGCAATTCAGGTATCCTTCAAGGTGTCTATTACAACATCGTGTAAGCAATTTCTCGAAGAAGAGGTTCTGCCTTGCTCTGCATGTCTTTTGGGTTGTTTTGATTTACATGAAAGGTGTGCCAAACGCAGACCTCCCTGAGAGCCAAAGGTAGGAGAATCACTTTCTTGTGCGTGTAACAAATGGAAGAAACACAAATGTGATTCACAGCATATTCCATTTGTGCTAATGAACAGCAGAAATGACAGTACCCTACCTACTACAGGGTGGAGAGACTACAACTCCCCACCCATCATCTATCTTTATACTTCCTCAAACTCTATAAAATCAGGTTATATATCCTAATAACTTTCTTCTTGACAGAAAAAGGAAAATTCTATTCTCCCACAGACAAGCTAGGACCTGGCAAGATGTCTCATGCCTATAATGCCAGGTGCTGAGGAGTTGCAAAACAGAGAATGGGAAGCAGACATTGCATTCCTGGTGATGCCTGATCTTTTCCATTTCACACAAGTAGGGCAGCCCTCCTAATCTAAATCCAGCAAAGAATTCATTTGTGAACCACTGATTTTTTTTTAATCCATCTGCAACAGAGCTAAACCATATACTTAACACGCTGCTAGTTACATTGGCTTTCTCACTATGATTTGTTTACTTATTCAGATCATACTGGGATTTGTCCTCAAGGCCTTATACTGGCTAGGCAGATACTCTACAACTAAATCCAAGCCCCCAGACCTTTTTGTTGGTTTATTTGTTTTCAGATAGGGTCTTTTGCTTCATGCCTGAGTTTGGTCTCTACCTTTGCCTGTCATTAGGAGTGAGATAGCTTATATAAATTACTTAGTATTGTGTTTATATATTTAGTGAAGTTTGATATTATCATTATTATTACATTCCTACATCTTCCCATTTGAAAATATTCTCTAAAACCATGAAAGGTCTTTTTATTATGTGGATGGATGGGTGGATGAATGGACTGCCAGGATCATTTAGGGAATGCTTTGGAAAGATGATAACTTTATTCCACAGTTGAGAGCCCACTGCTGCCAATGAAAGTCTAATAGATATAATACATTTAGCTTAATACCATTGTTTAGTAATGATAATAATAATTATGACATTAATAATATTATTTAGCCACCAGATATTAAGTATATTATTACACTGATGCAAAAGAGCTATCATATTAATTTAGTTAGGACACAGGCTTGGCAGAAGTAATCCGGGCTTACCCATGATTTAACATCGATGATTGGATCTCGGTCTCAGATACGTATTTCTATTACTACCTCATGCTTCTTTGTGCTTGTGAAATGATGACTTCTGTCTAGTCTTCATCTGATCCAGGCTATTTGTCCTAGTTGATCATTGATCTTACTGATCTTAAAGACCACACCATCAATTTATTTGAATTGTTCAAGTTTCAGTAGCATGAAACAGTTGACCTTAAGAAATTCATCCTCCCAGTGGAGCTCTGCAGTGATTGGCTGTCCTGTCCTGTGGGCGTAGCCAGGGCCTCCCTCAGCACAGGTTCCCTGTCCAGTTCTCTCCTAATGCTGACAGGATGGCCTTTCTGTGTGGATCTCTGTGCTGGGTTGAGGGTTCTGGAAGAAACCACGATGTTTGGCTCTTGGAGAAATAAAGATATGACTTCCATTGCTAAAAGATGGGATACACTCATTTATTCTTTCTTCAGGTTTTTGCAGCAATCTGTGCTATACAGATAAATGGAGGCACCAAGATTTAAGGAACTTGGCAAAGTTACAGAGCTGAAGAAGCTGTACCCTTATGATTTAAACTCTGAACCACTCCATTTTCTCTGGAATGGTATCATGACCACACTCATTTTTTCCTCATTAACTGTTGAAACTAGACCCCAAAACAAAGCTGGTCACAGCTGTACACTATAAGTAACACAGAGAAAAATGCACCTGTGCCATCACCATTTCCCAAAGCGTATGGATTTCTGCAAAGAAACATAGAACACATCTACAGCAATGTCAGAATCTGTCATCATCCTTTCACATACAAGTACATGGTTCTCAGCTGCCTGTGTTTGATAGTCTCATTGTTCCATGCATTTGAGCAGAAGGATGTATGGCCTGGAGTTCTTTCCCAATTACTGTTCTCCAGGCATTCCTAATAGGTACTTACATCATGCAGGCCTTAAAGTATAACCAATATCCCTTCACTGTATACCAATTTCTTAACAGTCTCTCTTCATTTTGTCCCCACTTGGCAGTTGGGCAACAATGCAGCATTGACTCTGGTCCATAAATCATAGCTAACTTTCTGGAATCAGCTGTTTTTCAAAGGTGGACACAGGCACATGGCAGGATTCTGTGAGAGTCATGTGGCTTCAGCATTATAAATCAACACCAGGCAGGCAACAGCATTCTGACAGCAGGACAATTATTATCCTGGAAACAAGAAATGCAAATTTCTCTTCCCTCTTCCCAACCAGTGGGCTTTCTCCTGTGATGTTGATCAAAGACTTTAATCTCCTCCCACCCACAGTTTGTAAAATCCATGTAATGCCTGTCTGATTTTTCCCTCTCAGTTTAGGACTGAGACTTTTTTTTTATTTCCCTGGGTGTCATCGGAGTCAGCCAGATTGCTCTGAAAGGGTAGCTATTAAAATGGTAAGTTTGGGGAAGAAATTTTAATTGTGGCTTCTTGTCTGTCAGTTGAGTTCTGGAGCCTCCCACAATTGGGAGCTGGGTGACCTTGACAAGTTAGTTGACTACTCTGAACCTATTTCTTATGAACATATACCAACTAAAGTAGCTACAGCACAAGTTGCCTCTATTTTTGTCAAACAGAAAACATTCTCATCTTGTGTTCTTCATAGTGTTATTGACTATTACCTAGCCAGAGTGGCTAGATAAGAACTGAGGAAAAAGTGAATCCCTTCTAACTAGATCTGCCAAGGCACAGACAAAAATAGGAATGAGTGCTTTATCAAGATATGACGTGGCTGGGGCTGGGAATATGGTCTAGTGGCAAGAGTGCTTGCTTCATATATATGAAGCCCTGGGTTCAATTCCCCAGCACCACATATATAGAAAACAGCCACTTGATCCTGTGGCTCAAGCGGCAGAGTGCTACCCTTGAGCAAAAAGAAGCCAGAGACAGTGCTCAGGCCCTGAGTCTAAGCCCAGGACTGGCAAAAACCAAAACAAAAAAACAAGGTATTATGTACTGTGAGGCACAAATGACTCAAACCTCTAATCCTAACTGCTAAGGAGGCTGAGATCTGAGGATCATGATGCAAAGCCAGCCTGGGCAGAAAACTCTATAAGACTGTGATCTCCATTAACCACCAAAAAGCCAGATGTGGAGTTGGTTGCTCAAGTGGTAGGGCACTACCTATGAGTGAAAAATCCAAGCCAGCACTTAAGGCCCTGAAGTCAAGCCCTAGTACTGGCACAGAAAAAAAGAAACTTTTCACATGATAATTCACAAACAGGTATGGCTGAAAACAAAACAGATGATAACTAGAGAAAAAGGAGAATTGCACAAATTGTATTCCTTCTGTGTTTGATATTACTCAGGACCATCTCTACATGTACATTAGCTAACAGAGATTAGCTTCCATTTTTCTCAATCCAAACTAAAGACTGTATTTTTTTAATAACATCATTGGGAAACAGGTGATAAAAATGATATTCAACCTGTAAGATTTATAAAAGATTCCAGCAATCATGATGCAGAAATTATTTGGTACTGAAAGAAAATTGAAGAAATTGATGTATCTTGTTACTGTAGAATATAAATAAATCTGACACTCCAAACTAGTTTGAGTGTTTGTGATGGCCTGAGAGTGAGAAAAATGCAGGGAAGCATAAAGATGGCAAAGGAGTTTTATTTACAAAGGAGCTTTATCTAGAACCTCAAACCCAGAATCAGAACAGCCTGCACCTTCAGATACTGGCCTGTGACTACCTTGTACCCCAACCCAGAACCCAGAACCCAGAGTACCCTTGACCTTCAAACCTCCAAAAGAGGAAGCTCTATTCCTCCTCTGTGCAGGCCTCCCCTCTCCTCATGTCTTGCCTCTCCACAGGCTTCTGGCCCCTCAGCAGGCCTCAGACACCGCCACAGGCCTCAGGCCTTAGGCCTCTGGGCAGGCTCAGGCACCTATCAGCTCAGCTCAGCTCAGCTCAGCTCCTCCAGCAAGGATCTCCTGCTGCTTTCCTTTCGCCTCTCTCCCTCCTCTTGGAATGCAGCCCCCACTCCTGATGCTCTGGCCTTCTGATACATCACCCTCTGCAGCATCTGAGCCCACTTAGAAATGCCACCACCTACCACCTACCACCCACCACTGTGGCAATGACCAGGGGGTGGGACTTGCTACACCACTGATTATCACATTTCAGGACCAAAAGTGTGGTAGAAATTGAGGAGAATTCAGATTGACTATTTGAAGTAAACAATGTTTGGCTCACTGTTTCAACTTGCCCCATAAAGCTATGGTTGCTAATGAGAGAATGTGGTCATTATGATGATATAAGAATTCTAAGCCAGGCACTAGTAGCTCATGCCTTTAATCCTAGCTACAGAGAAGGCTAAGATCTGAGGAGCTTTGATTAAAATCAAACCTGTCAGAAAAGATGGAAACACTCGACTGCCATTAACCATCAAAAGCCAGAAGTAGGGGTATGACTCAAGTGGTAGAGGGCCACCCTTGAGTGAAAAAGAAACAGGTAAGAGCGCAAAGCCCTGAGTTCAAGATCCAGACTGGCACCAAATAACAAGAAAAAGAACTGTAAACTGTAGCATTTTATGGATGTCCTATTCCTTACCGAGGGACATCATGAAATTACAATAATTTCTCAGAATCTGGTTTGGTTTTTTTTTGTCTAGATTTAGCCTAGGAATTCCAACAAGCATTGTAAGGATGGAGATCATGCAGTCTTTAGACCTCTGTTGCATCTTACTGCAAAGATAAAATGAAATGAAAGTTTGTATAATTCTAAGTCTCACACATACATCAAGATCAGAAACATTCTGGTTCTATCAGATGACTGGTGACCTGAATGATCACAAAGAAAGCTGAATGTGCAGAGAGGTCTGATTCACTTTTTTTTGTGTTTATGTGGATGTGGCCTGTAAATAGGAACATCATCCATGTATTGCCAATTAGCCAGTCATAGTGAGTGACTGTAGCAATAAAGTGCGAGTATATATAGAAAGAAAGTAGGGATAATAATGACTTTCTTTGAATCTTCGAGATTATTGAGAAAACAATGTGGCTGTTTGTGTTGAAACTTCACCTTGCACTAAGATGGGAGTTGGCCACCAAACCTTTAGAAGGTTATTAGGGTCAGACAAGGTCATAGAGATGGTGCCCTCCTAATGGCATTTGTGCCCTTCTATAAGGAAGGGCATTAATCTTTCCCTTTGCCCTGTGAACATACAGAAAAGAAGATCATGTAAGCACACAGCAAGATAGCCATCTACAAGCCAGGAGACAGAGCCTTCAAGTGAAATCCATTTGTTAGTGCCTTGGCTTATTTCTTCATTATCTAGATCGTATGCTATAACACATGTCTGGCATTTTGTAGGATAGCCTAAATACCTTAATACAAGATCACTTCCATTTCATCAAATTATTCACCATCCTTGCCTCTGAACAATTAATTCAGTTTTTATTTGAAAATGGTGTATAACTGTTGAATGGAGATTATGGCAGATGGTTCATAAAATATTCTGATACATTAAAAGACAGATGCATCCTCTCAAAATTTGAATGCAATACCTAAGGAGAGAGTTGTCTCTAGGAAGTAATTTAGAAGGTTTGATATTGGTAGGATTTGGGCAACACTCTGATTAGAACATCAATCAGATTGATTATGGCCACACAGTGTCCTATCCCAGAGCCTTCCAATCCTGCAGCTGTTGGTGACAGTGACCTGGTCTAGAAATTCCAGTCATGTTCCTTGGTAGCTGATGATATGAACAAGAGTATATAAGAAAGAAAACTGGGAAATCAGTGTTGCAATAAACCCAGGCACTCAACCTGGAAATTGTATTTAGAAGTGGCCTAAATGCCACCTGTATGTGTAGACTTTCTAAATGTTTTGCTTCTCCCAACCATTTAGTATCATTATGATAGGCAAAGATAATGGCTTCTTAAGGATATTTACATTGTTAATCACTGGAAACTATCAATATGTTGGATTGTTGGATGTGATAAAGGAGGAATAAGATTGCAGAAGGAACTGAGATCTGTAAGATTTGGCAGTAGGGTTTGTAGAATGACAAAGGTCTTTCATATGTAGAAGAAAGAGACTGGAAAGTTAGTGATAGTGTTTGGAAAGCATTTGATTGGCCATTGTTGCTTTATAAATGGAAGCAGCCAAGAGCTGAAGGATATAAGAGAAGTCTAATGATTAAAAAAAGAAAAATTCAGACAGCTGACACTGTCCTGAAGTGTCTATAAATAATACAACCTTGCTGATATATTAATTTTAACCCGATTTGATCCATTTTGTATGTTTGACTTCCAAATTGCAAGATAAAAAATATTATGTTGTATTAAGTCACTACATTATGCACATTAGGAAATGAACACACTTGTATTCATTCATTATTTTATTCATACTATGAACCACTTAAGTCAGAAGCTGGTGGCTCATGCCCATAACCCTAGTTATTTGAGATAATAAGATCTGCAGATCTAAGTTCAAAGTCTGCCCAGGAAGATAAATCTGAGATACCCTTATCTCCACTAGCCAACAAAATCCAGAAGAAGAGATGTGATTCAAATGATAGTGCATTAGCCTTGAGAGGAAAAGCCAAATTAGTGCAAGAGTTGACGCCCTGCTACCAACATACACACACATACACACACTATACACATACACACACACACACACACACACACAGAGGAGAGATGAAAAGATTAAATGCTAAGTATTATGATAGAAAAAGAAAAAATAAAAGATGAAGTTCTGGATCATAAGTAAAGGATGTACTTTCTAGACAGACAATAATAACCAATACATGTTGACTATATACTCTGGCACACATATGCTATAGAATAATTATGTTGGTCCCAAGCCCCTAATGTGATGTGATAAGGAGGAAGTCTAACCCTTACAGAGAAGACCCCTGCTCTTCTACCACACAAGATTATAGCCAGAAGACAGCCACCTCTGAACCATAAAATGAGCCTTCACTGAACATGAAATCTACCAGCACTTTGATTTTCAACTTTCCAGTCTCCATAACTGAGGATTTCTGCTGTCTATAAATGAGTTAGTTTGAGACATTCTGTTGTAGCAGTCCAAGCTGACTAATACTACAAATGGCTCCAACACTATAGACACATGTACTCAACCTCCTGCCCTATCAAAACTGTCATAGAGCCTCAGTGAGGTCAATGAGTTAAATGAGCTGATGTTATTGAGGAACTGACATTTGAACCTATGTTCAAGTGATGGAACTGAATTCATTTTGTTGTTGCTCTCTCTTTATATAATAAAGGCATGCACCACTGGGGTTGCATGTCGCAAAAGAAAGAATATTCTGATTGGAAGGATCAATACTAAGCACGAAGATTTTCAATTATACCCATATCAAAGAACAATAACTACTTGCTTTCATATTTCCATCATGTAATTAGTTGTAACTGTGTGATGGAGGCTGGTATTCTGCTAGCAATCCACCTGGGACTGTCTTTAGCATATAGAGTTGCCACTATATTCCAGACATTGCCTTCTTTCCTCAATACCACTGCTGTTTATCCTTGAAGCAAGCAGGGAGGTGGGGGGGGTGTCTTATCTGAATGGTCATTTTTATTTTTGAAGGGCTCACCTGATTAGATCAGACCCCCCACCATATACACACACAATGATCAACTGGCTTTTGATTAAAGTCAATAAACTGGTAAGCAAATTATAGAATTTATAGTCCATTATATTCATTAGCCATGCCCACACTGTAGAGGGAGGATAATGCAAGATACACACATACAAGGATGAGAACATGGAGGGCCATGTTAGAATTCCTCCTACCACATATACTTGGAAATGTGGAGCAAGTGCTGTAATTTATGAATTTAAAATACTATAAAATACTGTTGTGGTATAGATAGATAGTAGATAGGTGATCACTAGATAGAAATATTTCAATGAGTACTTGTCAAACTCATGTGTGATGATTTGAATATAAAATATCAACCATAGGCTTATGTGTTAAATAGTTCCTTCAAACTTCCCAATTGTGAAATTATTCCTTGTGAAAGGTTCTTTGTTTCCCTTGACCCTGACAACCTGTAGTATTATTATACCACACTATGTAACCTCAGATAGGCTGGGTATACATTTACCTGTGTCACATCATTACTGTTCTGTTCTGCTAGAAACACACCATTCACATTGCAGAATCTTAGCAAATGGTTCTTCTAGTAACTAATTGACAAGTGGAACTGAAATCCCCAAGGCTTAAATTTGTGTAGATAAATAAATTTGAATAAAGGTGTTAAATACAAAGGGGAAAACTTTACAAATCAGACCAACATAGTGGGATCTAGAATAAAATCAAGGAACCAGAGCATCAAGTCATCAAGATGAACAGGGTTACCATACTATAAAGAAACAGGTAGAATGTGAGGTCAGATGAACGTTATAATTCTAGCTCTGTCATTTATTTGATGTATTAGTTAAAGCACTTCAGTAAAAACATTAGGATTCTGCTAATGAAGCCAGTAGTGCCTAATTGCTATTATCATGTCTTAATGAAAAAATGCAGGTTTAAGTGTTTTTGGCAAACTGCCTAATATACTCTAGGGCTTCAAGAAATGGTAGTTATTGATTAGACAACACAACCAACCTCTAAATGCAGGAATATAATACACAAACTCTGCCAGAACATTCCATAAACCCAAGGCCAGAATCAATTTTGTTTGTCATAAACTGTATGAAACTCAGACATCAGAGGGAAGAATAAATTCAAGACCTGAAAAGGAAGCTAAAGGTCAAGAAGTCTAAGAAGCCTGAGGATAAAAAACAACTGAAACAAATGAAAAAGTACTTGAGATAGACTACAGAGAAATTCAGAAATCATGCAAGTGAAGTGTAGTAGTGAATGGAAGGGAGCAATGGAGAATGGTGGAGGAAAATTTCCAGGTAATTGTGATGATAGGCAAGTTGTTACATGCATAAATTTAGTTGCTACTATAAGACTCATGGGGATAATTATAGCTGATGACCACACAAGCATACATCACAGGCAGGCACATGCCTGTATCTATTTATTCAAAAGGCTGAGATTTGTGGATCAGGGTTCAAAGACAGCCTCGGCAGGAAAATCCTTGGGATTCTTATATCCAATTAACCAGCAGAAAAAGAAAGAAGAAAAGAAAGAAAGGAAGGAGGGAGGAAGGAAGGAAGGGAGATGTGGCTCATGTAATAGAGCACTAGTCTTGAGCAAAAAGAAGCCAAGTGAGAGCACAAGGTCCTGAGTTCAAGTACAAGCCAGCACAGACACACACACAAAATATATTTAAAAAAAGAAACTTCACAATGGTCAACGCCAATAGTAACTGCAATCAATGTCAGCTATTTTTATGATTTAGGTTCTGGGAGTCTCTAGATGCTCCTATGAATAGCTCACAGTGGTGAATCAATATGGAGTTAAAAATTCAAAAAGAACTTCTTGAGTCAGGCATCAGTGGCTCACGCATGTAATCCTAGCTACTCTGGCAGCTGGAATCTGAGGATCATGGTTCAAAGCCAGCCAGCCAGAAAAGTCCATGGGACTCTTATCTCCTATTAGCTAACAAAAAGCCAGAGTCCAGTTCTGGCTCAAAAGGTAAAGTGAAAAAGCTTAAGGCCCTGAGTTTAAGCCCCAGTACCGCACAAAAGAAAAGGAAAAAAAAAACAAATAATAATAATAAAATGTGGAAAAATAAGAGTTAAAAAGCATCAAAATGTTAGTGTTCACAAAAACATCCACCAAGGACAGATTAACATGAAATTTTTTCTGTCTAAACTTTTAGAAACATGTGTTTGCTATTTGGAAATTTTGCTTCCTTTATTTTTGTTTGGGTTTTTTTGTTGTTGTTTTGTTTTGCTTTTACAAAAGGGATTTGTAACTACAAAACTTCTGACAGGCAACTTGAACTTTTTTTAAAGTTATAACTCCCACTTTACAAATGAAGAGAGAGGACCAGCCCTATCTAGAGATTAGTTCATAAAGCCTCACTTAAGGAAAGACTGACTCACTGAGTTTTGAACCCCAACACTTTCCACACTAAAGGCTCCCATTCCATTCTAACATATTGTTATTTAATCAATAGACATCTCAATATCCCTGCCTCATGGAAACTGTACCTCTCATGAAACTGAAGAGCAAGCAGATGTTCTTTGCTGGAATCTGAGCCAGTTCTGTTTGTGAGTGACAAATTGATGTCTCATCATCAAGTCTGACACAGTCTACTCACCTGCCCTAGGTACTAGGAACAATGGGAAAGTCCTTCCATATGAAGTGAAAGGCCTCAAACCTTCTAGAACCTGATGCCCAGGCCTAATCAGCACCTCCATGCAAATTCTTTGTTTATTTTAACAAACAGAATAATTACAGAAATCGTGGGGTTTGATGTTTTATTAATAAATGAGAGTCTGTGTTGTATTTATACCACAGAAGAATTTTGGGTTTACTGCTGAGGCATGGTTGTTATTTGGGAGTTTATATCAAGCCAAATGAAAATAACTTACTTTCTTTCTCTTTCTTAATCTCTCTCTCTCTTGCTTGCTTGCTTCCTTACTTTGCTTTCTTCTTTCTTCCTTCCTTTCTTCCTCCCTTCTTTTCTTCTTTCCTTCCTTCTTTCTTCTCTATCTCTCTGTGTTTCTGTCTCTCTGTGTCTCTCTGTCTCCCTTTCTCTCGCTCTCTTTCTTTGTGCTATTCCTAGTGTGTGAACTCATATCCTCAAGTTCTCACTCAGTGTTCCTCCCCACATATGGCTGGCGAATAGATCATCGAGTGGTAGTACTCAACCACAATGCCAGGGTAGGCTTTTGCTGGTCCAATGGAGTAATAGTCTCTTGAACTTATCTACCCGGGCTGGTTAAAACCAGAATCCTCACATCTCAGGCTCCTGAGGAATGACATTGCAGGAATTAGCCTTTGGCACGTGGCAGTATCCTTTGGTTTGTTTTCCAGTTCTATAAATCCAAGTCATGAATCAGGAAGATATCCTGTAAATCAACTCATCTGTTAATTCTCTCAAGGACTGAAGGTGCTTCTAAACCATGCTTGGTCACATCGCTCTCAAGCACAGGTTCATGATGTTGCTTCCAGGGCTCCTGAACTTAGTCTTTTTCATTCTCATATCGTGGGAAAGTCTCATACATATAAGTCCAAGTTCTTTCTAATTTTCCCTTTCCTTTTGTTTTTCTTTTATAATTTTATTATTACCCTAGTCAACTCACTAATATTGTGTCATTCTTGTCTATGGTATGTCTTTTTTCCATTTCTCCTCCTTAGAAAATGAGCATATTCTTTGTACTTTGACTTTAGTATGTATGATAGCAATGCATGTAATTTGGAAACTCAGGAAAGGAAAGCATCTGGTTCAAGTTATATAACTCTCCAGGAAACCATTGAAGCTTACCTTCTTTCACTGTCTATACATCTGTCTGTCTGTCTATCTATCTATCTACCTATGTATCTGTCTCTCTCTCCATATAGATACATAGATAGATACATACATACATAGAGATGTGCCATATACATATATATGTAACCATACCCATTTTTGATCCACTATAGTTAAAACTTACGAGCCATGAGTTTCATTTAACTTTTTTTTAACCAAGACAGTAATTTTCTCTTTCAACACCTACATAAACTGAAAACGTATTAGCTTCTTGCTTCTACTAACTTCCAAAGCTCTAAACAAGGAGCTCAAACAAATTTCAGTGGTAGAACCTTATGACACTTAGTTTCAACCTTTAGACAGAGGAGCTGTGTTGTGATGTCTCCTAAAATAAATGCTATCCTAATTGGAAAAGCATGAAAGAATAGTTTTGCTTTTAACAACTATTGGCACATTAATGAATAGATACCACATCATTAGCACATTCTTCTCAATTGACATATACCTTGAAAATCTCATTTGTTTAGTCTTTATATTTCAAGGATTACCATACACTCCATTAATTAGCCTAGATCAATCAAACTTGCTTTAAGGCAATTGGCAAGTTAAGGGTTTATTTGATGTGATGAGTCAGATAAACCTAATCCAAACCTACTGTGTGTTTCTAATTTAGTCTTTCTTGTCCTCATGTTTTTTCATCATGAGAAATGTATAGCACCAATGAAACTTTGGATTACACCTTGACAGCTTGGCAGCATAGATTCACAGATTTCCTAGTAGTTACAGATGAAGTTAGTCTCATGGATAGTTGAAGAATAGCTATATGGCATTAGGCAACAACACAGGCTAAGGCCATTGTATTAGATGATGGTATTTATGATTCCTGCCTTCCTACAGCCTCTCAGATAGAATCTGCCTCTCCTTCAGCCATTTGGGAGCCTCATTTTACAACCCTACACTACCTGTTTTCCATTCTGCCTAGTTGAACTTCAAATGAGGGCTTTAGAAGAGAGCAATAAGAGAAAGACTGTAAACAATGAAGAACAAAGGTAATAAGTCCAGTTTTCTTCCCAGATCTGAAGAGATTCTGAAAAAAAGGAAGACTAAATGTGTTTGTTGTTTAGTGTGATCATAAATGCCTCAAAATACAAAAATGCCTTTTCTATACCCCAAATAAATACTTCTTTGAAGCCCTTTGTATGTATTTCTGATTTTCTATTGGAAATAAGATTACCTCTGTGTTCTGCAGTGTAGACCTCTCAAGCTATGTAATAATTCTTATAGATATAGATATATATATATAATCATTATAACTTTTTTCTCTACTAGTAATGACAGTATTTGTATCTTCCTTTTCCAAACAAACTGTACTCTTTATTCAGAGATCCTGGCTCCCCTAAAGGCAAGACTTTTTCTATAGTAAACATTTCAAGTAAACATGCTTTTTATTTTCATGCTGAACATTTTTTTGAGTCCCTAGTTCTGCAAGTACAAAGACCAATAATAAGGTCCAGTGTCCGTGGCACACACCTGTAATCCTTGCTAATCTCAGCAGACTGAGATCTCAGGATTCTGTTTCTAAGACAGCTGGGCAGGAAAGTTTGTGAGACTTATCTCCAATTAGTCAGCAAAAAGACAAAAGTGAAGCTGTGGCTCAAGTTATACAGTGCTAAGCCTTGAGCAAAAAAAAAAAAAAGCTAAGGGACAGTGCCTGGGCCCTGAGTTCATGCACCAGTAATAGCAATCAGTTAGAGGGTCCTCATTCTCTAGGAGTTCTGTATAAACTACTTCAATTCAGAGCCTCATTAAATGAAATAGCTGGAAGAAATTATCTCCAGGCTTCCTTTGATACTTTGTTATATTCTATTGTCTCCTCCTTTTTCCTTCAAACAAAAAAACCACCTTTTCATATCAAGACAAGGTTTCGATTAAGTGTTTTAGATTTTTATGAATTAGCATCTATTAGTTGTGGAATGGTGGTACCATCGTGATATTTCGATATGCACAAAGTACCCCCATCACTCTAAACATATAGCTGTCAGATGCCTATGTAAACAAACATGTTAACTAAAGTGTGGTATGCAGGAGGGGATGTAACTCTTTTTGGTGTAACTCTTTGAACAATGAATTTACATTTTAAGGTGGTGAATACCAGGAAGTTGGAATATGTGTTTTAGGGGGTGTGATCGGGGGGCAGACAAATGGAGAGAAGAAGGAATGATGAATACAGTTTTAATATTCAATGGACATATGTGCAAGTGGTAACTCAAGGGGGTGAGTGGCATTGAGAGAGATGAGGGAGATGATGGAGGTGACACTGATCATGATGAATTCAATTCAACACACATGTTGGATTGAAACCCCTTTATTATAACTGTTCAAGGATAATAAAAAGTAGACTAATTTTTATAACTTAATTCCTAGATCACATTCCTTTATTGCCCTCTCTCTTAAAACAGTTGCAACAGATTCCATTGTCTTTTGCTCATACTTGCATGTAACCATAGTCACACTCCTTCAGCCTTTGCACTGGTTCCCCTCCCTCTCACTCAACCCCATCACCACAGAGCTTGTTTTACTTTCCTGTCACTCATTTTTCAGCATTTAAAGATCTATCTATCATCTAACTATCTATATGTATGTATATATAAAGGGTTTTCACCATATTTCACACATGCAGGTGAGTTGATTTTTAATACATTTCCGTTCATTTCTATTTTAAATTAAAAAATAAAGCTGAACTCAAGTACCTGATTGTCGTTGTTGTTGTTTTTAATCTTGGAAAAAGAGAATGAAATAATGGCATTTCTTCCTTCTTTAGGGGAAAGAACAGCCTACCTCACTTCAGGGAAAGAAGTCCCAGTGGTGACATGACAAAGAACTCACTGGAGTTTCAGAATTTTCCAGAGAGGTGTTCGCAGGGAGCTGTCCTGTCAGTCTTACTTGGGGTAGCTGGTGCTCAGCAGGTGTTGCTGGCTTCGGGGCACCTTAAGGCCCCAGAGGCTGGAGAAAGTGCACCTCTGCTGGTGAAGTCCTGTGTGCCACAGGAGCTGGGCCTGGAGAGGTCACAGCCCCACTGCCCACCAGGATTGGCTATGGGAGCACACCGGGAACAGGAAGTGAAACTCCCAGAAATGCCTGCCCAGCACCCACCCTCTATGCATTGGAAACTGAGAAACAGTAATACATTCATAACTGGCACAAGCTAATGTGAAGGAATATTTTTGAAAACATTTTGGATTGAGGTGTGTATCACTCTTTCTGGGTGCTGCTCTCAAAGTTTGCCTGTATAACATCAACCCTACCTGCTGGTTTTGCTTCTGTTCCTGGCCTGTACTTACTTTCCTCGTGTTCCTGTCTTTCTGCTGGAACAATACCCCAGTTTATAGGCTTTGAACCCTGACTAGTTCTCGTTATACTCTTAATATTCCGTCGGCCCTCTGATAGGGAACAATAGACTTAAAGAGGGTTTATTAGGTAAAAGCTGGCCTTCATCTTCTATTTCAGCATAGAGAGCCCCAAAGAAGGGATGGACACAAGAGGGAGAAGATGGTTGGGGAAGGTGGGCACAGTTTTGGAGTCGCTGGGGGTGCTTTGGTACAAATTGGGGCTCCAGAAACCAGAGAAAACACAGAACAACCCAGAGCCAGGGAAGTTGAAATAAGCTTTGATCTTTTTTTGTTTCAATCATATGTATAACTTCACTAAAATAATGTCATGTAGAATCGAAGTAGGAGGATTATACCCACATGGAATCAGTGACTAGATGGAGCAAAGGAGAATCATTGAGAAGTTATGAGAAGTTAGTTTCTACTTTAGAAACAACTCCCGACATTCTTAAGATTTGTGAATACGAAGAATTGAGTGAATTTTAATCAGAACTGAGAATCTGTCTCATATAGATTGCTGGTTTTCTTTATTTTCTTACACAAAAAGGCTGGAGCATAGATGAAAAGTATCATTATCCAAGTCCCTCACTTTGTGCCCAAGGGGAAACAAAGCTGTTTGTCAATTGGATTGTAGGGTATAAAATAGCACAACCATGGTCAGGAGAGAGAAGGTGTATTGACTCTACTTTTGATTTCCTCTCCTAAAAATGGATATTGTCGCAGATCTCTTGCAGATGAAATTCCAGTTGGAGTTCCCAGATGGCCATATAATCAGGAAGTACTGCCAGTCTCCAGCTTTGTTTCTGTGTAGAAACAAGTGTTATGAAATGATCAGCAGAGAAATCTCAGCAGCCCCACACAGGGTTCCATGAGTGAACCAAATCAGAATTTGCCACATTCCAGAGTTAATCTTCATTTCTACATGCCTTGAAGTTGAATCCCATCAAAAGTCACAGCAAATGGCCCACATTAATGAGGGGTAACTAATTAAATGGAATAGTCAAGTCCTCACTGCTATGCATTTAAGCTGAGATAAGTAATAGGTTTTCTCTCTATGTGTGTGCATGTTTATGTATATATGTGCGTATACATATATGGTATTTATACATACATATATATGTGTGTATACACACCACATGTGTGTGTATATATAACCACATCTCTTTTTCCCTCTACCAATCCTGGGGTTTGAACTCTGGGCCTGGGTGCTGTCCTTGAGCTCCTTTTATTCAAAGCTAGCAGTCCACCACTTGAGCCATAGCACCACTGTCAGCTTTTTCTGTGATTAATTGGAGCTAAACATCTCAAACTAGGATCCACAGATCTCAGCTCCTGAGCAGTGAAGTTTAAAGGTGTGAGCCACGAGTGCCTGGCATATACCATATCTTGTATTAGAAGAAATTCAACATTCCTTAAAATACCAATTTTCTCCATAAAATTAAAGTAGTGAATAATGGTTAGAAGTATTTAAGGAAAAATGGAATAATTAGAATTTTTTATACTCTTAACTCATTCTAGAAGTGCTCATCTTCTGAAAGACACTTTTATTTCATAAAGCCTTTTTTTGGTTAAGCTGGAGAGTAACACTCAATTATTCTAAGTCTATCACTTTGATTTTGACTTGTGTCTTATTTTTCAGTTCCTATATCATTCCTTATCTTCAAGAGACAAACTGGAAAGAAAAGAAAAAAAAAGGTAATGTGTTGACTGGGTGAAAATGTCTTTAAACCCTCACTATAGGAGGTCATTAGTTCAAAATAGCCATGAGGCTAATTTATCACAGTTCACTAGAGAGAGTTCCAGTGAAAAATGAGGGAATGTGAATTCCTGAAGTAAAATATCACAGGGAATTTCGTACTGTCTGGACACCAAAATTTCATATTATACAAAGATTCTGATGGAGCTGGTCAAAATTCTACCTTTACTACGAATTAGACTTGCAGAATTGGACAACTTGCCTAACACTTTCTCTCTCTCTCTCTCTCTCTCTCTCTCTCTCTCTCTCTCTCTCTCTCTCTCTCTCTCTCTCTGCTTAAATTATGTTAATAACAATACTTTTGTCATGGCTGGTTACAAAGCTACATTACAACTCTATAAATACCCCTTGCACAATCACTAGTAGTGAGAAGTAACTGATAAGGATTTTCCCTGGTTTATAATCTACTGGGATAGAGCTGCTAGGGATATTACTTTTGAAATCCTTTTTCCTTTGTTGTTGTTTTTTTTATGGTTCAATTTGTTTCTGTCTCTAGTTTCCTACCTGGGAGTTTGCAACCCCAGGTTAGCAATGCTGAAGGTGTTGCTATGGCTACTGCTATCCTGTGACTCTAGGAAGTGATAAAGCAGCAGGAGAGAGTCTGTGCTTTCATGTGGATGCCTCCAAACAGAAGAACAGGAATGGAGAGTCATGGAGGACCCTGGGTTGTGGAATATAACACCTTCACTGAGCAAGGATGGAAGTCAGGTCTGTGCATCTTAGTCAACCTTATTCCACAGGCTTAGTAGTTTCAGAGATTTTGGAAGGAGTGCCTGCCACATTCCCTGCGCTCAAACCAAAGTTCATTTCCCTATACATTCTGTCTCAATTTTCAGTTGATCCTGTTCCTCCTTTCTTAAAAACAAATTCTCTCTCATTTTTACTCTTGTTTCAAAGTTGCTTAGTGAATAGAGCTCTGTGTGTGTGTGTGTGTGTGTGTGTGTGTCTATCCCTCTTTCTCCTCTCTTTCTCTGAGTGCATGTTCAAGAACATATTTAGTTGATAGAAGACAGCAGCAGCACAGAAGCACATTGCTTCCTTCCAATCCTGTGATATGATGTCAACTCTCTCTTTTCTGTAAAGTATTTTGGCATTCTTCCTTTTTATTTTTCATTTTTGCTGTTGTACTGATAGAAAACTGAGTATATTCAAGGCTTACTGTGGGATGTTTTGATATATGTATAAACAGTAACATGATTTCCACAATCAAACTAATGAACATACCATACCAATCACCTCACTTGGTTTCCTTTCCTTTTTTGCATGTGAAGTAAGAATATTTATTATCTTCTCTCCTGTCAGATTATAAATATACCAGAATTGTTACTAACAGGCTGCAATTACATCTCTAGGACATATTTATCACAACTGAAAGTTTGTACTGTGACCCACATCATCCCTCTTTGATCTCCTACTGTCTGTTTCTATGTATTCAACTGTTTTACATCCTCTGTATGAATGAAAGCATATTGCACTTGTCTTTCTACATTTCTTTAGTGTAGCATAATACCTTCAAGGACATTCATGACATGTCAAATTACAGGATTTCTATTTTTAAGGCTGAGTACTTCTGAGTATTATCTCTCATCTATTTTGTTTTCTTCTATCTCTTCTTTCTATCTCTCACTATCTCTTTGTCTCTCTTGGTCTCTCCATCTCTCTGTGTTTCTCTGTCTCTTTCTATCCTTGAATCCTTCTTACTCTGTTTTTGTTTTTGTTTTTTTTAACATGCTCTTGAAACTTTGTGTATCATTAGGTGTTTGGTTTGGTTTGGTTTTTTTGCCAGTCCTGGAGCTTGGACTCAGGGCCTGAGCACTGGCCCCTGGCTTCTTTTTGCTCAAGGCTAGCACGCTACCACTTGAGCCAAAGAGCCACTTCTGACTTTTCCTATATATGTGGTGCTGAGGGATCGAAACCAGGGCTTCATGTATACGAGGCAAACAGTTTTACCACTATGCCATATTACCAGCTCTCTCTCTGTTTCTTTCTCTGTCTATGCATGCATGTGCAAGGACACACATATACACTGTATGTATTCATCAGGTGGTGGGCATATAGAGTAAATCCAAATCATGTCTACTGGAACTGATGCTGCAGTGAAAATGGCACCTCAGAGAGCTCTTCAAGATAGTAATTTGAGTGGGGCTGGGAATATGGCCTAGTGGCAAGAGTGCTTGTCTTATATACATGAAGCCCTGGGTTCGATTCCTCAGCACCACATATATAAAAAAGGCCAGAGGTGGCACTGTGGCTCAAGTGGCAGAGTGCTAGCCTTGACCAAAAAGAAGCCAGGGACAGTGCTCAGGCCCTGAGTCCAAGCCCCAGGACTGGCCAAAACAAAACAAAACAAAGATAGTAATTTGATTCCTTTTTTTATTCGCCCAGAGTTTTGATACTGGATCTTATGGTAGTTCTACTTTGAAAAGTTTTGAGTAACCACCATGCTAATTTTCATCATGACTGATCCAATTTACGTTCCCATTATCAATGTGCCAGCATTCTCTTTTCTCCATGATCCTGGAGAAATGAAAATAAAACCCACAATTCAATATTGTCTCACTTATGTTGAAATAGCAATCATTGCTATCATTTCAACCTGGTCCATCAGTTTTCAGTTTAAATAGAATGTATTTATCAGTAATGCCCAAACCCTCAACCTGCAAGGCAAGAAAAATGCATGAATTACCTCACTATTCTTGTACCAGTTACTTATGCTTTCTCAGTTTATCTTCCTAATTATTTTATAAAGTCTTTAGTATTTCCTCCCTATAAAGTGGTAGGTATTTTGGCTGAAGACAGTCTTAGTAAATCTGTGTGAGCCTAGTATGATCTGCTTGTCATGCCCAACCCTTTTCTTTCCATTCATTTGTCTTATAATCACGTAGGTATTTTCTGCTCAGCACAAAGCATTACACCCATGTAAAAGTATACACACTATTAAAAGATGCCCTTTAGGAGCAGCTGATATTGTGTCTGAGATTTTTCCAAGCTAGCATGGTATTCATTGGTGTAACCTATTTTCAGAGTTGCTTCACTTTGAAAAATGTATTTCCAGGGATGCAGCAGAAAGAACTGATGTCGCCAATGGCATTTCATGTCTAATGTATAGCCTGTACCCTTTAGCTCTTGGAAAATGAATTTCTTCTTCTCACTTTTTAGAAGGTTTGGCCACTATTCACACAACAGAGTGAACGACTGTGTTATCCTTTTGTAATAGGATTTTTTTACATTCTCAATTAGACCGGTAGGAGGCTGAAGAACACAATGACAACAAAATTGCCTTTAGACCATGAATAGCTAGAGAACAAGTCATAGAAACCCTCAATGACCTGGTCAAAATCTTTGTCTGTAAAAGAAGTAGACAATGCTCCATCCTGGCGAGGGATGTAAGGTGAGGTGGGTATATGTCAGGTCCACCCTATGCATTGTTCTGTCTGTATCATGAGGCCTTTCTAAATAGAAATCATGTTCTGATGTATCAAAGCACACATTCATCTTTCCCTGTGTTTTTGTCAAAATTTTCCATCTCATCTTTATTTCCAACCCTATATCTTTAGTAAAGATATAACAAAAATATGTATTTGAGGACCGGGGTATGGGTCAAGTCATAGAGGGCTTGCCCAGCAAGTCCAAGACCCAGAAATCAACCCTCAGTACCACACACACACAAAAAAGCCTGTTTGAACTTCCTAAAGTAGTTAGCTTTCCTTATCCATGGATTCTACATTCTTAGATTCAACCAAATATGGGGGAAATACTCAGGGAAAAAATTCCAGAAATATCCCAAAACAAAAAAAAAAATTGAGTTGTCCATCTGCTGAGCATTATTATGCTGTGTCCAAAGGAAGGAAGTGATGAGTGGGCACAGCCTGCTCCCTTTTCCACCATTCTCGGTCTTTCTAGCACTCCCTACTTGAGCATCATTGGGCTCAAGTCTTGTTAACATACAATGTTGTTAGGCCTATGACAGTTGCCTCTGTAATAAACATGAACACACTATTTTTTCTTGTCCTTATTACCACAACCAGACCGTGTAACACTGATTTACACAACACTTAGGTTTCACTATGGTAAGTAATTTAGATATGACAAGTCTATGGGAGACTGTGCAGAGGCCATATGCAAATACTGTTTCATCTTACGTAAAGACTCTGAATATCTGTAGATGTTGGTAATCCCAGGATTTTCCTGCAACCAATCTCCGAGGATATCTGTGGATAACTGTGCTTCATTAACATATAGCAAATGCTTGAAAAAAGAAATTTGCTTATCTTTCTTCATTTTATTCTCAAAAACAATTCACTTGTTTTTCAATACTGAATCTAGGGCTTAGCATATTGTAGACAGCCTCACTACTACTTGATCCATAGTGCTAGCCCAGCAATTCATGTTTCTGTAAATGGAATAAGCCATTCCTGTCTATATACGATCACTCTTTGGCAGGATTGAAAATCAAATCACATTTCCTCAGTAATATGGCTCTCTCATATTATTTTCTTAATGGATTTAAAAACTAGACAAACTTACACATACCTACCTCATAAGAAGGACCCATATTGGGTTCAAGCATCCATCATGTGAGGCATCATTAACCCTATTTGACAGGTATAGAGATCAGGATGGTAGGGTTAAAATGACTTTCCCAAGGTTACTTACTTAGCAGGTGAAGAGTGAGGATCAGACAGACATGCTTGACTGTCTTCAAGAAAAGCTCTTATTCTGGTTTGCATTTGGTTTCACTGCACCTCTCACAAAGAGAGACTCTTTCAATCCTTGGCTTCCATGTCCTTTTCATTTGCTTTGCATATGGTCTTATTTTCTTCTCCCTCCTTTGCTTCTCACTTTCTTCCTTCACTCTTGACTACATCTAGATTTTATCGAGGTCATAGTTGTTGACTTTTTCCATGTTTCTGCCTGTTTATCACACAGCCAAATTCCTATCCTGGAGTCAAAGCTTTCAATACAACGTTAGAAGCCAACATCATGTGTGTGCCTGACCGTCAAATTATAAGGACCATTAAGTTTCTTCTGTTCTCTACTCTCTATCTTTTTAATCTATTTTTGGAGTTATTTATTGCTTAATATACCAGTATGTTGAATGACATTTCCAGTCATTGCTTCCAAAATAAATAGGGTAGTTAAGGTACCATACGCTTCTAGGCAGTATAAAATTGTCAGAGGAAGATTAACTCTTTTCCCATAATTCAATTCCATAGGAAATTTCCATTATATTCATATTTGTTGTTTTTATTCATGATTCATATGGCGTAGCTGATACACATTATGGCTGCCTTTCATTCACCAATAGCATTCTGTGGAGATTTTTATAGTGTGGCCATGAAATGCAAGGTTAATAGCAGTCAATGGGTCACATGGGCCATTGACTGTCCACTGTAAAGAAATATGATGAAGGTTTTAAGCAAATAGGCTGTCAGAAAGGAATGTTTTATTGCTTTTAATGGTACAACTTCTATTTCATTGAAGAATCTGAATTCCTGCCATTAACAATGCTGTTTTTGTTTCACAGACGGGTAGAATTTTAAACAGCTATTGGAACACAAATGTAGGTCAGTGTTCCAGACACCAGAAGTGGGCCAAGCCTTGAGGTCATCATGGACATTTTCATTTCATGGTCTCATTCTTCATGCCTGTCTCTTAGTTGGGAGGCACATCCAACCCCATGTGTCCACCAAAATACACAACAGGAAAACTAAAAGTTTCCCTCTTTAAACCCCTATTATGTCCTTCTCCTCAACCCTTCATCTATGAGTATCCTGCCTCCCCTCACTAACACTGTCTTTGATCTTGACTTGTCCTCATTTCTGCCTTTGAGAAGAGCAGGACTGGAGCTTCCCCAGGACTTCTGAGGAAGGAGGCTTCACATGGCTCAGTAGTTCAGGACATGTTCTTACATGTGTTCTTGTTCCTAATCCTAACAGTGAGAATGTAGGAAGTCACTGTGCAAGTTACAGTCCTAGAAAATCTGCAGCTTGAAAGAATATAGAGTGAGACTTGAGCCCTCTGATGTCTTTGATGTAATCTATACAGGTCAGCTTCTGGGCCTTACAGTAGGATGGAGATCAACTGATAGAAGTGGGCAGGCCAATGTACAATAGACTGCAAGTCATCAAGGTAGAATAGGGCAGAGGACTGAAAAACTGGAATTAGTGAGAAAACAGATGAGCAAGCATGGGAACATCTTATGAAAAGGGTCCACAGTACTGGTGATGAGGAAAGAGGGTAACCAAGTTACCTTCTTGGTGACATGTTTCTATAACAAGAATTAGTCCTAAGAGAGCCATCTTTTTTTCCAAAATCTATTTGTCCTTGCACTTACTTAACAGAATATATCCTTTTTTTTTTAAGATGGCTACTAGTGGCTCATGCCTGTAATCTGAGCTACTCAGGAGTCTGAGATCTAAGGATCAAGATTGGAAGTATCCCAGGCAGGAAAGTCTGTGAGATTCTTACTTCCATTAACCAGCAAAAAACCAGAGGGGAGCTTTTGCCTCAAGTGATAGAGCTTTAGCCTTGAACAAGAATGCTCAGGGACAGCACTCAGGTCTTGAGTTCAAGCCCCAGGACCAACATTACAGAGGATGGAGAGAGAAGGGTCAGGAGGGAGGGAGGAAGGAGGAATGGAAGGAGGGAGAGAAAGCGAACATATCTTTTTAAAAATCACATATAAACTATTCAGTCATTTCATTTTCAGTTAAAATGTACCTTTCTCTTAATAAAAGAGGCATCATTTGAGAACAATGAAATTTTGTAACATTGTATTGGGAAGAGAGGGAAGTGATAGAGGGGGAGAGATCAATTGGAATACATTGTATACACATGTGGAAACGTCCCAGTCAAATCCTTTCTTGTGTATCATACATTCTATTTTTCTAAATAAAAGCTTCATTTGGAATGTTTAGCTCTACTCAGTTTTGTTGACATAAACATTACATAGCATAATAACTTGGAAAAATAGTTTATCATGGATATGCGGATGTAAGTACGTATTTCCATATGCATATATGTGTATGGTTTACATATTTATATGAACATTTTCTTTATGGTATCACAAAAATTTAATCAACAATTTGTCAATAATTAAAATGTTTTCTCAAAATTCCTCCCTATAATGTGTCCGTGTGTGTGTGTGTGTGTGATGTTTGCATATACGTGAAGACACACTCTTCTGCTGGGATGATACAGTCATTGAGATTTTCCTAGAATGTTGTTATGCCAAAGGTTGGAGGATGAGGAATAATTTGTTGCATAATACACACCATGACATTTTTATGCTATCTTCATTGACAAGCAAAGAAGATCCATAAGGAGTTAACTTTTGGGGCAAGGGCAGTGGTTCATGGAGGTTGGGAAGGTACTTGTTCAAAACTAGCCCAGAGAAAAAATTAGCAAGATCCTACCTCAACCCATAGGCCAGGCCTAGTGGCACTTGTGTGTGAACCTAACATATATGTGAAGCTGTGAAGAGGAGGATCAAAGCCTGATGTTGACTCCAGGAAAAATGTGAAACTATAAAAAAAAAACAAAAAAAAACTAAAGCACGAAAATGCCTCAGGTAGGAGTGAACTTTGTCTAACATGTGCAAACATTGAGCTAAAACCTACTCCTCTCCCCAAAATAATTAGCATTTTTCTGCAATTTTAGTTTAAGTGGCATTGTGTAATACCTTTGAACTCTCTTGAGCATATAAACATATAAAATTTCCTGAGCCACCTCTTGGCCATAGAAATGTTATTGAGGCTTTCTAAATTCCAACACACTCAGAAAAGTAAAGGCACAGCTGCTACTTCCTAGAATTATTTTTTAATCAGCTTTTCTTTTTGGCAGGTGGGGAGGGGGGAGGGATTGTTTTTGTTTTTATACTAGTAATAAGCCTTTAACTCATGGCCTGATTGCTCTTCCTTAGCTGTTTTTGCTCAAGGATGATAGGTTGGGAAAGGAAGATATTGGGGTTTTATGGGACTATCCATTTCTGATATTATCATATTCTCATTTCTTCTCCAACTCCTCTTGAGGTAGCCCATTATATACGGAAAAGAACGTTAGATTCACATGTTATGTCCACTTATTTCTTTCATTGTGTTGACATTATCTTCTGTTCTCTTAAGGAACTAGATATTTAATGAGCAAATGCAAGGAACAGAAACAAGTACTCTCACTTGTCCCTTCTCCCTCAGGTGGTGGAAGCTAGGCAAGGCTTGAGGTTGTTCAAGAGACTCTAATAGTAAAGACACTGGGGGTGGAAATATTCGAGAACAAGCATAGAAAAGTCATTGGCTAATATTTCCAAATGGCATTGTGTCACCATTGGTTTGTACATAATATTATTTATTCTTCAGCTCAGAATAGTCTTCTCTACTAGGTTCTTAAACTTTTTAAAATAAAAAGTAAAACATGAACATTCAAATAAGACCACTAAGACATTAGAGTTCCAATACTTAGTACTTAGTTTTATAACATTATGATGACGCACCAGCATGGTGGGATCTTGTTCTCCAACAATATAGAAATAAAGGTCAGAAATTGTAAGCACAGTTATAAAGAGTTTATTTAACAAGGATAAAGTGAAGGCCATTCAGAAGAATGAAACCAGTGGTCTTCCTTGTGGTCCGGTTTTTATGTTGCCTTTTCCTCTTCTTTCTCTGGTCCTGTCAGTCAATTCGTCAGATCATGACTGGTAAACCTACATCTGGGATGTGACTACAGGATAGTGGGCTTGCCTGGAGTCACAATTAGTTTCTTTCAAATAGGCAAGGCCCTCTCCTGGGCACTAGCCCAGTAATAATAGGTCTGGCTTGAGACATTGTGACTTCTTCCCTTTTCCTCCCCCCTCTAGGCAATTTGTCAGATTGTGATTGGCTTATCTAAAGCCAACTAGACCACTGCTAGGTGGTAGCTATGGGCTGGTGGGCTGGCCTGGAGATTGGGCTTTGTTTTTCCCTCCGCAAATTCTAGTTCAGAATTTCAGTCTTGTCATTTATAACATGGACATCTTACTTCATAAAGAATTTTTTCAATTTTTTTCTTTATTGTCAAAGTAAAGTATAGAGGGGTTACAGTTTCATATGTAACACAAGTTCATTACTTATCCAACTTGTTACCTCCTCCCTTATTTTTCCCCCATCTCCCCCCCCCCCCAGTCCCCCCTGCCCATGAGTTGTATGGTTAGTTTACACCAATTGGTTTTATAAGTATCACTTTTTCAATGGTTTGTCTTTTTATCCTTTGTCTCTCATTTTTGGTATTCCCTTTCCCTTCCCTGGTTTCAATACACATCTATACATTATCCAAGGTAGTAAGATCAGTTACAGTAATAGCAAGTGAAACCCAGAGTACCATCCCCAGCATTTAGAATCCTGACATTTCATTGCACTCATTCTTCCAAAGCATGATTCAAGCTCCTTTGTTTCCAGGACTAGTCAGCCATCAGGATTTTTTGGAGAGTTATGCATGACTTCGAATCAGAACAGTCTCATTGTTTATAAGCACCTGACTCCCCACTTGCACATTTCCCATAGTGCGGGCACCACACCTGCTGAGCCAGCCGGCAGTGAAAAGGGAATCTTGAATGAGGGGGGCGAGGATTAAAGAAAAGGAAAAATACAAGACAAGAGAAAAAAGACAAGAGGCAAAGATGGGGTACAGGAGGTCTGCATCTTGAGATTGTAACTCAAGACTGCAGCAAAGTTTATTCTTAACTTCCAGTTTATATGCAGTTTTGGAACCAGGTAATAGCATAGGGTTGCTAAAATTCAAAAACACAAATAGGCTTTGAAGTTTGCAACATTTGATTACAGTAAACACAGGATGAGGTTGATTAACATAGGAATATACTCCAGTGGACATAGCAAGGCGCGGACATAGCAAAGCAATTCTGGATGGTGGCTGTGAACAAATGTCCTTGCATCTAGCATATCCTGGTGACAACAGCACAGCCAGAGGTCAGAATGAATTTAGCTGCAAGTTTGGCTCCCGGCACAGGAGAACAATCAGAATTAAACCACATATTCAGACATAATTAAATCATCAGGTGACTACAATCTATCATTTGAGCTTGCTTCTGAGGGGCCATCTGCTATCAATGGGATCACTTAATGGTTTAATTCTGAATGCAAAGTCTGCCTGACTCAGAGGCTAAGGAAGTATGAGAAAAAAATTGAGGATGAGAAACATTTAAAAGCTGCCAAGTCAACAAGTACAATAAATTCAAAAGTGAAACGTTAGAACAGAAAGCTCAGCAACAGATTCCTATACAGATGACCACTTAATTTATAACAAAAGGGACTTCAGAGTAATGGAGAAATAATATTTTCTATTAGTATGAGTGATTTGCACAACTACATAAAATTTATTTTTATGCTTAATTCACCTAAAATTCAAAATTTAAGTATAAGTATTGTTTTTGGAGTCATTTGTCTTTTTATCCTTTGTCTCTCTATTTTGATATTCCCTTTCCCTTCCCTAGTTCTAATACCAGTATATACAGTATACAGGGTATCAGATGATATACAGTGATAGCGCGGTGACAACCACAGGAAGGGAATGTATAAACCAACTGAACAACTCATGGGGGGAGAGGGAGAGGGGGAGGGGGGAAATTAGGGAGGAGGTAACAAATTGTACAAGAAATGTACCCACTGCCTTACGTATGAAACTGTAACTCTCTGTACATCACTTTGACAATAAATAATTATTCAGAAAAAAATTAAGTCTAAGTAAAATATAGACCTAAATGGGAAAGGAAAACCAGTAGAAGTTTTCATGCTAATAAAGAAACATATTTTCTAACCTTAGTGGTACAGTCTATTTCTTTCAAATGACACAGAACTCAAGTCAGTATAAAAAATAATAAATAAACGGTATTAAAACTGAGTCAATTATACTAACAAGATATTAAGCCAAGGACTTTTTATCACACAGATAGGAGAATAAACCACCTGCTTGTGTGGGAAAAAAGTCTTTTCTGCCAGAGTGGGTTGTTTAAAAGTCCTTACTCTGGCCTGGTGGCTTGGCTGTTGTTGATTATTCTGCGAAGACAGTATCAGCAAAGTGATCAGCCAAAATGATGACCTGCCTTGAGATAAGAAAGAACTTCTGGAATGTAAAGTTTTGTCTTAACTAGTTGCTCTAAGATGGAATGAAGACACACCTCAGATGACACATCTCAGATGGTTCAAGAAATAGCAGAGTATATGGGGTGTGTTTTGAGATTGCTTGTGCACTGTTAATCTAATTTCAAAGTCTTTTAATGGTCTTACCTTATTCAAATTAGCCAGGAGTAGATTGTGAACCTGAGCTCAACCAATCTGAGCAGAGGGGTGAGGCCTTCTGGGTTAAGGATAAAAAGATAACATGCTGCCTGCTCTGTGTGCTTGCTTGCCAGTCTTTTGGCTGATAGCTCACTCTTCTGCAGAAGTAAACTTTTCTTGCTGAAACAATTCTTTGTTTTTGTGATGATCTTTGTGACTCCAGTGGTTCTTGGAGAGCATATTTATAGAACTTGGAACCAATGACTCTTGTAACAATGCCCCACCTGACCAGTCCTGAAACAACGTTCTGCCAGATAGACCAAGGGTCACTCCAAGACCACACCCTTAGCATTCTGCTCATGTTGTCTTTTATCTGTTTAAGCCTGTAGCTCATGTTTTGAAAGTGGCCAAAGATGAATCGATGTGCTGTCTTCCTGTAGCCACCAGTGTCACATAATAAATCTTTCTTCTTCTCTTTGCCATCTCTCTTTATTTGTTATATAGGAACAAATGGACCTGAAGTTCAAAACTTTATACCTGGCATATTCCCTACACATATGTATACGTAACATTTATAGCCACAGTGCTAATAAGCATGTGCCAAGGATGAACAATACAAATGTCCATCCACATCTGAATGCATAAATATATTGTGTTGCATGCATTCTATGAGAGCCTATTCAAAATTAAGAACTAATATACTTCACACAAAAGCAGGCCACTGACAGGAAATTGCCATGGATAATTCTGAGCAAAAGAAATTAGCCCAATTTCAATAGTAGACCACGTTAAAGGTGTTAGACTTTAGAATAGTGGTTACCTTTGCACCAAAAGTGACTAGAAGAATAAGTGCTTTTATTTGTAAAAATAAATTCAGTTCCACATTCTACTTGAGGCATTTTTATGCTGGTACCAAAGTTTGAACTCAGGCCTCTCACATCCCCTTAATTTTGTTGCTTAAGGCTGGTGCTCTACCACTTGAGAAACACCTTTGCTTTCCATCTTTTGCTGATTAATTGAAGTTAAGGCTTTCACAGATTTTCCTTCCTAAGCTGATTCAACCACAATTCTCAGATCTCAGCCTTCTGAGTAGCTACCAATTTTCAAATATAAAACATTTCTTTCTGGTTGGTTGCTGTTCTTTGTTTTAGATCTAAGACTGGGATTCAAAGTCAGTACCTGCTGCTTTTGCTCATTGGCTAGCTCTCTAGAAAATGAGACATTCCTCTAGCCCCTGTAAAACATTTCTTTACAGAGAAAACATAACTTAAAACTAAATTTAAGAGGTTTGACGAACTATTTCCAGTTAATACAAATTACTAAGTTATTTCTTCAAGTTTTGTTCTGGTAAGTGGAGGCAGATTTGGGGACTAGGATAACAGCTTAAATCAACCTTTCTCTTTTAGTTTCTCCCTAAATTTTGAAAATTAGGGCTAAATAAAATGTCATGTGTCTATATTTGGGTACTAAAATTAAGTTCAGGAAGTATAGATAGTACATATATTTGAAAAATATATGAAATTGTGGTAGAGAAATTTGTTTGCAGAGAAGAGACATAAGAATAATATATTCAGAAAAATTCTGGATATTTCATTTAAGTATTTCACTCAAGGTTTGAGTTTCAAGAAACAGTCTCTTTCTGCTTAACAAGAAAAGCCCTCGATTGATCATTATTAAGGTGATATGAGGACATTTTAGTAGCTACAAAATAATAATAATAATAATAAACACAGCATTATCACAATTTAAAAATAAGTGAATTAGCCATGTACCACTGGCTCATACCTGTAAACCTAACTACAAAGGTGTCTGAGAGCCAAGGATCACTGTTTAAAGCCAGCCAGGGCAGGAAAGTCCATGAGAATCTTATCTCCAGTTAATCACCAAAAAGCCAAAGGTAGAACTGTGTCTCAAGTAATAGAGAAATAGCCTTGAGAAAAAAAGCTTATGGACAACTTTCAAACCTGAGTTCAAGCACGAGGATCAACGCACACACATACACACACACAAAATAAAAAGAATAGGAAGGTAATGAACTTTAGCATATACATGACTTACATAGACTCATAATATGTACCCTCTTTAGCCCTATAGCTTAGGTTTATGTATATTTCCTTCGTGGCTTCTCATGTAGGTCTTTCTTATCTTACTTGGTTGGGATGGGTGGGTTTGGGAGAGCTAGAAGGAATAATAGAAGGGATGAGATTGATCAAGATGCATTATAATCATCAACTGATATGTTAAATCCCCTTTGTACAATTACTTAAAGATAATTTAAAAATTAAATAAAATAATAAAGTTAAGGATGGCTTGCCTTCTTTGTTGGGCAGTTCCCCCTGGAAACAAAGGAGGGAAAAAAAAACATTATTTAGCTTTGTTTCACAATTGCCCTTTATGATGTTGAAAACTGCCATATTTTCACTCATTGGTGTATCTTCTTGTAATTTGTTAATGTTTTCATTTTACTTCCTTTTATGCTACAGATGAAGAGCAAAGACCATACCGAGTTGTTTCTTCTGGCAATCCTCATTCTCAAAACAGCAAACTTGCTGCTCTCTGCTCTTCAGAAGAAAAAGAGAAGGTGATTTTGTGGGCATTCCAGACAACAGCAGAGGAAGTGTGCACACACCATATGCGGAATTGCTGCTCAAAACTATGCTTCTGTGCTTGAAATCGATTCTCCAGCCAGCTATTACAGATTCACTAGGGAATCAATGCAGTTAAATTTACATTGACCTCAGCATAATGTTTTGTAGCAGTACCTCCTGGCTCTTGTCTGGGCTATTTCAAAGAGATACAGATATGTAACTCAGAACTTCTTTTTCTGGGAACCCATGGTTAGCTCGAAGAATATAGCTGAATGCTGGAATACATGTCAGTTGCCAGTGTTTTACAAGCTTAAATTTGATGTTTTGCTTTAAGCATGTAAAAAAGTAGAACATGCTATGAATAATAATAATCTTAGAGAAGAGAGCATTTATTGGCCATTTAAGATGTGTCAAGCATGGTGCTAACCACAGAGATCTCATTATTAGTTTCTCTTTATTAATACTGGGGAAACTGTGGCTCAAAGAAATGGGGAGGAGAGAGGAGGGGGGGAGGAGGAGGGGGAGGAGGAGGGGGAGGAGGGAGCAGGAGGATGGGGAGGAGAAGGGGGAGGAGGAGAGGGAGGAGGAGGAAGAGGTCGTCCAGGGTTCCAGCTTTCCTTAGCAGGGAAATAAAGCCAAAGTCAAAAACACAAGGTAATCATCACAAACCTTGTAACAACAAACCTAGCTACAGAACAGGGTAACAGCTCTCTCAAGCCTTAATTCCCCTGGAAGAACTTGGTATGATAACTCCCCTTTTGTGTTGGAGAAGATACCTTTATTTTGGTGATTGGGGGCGGGGGGGGGGGGGGGCAACCAACCTGTCACAGAGTCTGGGTGAGAAACAGACATGAGAGGCAGTGAGGGCAAAATCTTCCTGGACATGATGAGAAGTTTAAGCAGCAGGAATCTGGGCAGTGAAGGACGTGGTGGTCAGCAGCCCTGTCTGCTGTGACAAGAGCAAGCTTTGCTGGTTGCCTAGAACAGAACTCTGAACCTGCCTCGCCCTAAGGTGACAAAGTTCTTTGTAGCCCACAGTGGCTCCTGGCATGCAAAGGAAGGGAGCCCCTAATGAGAACAAAACCCTAAAACACAACTGACCCATATCCAGCCCCACAGTCAGGCTAAATACAGCAACAACCATGTACCGGGAACTGTAAGAATCCCCAGCTAGTTTTCTTCTCTCTTTCAGTGATGCTGAGATTAGGCGCAGTACCCAGTGCATGTGGGAAAATGCTTGGCAACTGAGCTATACCGTCAGTCCAGGGGTGAGAAATTGTATCTCATCTCTTTCGTAGCCCACTCCTGCCTGATCATTGGAACTGATAGAACTTAGGTGATTAAAAATTCCAGCCAATTACTTGACCTCAGATGCGCAAACCCTAATATAGAAACATAAAGATACATTTTTTTAAAGGCATTATGATTGGAGAATGGAAGAGAGACACAGAAATGGAGGGACAAAGGGTGAACAAATTTGTCAGTGATACTAGACACTATGTTGAAAATGAACTATCCAACTTGTATGTAGAGATGGGAGGGCAAAACTGGGAGAGAGTGAAGGAAGGTGTGACACTGTACAAAAAGAAATGTACTCTAGTTAGCAGGGGATTAAAATAGCCCAATTGTTAAGTGCATAGGATCATATGTAATGAAGTATACCGAAATGAACCCCAAAAATTAGAAATGAGGTTCTTTTTATGTCCTGTATGCAATTATTTCTATTTTTTTCTTTCTGTTGTAGTTCTCTGTCCCCTTTATCTTGATTATAACATTATCTGATCTGTGGAAGGGAAGGAGAATCACAGAAACAGCAGGACAAAGGATGAAATAATGCAACAAAGATACTCACTAGTCTCTATGTTGGAAATGAACTTTACAACTTGGGGGAGAGGAGCAGGGAGGGGTAAGCTGGAGAAAACGAGGGGGGGGGTAAAAATGTTTAAAAAGAAATGCACTCCTTATCTTACTTTTGTAACTGTAATTCCCCTGTTCATCACCTTTATAATCAATATAAAAAATGTACTCTTTACCTGACTTATGTAACTGTAAACCCTCTGTATATCTCCTTTGTAATAACTATGCCTTTCTAAGGCATCATTAGTCCTCTAAAAGTCAATAATTCTAATGATAGTAAAGTTGATAGCCTTCCATGCCACAAACTTAAAACTGTGGGGCCAGTGACCATGGATTGAAATCTCTAAAAGTAAGATACCACCACAGAGATTTTCTCCTTTTAAGTTGTTTAACTCCTGAGCTTTGTTACAGTAACAAAGAATTGCCTAATTATACCTGGGCACAGAGTCTAGGAAGATAATGGTTTTTGAATTAAGAACTCCCTGGAATAGACAGACAGCTATCCCAGGCCAAAGAGAAGAATGTACCAAGAACATGAGGAAAATGAAACTGTGATATATCTAAGAATAGATTGAAAGTAATAAGGTAACTTACCTTTGGAGCTGAAAGTATTATTGCGCTGAGATACTCAGGATTATAAAATGCTTGTGTGTTGAAAGATAGATAAAAGTAGACTTTTGCTTGACTTGACCATTGTGGGAAATACCATTTCTATACTCAAACGATTTGATTAAATATTTGAAATAATCTTTGTCAAAGCAGTTGTTCGAAGATTGCCTCACAAGTTGATCAGCAGGAGATCTTGAGTTTCCTGTGTGTTGTGGCTGGGGATGGGGTGCTATTTTGGTTTGGTGATACTGAAGTTTGAACTCAGCATCTCACACTCTTTTTGACTCATGCTTTATCACTTGAACCATGCCACCACCCTCAACCAGGATTTTCGAGGAGTTGTATAGCATTAGAAATATATGTACATGACCAGTTCAACATCTATTTTAGAAAAATGGCTTTATGGTGAATTGGATGTGGGATTTAATTTTAATTTTGTTTTTCGTAAAAACATATCCTTGAAGGAAAATAACAAAGTTCGTTCAACAGTGGTAGGAAATCTACAGACACAATTCCTCATTGGTGATTTTCTGCTTTCCAGTTCTCTGTGTGTGTTATGAAATAAAATTTAGAACTTCTATGTTTGAGCTCTGAAAGAATGCAAAGGGATGAAACTGTGTTCATCCTCGAGGTTGTGTCTTCTCTCTCTCCCACTGGATGGTTGTCTTCCGTAGCCTTTGTATCCTGTGTGCACTCCATTGCCTTGAGAGCAGGGATGCGGACTCCCTAAACAAAAGTGAGATGGTGCAGGGTTGTCACAAGATCTCTTAAGCTCTTGAGGTAATCAGAAACCAAGTGTGGACAAAGTGCCTCTAGCTCAGCACACAACCTCTGTCCCTATCCCAGGGCTCGTACCCCATGTTTATGGTCCTGGATGATTTCACTTTGAGATCTGAGAGGTAAACATGGACCTCTCTGAAATTACCTTGTTTCCTATGTTCCTTCCTCTCAGGTTCTGGCCACAGTTTCATACGGACAGCCCCAGAAAACACATAGCTTTTTAAATACAAGCATATATATGTATATGTAAATATATATATGCACATACACACACACATATATCTTTTTTAAAAATCGTAAATGATGTATCATAAATGTAAAAAGCATAGGGTACGTTGTATCATTCCAATACATGTATTCAAGCATTAAGGGTTGGGCTGACTTATTCAACTCTTTAAACATCTATTATTCCTCTGTATGGGAAACATTCAGCTTACTCCTACAAGTTATTTTGAAATATACAATTCATTGTTGTAATCCATAACTACCCTACTGTACTGCCAAACTTGAAGTTGCTCCTCTTGTCAAACGGTACCTCTTGTATTGTTGACTATGCTCTCCAGATTCCCATAACCCCACCATCCCCATTCCTGAGTGACCAAGAGAACATTCTGCTCTGTTGGTCATGCCAGCCTTCACATCTACCCACTCAACTCCCTCTCTGGCTAAAAAAGTATGACTTTCCACCAGGACTCAGATCCTCTAAGGGAGCTCTCCCCACACCTGCACTACTTTTCTCACCAAAGAGCATAGTTATTCCCTTGACAAGCTACTTTAAAATATGAGTATCATTACTGTGCCCACTTTACAAATCAATACACTGAGGAACAAATAGATTAAATGATTTTCTCCAAACCACAAAGCTCACAAAGAATAAGACTGGGATTTCAGCCCAGACAAATGTAAGTGCTAAACCACAGCCATTCCCTGCCGACTTCTGCAGTACCATGTTGTTTGTACACATCTTATATTTCATGAAAACAAATAATCTGTCATAACTAACTCCAAACCTGTGCCTGTATGTCTTGAACCAGCAAACTTTTATTTATGAAGATCTCTGGGTAAACCTGCTTAGGCTCAGTATTTATTACTGTTCTTGGTCTGAAATAGGTCTGGCTGGTAACCTGAAATATGGATGGGAAAGTTGTATCATTGTGCTCTGGACTGGTTGAAAAGCCCTCCTTCCACACTGAAATGCTAGTGGGCATGTTAGCTCTTCCAGGCATTCATTCACCCTGAAATTATGGTGCAGACCATTAAGCTCAGGAATATTTTCAATTCTCTGCAATTCTATAAGCTATGAAGGCTCCACTGAGCACAGAAGGCTGAGCATTAAATGGACGTGTATTGTGAATGCAATACGTTGTGCTTGGGGAATCCTCACAGAGAAAAGCAAACAGAAGGGAGTGTTAAACTTGATTCACGCCAACTTGAATCTTGTGACATATCCTGCTCAACTTTATAACATCTAGTAATGCCCCTACTGTTCTAGAGAACCTGTTAGATGTTCCATGAGAACTCTCTGGGGATCTCGGGTTTCCCCAAAGCCTATTGGGTAGTTCCTGCAGGTTTAAATGTGCACCTAAGTCTTGCCCAGGACCTTAGCCTAGTTCTGCCTTGCATATTTCATGGCAGTACCATGCTCTCCAGGTTCCTCTGTAGTACCTGTAAGCTTGGCCTTTAATGTATTTTCCTTTTTCCCTACTGCTGGCATTTTCAGCACCAACTGTGACAAAGCTCACTACGAACATACCCTAACCTTAACCTTTCCATCCCTCAAGTTCCCTGCTTACTACCTTGTTCTACTGAATTTCTCTCCCCATATTTGGACAGTTGGCTGCAAAGCTCTATAAGAAGTAAATGGCCTTCTGTAATAGAACTAAAGAACTGGGGCTGGGAATATGGCCTAGTGGCAAGAGTGCTTGCCTCCTATACATGAAGCTCTCGGTTCGATTCCCCAGCACCACATATATGGAAAATGGCCAGAAGGGGCACTGTGGCTTAGGTGGCAGAGTGCTAGCCTTGAGCAGGAAGAAGCCAGGGACAGTGCTCAGGCCCTGAGTCCAAGGCCCAGGACTGGCCAAAAAAAAAAAAAAAAAAAAAAAAAAGAACTAAAGAACTACTAGTGTATCCAGTCCTGGTGTATTTGGATAGCTTTCTTCTAACCAGTCATTCTACACTATGTTTGCGCATATGCACACACATGATCAGGCCTCTCCTGTCCATGTAGTGATGGCATTCCATAAAGTGCACCTGTTTAGGTCCACAAGACCCTTAGTGTGGAAGGGACAACAGTCTCTGGGAGTGTGCTGGCTTGTTCTAGACATTTCTTTATCTAGTCATTATTTAAAATCTTTGGCATTTTTGAGTTCCAGCTAATTCAATAGTATAAGAAATGAAGACAGACCATTGACTACTGGAACTTATTGTAGATACCAGAATCTGAAGATCAAAAAAAGACCTTCTTCCCATGATGTCACCCCAAAGACACAATGTTTGCATGAGGATTACTCTGAGTTAAAGGTACCTGTGATTTTCCCATGCTAGTGTGCACTCAGGTGAACCTGAGCCTGTCCAGGGTTTTGAACATCACGTTACATCCATTGCTAATAACTGCAGCTCTTGCTATTGTATTCAACTGTGGTGCCCCACTACGTGGCCTATGGTGCACCACAAGCCTCTCACACCCACTGGGCCATGGCATTGTACTGCATCTCTTAGGTTGCCAAGACTCCCTAGTATGGGAATGACAAGTCTCCAGAAGCCTGTTGCTTATTTGTTGTGAATAACTCTCTATCTAGTGACTATGGTCAGATTTCTGGGCGCTGGTGAACACAACACTGTGAGCACAATGGAAACAGAACATTGGGTGCTGGGGCGCAGTATAGGAATCAGAATCTGAAGATCAAAAAAGATATTCTTCCCATGATGGAGAATATTAACACACACTCCTCTAAAGAAACAGTGTTGGCATGATGATTATTTTGAGGTCATCGGTATTTAACAGAAGGAGGAAGAAACTTCCCAGACCTTCCCTTAACTGGATAATGGCAGAAACTTCTGAGAAATGAAGATGGCTATAAATCCCAACTCTGGGGAAATTTTATGGCCATGGAGAAGATGGAAAGTCAGCTCTGTGATGGAATTGTGCAAACAAATCCTACACTTTGTTTCATCCATATATTTACCTTCCTACAGTTTGCTGTCATTGGAGTCCTAAAACCTTTCCTTTGTCTAAACATTTCTCTACAAATTTATTGTTCTTTGTTAAGATGTCAAACGAGCACAAGTTCTATCCCCTGCCTTTTGACATTCTCCTTGCCAAGTTCATCTTCTATATGTGTTTGCTACACATGGAATAAACTGTGTTTCTCTTCTTAATTTGTCTTGTGTCAGCTTAAATTTCAGTGCTGTAGGAATAAACTTGAAAAGACAGAGAAAGTTTTCTTTTTTCTTTTTTCCTTTCTCCTACAGTAGTAGTTATGGAAGGCAAAGTAATAATTACTCGGTATTCTTTCAGGAAACACTCATTTTGACATATTTGTTCTTCTTCCGGTAGATCCAAAGGCAATGTCCTTAAAGAGCTCACAGTACACTGGAACAGAGAGGAAATACTAAGGCATAACATGAGCTCACAGAATATTCTGGAAGAACTGAAATTTTGGGAGACAGTTAACTAAGTAGGATTTCTAGGATTCAACTTGCATCCATGGCTGTGTATGATATCTTGAGTCAGACAAACCTCAGATTCAATCACAGTTACATTATTTCCATGAAATATGTTAAATCTGAATGTAGAGCAGAACAGACTTCATTCCAAATAATAATTGGATTAAGGGGAGAGGAACTTGTATGATAAGAGAAAATGACTATTGTGAAAGAATAGTTCCCACCACAAAACCTTCCACAGTGACAAAGTTTAGACAAAACAAGAGTTTTCCTTTTTGTTAGAGAGTAATAAACACAAAGCCATAGAGGTTAGATGGCACCAAAGAGTTTTGTACCTCAAGGTGAATCTATTCTCAGGAAAAAGAAAAACAAAAAAACAGTAGAAGGAATGTTTGATAGTCAAAGTTCAGATAGTAAGGGACAGATGAAAGCATAACTAAAATTTAGAGCCTGGTACCAAGTATTTTTTCAGAGGTATAAACAAGTTAGCTAATAATTTAGAGGGCAAAGTACAGTGATATGGTTTGGATTGCAAATATTCACTGGAGGCCCACAGCCAATGTTGGAATGTGGTAGGCATTTGGAAGGTAGGGATTAGTGGTAGGAAGTTGGGTTATTGAGAAAATATCCTTGAAGGGAGTATTAAGACTTTGACTCCTTCCTGCCTCTATTTTACTTTCAGCAGCCATCGGTCCTCAGCCAATAGTACTCTTGTAAAGTTATAGAAGCATGGAAAGGTGAGACCTATATGAGGAAATTGAGTCATTGGGAATGTGCCCTTTAAGTAGATATTGAAACTCTTTCCCCTTCTTGTCTCTCTTTCACTTCCAGCTGCCAAGACCTGAGCCATTTTCCTCCACCACATGCCATGTTGATCTTTGGCCTCTCCATAGACTGAAGGTCAACAAAGACTAGAAACCAAGGACTGCAGCATATGAAGCTATGATCCAGTAAGCTTTTTCCTCCTTCCAGAATAGGTTATTCTGGAATTGTTTTCACAGTGATTGAAAAAATGACTATCATAAATGGGAATCTGGAAAGTCTGTACCTGGCCTTATCACAGGTGAACAAGGCATCTGAGGAGGAGCATATGAGGTAGGTCACATGGGAAAGGAAGGTCTTTGCAGGAGCCATTTCCTGAAATAGGCAAGTATGGGGAGATGTCATAGTTGCTAGTTTCTAAGAGCATCGTCTCAGATAAAGCACATCCTTGCTGCTAACTCTGGTGAGTTTGAGCCTTCCTTTTTCTCATGAGAAACTGGGAATTTATTTTTTTTAAGTTTTTATTGAAACTGGGAATTTAAAGAAAAATGCAATTGGGTTTATACAAGCGTAGGATGGAACTTTTGTGAAAAGAGCACATTTAAAAAGTCTGGTGGTATTACTCATTGTTAACATTATGATTAATTTTGTTGTGGTTGCAACTGTATCTTGGGCTTTGCTTTTATTAAAGCAATTTTTATTATCTATTCTTAAATTAAGTGCAAACAACCAGAGTCTATAGCAAAGCATTTAGCCAAACCACCAGGAGGTGATTAATCTTAATGTGACCCCATTACCATCCAGGAGAGCAGCAAGGTCATGGGGAAGTATTTGACCAAACAAAGGACCAGTAGGATCTTGTTATTCTGACTTTCCAACATGATTGATCCACGCAGAGTAAGCACGAGCCTCTGGGGTCAGAAGCCAGAGAGAGCTCTCTTCTGGGTCTATAGAAAAGACAGCTCTCTGAGCATTATGCTGAGGGATCTCAGTGTATACTCCAAGTCCTGCTGATATGACTTCAGTGTCATACTATGAGCACTGGATTCTTCCACCCTGTTCTCACTCACATTGAGATTGAGCCTCCCCTCACATCCTCCTGGCTTGAGAAATGTTCCTATAAGACTTCATTTGAGGGAAATCTAAATATTTCATGGGCTTATCTACCTGTTTAATTATGTCTACATGCAAAAAAGGCTTCCTGGTAAGGCAGGCACTTTGCAATAGTGTTATATAAATATTTAAACACCTGGGTTTTCTCTGTATCCTCAAGAAAAGTATCAACCTTTGCTCTGGAAGAGAAGCTCCAACTGAGGAGGCTGTTGTGGACATGTCAGCACATGGTGAGTCCATCTCCACATATGAGTGGGGTGAATGATTTTTATTTTGAAAGCTAGTTAAACAAAAGGAACTTTGCTTCTTTTGCTTGGATTGTTTGCAAGGGTAGACTCAAATACCCACTAATGGAGCTTTGGAGTGAAATAGACACAGAGGAAAATCTTGATTACCTTTTCCTATCTAGGCAAAATTATGTGAGTCAGTTTAACCACACTGAGTCTTATTTACCTTAGGTAAAATAAAAACTAAGAGTAGTAATAATGCAGTCCAGCCACTAATCTCTTCTCCATTTCTATGATTTGGGTCATTTGGAAACATAATAAAAATGGAATTTTACAGTATATAGCCATTCCTGTACCCAGCCTAATGAAGAAGCATGGCAGCTATAGAGAAAGAACTTAAAAAAGCATAGAAAAACAGGAAGGAAGAGACTTCAATGTGGAGGGGAGTTGGAAGGGTGGCAAATACCATATCAGATACTTTAGATTATGTTAAGCACTTCAGCTTTTACTGAGATGCAGCACACATAAAATCCCACCAACCCAAATTAGGTCCACAGCTTACTTTATTACAGTGAAAGCTGAAAGCCTTATCATGGAGACCTACTAATTTATCCTCTCCCTTGTCTTTGAAAGAAGAAAGTGTGGAGAAAAGACAGTGATTGAGCAATTCTTGGAAGGCTGAAATGAAGTGGATTCATCAAGGTCAGGTCGATATTTTTATTTGAAGGATTTATCATATGGAGTTCCTCAGAGAACAAACAAGTCTCTTTTCCCTAGTACCATTGACTTCTCTGCATTCCCCAGGACTCATTCCCTTCTCCACATTACAACACTGGTACATTTCCTTAAGTACTAATAAGCTTAATAAAACATTTCTTTGGCTTTATGTCTATGATATCAAAACAACCAATATTTTCCCAAAACTAGTGGTGAAAATTTATTCCCTTGAAAATTTATTCTTAAAATAAAATTTTTTAGAAAAAAAAATAAAAAGTATTTATATAGAATTTTTTCAGCAGATAAAAAATGTACAACGTTTGATAACATGCTAAATCATCATAGGGATTGGGTACATAGACCTAAATATATATTATATTTATTATATTGTGTTATATAATATATATTCTTTTACATTATATACTTATAATTGTCTCATTTAATCCTTAACACAAACTTGAGTGGAAGGAATGCTGATCTTCAGCCAACAAACCAAGAAAGTATCAATTGGGGGTCTAAAGTATGGCTCTTAAATCACACACCAGTAAGTCAATATAATATTAGATAGATACTAATGATAGGGAGATTCTGTTTTACAGAGTAAATGTTTCTACAAATAGCAGGTAGTTATCCTAAGTTTTATGAAGGAGAAAACGATGAAAAAGAGACTGTACTTAGAGTACGCAGATCCCTAAAAGAGCAGAGGCAGTGACAATCCATAAAAAGCCAATTAGGCAGCAGATAATTCAAATCATGGTCAGGTGAGGCTTCATGAAAAAAAATTCATATAATCACATTGAAGGGCTGGGAATATGGCATAGTGGTAGAGTGCTCGCCTCACATATAATCACATTGAGGGACATTTTCTGTGCTTTCCTGTCTTACTACTTTTGTGTTACTGTTGTTTGAGTATTTTGTTCTGTTTGGTGGTTTTATGCCAGTACTGAGGCTTGAACTGTAATGGAGTCCCCCCAAGGGAGGGGACCACAATGTATGGGGGTTTGGGGGGGATTCCCCATCCCTCCAAGAGTCCACTACTCAGAGACAGTCTCAAGTAAAAAGATGGATCTATTGGGGAAGTAAAAAGTATACTGACTAGCCATGGTCACGGCCCATACTCAGGAGCTGGGACCGCAACCATAAAAAGCAGGCTGGCTGGCCAGGGCCACAGCCCAGACTCGGGAGCTGTGACCACCTGCACCAGGCCACACTCGGGGTTGGGTTATAAAGGCAAACACCACATGATCAAGCATGCCACACGCAGGTGGCCACATGCAGGTGGCCAATGGGGTTACAATCTGCCTTAGAGCAACTGTTTGAACCAACCTACAGACTTGGCACACAGATTTGGCAGGGCTCACATGATGCAGGCGGATATGCCTACTCATGGGAGGGCACAGGTTTAACCTTGAATGTTCTACTACTCAGGTGGTCAAGCAGTTCACACAATCTTATCACAGTGAAAGGGAACTTCCCTGGATAGGGTGAGGAGATCTTAGTGAAGATGGAGTTGGCTTCTGCTCTCTTTAAGTAATCTAAGATGGACTCAATCTGACACCCCTCAACAGCCAATGATGGCACTGGCAAGATCTGACCTCCATATTACAGAACCCAGGGCTTCTCATGCTCACTTATTTTGCTCAAGGATGTGCTCTTCCACTTGTGTTACATCTCTACCTCTGGCCTTTTGATAATTAATTGGAGATAATACTCTCACGGATTTTTCTGCTTGGTCTGGCTTTGAACGTCTGTTCTCAGATCTCAGTTTACTGAGTGGCTGGGATTACAGGCTTGGGGTACCAGTGCTCAGATTCTAATTTAATTGGGAACTAGGAACTAGGAATAAAAGACAAATAAGTATGGGGATAGGTAGGGAAAGGACAGGAAACTGGGAAGAAATAACTAGGAAAACCTCCGTTGGCAAAAAAGAGAAAATAAAAAGAAGACAAAAGATGAAGTAGAAACAAACAGGCAAGTAGGTGTAAAGGCTGGAGGGAGGAAGAGAGAACAAGGTTGTAAGACTCAGGGAGAAATCTGTGAGTGAAGAGATGCCTGGGGACATGCTCAGACTCCCTGGAGCATATCAAAGGAACCCAGCTGGTGATTCTCAGCCCAGGTCACACCCTGAGGATGATAAATATTCCTTTACACTTCATTTGTGTCTGGCATAGCAGCAACACTTCAATCACTTGGCTAAGAAATCTAAATGATTCATGTTTGTGATCCTAGCAACTCAGAGGGGCTGAGATCTGAAGATCATGGTTCAAAGCTAGACCAAGCAAAAACACTCCATGAGACTGCTTCCTCCAATAAGTTCCCAAAATTCAGAAGTGAAGGTGTGGCTCAAGTGGTAGAACAATATCTTTCAGTGAAAAACATAAAAAGCAGTTATGAGGCCCTGAGTTTAAACCCCAGTACAGAAAGAGAGAGAGAGAGTAAAACAAAAGAAGGGAGGAGGGAGGGAGGGAAGGAGAGAGGGAGGGAGGGAGGAAGAGAGGGAGGGAAGGAGAGAGGGAGGGAAGGGAAGGACAGAGAAAGAGAGAAACAGAGAATCCTGGGTGGCATGGGAGAGAATGATGGTGATAGAAGGGGTGATATTGATCAAAATGGGTCATATTCACAGATGGATACATTGAATTGAAATTCCTTTGTTCAATTGCTTGCAGATAATTATTTTTTTAAAAAACAAGAAATTTCCTGAGGTCCAATTACAAACTCTCATAACAAACAGAATTGCATTTGTTTGTTTATGTGGTGGTTGTTGCTTGTTTGAAAGCTACAGTCTCTGCCTTATGCCTTGTCAATGGAGAACACTGTGGTGTGCCATGAGGCTATCCAGCAGTTCCAGACGTAAAAGGAAAACTTCCCAACCACTCTCTCAAGCACAAATTGTGTTAAATTAGAAACTAACAGCTGTGCGCTTTACCAGCATTTTCTTGCATGAGTTATTCCAATTTCACTTCTTAAATAAAACTTCCATTTTAGTTGTAGAAATAGATTTCTTCCTGAACAAGTTGTTCCTCTAGAAATAAGTGTTATCAGATATGTGACAATGATTCTCCCCAAAGGAATGGGCTCCATCAATAGCGCCATCCTATTTGGTGTGGACTCTGTGACAGGAAAGCTTCCTCAGCCAGCATTTGGGGATGAATAGGAAGCATTTTGTGGAAAGAGAAGAAAACAGATTTCTGAGAAATGAAAATCACCTATAAAGCAATTTAAAATATCTTTTCCAGGCAGGAAAATGTGATTTATGATATTGGCAGTTCTGACCATTACTTCTCAGGTACATAGAAGTAAAAAGCATATTTTAAGGCCATTAGCCTGAAAAGAGAAATTTGTACTCTAGTATTTGCCCTACTTTCAATTTCCTATTTAAAAAAAAAAATCCTTTGCTTTTGCTATTTGATAATAAATAAAAGCCATTCAGTGAACATTTTCCCTCTAGCTTACATTATGGTAAGTACATTATGTAACTTACCTCCTTTTATCCTTAAAACAAACTTGAGTGGAAAGCATGCTGATCTGCAGACAACAGATCAAGAGAGTATCAACTCAGGGACTGAAATATGGCTCTTAGATCACATACCACTAAGTCAAAACTTGGAATGAGACCAAGGCTCACTTTCTCCAAGTGCGAGGTACAGAACTAACATCCTCCATAGACTTCACCAGAAGCTTTTAGTTGAAAAGACGTATGTGGTGTGCTGGAGGCTACTGCAGGGAATTGGGGAAGCAAGAGGGCATCACAAGCTGATGTTGTTATGGAAAGCAGGAAAACTATTCATGTAAATCCCCAAAAGGAAGGCAAAGATGCCAGTTGTACACACCAGGTGGGGAATCAATGCACTATGCGCCAAGTTTTAATACTAAATATGCACTTGATGTAAATGAGAAGAGTCAGGAATAAGTGGAGATATTCAGAGAGAATCTACTTAAGGCATATAAGAGTCTAGGCTAATATCACAGATATTTTATCATATGGAAATGAGATCTTAATAAGATAGCAGTGTTACTCTCAAGCATCAGCATACTGTTTCTTTTTTTTTTTTTCTTTTTTTTTTTTTTTTGGCCAGTCCTGGGCCTTGGACTCAGGGCCTGAGCACTGTCCCTGGCTTCTTCCCGCTCAAGGCTAGCACTCTGCCACTTGAGCCACAGAGCCGCTTCTGGCCGTTGTTTTTTTTCTGTATATGTGGTGCTGGGGAATCGAACCTAGGGCCTCGTGTATCCGAGGCAGGCACTCTTGCCACTAGGCTATAACCCCAGCCCCGAGCATACTGTTTCTTGAAGTCACAAATACACATGAAGTTCTCTAAATTGTGGCATTATTACCATAATTAATATCATCAGTAATTAGAAGCCAGAAATGTGCTTCCTATTAACAGCTGACACATTTATCAGGCATTGATATCTTTTCAAATTGTTTCTTGCGTTATGATGTCAACAATGTAAATGCATAATTTTTGGTAAAAATACTGCACTCTGAGAGTAAAAAGTAAAGAAAAATTAAAATAATAAACCTGGCACTTATAAATTATCACTAATAAGCAGTAAATAATTGGTAAATGTTGTTTATAGAAAAAATGCAATTCTATTCTTGCTATATGACTTGAACACCTTGAAATTTAAATGAATCCCCCTTCAATATATGTGCTAGCACAAAGCTAATGGAAGTATTAAACTTCCATTCAATGAAAGAAAAATAAAGAAGACTTGCATAGACCATTAATCCATTTAAAGATATAAAATATAACTATTATGAAAGTTGTTTATGAAATGGAAGCTCATAACGTTTTGTAAAGAATTTAAAGAATAGTAAACAAAATGCCAATTTCCTCATACATCATTCCAGAGTATTAAGCATTCAAGATTAATGTTGACATATATGATTAAGAACATATGATATCTCAAATTTCCAAATGGTTGGCAATTGCTTTTTCCTTTTTTATCCATCTATCATACCTCTGTCTATCAATTTAACATGATCTATTTACTCATTTATTCATAGATGCATCCATCCACCCACCCATCTGTCAATCTGTTGCCTTTCCAACTGTCCATCCACCTAGCCATCCAGCCACTCATCCATCTACCTATTTAGTCTATCCATTCATCAATCTAACCTATCTATCGCCAAGAATGTTAAACATTCAAAATGCAAATACACAAAGTTATAACTTCCTTTATTTTATACAAGTGACTTTATAGTAGCTTTTCACCTCTGAATTTGCCTAGCAAAGGTCACTTGGTTGATATCATATGCTCACATTCATCTCTTGATTTACTGATATCAGATACTATTATAAGATTTTCTGTCTTGATATTCACTCTAACTGGAATAAGATAAAATCCCAAGATTGTCTTGTTTTTTATTTCCCTAATGCTAAAGGTATTGAACTATTTTTCATGTATTTAGTGGCCGTGTACTTTTTTTTCTTCATTTGAAAAGTGTTCTGGTCAATTGCTTGCTCAGCTTTTATTTGCTTATTTTCTTTTCTGTAGTATCTCTGCAGCTTATTTGCTTTTCTGCTGTGAATCCTATCAGATTAGTATCTGGAAAAGATTTTCTCCCTTTCTGTAAACTTCCTCTTTATTCTGCTGACTGTTTTTTGACGTGAAGAAGATTTTAATTTGCTACAGTCCTGATGATTGATTTTTGCTTCTTGTTAACTCAGAAATTCCTAGTCTAGGCCTAAAGGACGGATGCCTTCCTTATCCCCCAGGTTAAGCATGCACCAGTGCATGCTCACATGATTGAACAAAGGCAGGTCATTCCAACCTTGGCTTAGCTAGGAGTTACCTCACCCCAATTGGAGTATTCTGTTCTGGGCCTGGCCAAGGACACCCGCCCTTGGCCCCTTAGAGACCATAGCCTGATTTTTATTTCTGGTTCCTTGTTAAGACCCATATGAACCCAACCCCAAATCTATCCCCTTGCACAACCTCCAATTCCACAGGAAGGTTCGTTGCCCCTCACTTCCCCTCAATAAACAATCTTCATGTACCAAGACGGAGAGTCAGTCTTGTTCTTTCCTTTCTCCGCCATTTTCCTAATTTATGGTGCCGAAACCCAGGAAAGGAAAAGCTTCAGGGGTAACTGGGTCCACTCTGCCAAGGGGCCACCCACTTCCTGGCTGCCTCTTATCCAGCCTTTTGCTACCCTCCTTCTCTTTCCCAGGCCTCTCTCCACCCAAAGCACAAAGCCCTCTGTGCTTACTATTCCCTCTCTCTGTCCTCTGCCTCTTGATCTCCAGGCAGGAGGCCCTTTGCCCCTTGATGGAAATAGTTGTCCCTCTGAAAGATGGATTCCTGCCTGTTTCTTTTCTTTCTTCTCCATTTTCCTAACAATGTCCAATCTCTATTAAATTACATCCTTAGAGAACTCAAAGCTGCCAAGTATTTTGTTTCTGTTCCAACCACTATCTGAAAAGAAACTCACGAATCCCAGTGAACAAATCCCCAAGACTAGATTACATTGACCAGCCAATAACCATCGCCTGCTTTTACTAACCTTCTTCCCTGGCAAGACTCAAGCACCCACTTCTCCCTCTCCCTGCACTTCCAATTCTCTTTAAAATGCCCAGTCACTTCAACATGACCAAAGTGGAGGTCCATTTATGGTGGATTCTTTCCCAAGTACGGTAATGACTGAGTAAAATCTGTCTTTGTAACTTTAAGAAATGCCTCACTTCCTTACTTCATCTTTGACATCCCAGGCCAAGAAAATGCAGTATAATAAAGATGTCAAAGTCTTCCCAAATAATCCCAAAGGTTCTCAGTGAAAGTGTATCTGTATAGCTAAGCATTCAGATTATAGTTAACCCAGAAAATATAAAGTTCAGGAAATGTCACTATTATTTTCAAGAATTGATCTATTAAAATGTCAACTTTATTACAAAGTTGCCATAGGACAAGGTGGAACTAGTCTAGGGAAGCCTGAGTCCCAGGGAGCAGACAGGATTTAAGACTAAATACATGGGAAGGAAAGGATAAATAATTAAGATTGCATTAGAAATAGAAGGAGGAATTTGGATGCTGATAATTCACACCTATAATCCTAGCTACTCAGGAGTCTGAGATCTGACAATTGTGGTTTGAAACCAACCTAGTCAGGAAAGTCCATGAGATTCTTATCTCCACTTGACCATCAAGAAGCCATAAGTGGAGCTGTGGCTCAAGGGGTAGAGTGCCAGACAGTAATTTGAGATCCTGATGGCTGAGGCTCACTCCTGTAATCCTCGCTATTCAGCAGGAGGAGGGTCATACTTCAAAGCCAGCCTGGACAGAAAAGTTTGTAATACTCTACCTCCAAAATAGCCATAAAAAAAGTAGAACTGAAAAAAAAACTAAACATAGATCTTCACAAAAAAGACCCTGCCATACCACTCCTAGGCATCTATCCAGAAGATCAAAAGCCAGGATACTGTAAAGACACTTGTACATCCATGTTCATTGCTGCACTATTCACAATAGCCAAGTTGTAGAAACAGCCCAGATGCCCTACAATAGATGAGTAAATCCAAAAAATGTGGTACCTATACACAATGGAATTTTATACTGCAACTAGAAGGAATAGTATTATGCTATTTGCAGAGAATTAGATGGACCTATAACAAATCATGTTAAGTGAGATAAACCAAGCTCAAAGAGATAAACAGTACATGCTTTCCCTCATATGCAGAAGCTAGATTACTGGAAAATAATACATTATATAGGTCTCTAGGCATTTGCATATGGTGAGACCAAAGGAGAACACTCTTAGGAAAAAAACAGAAAGGCATAGTGCCTATATGCATCTGATCATACAAAATAATATTTATCAAAATGAACGCCAGGAAATGGAAAAAAGAAGTTTTTTTTTCTGTTTTTGTTTTCTTTTGTCTTGTTTGTTTGTCTATATATCTTTGAGAGTATGAGGGAAAGCACAGAAATGGAGCGACAAAGGATAAACAATTGCGGAAATGGTGCTCACTGGAAACCATGTTGAAAATGAATCCCATAGATTGTGGGTGGGAAATCGGAGGGAAAAACAGGTAGAAAGTGGGGGAAGGGTGACATTGTCCAAAATGAAATGTACTTTTTGCCTGAAATGTTACTGTATGTTTGTAACATGTCTCTGTTTTTAATATTTTCAAATAAAATAAGATTGCTTTCAAATTAAAAAAAAATGTACAACTGTAGGTATAGTTCTAGTGGTAGAGAAATAGCCTATCAAGTATAAACACCTGAGAACAAACCCCAGTAGTGCCAATAATAGTGATAATAATAACAGCAATAATAATAATGTGAATCAAATTCTACAAGATACTGCATTTTTTAAAGCGATGGTTGTTCTATTATTCTTTGCAAATTAAGATTATTTCCAGAGAAACTAGAAAATGATTGTGATGCCTGCAGCTGTTTCTCTGCCCATCATAATATTAAAAACATTCATTTCCAATTTCTTCCATTCCTAGGAGGAACTCAGTGATGGCCCTCACTGAGGACTCATTGAAGATTCAAGATGGTCCTCGTTGAGATGCATTTGACTTACGAAGGAGTTGTATCTCAAAAAGATTAAATTTCTCTAAGGTCAAAATATCTAGAAATGACTGATTCCAAAACATACAGAGGCACTTGACTAAGCCATGAATTTTTAAAACAATGTGTCTTCAAAGGAAACAGGATGAACTCAAAGTTGTTATTCTTGTGAGTGCATTATCACAAGTCCTTTCAGCATTAATGTAGTATGGGAATATCTGGAACTTCCAACTGTCTTCAGTGTAAGTATTTAATGTAATTATTTAATACAATCATACTATATCCAGCTATATGATAAAAGTTCTGTCATGCCCTGCCAGTTGGTTTAGAAGGTGTGGCATAAGGAAACAAAGAATCTTCTGAAAGTATTTGGCATTTTCTCTCTCAATGTACATAACAGAAAACTTGCTAGTCTGGTTTGGTTCTGACACTTTCCATTCCAATTACTCTGATGCTGGCTTGCCTGTCCAGACGTTTAATCCTAGAACAAGAGTTTCAGATTAGTTCTAGATGTTTCATTAAATTACTATCAGGTACCTGGATGGCCACTCAGCTAAAAAGACAGAAATATAGTCAGACAGCAAAGAATATTGACAGAATTAGTTCAAAGATGTTACTGAATTACTGTTTTAATTTAACAAAGATTAACAACCAAGGAGCGGGGATCTCTCACATTCTAATTCTCACATTGAAATGAATAAAATTCTCTTTACAACTAGGACACTTTTACCTCATTCCTGCAGTCTTAGCTACTCAAGAGTTCTGAGGATTGTGGTTCAAAGCCAGCCAGGAAATAAAAGTCCATGAGATTTTTATGCCCAATTTACAAAAAAATAAAAAATAAAAAAACAAAAGAACAAAAGTGGAGGTGTGGCTCAAGTGGTAGAACACCAGCCTTGATCATAAAAGGCAAGTAAGAATGCCAGTTTCTGAGTTCATTGCCAGCACAAGAAATAAATTTCCATTACACAATCATAAAGCATTGAAGAGACATTAATCCCAATAAATAGGAAAACAATAAATTAATAAGAACTATTACTGAGAAAACACCAGCATGACTTTATTAGACAAACTAAAAATCAACTATGCCAAATAGCTAAAAGAAGAAAAGAAACCCATGGACAATGGAGCATTGGAAACATGTGAACAAAATCTCACCAAGTAAAAAGCTCCCAAGACTACATTGAAATTATTAAAAAGCAGAAAACCACAGTGAGAGAAACATTTCTCTTCAATTCAGTAGAGCAGATTTAAACAGTCAGGAAAAAAAAATCTGTAAACAGGAAAATAGATCAAGTAAAATCACCCCACTGAAGAACAGAAAAGGAAAGAAAAGAAAAAGGATGAGTAGATGAACAAATGAATAATGAAATGAATAAATTGAATTATTAAATGCAGAATTAATGAATGGATGAATCAATAAAGTATTGAAGCTTCAAGAGTCACATGCTGTAATAGAGAAGCTTCTTCAAAAGTTTACTGAAAGAGATGGACAAAACCTCTTGTAAAATCACTGCACTTGAGCCAGGCATAGGTGGCTCATGCTTGTGATTCTGCCTTCTCAGGAGGCTGAGATCTGAAGATCATGGTTTGAAGACAACCCAGGAAGAAAAGTCCATGAAACATTTATCTCCAGTTAACTATCAAAAAAGACAGAAGTAGAGTTGTGGCTCAAGTGGTAAAGCCTCAACCTTGAGTATAAGAGCTCAGAGACAGTTCCCAGGCTCTGAGTTTAAGCAAGATCTAGGACTAGCACAAAAAAAAAAGAAAAGAAAAGAAAAGAAAAGAAGCATTTCAGTAATAAAATTACCCCCAGAAATTTGTAGAAAAAGCAATGTCCTAATAACATGTCCAAGATGTCATATAAAAATAAATACTTTACAACATTGCATGTCAAAAGGAATATATCTTAGAAACATCACTTTCAAGTAAAATGTTTCTAGATTAGTACATACACTTTGGTACCAAGTTTGTCAGGTTTCAAACAAGCTATTTAAATTCAAGGTATTACTTACCTACAGATGTAATGATCAGATGGGACAAGTAGAAAAATATTTATTTCTTAATTTGAGTTGACAAATTCATTGGTGTTTATTTCATTGTGCTTCTAAATGCATATTTTTATTCATTTTTAAATCATATATCACAATGGTAAAATTGTCCATCTTAAAAAATCCTAGAAGGCAAGAAAGGAAAACAGTCTAAAAAGATGAAGCAAACATCTAAACCAAACTCAGAAATGACATCAGTTTTAGATTTATCAGATATTTAAAATGCTTCTGATTAATATGCTAGGAAGCTATGAGAAGACATAGACAGCATGCAAAAACAGATGGATAAGGTAAGAAGTGAGATGAGAACTTAGAAGAAAAATTCATGAAAGGAGAAAATGTTAAATTCAATTTTTAAAAACAAAAAGTATATGCTACAAATAACATTTTAGGTAAACAGAACATATAATACATAATAGAAGAAAATACTTTGGCACCACATGTCAGCCATTAGGTATGCACTTGTCTGAGTTCTAGGGCTATCCTGATAGTTGGAGAAGCATTGCTCTGGTGTGATATAGGTGCTTCCTAAAGTGAGCTGCATTTTTGTCCACAGACTGAGTAAGGAAAAGCTGTCCCTAAGCAATGAGGCCTGAACCGCAGCCAATCAGGCCTGGGCCTAGATGACATAAAGTGAAGAAGAAATATGAACTCTGCTTGAGCTGAGACTCCCAACATTTTCTGGCCTAAATATCAGACTCTGTGTTCCCCAGTCTTCAAGACTCTAGAATGCATACTTCAGGCTCCCCCAAACTCTAAAGCCACTGGATATAGATGGAGCTAAGCTACCATCTTCTCTGCTTATCCAAATTATAGATGGCTTTCAATACATCTTCTCTGTCTCCTTAACTGGGTGAGTCAGTCCCCATAATAATCTATCCATCCATACATACACTTATCTGTATACTATCTATATATCTTCTGTCTATGGTTTATCTATCTACTATCATCTAGCTAGTATATATGATATACAAACATCAATATATGTTTTTACAACTGTATACTTAAGCAATATGTATATATATACATATATATCACATAATTAGTGACAGATTTTTATCTAAGAGATACAAAGCACTCTTAAAACCTAACAGTAAGAAAGTAAAGGGTAAATTTGATCAAAATACATTATCTGCATGCATGGAAATATTGCAATAATTAATTAATATGCTAATAAAAAAGAAAAAGAAAAATCCCAATTAAGAATCAGGAAAAAGAGCTCAACTAATATTTCTCTAACAATGACATGATGAAAATCATTCATTGCTGGTATGAATAAAAACACACCACCTCTTTCATAAGGTATAACATGTTCTTCTAAGGCTAAAGGTAGTTTTCTCATATGATCCACTCCCAGATATTTATACAAGTGATTTTAAAAACTGTCTATTCCAAAGCTTATTCCAAAGTGTTTAGAACAGATTTGTGTGTGGATATAGAAAGCTGGAAGCTACTAAGGTCTCCATCACTATGTACATGATACACAAGAAAGCAGAGTCCAGACACAAAATATAAGTCACTAGATCCAAAGGCACTATCCATGCATAGGATAGCTTCAAATGCAGTGCTGCTCAGTAAAATAAGCCAATGTAGGTAGTCTACATATTTTCCAATTCTAATTACATGGCATGGAGAGAGCAAAAAGACTAGTGACTATGTAGTAATCATGCTTTAAATTTCCCATATTTTGAAGTTTGGACATTTCTCTCTTTCTATTTTCTTTTATTTTTCCTTCCTTCTTTCTCTCTCTCCCTCCTTTCTTTCCTTGTTTTCTTTCTTTCCTTCTCTCTTTATTTCTTCTCTTCCTTCTTTCTCTCTCTTCCTCCCACACTCCCTTCTCTCCTTCCTTCCTTCTTTCTTCTTTTTGGTGCCAGGGCACAGCACTCTACCACTTGGGTCACACTTCCACTTCTGGCTTTTTGATGGTTAATTGGAGAGCAGGGTCTCACAGACTTTCCTACCCAGTCACAATCCTCAGATCTCAGTCTCCTGAGTAGCTAGGATTAAAGGCATGAGTCACTGGTACCTAGTCAACCTGGAACTTTTTGAACACTGAAGACCCTGATTTTTCCCCATGGCTAAACACTTCCTAGAGAAAGCAAACAAATTACCCCAGAACAAGACTTGGATTGGCAAACCAATTAATCCGGAGACCTTTCACCTAGGAGATAACAAGTTTCCCCAGTGGGGAATTTCTGGGGTATTAAATGAGAGAAGGAGGCAGTAAGAGGGGACAAATTTTATGATTTTCCAATTTTGACCAGGCCAGCTTTTGACATAATTGCTGAGATTTACGATAGGCAAAAGAAGTCCAGGTGAGCACCAATAGCTCACATCTGCAAGAAACTTTCCAGGCAACCCACTTTGTTCTGAAAATGTAATAGTGACTTCTTCTATAACTCAGGGTCCCTGCCCCTTCATCATTCTTCTTCCTTCCACCTTCCCCTTCCCATGCCAGTCTCATGAAGTTTCTTCACTCTATTGTCATGTATGTACATTGAGTATTTTGATCATATTTGTGCTCTTTCTCCCTCTCTGTTCATCCAATCCCACCCACTACAACTCCACACACCACAGTTAAGATACATGTCAGCTGTAGCTATAGTTTTACCATTTTTCCAGTGTGACAATTTCTAGATGGAAAAAGAAAAAACACACTGGCAGTGGAGGGGAGGGAAGGACACCTCCTCCCTCCAGACAGAGAAGACCCTTCTCATATTATTTGTTAACTGATTCCAAGAATGTTCTCTGCACTTGTTAAACTGTGCATGTAGACAGCAAAGGTCAGGACTCTCCACCATATGCTTTGTGTCTTAAGTGAAGGCACTTTTCTTCTGCCTTTCATGGAAACAAGCAAAGCAAGAACTGCTGAGGAGCAGTGCTCTTAGCCAGCTAGGGGACACCGAATACGGTATCTGGATCCATCGCTTCCCACCTACAACCAAAGATTGGCATTTGAAGTGGGATTACCTCGGCCCTTCTTTCATCAGCAACCTGTATATTGTTCACAGGCTTTGGCCTGGAATTCTATTGCTTTTCCATTTTTATCCAGGAAGTTTGAAATGGATTCTATAGTGTTAGATAAAGGGGCCTTAATGTCAGCATAAATGGAGCCTTAACAAAGGACTGTTTTTGAAGGCTGCCTTAATCCTAATCCACTGTGCTGCCTCTTTTCATAGCAGGACACACAGAGCTATGAACAAACTGAGAATGGTGAGGAAAGTTCTGTGCTAAATACAACTCACATTTCTTCATATATAAATAATCACTTCTAAAGAATAAACCGATAATTTATGTAACCATTTCTACAATACATGTGGCATTAACTTATACATAGTCAAATGTAGGGAATCTTAAACACTTTCTCAGCTATGACCCTTGTTGGTTTCTATAAGTAACAAAAGTATAATCAGCAAAACACTGTTAGGCAAATTTATACAGTTTTAGATAATATCTTCAGATTAATAGTCTAATGTTATTTATATGTGGGGGAATTTATTGTGTATAGATTTTATTGTCTCTGCTGTTCTTAAAGTTAAAATAAGTAGATAATACAGGCCTCACTTGTGGGGTATATGTACAAAGGAAATGGAATCATCACATTACACACCTGTATTTGTTGTGGCACCATTACTAAGGTAAGAATTCATTCATTAAAATATATAATCAGTCTGGGCACTTACTGAGATACAAATGGATAGAAGAAATGTGGTATGCTTATGCAGTGGAGTATTATTACTAAGCCACAAATAAGAACTAAATCTAGAACAAAATGGGTGGAAATGGAGGCCATTATATTAAGTGAGATAAGCAAGAAACTAAATGAGAAGTCTTGCATGTTCTCTCCCATATGTGGTCATTAAGCATGTCAATAAAGTACAACCATAGGGACAAGGGTACTAGCTTTGATCAATACATGATGGATAGAAGAAATAAAGATAGATAGATAGATAGATAGATAGACAGACAGATAGATAGATAGATAGATAGATAGATAGATAGAATAGTTAAATATGCGGTATATACAAACACACATATGTATGGATGGAATTATCACACTTAAAGTTCATTAATACGTACAAGTAATTAGTGTTAATATGTAAGTGTTCATCTATGAAAAACAGTAAAAATTGGACAGAGGAATTTATTGCACTGCCCTTCATGCTTACCACTGAGAAGTTTATTATTCAGTCCAGCATTCTAAGCTAAGTAGTTTCTGCCTTGTTTCCCTAATTCAAAGCAGTGTCCATGGACCATTCAGCAAGGCTTAAAGGCCACAGCTCTCCATACCTGGTGAAATCCCCCCAGCAGACCCATTCTCTTAATCACAGGTGCTCACACTTATGTTAATGGGCCTCAGATAGAGACATTACAAGATCTCCTTCCCCTTCCCACTACGGAAAAGCTGGTCCTCTGTCAGAATGTCATGCCAATTCTTTCTTAATGGTGACCATTTGTCAGAACTTAACATTCCAAATCTAAATGCTAGCTACTTTGGAGTGAAAACCCAAAGAGAAGAAAGAGATAAGAATCTGAGTAGCCTGATATCTGATAACAGTAACACAGCTCATTGTATCACAGCATGATCGTTTGAATACAAGTACCACATGAAGGCAAAAATGTTGGGATATCTTCATTTTCCATATTCCCTAACAGTGTCTTCAATCTTGAAATAGTCAGATATCAGCATTCCTCAGGCTAATGGTCATATCAGAACCAAGAAAGACACTGAATCCTTCAACAGAACTCAAAGGTTTTGCTTAGCCTTATTTGCAACATTCTGGAAATATATTTTGAGAATAGATTCTGAAGGTGCCAGCTCAAGAAAAAAATGATAGCATAATTTAAATTCCATTTAATACATCTATAATGTTCTTGGAGGCGCTTCCAGACTCAACGTGTTAGCACAAGCAGCAGGGAGTAGCTCTAATTTGTTGCTTGGTTGATTAACTGAGCATGGTTCAACAAAGGCCCCACAATAAATGAAGTTAAGATGCAAGCAATTTCTTAATGCACTGTTAAAGAAGAACTCCAGAGAGCTACTGTTACAGGAGCGGATTTACAATGTCTAATCCCCCATCCAAACTTAGCTCTTCTCTGAAGGTCAGAGTTTCTGGCAAGTGTAACTGTGGGTGAAATAGTTCCCTTAATGGAAACGGAAATGGAAAAAAATCATGACTGGCTAAAGCCAGGAAGTGGCTACAACTACCACAGTAATACAAGGACCAAAACAATCAGCATTAAGAATAAAATAATCTGATGAGAAATAATCTTTGTGAGGGGTAATTATAAGTGAATGGCAAGTCCGTGAAACTCCTCTCATCATTGGGAAAAATGAATATATAGAGAGAGAGGGGCGAGGAAGGGAGGGAGACAGAAACAAAGAGCAAAGGAGAAAGATCTATGAATAAAGGAAAACTAGGACTCATAATCCCTCATTTAATACTTTAATCGGAGCCTGTTCAAAAATGACAGGAATTAATGAAAAAAGTGAAGACTTGGGAGACTTGAAATTACCTTGAGAAAGTGATTCTACAACATCGGCATTAAGCACTGTGTATTTTATTCCAGAATTTCCATAAATGGGCCCATGGCCATTTTCCAGGAAAATAGTGCAAAGAAACATACAGCTACTTCTTCAGAAGGAGTAAATTCTGGCTCCTGGGCTATCACCTATTCTTTGAGTGTGTTAATACTATCATATTCCACCATTCAGGAAAAGACTTGTTCTTATTATTGCCTATTATTCTGTGCAGGTGTGGTATTACAGAACCAGTAGAATCCTGGGACTGTTTTATTTCCAAAATACTTCCTGGAAAAAGAATTCACCAGTAGCTAAGAAACCCCCATGTTGGTCTCTTAACACAAAGAATGAGGACAAAGTGCAAAGATCTGATCATAGCATTATACACCAATCCAAAGCCATATGTCTGAGAAACTGCACAAGTACTTACCTCCATCTAAAACTTGGAAAAATGAATCAGACCTAAGTAGCTCACATCTTAACCTTATCTACTAAGAAGGCAGAGGCCTGCAGATCCCAGTTAGAAGCCAGCTGGGTCAGAACAGTCCATGAGACTCTTATCTCAAACTAATTAGTAAAAAGCAAGTTTCCAGATGGCCAGGCTGTCACACAAACCACAAGATGTAATGCTACACACAGCCTCAGATTTTCAACATTCAGTCAAATGATGAAAACATTTCTTGCAAGCCTGTTGGAGTCTACTGATATCACGTACACCTCCTGATCCAGTGACATGGCTTATAGAGAATTTGGATAGGACGTGACATGGCATACTATAACTTGACAGATTGGACTCTGTCCTAAAGATTGAATTGTGTCCTAACCAATAACAACAAAAATAGATTGATTTTTTCTAATAGCCTAAATAAATGGATGCAGAAGAAACAAAAAATAATATTTCAAATGGGCTGTTTCATTCTTCAAAATTAATTCCTCACTCATACTTTTGCTGTGCTTTAAGTGCCATGAATTAATTTGAAATCTTAAGACTCAAGAAAAGAGTGCTTTCTCTAGGAAATGTAACATTATTGCCCTTAAAATAGAACTTAAAGTAGATATGTAGTCAATTTTGGATGGCTCATGCCCTGGTTAAGGAGGGTTTACATTTTTAGTGAAGCAAATCAGCCCTGTCAGTGAAGAAAGAGAAATGGGGATGGATAATGACCAATGATTTCCTTGTACTATAATATCCTTAGTAACAGTTAATGCAAAATGACTAGTGTCAAATGCATACAGGACCACTGAGGACCAGATACCTCATTTGAGTCAATATTTAAGTCACATTATTTTAGCTTGACCAGTTGACATACTTCTAGGGCAGGGGGAGATAAAAGAAAATATGGAAAAGAAGAGTCATGAACACAACCTTGGAGTCCCATGATCATGTCACATTTTTTTTGTGGAATACAGAAATCCATCTAGTTCCTCTTCATCGCTCCATTATTATACATAGGGTATGCTAGTGTGAGTCAAATTCATGGTTTAATTTCCAGGTTATATCGTGATAATATGGGATCATACCAAGCTGACGGAGAAATGAGTTCTGTTTCTAATGCCAACAGGAATAACTTGGAGAATGAGGTCCATTTTAATCATGGCCATAAGTTACTTTACATTTGCTGGGAATAGATGTGGGGAGACACACTTGAGAATAAGCTGAAGATTTGCAAGGTGCTCCAAATGGGTAGACTGTAATGGACGTTTGTCACATTGTGTGGCAGTCCTCTGCCAGCAACAGAACATGAAGAAAACAGTCCTCGTGAGATTTGCTTTCACTTGCTCTGTATGCATGTGTCCTACAATTCTCTATCTGAATTCTTGTACCTTGGGTTTCCAATGAAGAACTGATGACATGAAGAAACAGGATAAGGAAATATTCTTTCCCCAAACTGTGAAGAACTTGAGTCCTGTGCAGTGCTTGGTCCTCTCCCTAGACACCAATCCCCACTCTCATTTTGTCTCAGCAACATTGAACTTGCTGCCTTCCAGGCAGATGGCTCTAAACCCTCTCTCCCACATCCACTAACATACCCACACGTGCACAAGCTCATTTCCATCTCAGGATGCCATATCCAGTATTTACTAACCTAGAACTCTTTATCACCTGCAGTTTTCTGTAGCAGAACCTCTAGAGGACCCACAAATACCCATTTCAAAGCCCTTCCTCCCTTGCTTGCCTATTATAGAAACATTAGGGAAAAAAATAGTCACTCTCCCAGAGTGCCTTGAAGCAAGAAATGGCCCTGTGACAGAATGGTGACCTATAAACCATAAGCAAGAAACTTTGGGGGAATCCCTAAATTAAAAAAGACAAATATGGCAGGCACCAGGACTGGTTTTCAGAGTGTCAACTGTGTGGCCACAGAGGGGCTTGATCTTAGAATGGATCTTCCCACCGTCCCCTTGCTTTAAATGCTCTGCAGCTATCATTTTGCAAATCACAAATACTTATTTTGTCTTATTTTAAAAGCAGAGTCTAAAGAGACCATGTGGGCATGATGATGACAGAGCCTTCACCAGGTGACCATGTAGGCCCAGCACACAAGGTAGGCAGGGCAGGCACTAAGAAATTGATCTGATGGCCAAGTATGGTTACCTTCAGCACCCAAAGTGGCAGGCAGAGTCCTGCCAGCAGAGGCGGCCATAGGAAATGAGAACAGAATATAAAGGACCATGTCTGGGATGTGTGGGGTAGAGGGTCTGGCTTGCCCTTCTAGTGCTGCCTCCCTCCTTTGCAGCCTCTCCACTCCAGGCATCCAAGGAATAACACCAGCACTTAGGCTGCAAACACTGTCAGCAAGTTATGACAAAATAAATGCTCACACACGGATGTTGTAATGAGGACTACAGAGAGTAATTTGGAGTTTAGGATCTCTGTCTATGAGAACAATGCAACATTGGATGTGCGGACCATGGAATTCACAGGCTAGGACACTTCTCAATGAAACTGTGGATAAAGGAAATTCACTTGTTTCCTTCTAGTTTTGGGAGTTTTGTTTTGTTTTGGTGCCAGTCCTCAGGCTTGAATTCAGGGCGTAGGTGCTGTTCCTGGGCTTTTTTGTCTAAGGTTAGTGCTCTACCAGTTGAGTAACAACATGTCTACTTTTTTGGTGATTAATTGGACTCACAGATTTTCCTGCTGGCTTCAAACTGCAATCCTCCTATCTCTGCCTCCTGAACAGCTAGAATTATAGGTATGAACCACCAGTGCCAGGCACATTTTGTTGTTATTTTTAAATTTCCATTACATTTTATTTTTCTCTGAAAAATTATAAAGGATAAGGCAATTATAGGCATAAGAGAACATTTTACAAGTTATACACAAAGTTGACATATATCCAAAATATATAAAGAATGCTTGCTTTTCAACAATAAAAAATTAACAAACTGGTTTAAAGTAAGCAAAGTATTTAAGGAGACACTGAACGAAGGAAATGAAAATGTACACTAAAATGTGTTACACACCATTTCCAGTCATTAAAACCCCGATAGGAGCCTCTGCACAAGTACTAATATCCAAACATAACCAACAATTCTAAATGCCACTAAGTATGCAATTATTGTAATTTTTATATCCTCTGAGTGGGATTACCAAATGGCAATGTCTGTCAATAAATAGTCGGGCTATTTCTCATGAAGTGTCAATTTAGTTTAGTCTAGAATATTTCCCTTGGCAAATAAAATCTAATTATCCCAGGAAATTCTGTATGTGAACAAGTAAGTTTTGGACATGCTGAGCAACAAAATCTGATGTATTGTATACTCAGATTTGGGGTTGTTTTTAATCAAAGATTCCACAGTACATTGCATAAGCAGACACTTTCAGTTAGAAACAAATTATAAAGACTCAAATTAAAGATTCAAATTCTCCTTTAATCTTTGTATGCTACAATAACTATTGGAGGAGTCACAGAAATGCCACCACACAAGGGTACATTAAATATTCAGACTGAGCCACAGTGACTCTAGAAAACTTGTTTCATACAAATTAATTCTAATTGGACAAAAATTTATATTTGGAAATAATTGGGCAGAAGTCTTCCCTATGTTTCCACAGTGTATAAAATACTTTTAACCATTCCAGCAATAGTTCTGTCACCAGAATAACTCTTGTCAAAATTAAGCAATTGTCAAAAAACAAATTGTAATTTTGCGTCTGCTGGGAGTGAAGGGCAATGCGTTCGATTACACTGAATGAAAATGAACTTACTTGGTACAAACTTTGATGATCTAATAATTGCAATTGCAGAAAAGCAAGCCTGAAAAATAATATGATCAATTAAGACAACACTTGAGTCATTGATTATGGTAGGCCAATGTATAGCATCAAAACATGTTTACTTTTGTAATTTGTAAGTTTTTATTGCTTCCTGTATATCACTGTTACCTTTTATAAGTAAAAAAATATGTCAAGGGAAAAGGATTTGTGTATTTCTAGTATTTTAATATATTTTTCCCTGTATTTTGGAAATGGAGCCCCTACATTTTCATTTTCATGATCCTATCAATTATAAAACTACCCCCTGACAAACACTGTCTTGGCCTTTATTTTCTAATTTCAATGATGCCTAAAGTTACAGTAGTAATTCAGAAACCATAAGGAAGAAAATGCAACACATTGTAAATTAATAATAATGATAATAAAATTCATTTTCATTCCTTTTTTTCTGCAAGTGGCACTAGAATTTGACCCTGGGGCAAGCTTTCTAATACTTGAGACATGCCTGTAGCTTCTTTTACCTTAATATTTTTTCAAAATACTGGCTCATTTTTTCCCATCAGGGTGAGTCTTGAACCACAATTTGCTCACATCTTCCTTTCTCATAGCTGGGATCAGAGATAAACATTATCATTCTCTGCACCATCATTCTTAATATTTCCATTCAGTTGATACATTTGCCCTACACAGCCTACTAGTTTATATACTCTTTTTTAAAATTGATATTTACTTTTATTTTTATTGTTAGGGTAATGTACAGGGGGGTTTCAGTTACAACTACATGCATAACTGTATTCAAGAATACAAATCCCGGGCTGGGGATATAGCCTAGTGGCAAGAGTGCCTGCCTCGGATACACGAGGCCCTAGGTTCGATTCCCCAGCACCACATATACAGAAAACGGCCAGAAGCGGCGCTGTGGCTCAAGTGGCAGAGTGCTAGCCTTGAGCGGGAAGAAGCCAGGGACAGTGCTCAGGCCCTGAGTCCAAGGCCCAGGACTGGCCAAAAAAAAAAAAAAGAATACAAATCCCGGGCTGGGGATATAGCCTAGTGGCAAGAGTGCCTGCCTCGGATACACGAGGCCCTAGGTTCGATTCCCCAGCACCACATATACAGAAAACGGCCAGAGGTGGCGCTGTGGCTCAGGTGGCAGAGTGCTAGCCTTGAGCGGGAAGAAGCCAGGGACAGTGCTCAGGCCCTGAGTCCAAGGCCCAGGACTGGCAAAAAAAAAAAAAAAAAGAATACAAATCCCAAGTTCAAACCCCAGTGCCAGGAAAAATAATTTCTTAATGTAAGCAAGTATTCCATGTCTCATGTATTTGATATGCACAGGAAAGCAAGATTTCTAGGAATAAAGATCTTATCTTTTTCATTAATTATTCTAGTATTCTTCCACATTGATGTTTATGCACTATAAAATAGTATATGGAATTATACGTCTATTTTGTGAATACATACAAACAGTTTCTACTTCCTTTATAATTTCTGAAGCTCTTTCCTGTCCACTTTATTCTCACAATTTTCTTGCAAATGAGATATGTTATCAACCCAATTGTACAGGGAAGACATTTGAAATGGGAAAAATTGCACACATTTAATCATACTTACCTGCCTAAGAAAATAGAGACTAGCAATAAAAACATTACATGGCTCCAGTTTCTAAGAAACTCAGAATTCTAGGGTTAATCCCAGATGCCCTATGTATTAGCAAAAATAGTGCTATTTGATGGACTCCAGAAAGTTATTATTCCTAGAAAAGTGAAGCTAGAAGCTCTGTGACCAAGGAAATGGAGGGTTTTAATCAGGTACTCCATCCATTTCCATAAGCTGACATTAAAAGTAATGGCCAGTTTGTTACATTAAAAGTGATGGCCAGTTTGTTTAAAGTTCTATTTGGGGAAAGAAAAGTCTGAAACTGCAACATAAATAACCAAATGTGTCAGGGCTTTAATTTCAAGAGGCAAGAACCAAGTCACTAAGTGAAGCTTCATTGAGCAAAGATTTTTTTGGCTTTAATGACTTCCAGACAGTTGGAAATATTGACCTGGAGTCAAAAGTGTTGCTGATAAAGACACAAAGATCCTCTGTGTTAGGTGGTCAAATCACTCACTCATCAGTTCCCTGAACAAGTGCTTCCAGCGACAATATTTCCTTCTGTAAATTTAGAAAGACATCAGATAAATCTAGGCAAATGTTCAAAAGAAGAAAGAAGAAAGGTAGACTTTGGATGAAACCAATGACTTACATACTGGTATCAATGACAGCACTCAAGTGGCAAACTCCTCACTCTGTGAAGGCCAATCCACATGTCTCTGCCTCCAGGGAGCAAGTCTAGGTGACTATATCCTGAATGTCTTCCTTGAAGCTCCCATTGTGCCATGAACACAACCCCATTACTGTCCTTAATGAAATTTCCTGTCTGTGCACTGCTATTACCCCAGATGTAGGCTTTCTAAAGAGAAGATTTGTCCATCTGTGTTTTTACCATGACCAACCACAAGGCCCAATACCAGGTAAATTCAAACGATGTTAGTTGAATGAATGACTAAAAGATGTAATGACTTCCACTTGGCAAAGAAACACAAAATCTGCTTTTCTCATTAATTAATGAACCTGTACATTAGATTAAATCATCAGGCTTGATTGAATGCTTTAGTCTACAAAAAAAGAAATAAACTCTTTATTTGTATTAATTTCCTCTGGAAATGAAAATACTAATTATTTGTAGGATCAGCCAGTGAATCCTGCCTTCTAATTTTCTTTCTGACAGCTTTCTTAATGATATTAGTAAAGAGAGTCCCCAAAGATGTAAGGAATCCATCCAAACTCCATCAATCCAAAAATTCCTATAAACAAGATTAATTAGATTGCACTGTAGTCTCCATACTGAACATCTTGCAGATGAAGCTGACATCGAGGCCCTGAAGCCGACATCCTAAACTACATTCTACCCACAGCCACACTTCCTTTACCTAATCTGATGATGGCATTACCACCTCAATTTTAGGAAATGGAGGCTCTATTCTTTTTATCCTTAGTACATGTAAAATGTACTCTATATCTAACAAAGTGAGACATTCTCAGCCAGGCCATCATTACTGGTTTTTCTCTCCTAATTTGGCATTAACAAGTGAAATGTATATGTTTAAAAAGTAAAAGTAATTCTTAGCCAGGGTCTGGTGGCTCATGCTTGTAATCCTAGCTACTCAGGTAGCTGTGATCTGAGGTTATTGGTTCAATGCCAGCATAGGCAGGAAAGTCCTCAAGACTCTTATCTCCAATTAGCAAAAAAAAAAAAAAAAAAGGCCAAAGTAGATCTGTGGCTCAAGTGATAGAGCACCTGCGTTGAACAAAAAAGCCAAGGACAGGACCCAGGCTCTGGATTCAAGTACCAGGACACACACACCACACCCCACTCCTGCAAAAAGTAAAAGTACTGGAATTCTTCAATAGACATAATAAAAAGTTGGATATTTATTCTGATTCTGAAAATATATCCAAAGTACATAGCCAGAAACAGAATTTTTTTTCATGTTCAAACTACTACTTTTTTACTATAGCGAAAAGTAAAGATCCTCCTAAGTGACCAAGAATGGAAACATAATTGACAAAACTATTTTAGGAGGAGGAAGATGGCACCGTCACAATAGGGAGGAACCCCAACTCGCTCCAACTGAATAGTGAGCTGGGAACTCCAACACCCAACACCCCATCAAGAGACCATCAAACCCAACAACCAGAACCAACAGAGAAACACAGGCAATGAAAAAGAACAAAGAAAGAAGAGCCTATAACCTGCACAGAGCCGGAAAATCTCTGGGATACCCCCTTGCCACCCCCCCCACACCGACCCCAACCCAAACAGGGCCAGGCTGGGAAAGGGGAACCGGCACCTGTAAAAGGGACCATAGACCATCAGCGAACAGAGAAGCAACAGCTGAAAAGTCACGCCAGGAGTGCAGAGTCCAGACAACATGAGCTCCAAGGGCCCCAGACGGAGTGCAGACAGGACTGAGACAGACGGTGGCCAGAGGCGTGGGACAGAAAGGCCAGGACCAGAAAACAACAGCAAGAGAACCGGGCGGTGCAGACAGGGAGAGCCGGACAGGGAGAGCTGGGACCGCCATCACCAAATGATCGATCGCCACACCCCAGCACCCCAACCCCAAAAAGCCTGCAGCAGCACGGGACATACACAATCCAGGACCAGTAAGTTCCCCATTGCCACCCCTCCCCCAATGGGAGATTAGCTCTAGCAGAGACCCAAACCCTACAAAGAAGCTAGAGCTCCCTCCCTCCCCTACCCTACCCCGAGGGAACAAAAGAGCCCCATATCTGGCAGCTCTAGGACCCTACAGCCTCTGGGAGGACACTGAAGCTAGCAGAGGCAGAGCAGCACTCAACAAAGTGACCAGGCAACACCTTAGACCAGCGTCCCCCAAAGCCCCAGCTGGGGAGCCTGAACCTGTCCGCACCAGCCCCCCGCCCCCCCAGCGGGAACCCGGGGACTGGTAGGCATTGGAATGCCACCTGAGGTGCCCTGGTCCTTGCGGACTTTTGAACAACAGTCACGGGCTTGCTGGTGTGCAATGCCAGCCCAGGAGGGACACCTGGGCCTGAGCATACGTCCCCCCCTCCACACAGCAGAGGCACAGAGCTCGTGGGCACCAACCCGCACCCAGAGACTTGAACCTGCTGGGGGCCACACATACCGCCCCCCCCACAGTAGACTTGTGAGAGGGCACAAGCACCCTCCAACAACTCAGGGCAACACACTCCCAAAGGAAGCACTACAGCGCACACACACGTGCCCCCCAAGGGCCAGCATGGGTCAGCGTGCTAGCCTCCCACAGGAGAAGCTTCTGCCTAATCCCCCTCAGGAGCACACAAGTAGTCAAGCTGCCCCCTCAGCAGCAACACCCGCTCTGATAGGCGCACTCCACATTGGTGGGCAGGGCTCCCCCCCCAGCCCACACAGGTGGGCAGGCCACCTCTCAACAGCAACACCTGCTCCAACAGGAGCAATCCACACAGGTGAGCGAGTCGCCACTCAGCGGAAAATCTCAATCTGAGAGGTGAGCTCCTCTGACCACCGTACCGAGTGGGAAAAGAATCAAAGAAAAGTCTACTCACCACACTGAATCAGCGACCCGCAAACCCCCATCAGTGGCACACTAGGGTCAGCACAACACAGCAGCAGGGCACATTCCTGCAGAGAAAGACACAGAACCTACCCACCCCCAAGTGCAGTGAGGGTGACCACCCCAGCAACAACTGAGACGGTCACGCTCACCCACTGGGCAGTAAGGTTCAACAGCCAAACTCAAACCCAGAGCCAGGACACAAACAAGTCTCCACTGATGGACCATCAGGAACCAGCACAAAGCCAAGCCAAGGTCGCCACCTACAGGTGCAGATCTCCAGATGTGCAAATCACAAATAAATATTACAAATATTATGAAAGGTCAAGCCAACTCGCCAACTCCAAAAAGTAGTACGACTGAAGAGGAGATGGAGAATAAAAAAACAACTGAGGCTAAGATAGCAGAAATGATGGAAAGCCTCAGGAACAAATTCAGAAAACAATTCCAGGAGTTTAGAATGGATCAAAGGACCTTCAGGAAGTCAAGAAAGAAATGGAAGCAAAAATGGATACAGAGCACTCCTCCATTAAAGAAGACCTTAACATCCTGAGAAGCGAAATGCATGAAAAAAATAGATTTAAAATACAACTCCTTAAAGGAAGAAATGTCCACAATCAGAACTGATCTGGCAACCATAAATAGCTCGCTGACATCCATAAACTCCACACTTGAAGCCACATCACAAAGAATTGATCATATTGAATCTCGAATCTCTCTTTTGGATGACGATGCAGCTGATAAGGACCAGAAAATTACCACACTCCAAGAAACGGGTAAACTCCAGGGCAGACTAATCCAGGAGGTAGTGGACAAAGAAAAGAGATATAATCTGTGTATAATTGGAATAGAAGAAGGAGCCGAATACCAGAGCAGAGGGCTACAACATATCTTCAATAGAGTTATTGCAGAAAATGTCCCCAATCTCACAAGGGGCCTCACCCAAGTAACCGAAGCCTATAGGATGCCTGGCAGACCAGACCCTAGAAAATCCTCGCCCAGGCACATAATAATCAAGACTTTAGATCTCAAGAATAAAGTGCAAATTTTGAATGCAACCAAAATGAAGAAAGAGCTTTATTACAATGGAAAAAGGATCAGGATCACAGCTTACCTCTCCACACAAACCTACAATGCACGCAGAGCATGGAAGAACACAACCCACGACCTCCAGGCCAACAATTGCCAACCCAGAATTAGATATCCAGAAAAACTAGAATTCACCTTCAAGGGAAAAACCAGATCTTTCCATAGCAAAGAGGATCTAAAGTAATATGTGAATAAAAACCCAGCCTTACAGCGAATACTAAGAGGGGAATCCCACCCAACTGAAAACCTACAGGACCCCCAGATAGAAACAGAAAGAAACTACAATAACCAGAGCCCAACAGAAAGAGCAGCTAAATAAAGAAAAGAAAAAAAGGAGAGGAAAAACAACCTAACAGGAAAATAGAAGGAAAAAAACCACTCTTATCCATGATCTATTTGAATATAAACGGTAAAAACTCTGTGATAAAGAGGAGCAGACTGACAGAGTGGATCCGCAAACAAAAAGTTGCCATCTGTTGTCTTCAAGAGACCTATCTTACAGCAAGGGACAAAAACAGACTCCAAATGAAAGGATAGAGCAAGATCTTCCAAGCAAATGCACCTACCAAAACAGCAGGAGTAGCCATCCTGATGTCAGACAAGCTGGATTTCTCATTAAAATCAACTCAAAAAGACAAAGAAGGGCACTACATTTTAGTACAAGCAAAAATCCAGAATCAAGACATCACGGTGATAAATTTATACTCACCGAACAAAAGAGGCCCTACATATGTCAAGCAAATTCTCACAGAACTACAGAACACGATAGACCCAAACACAATCATAGTGGGAGACTTTAATACTCCACTCTCTCCAAGAGACAGATCTAACACCCAGAGGATTACCAAAGGAGCTGAAGACCTAAGTAACACCATATCCCAAATGGATCTGATAGATCTGTACAGAGTCTTTCACCCTACAGAGACCCAATACACATTCTTCTCAGCAGCCCATGGAACATACTACAAAATAGATCATGTCATAGCCCACACAAAGAACCTCAGCAAATACAAAAGTATTGACGTCATCCCATGTATTACATCTGACCACAATGGAATCAACGTAACCCTCAATAACAAAGGATACACAGAGGCTATACAAATACTTGGAGGCTAAACCCCTTACTGTTATCTAACACTTGAGCCACAGACAAAATTAAGGATGAAATTAACGAATTCAAAAGCCACAACGACAATGAAAATACATCACAAAGAAACCTATGGGACACAGCTAAGGCAGTACTGAGGGGCAAGATCATTGCCCTCAGCACTCACATTAAAAGAATGGAAGCAGAGCAGGTGAATAACCCCACGATGAAACTAAAACATCTGGAGAAACAAGAAATGATCAAATCTAAAATGACTAGGAGGAGAGAGATCACAAAGATTAAAGAAGAGATAAATCTGATTGAAAATAGAAAGACCATTCAACAAATAAATAAAACTAAAAGCTGGTTCTTTGAGAAAATAAATAAAATTGACAGACCCCTCACAAGACTTACAAAAAAAAAAGGAAGAGACTCATATCTGTAAAATCAGGGACTCCACCAGAAAATTACAATGATTACACATGATATTCAAACAATCATAAGGAACTATTTCCAGAACCTCTACTCACTAAAAAACAATAATTTTACAGAAATGGATCAATTCTTAAAGAAATATAAACTGCCCAAACTGAATCAAGAAGAAATAAATCAACTAAATAAACCAATAACTTACAGCGAGATACAGGGGGTAATCAAGAGCCTCCCAACAAAGAAAAGCCAAGACCCAGATGGATTCACCAATGAATTCTATAAAACCTTTAGTTAGGAGCTAATACCAATACTCCTCAAACTCTTCTGTGAAATAGAAACAGAGGGAGAAATCCCAAACTCATTCTATGAAGCTAATATTATACTCATCCCCAAACCAGGCAAAGACCCAACAAAAAAAGAGAACTACAGACCAATATCACTAATGAACACAGACACAAAGCTCCTCAATAAAATATTAGCTAACAGGATCCAGAAACTGATCAAGAAAATTATACATCATGACCAAGTAGGCTTCATCCCACAGACACTAGAATGGTCCAACATCCGTAAATCAATCAATGTAATTCACCACATCAACAGAACTAAAATCAAGAATCACATTGTTATCTCAGTCGACGCCCAAAAAGCCTTTGACAAAATACAACATCCATACTTATTAAAAGCTCTGGAGAGAACAGGAATAGATGGAACATTCCTTAAAACAATAAAAGCCATATACAACAGACCAACTGCTAATATCATATTAAATGGGGAGAAACTAAAATCATTTCCCCTAAACTCAGGAACAAGACAAAGATGCCCACTCTGCTCACTTCTTTTCAACACAGTGCTGGAATCCCTAGCCATAGCAATAAGGCAAGAGGAGGATATCAAAGGGATCCACATGGGCAAAGAAGAAATCAAGCTATCCCTATTCACAGACGACATGATCTTATATCTGAAGGACCCAAAAAACTCAGTCCCCAAACTCCTACACCTTATAAACCACTTTGGCAAAGTAGCAGGATACAGAATCAATCCACAAAAGTCAGCAGCTTTTCTGTACACCAACAATGTACAAGCAGAAAAGGAAATTATGGAAATAATACCATTTACAATAACTAAAGAAAATAAATAAATTACCTAGGGATTAACCTAACTAAAGATGTGAAGGACCTATTTAATGAGAACTATAAAAATCTAAAAAGGGAAATCAAAGAAGACACGAGATGGAAAGACCTCCCGTGCTCATGCTCAAGGGTAGGCAGAATCAATATAGTGAAAATGGCCATATTGCCCAAATTGTTATACAGATTCAATGCAATCCCCATCAAGATCCCAGCTACATTCTTCAATGAAATAGAGAAAGCAACCCATAAATTCATATGGAACAGCAAAAGACCTAGAATAGCCAAAGCAATTCTAGGCAAAAAAAAAAAAAGCAGTGCAGGAGGTATCACAATACCAGACTTCAAGCTCTATTACAGCAGAGCCATCATAACAAAAACAGCCTGGTATTGGTATAAAAACAGACCTGAAGACCAATGGAATAGAATTGAAGACCCAGAAATAAAGCTGCACTCTTACAGTCAGCTGATATTCAACAAAGGAGCTAAAGACATACAATGGAAAAACAGAGCCTCTTCAACTACTGGTGCTGGGAAAACTGGGCAGCCATATGTAGAAAACTCAAAGTAGACCCTAGCCTATCACCATGCACCAAGATCAACTCAAAATGGATCAAGGACCTCAACATCAGATCTGAATCCTTGAAACTACTGAAGGATAGAGTAGGAAAGACGCAAGAACTTATAGGCACAGAAAGGAACTTCCTGAATAGAGTCCCAGGGGCACAACAAATAGGAGAGAGACTCGACAAATGGAACTCTACAAAATAAAAAGTTTCTGCACAGCTAAAGACATAGCCACCAAACTAGAAAGACAGCCAACCATATGGGAAAGGATCTTTACCAGCACAGCAACAGACAAAGGCCTAATATCTGTCATCTACAGAGAACTCAAAAAACTAACCCCCTCCAAACCCAGTAAACCAATTATGAAGTGGGCAAAGGAGCTAAAGAGAGACTTCACAAGAGAAGAGATTAAAAACGGCAAAGAAACATATGAGGAAATGTTCAACATCCCTGGCAGTAAAGGAAATGCAAATAAAAAAAAAAAACCTGAGATACCACCTCACTCCAGTTAGTATGGCCTATACTCTGAACTCAGGCAACAACAAATGCTGGAGGGGGTGCAGGGAAAGAGGAACCCTTCTCCATTGTTGGTGGGAGTGCAAATTAGTACAACCACTTTGGAGGACAGTATGGAGGTTCCTCACAAAGCTCAACATAGACCTACCCTATGACTCAGCCATACCACTCCTAGGCATCTATCCTGAACAGGTCCCAAGATATCAAAAAGACATCTGCACTTCCATGTTCATCGCTGCACAATTCACAATAGCCAAAATATGGAAACAACCCAGATGCCCCTCCACAGATAAATGGATCCAAAAAATATGGTACCTATATACAATGGAATACTACATAGCGATTAGAAATGATGAAATATTGGCATTTGCAGGGAAATGGTCAGAACTTGAACAAATAATGTTGAGCGAGACAAGCCTAGAACACAGAAAACAAAGGGGCATGATCTCCTTGATAGATGACTGTTAAGGTGAGGGGAGGGGGAGACATTAGAGACCAGGTCTGTGAAACCAAAATCTTCTTGTCAAATGGTATTTCCCACAGGTTTGGGTCAGCGACCCTACATTATGTAACTAAAACCAAACAACTACTCAACATATAAAGGTCAAAATTGACCTCTCAGTGGATCACAATAGCTCAAAAGCTATGTATGTATGATCATATAAGACAAGGATAAGCAAACTCTATTGTTGACGCTATATTTAAAGTCCTAGGTGAATTTCCTTTGGCATATGCCACATGGCTACTATATATGTTTTTGGTACACTGTGCATTGTATATATGTGTACCTGATCTAGGGAAGGGAAAGAAAAACAGGGTATAAGATATCACAGGAAATGTACACACTGCCCTATTATGTAACTGTACCCCTTCTGCACAACACCTAGTCAAAAAAATTTAATTAATAAATAATTTTTTTTAAAAACTTTTAAAAATGAGATAATTTTTCCAATGTTTGATTTCTCTTTTCTCTAATTTACTTTCTATCAAGTGAGTTCTTTATGGTCCTTCATAAAAGAAAAGTCATTAAGAGCAAATATCCTCACCTTCTCATCAAACTAACACACTTACTATACTTATACCTACTCCAACCTTCCCTCCTATTTCAAAGGAAAAAGTATCAAAACACCAAATAGTTCATATTTCTGAGGCTCTCTTCTTACATTTTCTCAGAAAACTTACTTCTCCAAATTTATAGATTATTTTACCCAAGACATTCTACTTAAAAATATTCCCTAGTCTAAATCTCATCTCTGCTATAGCCACGATTATTGTCTTTCTTTCAAAAGTATATTTTATAAGGGTGGACTGTAAGCTGCTTCACTTCCCAACCTCTTATTCTTTTGCCAATAGTTATAAAAAGGGACTTTGCACCATCCAATTAGCTGAAAATAATCTTAATAAGACAACAATAAGGGACTGGGAATTTGGCTTAGTGGTAAAGTGCTTGCCTAGCAAGTATGAAGCCCTGGGTTCAATTCTTCAGTACCACATAAACAGAAAAAGCCAGAGTGGTGCTGTGGCTCAAGTGGTAGAGAGCTAGCCTTGAGCAAAAGCAGCTCAGGGACAGTACCCAGGCTCTGAGTTCAAGCCCCAGTACTGGCAGAAATATGAAAAGGAAAGACAACAATGATCTTACTGCAACTAAATCAATAAATAATTTTCAGTATGGAGCTCTCTCTCATGCTCCTCATTTAATTATAGATAGGACACCTCTATTTGGATATTTTACTGGATACTCAAACTTAAAGTCCAGAACTTAAGACAACTACCAATTTTACACCAAAAAAAATATGTACACACACACTCAGGGACACACTTTCTCTTGAAGTTATTTTTTTTATCTGAGTTCAAGACAAGTCTATAAAGGTCTTAGGAAATTGAATCACCCAATTCTCCCCTCCAAGTGGATGGTAACAAAAAAAAAAAAAAAAGGAATAAGCATGCAGAAACTGCTTGCTCTCAAAAGCAAATAAGCTCTCCTCAGGATGACCACAGCATTGGCTCTGACATGACCAAACTTAGAAAATGTCTTTTTTTTCTATTTCCTCCATCAGAGAAAGTGAATTTCTATAACATATACCTCTCCATAACATTACCTCTCCATCAACAACATTCTATTCTGAGATATCACCAGCCAACCATTTTCAAATGTTTGATATGAAGTGTGTAGTATCACCTAAGACGTAGTCAAGGTAAATGTTTAAACTTAAATACATGAAGCTGTCAGTTTTATCTTTCAGTTGCTAGGAAATACAAAGGATATGAAGGGAAACAAAATGAAACCACAATGAAATAACCAGATAAATGTACAATACAGGGCATCCTGTAAAACAGCTGGCCTTGTTTATCAAGTCAGTACTATTTTAAAGAACACAAAAGAGATGATTTTACTTCATTAGAAGAGAAAGGCAGAACTGGTTCATTGTTGGAAAAAGCTTTTTTTTGTGACAATTGAAAGTATTAGACTATAGCGTGGGTAGGAAATAATTAAAATGTATTGATATTGAAAGATACGGTCCACTTAATAATCAGAATATCTGAAATATAATAACATTATGACAAAAATGTCATATATGGTAATGAATGTATTGAAACATCTCAAAAGTTAGTAAATAAACTCACAGGAGTTTTTTTTTATAAAGAGAATAAGAGAGGGAAGAAAAAGTAGAGACAGAGTGACTTTCAGAAGGAACTCAATATTTCTCACTGTGGTTTTTTTTAACTCCCAGGACCACAGTGAACAGTTAAGACTTCAAAAGCTCTTACTGGCCAGGTTCAAGGTTAGAGCAAGGTGCTAGTACCTTCATATTTCCAAAATGTCATAGGGGTTAAAATGTGCCTTAAGCTTCCTTTTATAAATAATTTGAGAAAGCTACTTAAAATTTGAATATGATGCTAGCATGATTAGTTACCTTGCAATGTATATCAGGGTCTGTAGAAATAAGAGTCAGTTGAGCTTAGATATGATGGCAGATACTCTAAAGACTGAAATTCAAAGAATCAAGTTTTGAAGTCATTGTAGTACAGAAAAGTCAGTGAGATTCCATCTCCGAAATAACCACCAAAAAGCAGAGTTGTAGACATGGGTCAAATAGTAGAATCACTAACTGAGCAAGGAAGCTGAGCAAGTGCAAGGCCCTGAGTTCAAACCACAGTACTGACAAATTAAGAGAGAGAGGGCTGGAATATAGCTCAGTGGCAAAGCGCTTGCCTAGCAAGTGCAACATCCTGGGTTCAATCCCCAGTACCAAAAAAGAAAACATAAAAAAATACAGTTAAAAAAAACAACAAATTAAGAGAGAGAGAGAGAGAGAGAGAGAGAGACCAATTAAACATGAAGAAATATGTCATTGGGACTAATAACTGGATAAAAGTATGATGCTCTGAACCAGATCATTCACAATTCTTTGCATGTGTACATTTGTCCAGGGTACATTCTAAAGTTTTCTCAAGCTCTAAAGCCACCTTTATATTCACATGTCAAATAAATGAAGCTAGGTAACAAACTTACATACACTTAACACTGCTCATGCCTTGGTAGATTTTAATTATATGCATTCACTGCTCAACTACAGCTAAAACCTTACCCTGTGTGGTTTCCATGAAAACCAAGTATCAACATTCCTCTGTGTCTCTGTTGTCCTCTCATTTTCGTTCCTTATTCTTCTCCTCTTCCTCCTCCTCTCCTCATCTCTGGCTTTCTCCAACTCACCTGCACGTTTTCTATTAGGGTCTGGAAACAAGTGATGCTTTAAGAAACACAAAAGTTTTTCTTCTAAGTTCCCAACACCTTTTGCAATTCTGTCCACAGATAAGTTGATCTTCGAAACTCTGTAATTGTGTTCTTGAGCTGCACAAGTAAGATTCATCGGTAACATGAAGACTAGGATGTCAGCCCAGTTACCTAATTCATGTGCCAAGACCACATCACATTGCTTTTGGAAGAAGATGCATCTCAGTCATTCATTGTGATCCCATTAAGAAAGGTGATAACAGTATCACTTATAGTTATAATGCATCAGGTTTCTGATATTCTTTAGAAATTGTACAGCATTTTAAAATCAATGATCTTATTTGTTGGCTAGAACAATCTTCGTTTATCACTTCCCTGACTGGAAACATGAGCTCAGAGAAGTTGGATCCTCTGCCTCCTGTATCAGAGCTGAAAATGACAGGACTGTCACAGGCCAGTATCTCCCAAACTCCCAAAGTTCTAGCTCTTCCCTTCCTCCACCTTGGATAAACACATCTATTGTGAAGCTACCAAGCTTGCTTTATGCTTGTGAAAGACAGAAGAATCACCCACTCTGTTTCACCTTCTCAAATGCACTTCCACCCAATATTTTCATTAGCTGGCAATCCACTTTGAAGAATTTTCCAGTCTGCCAAAGCTTGTTCCACTCCTCTATATTCATGCAATGTTATGATTTTCCTGTTAATCTGAATAATCTCTATATTTAGTATGTTTGCTCATGCTGAGTTGGAGAGGAAAGGGCGTATGTCAATGTGTCAACTTTGCTATAATTCTCTTAGGTTATAGATGCTTAAACCCTCACATCTACAAATTGGCCCTTGCATTACTGTCTCCAAGGTTTCTTTCAGAAAGAAAGGGTATAGAGAGATGGATATGATGTTTTATTTTTATGCCTAGCATCCAAATTGAGAAAGGAATAATTTCCATCATCCAACTGTGACTCCAAATGTAGGGCCCTTTTACCCTCACGTCTCTCCCTGTGAGGAGCTGGGGTACGGCCTACGTGAAAGCCTTAGATATGTGTAGTCGCGATGATGCCCACCCACCCTCTCATGCTTAAATGAGGATGCAGGACACACAGGCGATCTCGGGGAAAGTTTCTCAGATTTCGGACGATTTATTCAGGGGAGGGGTTTATATGACAGTAATGGCGGCAGGAAGGGGAGGGATCTGGAGTGGCTAGCTAGACACTAGTGACAGGCTGATCTGAGCTGTCCATCACAGTGACATCACGGAACTTCCCTGCAGGCGGAGATCGCAGCCCACAGGACCACCCCCCTGGGTTCCGTCTGCCTGGCACCATCTTGGCATACACGTGGTGGAGGCGGGAGGCGGGGCTAGCGGGCAGGTGGCCCCTGCCAGGACCTCCTCTTAGCGCTGCAGGCAGTGCCCCACATCCAAAAGAGACAGTTCACCAGAAATCTTACATTCTTTCACTTGTTTTCCCACTCACAATCTCTTAAAAATAGTACTTGTGCTGAGTAAACCTAGCTACTAAAGAGGCTGAGATCTGAGGATAGCTACTCAAAGCCATCCAGGCAGACAAGTCCACGAGACTCTTATCTCCAAGTAACCAGCAAAATGACAGAAGTAGAGGTACAATTCAAGAGGTAGAGTGTCAGCCTTGCATGGAAAAGCCAAATGGAAATACAATGTCCTGTGTTCAAACCCCATTTCCAGCACATACACACACCTGTACACACACACCTGTACAAAACACACACACCTGTACAAACACACACACACACACACACACAATCATATTTGTCCTGAATCATCTTTTGGAAATCCTTAAGGCATCCTTCAGACTAGATTCTCTTTGTTTGAACATCTAGATCTGGGCTAGAAGTTATTCTAAAGTCCTTTACATTCACCTGGCCCATCCCCCAATCTATACTAGGGAAAATGATTGGGAAACATTTACATTGCTTTATGCCTGCCTTGCTCACTGCATTCTTAACTAAACTCTGAATCCTGTCTTGGGATTTGAGTTTCACACTTAGTCTTGATTGAAGCACAGCTGGACCTAGTCATAGAATAAGAAAAACAAGTGTTCCACTTTCTCAAGCACATTGTTAGATAACAACATGACTTAAAAGAGCCTCTTAATTAAAGAAAACTCTAGAATAACAATTGAAGAAGGAAATTACACACTATTGTTCTTCTGAACATAGATGTAGAGACATTTTCTCCCTTTTTTCCTTCTCTGGATCTCTTTGACACCTTACTATAGACATAGTTGGGTATGCTAAGAGATGAGAAAGATTAAAATGTATGAAATAGGAACTCATTAAATAGGATGTTTTGCTTCCTAAGTGTCTTTCAGATGTCAATCTCAGCATCCCTGAGGATAATGTCTTCATTTTCATCTCTCAAAAACTATAGTAGCCAGGTGCCTATAAGCTCATGCCTGTAATCCTTGCTAGGAGAAAAATTAAAAGCTGAGAGACAGCATCCATGCCCTGAATTCAAGTCCCAGTACCTGTACTAAAACCACAAATCAAAACACAAAAACTTACAGTAAGTACAACAAAACCAGCTTAATGTGCTGTCTCAGAAAATATCCACCTTCCTAGAGAATATGAAAATCAAGAGATAAAGGATAAAAAGACAAATGACCCCAAAAGCAATACTTATAAAACCATTTGGTGTAAACCAACTGAGCAACTCATGGGGGGAGAGGGAAAGGTGGAAGGGGGAGGGGGGAAATGAGGGAGGAGGTAACAAATTGTACAAGAAATGTACCCACTGCCTTATGTATGAAACTGTAACCCCTCTGTACATCACTTTGACAATAAATCAGTATTTAAAAAAATAAAAATATATTAAAATCTGAAAAAAAAGAAGATATCCATCTTCCTAACTCTGATTTAACAAGAACTCTTTGGAGGTAATAGCTTAAAAAAAGATTAGTGACATCATATATATATATACATAGATACATATATATATGTATACATATAATATATACATATATATTTTTAAAGAAACACAAAGGCGACAGGAAGCTTTACACCATGATAGCCTCCCTGAGATTGCAGGCCTAAGCAGTGTCCCCAGGGATTGTTGGGGAGCCCTTCAACAGGAGTAAGAACTACAGTCACCCTCAAGGCAGCAGCAGGCTTTAGGAGGAGAGAAGAGATCCCTCAAGATGAGCAGAGCAGGGCAAGAAAGACAAAGTTTGAGACTTGGATCTGGGACAAGCTCTGATGCATCCTGATGGGCCGTGAGCTGGATGGTAAGCTGATCCAGGCTCCCAAGCTGAGAGGCAGGCTTTGTATGCAGGGCACATGAATCCATGAGAGGCTCCAGAGCAGAGGAGTGTAGTCAGCTAGTAAGTATGATCCCTTCAGCTGAAGGCTCAGGGAGAAGGAAGTATGTGGCCATGGAGATGTCATCCCCCTAGAATGCTGAGCTCCCCTGCTAGAAGGCTCAGGGGTGGCCTGGATGTTCCTGGCCTGTCCTTATCTCTCTGAACCTGAAAATAAGCCCTGACCTAGACTCAAAGAACCAGTTCCCTACCATTAATTCTATTAACTACCCCAGCCTGAAAAAGTTATATATATATATATATATATATATATATATATGCACACACACACACAATCATTCTTGAGATAAGTTAGTTGTCTGCTTATTGCTATTACTGTGATAAATGAGGGCAAACTTTCTCTCAGCAATGCCTCCAAAAAAAAAGGACAGGCAGCCATTTCTAGACCAAAGAAGCCAAGATCTCTGAACACCCTTCCAGCCAAGCATCAACACATCACCCCCAATACACACACACACACACACACAAACACACGAGAGAGAGAGAGAGAGAGAGAGAGAGAGAGAGAGAGAGAGAAAGAGAGAGAGAGAGAATATGTCTATTATGCATTCACACCACTAGGCCAGAGCTATTCTCCATCCATCCCTGCTTCCCCAGGCCTTCAGAGCAACTGATTGCTCCGCCACCACCAGGCTGAGCCACTGAAGCAGCTGGAGGTGATAGAGAAGTCAACCCATTTTAGCCAACATGCTATGGTGAAGCTTGACTGTGTCTCATTCAGATTCAATTTATACTCGGTGTCCTTCTGCTTTTATGGTACTTTTACTTTTGTGGCTCTGGGGGAAAAAAAGGCATGTTTGTCAAAATATCAATCACAGTATTAAACCTGTGGAGGAGGCACTTTTAGGACGCCCTCCCCTGTGAAGACATAAATGGGGAGGGGCATGTCATGACTCCTAGTTATCTGTCGGTGCCCCAGCTCCCACTGTCAGACAGAAAAGATCTTGTGGCTTCCATAAGGATGCCCTTTCTTCTTGAGAACTGTAATTAGCTAAATGCATTTAAACCCCACTGTAGAAACAGCTGGGTATAAACATTTCGAGGTGATGGTTCAGAGCTTTACTTGTACAGATCTTTGCCTTTCTGGGTGTTAATCCACAGTTTGAGGAAAGTAGGTAAAACAGCAAGTACTTCACAAAACTGAAGACACAGAGAGGAGGCAATTTGAGGTAGGAATTCATTGGAGGTGCAGACAGCAAGGGGGAAACCCAGACAGATAGCCACATTCTGACAGATAGGCAGCAGAGTAGGCACTGGAGAAGGGCAGCCAGCTCCAAGCTGATGGGCAAGCCTGAGACCAGCATAAGACCCTGAGTCCATAACAGGTGATGACCTATCCTTTTCCATAACAAGTCAGGTAGCATTTCATTTTCAAACTGACATTAAATTTGTGTATTGGAAGAATTAAAATGCCTTTTTTCCTACACAGTTTAATTATAAAATTAATGACAACATAGCTCTTTCTCCTTTCCTGTTAGGGTTAGTGCTTTTTCTTTTCCCTAAACATAGGTTTGATCAGTCTTTGGAATGTGAGTGCCTGGCATTGTGTTGGATTGATTGGAGCCAGGAAGGCTGTCAAGAGTATGAAGCCTTCTGATGGAGAATCTGGGCGGGCATAGCTCCTAGCTCCAACTGGGAAAGCCATTGCTATTATGATGAAACCTCAGCCATGAGCAATAGTGAGAGTTCCACTCAGTCCCAGAGACTCCAGCAATAAGGTTTGCATAAACAGTCAGAGGCGACCTAAAAGTTGTCCATATTCAGGAAGATAGATGTCTTCGTGGGATAAGCTTCCAGAACTAACTGGAAACAGGAAAAGTGAAGTGTTTATCAGTGCCAGTGCATAAAGAAAATGCAGTATCCTTACACAATGGAATGCTCATTGTTTCTTTAAAAAGGGAGAGTTTTCTCATTTGATATAGCATGGTTAAACACAGAAGATGTTATGCTAAGTGCAATAAACAGGCAACACCTTGTTACTTTACATACTCATTGTAAGTAGAATTTTATGAAGTTGAGATTAGAAAAACGAAGAGTAGAAAGATGGTAACTGGAGACTTGGGGAAAGCAGTGGTTATTGGACATAAGATCGGACAGATGGAGGAATAGGTTTGCCATCTATTGCACATTAGGGTAACTATAGTCACTAATGATATGCAAATATGTATAATATAAAATAATATAAGTTATGTAGTATAAATCATACCAATATATTATGATATAAAATTAACCTTATACAATATTAGGTTTATCATATTTTGTAATGTAACAATGTATTCTATAATATTATATATACATTTTATATATAAAATCTATATTCATGATATGATGTATAAATATATATTAATATGTAATGTATACATAATATAATGTATATAATATAAAACACATTGTTTTATATATTATGTATTATATTAGATAAATAATATACAATGTAATACATTATGCAACATCATATATTATGTACATATTTTATTCTATTGCATTATATGTTATTGGCATATTATATATTATAAATATGTATTCTATATTTCCAAATAACTAGGAGTCCATTTCAAGTGTCTCAATGTGAAATAATAGGTGTACACCGCATTTAACATGTTAACTAGCTTGATTTAATCAGACACATCATCTGGAAAGTAGACACTACTCTACACTAGGGATATATATAAATATGACTTGTCAATCCAAATAATATTAATATTTTTAAAGAAATAGTAAAGAACAGAAAAGAGAGTAGACATTTTTGTGGACCCTTGATTTTGGGGATGAGAGGGTCACTTCATCAAGCTCGTCTCATTGAAAAACAGCCAGGATACTGGAGGGCCACTAAGTTGGGGGGAGGGAGGCAAGGGGACAATGACTGATAAAGGGGGTTGGAGGGGAAGCCAAACAGAGGTGCCAGAGAAGCAAACCAGGCTAGCAAAGTGGGGACTTAATTGTTCTCCTGATATTACATCTCTTCTTTCCAACAACACAGGAGCATCAAGACAACCACTACCAGAAAATAACACTAAGCTTTACTATATGCCCAGTACTTTCATCTCATCTTAGTCATTTAGTTGATGTGCTTTTTATCAGAAAAAAAAAAAAACACAAAAATTGGGAGCTAACTTTTTGAGCCCTTACTCTAAAATTGCCACTCTGCTGGGATATATTGCAATTGAAATTTTAAGAGCATGTTCTTTGTGGCTAGAACCATCTGAGTGCAAGTTTCAGTCTCACTCACCTTCCTAAGCCTCGGTTCTTCATTGTAGGAGGAATGCCTGAGGAAACAACACTTCCTCCAAAGGTTGGATGAGAGAGTTAAATTAACCAATCTATGTAAGCATTGTGGTAGATAAAGTCTCCATCAACTTACCTACACCATGATGCCTAGAGATTTATACAAAGATTATTCTGCCAAAACTCAAAGTAGACCCAAGCCTATCACCATGCACCAAGATCAACTCAAAATGGATCAAGGGCCTCAATATAAGGCCTGAATCCTTGAAACTACTGAAGGATAGAGTAGGAAAGACGCAAGAACTTATAGGCACAGAAAGGAACTTCCTGAATAGAGTCCCAGGGGCACAACAAATAGGAGAGAGACTCGACAAATGGGACTACTACAAATTAAAAAGTTTCTGCACAGCTAAGGACATAGCCACCAAACTAGAAAGGCAGCCAACCATATGGGAAAGGATCTTTACCAGCATAGCAACAGAAAAAGGCCTAATATCTGTCATCTACAGAGAACTCAAAAAACTAAGCCCCTCCAAGCCCAGTAAACCAATTAGGAAATGGGCAAAGGAGCTAAAGAGAGACTTCACAAGAGAAGAGATAAAAATGGCAAAGAAACATATGAGGAAATGTTCAACATCCCTGGCAGTAAAGGAAATGCAAATAAAAACAACCCTGAGATACCACCTCACTCCAGTTAGAATGACCTATACACTGATCTCAGGCAACAACAAATGCTGGAGGGGGTGCAGGGAAAGAGGAACCCTCCTCCATTGTTGGTGGGAGTGCAAATTAGTACAACCACTTTGGAGAACAGTATGGAGGTTTCTCAAAAAGCTCAACATAGACCTACCCTATGACCCAGCCATAACACTCCTAGGCATCTATCCTGAACAACAGGTCCCAAAATATCAAAAAGACATCTGCACTTCCATGTTCATCGCTGCACAATTCACAATAGCCAAAATATGGAAACAACCCAGATGCCCCTCCACAGATAAATGGATCCAAAAAATATGGTACCTATATACAATGGAATACTACATAGCGATTAGAAATGATGAAATATTGGCATTCGCAGGGAAATGGTCAGAACTTGAACAAATAATGTTGAGCGAGACAAGCCTAGAACACAGAAAACAAAGGGGCATGATCTCCTTGATAGATGACTGTTAAGGTGGGGGGAGAGGGAGACATTAGAGACCAGGTCTGTGAAACCAAAATCTTCTTGTCAAATGGTATTTCCCACAGGTTTGGGTCAGCGACCCTACATTATGTAACTAAAACCAAACAACTACTCAACATATAAAGGTCAAAAATTGACCTCTCAGTGGATCACAATAGCTCAAAAGCTATGTATGTAAGTTCATATAAGACTATTGTCGAAATATTGTCTATTGTCAACATTACATTTAAAGCCCTACGCGAATTTTCTTTGGCGTAGGCCATGTGGCTAATGTATATGTTATTGGTACATTGTATATTGTATATATGTCTAACGACCTAGGGAAGGGAAAGAAAAACAGGATGTAAGATATCACAAGTAATGTACACACTGCCATACTATGTAACTGTACCCTTCTTGCACGACACCTTTTCAAAAAAAAAAACATTTTCTTTAATTAATAAATAAAAAAAATTATTCTGCCAATTTCTGTAAGCCTGCTTTTGGATGAATGAATATCTAAGTAGGTAGATGTTGAGAAAAGCATCTTACCCTCCTGAAAAAGGAGGGGGGGGGGAGGGGAGGAGCTCATCCAATCAACTGAAAACCCAACCAGAGAAAAGAAAAGAATGACTCCATCCATCAAGAAGGAATGAACACTGAATCTTTCTGGGTGCCTTCATATTTTAGACTTCCCAGACTCAGTAACCCTGTGAGTCAACACCCTACCTATCTTGGTTTTTTGCCAATCCTGTGGCTTGTACTCTGGGCCTGGGTGCTGTCCTAGGACTTCTTTCACTTGAGTGCTCTACCACTTGAACCACAGTGCACTTCCAGCTTTTTTGAGTATATTATTGGAGATAACAGTCGCATAGACTTTCCTGACTGCGCTGGCTTTGAACTGTGATCCTCAGATCTCAGCCTTTTGAATAGCCAGGATTATAGGTATGAGCCACCAGCACACACCTGGCTGACCCTACCTATGTTATTGGTTTCTTTTCTCTATTGAAACCTGATTAATGCAAATGTATAATATGCCTAGATATACTCTAAGCACTCCATGTTCTATATTCCATTTAATTCCCACAACAATTTAAGTGCAATTATCTTCATTATACAGAAGAGGAATTTGAGGATTGGGGAGATCAAACATCTTGCTTTTTTGTTATTTTATTATTTTATTTTTTACAACTCACTTAATACTATGTAAATATTGAATGTCAGGGCCTTTCAACAACTTTTCTACCCCTCCCTGCTCAAAAGACTGGCTCTTCAGCATGATCAAAGAATTGCAGATATAGACTAAGGAAAACGTATTGAGATTCCAGAGTTCCTAATATCTTCTTCCCAGGTCCATACAGATGCTCAATCTATATGTAATACTCTGCTTCATTGGATCACATTAGATCACTTTTGGGGATTGTTAAAATGAGCGCCAGGAAGATGCAATATATCAAGCAGAGGAAGCTCTGAGCAGTGATCTTCCCTTCTACCCTGCATTTTAATTTGCTCTGTGACTTATTTTAAAACTACTCTCATCATACAACTACTGACTGTATCTCCTAAGTTACCTCCGAAACTCAAATGTGTATGGCGTCATTGTGTCATTGTTTGCTGGCCTTTTCCCTTGCTGGCTCTCCCTTTTCTTAGAAAGAATGCACAAGTAAACATCCATTTCTTGTTCTCAGAAGGAGCTGCTTATAAATAATTTACAACTCTAATATTTGCAAGCTGTTGTTAACATTGCTGTGGACAAAACTAAATCTTAGAAGGATCTAAACATTTCTGGTTAGAGGTACTTTGTCTTAGGAAGATGGAATAACTGAAAGTAGATTTTTCCTGCTATCTGAAACAATAAAATATAGACTATACCAAACCTTGACCCAATAGCATCAGGAAATGAAAGGAAGTGATGTTGGATAAATAGAAAGGTAACTGGAGGGGCCTTGGCAAATTGTCTAAGCCACAGTCCAGGATAGGGAAATCCAATATCTCTTGTGCTGAAGATGCTGAACTAAGAGTCTAGTGATTCCAAAGTAGTGAGAGTTTTCAAAGGAGAGGACTGAAGAGGAGACAGCGAAGCGGCAGGACCCCGGTGGTCCTCAGAGGGACACTGTACTCATTTAAGTACTAATGAACACAGGCTTCTGGAGAGAATCCTTTCAGGATAGCAAAAGAATGACTAAAAGGTTAGAAGTGCTAGGCTTCACGCAGAGCTGGAGAAAGTTCGTGTTCTAACCTGACAGTTGGGAAAAGGTCAAGAACATTAGGTAAAGTATAGAAAAGGTCTCACAGCACCAGTGTGGAACAATTAATACCACATCAAGCATTGCTATAGTCTTGCCTAACTAAACCTTCAAAGCTAGTCTGGTGGCCTGGTGTCAGTGGCTCATGCCTGTATTCCTAGCTACTTAGGAGGCTGAGATCTGAGGATGATGGCTCAAAGCCTGCCAAGGCAGACAATCAGAGAGACCCCTACCTCCAATTAACCAAGCAAAGTTCAGAAGTGGAGGCGTGGCTCAAATAGTGGCACAACAGCTTTGAGAAAAACAAAAACAAAAAACAAGAGTGAGAGGTCATGAGTTAAAGGCCCAGTACTGGCACATGCACACACACACACACACACACACACACACACACACACACACACACAGTAAAATTAATTAAATCTTAAAGCAGGACATGAGTGCAGTTCAATAGAAGGAATGAGTCATGGTTTTCTATTACACAGTAGAACATCTATAACCTACAGCAATTGTGTATGCTTCAAAATAACTCAAGGAAAGTATCTTTAGTGTTTTACTATAAAGCAAAAACACACATTCAAAAGGATAGATCTGCTAATTACCCTGATTTTATCTTTATTTATATGTACATATATAGAGAGATAGATATATGAGAGCTTATATATACACATATAGAGGAGATATATGTGTATATGTACACATACATATACATATATATGTGTGTGTATATGTATCCCATGACTTTGTGTTATTTTTTAGAAAATAAAAAGCATGACTAGAAACAGCCAAATTACTTCAAGTAACTGTGTCCCAAAATAAAATTCCAGTAATGTCTGAATATGAAAGTAAAACAGCATCAGCAAGGAAAAATGCATAATGATTGACATCAAGCCAAAAAGGACCACACATTTATGAAAGCAGAAAAGTTAATTAGTTGAATCCAAACAGGAATTGGAATAAAAGTTAGTATTAATAGGTGATAGCTATTTTAAGCAAACACAAATGTTGAACAAGTTAAGCACAGACACGGGAGATACATTTTCAAACCCAAATAACACTAGAAAAGAAAATACCTATGAAGTTTCACATGAAACTTAAACCAGGGATGAGAGTGGATTAGTTATTACAAAGGCCTACAACTTGACAACAATATAATAGCACCTATTCTAAAAAAAAATAGGCCCAGGAAAAGTTTTAATGAAAAGATCAGTAAGCTGTGGAATAATTACAAGACTAAGGACTAACGTAGGTAAGCTTTGAGTTTTCCTCCAAGAAAAAAGTCAGAACATATATCTCCATAAAATTATTTTACTTTTCATTTTGTGCCAGTACTGAAGCTTGAAGTCAGGGCTCATGGTCTGTCTGGTTTTTGAGCTGAAGCCTGGTGTTCTACCACTTTAGCCACAACTGCACTTGCTGTTTTTTCCTGGTTAATTGGAGATTAGAGTCTGGAGGATGTTTCTGCTTCAATGTGATCCACAGATCTCAGCTTCCCAAGTAGCTAGTGTAGGAAATAAACCCCTTTCTGTCAGAGTGATTGCTTCCTTTTAGGCATCCTTGTGAAAATTGTTTCTTGGGTTTTTGTTTTTGTTTTTGTTTTCTGACAAGTTTCTCTCTAGAAAGGTTGCTTGGCCCCACATGATTGTATTTTAGTTGCACCCTATTCCTGTTAAATATTAAGACACTCTGTTATCAATTCATTGAATTTTAGTTACATTCTGCTCCTGTTGTATTTTAATTAAGCCATATCCTGTGAAACTTTTTGACCCTCTACAGGTTCGCCTATTTTGCAACCTTGTGAACCAAATTTCTGGCCAATTAGAACAAGAGGCAGTATGGCATTGGGGTAAAACCCTGGCAGATGCTTGGATACTTGGATTCTTGCAATTTATTACAGTGACAATTATTATTTATTTTCAAAGGTTAGTGTTCATTGCCATCCTTAAGATGATGCAAGTTTTATGAGTTGCATCTCTGAATTCTGCACTGTATGTCTGTAACTGTAAGCACATTAACAATGTCAGAGTCTAGATTTGACATAAGGCTCTTGCCTTACTGAACTTTGCAACTTTTCTAACTTCCCCCACCTGAACAGCTACATGTTGTAGAATCACAAATACTCAGATCAGCTGGCTCCCATCACGTCTTTGTTTCAAGGTCACCTCAAGGTCATGCTCAAAAAATGCTTGTTTATTGATTTCTTTTTCTTCACCATAGCTCTGTGAAATACAGTGAGAGATTCTAAAGAGACTTCCATAGAATGTTTGAAAACAAAGGGAAAAAAAGTATAGTAACTTGATCCAAACAAAGTATAAAGACAATGTATGAAGTATCAGACTCTGGCAGGAATTATTTGATATGGTTACTGATTCCTTAGATGATATTATAAAGAGATGAATAACCCAACCCTCTTGCCTGCTAAATGTTAAAAGTCACAGGAAAGGATAATAAAATACACTGAGGGTAGGGCCGTAGAAGGATGACCTATATGGCAATGAGCATTACAAAGAGAAAAAAAGGCCAACATTGAGAAGGATTAAGTAAAAAGTAATGAGACTGGCTTGTCTTCTTTTTTGCAGATATTCTTGGAGCACTACTCTGGCTATCACTTTTTGCAACAAAGTCCTACTTCTTTTTCTTCCTTTCATCATGTGAAATGAACAATTCTGTCAAGGATGTGGTTGTACCATGGTGAGTAACCCACTGGGAAGGGAAGAGCTGCCATATTGAGGAAGACAGGTAATTTCTGAAATCCCAGAGCTACAGGCTGTCCTCTCTTAAAAGGAGCTTGAGAAGAAAATTAGTGGAAATTAGCTCTAGAATTCTGTGTGGAGAGGGGTGTTTGTGTGTACTTCCAACTTAATGGAAAGCTAAATGTTTGAAGTTACTATAGCAAATTTGTCAGGGCTTGTTTTTAATTAACCTTGTAAAATCACTTCTTTGTTTCTCTCCTTCCTTTCTTCTCATATTTAATCTGTTGACTGGAGTATACTTTTCTGCACCTAGGAAATCACACTCCAGCTGAATATTCTCCTATCCCATCACTACCACCACCAAAGTTTTGTTCACAGGTGTTTCCCCCATACGTGGTTCAAGCCAATACTGAGGCTTGAACTCCAGGCCTGGGCACTCACTGGGCTTCAAATTTTGTTCAAAGACAGTGCTCCAAAATCTGATCCACAGTACCACTCCTGACTTTTTCCTGGTCATTGGACATTAAAGTCTTACAGGTTTTCCTGCCAGGGCTGGCTTTGAACTGCAGTCCTCAGATCGCAGACTCCTATGAAACTCAGGTTACAGGATTAAGCCCAGCAAGAGTTACTGTTTATTAAGCAGAAAAGTTACAAAGAAAAGTAAAGCAACAAGGTTGGAGTGTGGCTCAAGTGGTAGAGCACTTGCCTAGGAAATGTGAGGTCTTGGGTTCAATCTCAATTCTTAAAAAAAAAAATTAATAAATTACTAAATGTAGCTTAGGTTAAAGTAAGAGAAAGTATACTACAAGTAGATGGAAAACTTAGATGCTCCTGAACTTTGTTTTCAGCCCACTCTCTTTGAAGGCCTGTGTCCTAAGCTTTAATGAACTTGCCTGTTTGACCACATATGGTAGAAGTCCTTTCTGCCTATACTAGAGTGTGTCATGGGATCTGCAAAGCCTCCTTTACTACACTTCCAGTGAAAATCCCATAGTTGAGTCTGTTATAGGCCTCCTTGCTTTACTAGAAGAAAAACAAATTGTCCAGCAAAGAGAAAAAGACCCAAATGAAGATCTAGAATATTTGCCACAAGTATTAGAGGCCTTTCTCAAATGCCCTAATTAGCACATTTTACATTTTAAATTATTATTCTGGAAAAGAGACCATTCAGAATTATCAGCAAGGAGATACATACATACAGATGGCTGGGGTTTTCCCCAGAAAGCAATCACCAAAAGATGATCCTTTCCTGATTCTTGGAAAGAAGAGTGTCCAAAATCCACCTTAAGTGATTGTGCAGATCTTTCCTTTCTTTGAGAATTCCACCACTGGGATTATAGCCATATTTTGATGTGTTAGAATTTGACAAATCAGAAAAGTAGCATATACCAATCAAATGAGCTTTGAGCTTCCCTTGGCCAACAATGGCTTAATTTCATCCCCACTTATTCATACCCATAGGTAGGTAAATCATAAGAATTCTAAATCATAGCTCAAGATACCACATCCATATCATCAGTTATTTTCACTTCAAATCTTATTAGTTCATCACCAATATATAGAACATCCATATTCTCAGCATTGGACTCGCTTCAACCAAACACAGAACTGTCTCTGCTTCCAATAGTTTGTCATATTTTCTTTGCTCAGAGGATGCCTAACCACATGACCAAAGCACATTCACCAAAAAAATTAGAAACCATCATTCTGCAATATATTCAAGTTCACCGAGGATTAAAAACTTGGATAAAGTTATAAGAGGTAAGGACTTTAAGAAAAGTTTCCATTTGTATAATGTTTTTATTCAACATATAAACTATAAGAAATTCTAAAGAAGAAAACTTATTACTAAGCACCAGTGTCTTATGGTAATCCTAGCTTTGTAGAAGGCTGAAATAAGCCAGCCTGGGAAGTAATGTCTGTGAAACTCTTATCTCCAATTAACCACTAAAAAGCTGAAATGGAGCTTAGGTTCAAGTGGTCTTGATTAAAAAAATTAAGGGATGCCCAGCCCCTAAGTTCAGATTCAGAATACCAAACAAAACAACAAAATGAAATTATAGTTTATATATTATACAAATGTATATATAATTGTCCTTTTGTTGAAATTATTGCTAAGGGAAACTGTTTCCCCAAATCAAGGCAGAAATGAAACCAACTGAGGGCTCTTCCAAGCTCAGGAATCCTGCTGCGATACAGGGAGCTTCTATGCTCATTCACCTAACTTAGCAGTGAGCCTATGCAATCCCCTAAGTGTTCAAGTTATTTCTCCAATAACTAGCCATGCTATGAGAGATTCTTGGCTTATTGAAAAACCCTATAGTGCCCTTGTCCCTGGTCAGACATCAAGGAGCCAAGTGAACAAGAGATGAGCCCACACAGAGTGTGATATTGGCGACACATGTTCTCACTTAGCCACACCCGGGATGGACAGATTTTGTTTACATTGTGAATGACTCACTTCATCCTTGCTCCATTCTTGTTTGCTCTTCACCATCGTAGACTACTTCTGTTTCATCAGAGAAGTCCCAAACACTTTCATCCCACCCTTTGCTATCTGTGTATCCTATTTTGGATTTTAGTAAAGACAATACTTGTTGAAGGACACTTTCTGTGGATCTGCAGGCTGTTTTAGGCCCTGTTGTCACGTGTCTTAGAAACATATTTCTCCATGCCTTTCTTTTCTGATTTCCTCACCAGATCACAGGTGCTATAAAACCCAGTGTCCAGAGGGCTGCGATGTGGCTTAGAGGTAAGGTACTTACCTAGTATGCATGAGGCCCTAGGTTCAATTCCTAAGCACCGTATATACAGAGAAAGCTGGAAGTGGCACTGTGGCTCAAGTGGTAGAGTGCTAGCCTTGAGTAAAGAGAAGCCAGAAACAGTGCTCAGGCAGAGACTGGCCAAAAAAAAAAAAAAAGCCAGTGTCTATAGCAGGGTGCTAGTGGCTCATACTTTTAATCCTAATACTTGAGAGGCTGAGATCTGAGAATAGCTGTTTGAAGCCAAGTCAGTTAGAAAAGTCTGTGAGACTCTATCTTCAGTTAATGAACAAAACATTGGACTGAAGGCCTGGCTCAAGTGGTAGACTACCAGCAATGAGCAAATGCCAAGAAAAGCCTGTATACACACACACACACACACACACACACACACACACTCACGCACACATACACACATGCACAAATGCCACACAGAAGACTGAGATCTAAGGATGGCAGTTCAAAGCCAGCTTGGACAGGAAAGCTCATGAGAACCTTGTCTCTAACTAATAAAAAGCCAGAAGGGGAGCTGTGGCTCGAAGTACTAGCCTAAACAAGAAAGATCATGAGTGATGCCCAGGCGATGAGTTCAAGCCCCAGGACTGGCATAAAAACAAAAACAAAAGTCTGTGGCCATGTATATTTTATGTATAATAAATAATAAGAAACAGGGTCAGTCACATAGTACTTGCTTAATAATGTTTAAATAAATAGATTTATGTTAGTCAAGAAAATACAAAATAGAAAGTACGGCTGAGCCAGGCAGAAGGTAAGAAAATGTTTGGTACTTCTGAAGACCTGCATCACAGTGAGACAAGTCAGAATTAAAAAAAAAAAAATTATCAGTCTCAAATGATTTTCTAACCTAATCATCTCTGTGCAATTTCTGCATTGGAATCTACCCAGTACATTCAAATCCACAAATGTGCGCTATAATACAAAGGCAGAAAAATTTTACATTTAAAAAAAAGTAAAAAGTCAACATAAGCTCTCTTTCAAGTGCAAAAGCACATACAATTTCAGGATTTGTAAGCCCCAAACAAGTTCCTGTGACAACTTGATGAGCAAATATCAAAGACAGAGGCTGTGAATATCACACCTGAGGGCCACCCCCCCACCCCCAGCCCTCATCTCCAGACAAATGGCACTACCACTTCTGCCAAAGGGAAGATCCCATTCCATCAGATTATCTCATGACACCCTCCTTGCATTTGCTATCAAGCTCAACAATGTATAAAGGCCACTGAGGTGCAAACACAAGCTAAATGAATGTGGGCTTATGAATGGGGATGACCTCTCCCTAGTCATTCAAGCACAGCTCTCTTAGAGGCTCAGCTGACACCGTGCAGTATGAAGGGAAAATGGCTAGAGGGACAGCACAGAAGGCCGTAAGTTAGAGTGCACAGAAAGGCCCAGCCCTGCTATAATCGGGGACATGCTACTAGACACAGCAAATTGGAGAGCAGGACCCACCCATAGGCCACGCCAGGTAGAATAACAGAATGGGGAAAACAAGATTCAGCAAATTTTCAAGTGGGCCACTTTGAAAATGCCTCTGAGATTTTTATAGCCATTACAGGAATGCAGAAGAAAAGACACAGGTAGAAATAACTGGGAGAAACTCCAACCTGGAGAAGGCAACTAACTGTGTGGGGCTTAGGCCGGAGACCAGCTAGAGCTGGTTGCTGTGGTCTGGAGAGCTGGCTCCGAAAGAAGCTGCTTCCAGTCCACCGTTCTGAGTAGCAAGGGTCCCCTGGGTGTGGTGGGATTATATCCCAGTGCAGTGTTTTCAATGACCATGGTTCACGCGGATCTCAAATTGGCACACAGAGCTGACTTGACATTGGTAATAACCTTTTCAGGAATGCTGTGTGGAACAAAAGCTGCCCTTGGGCAACTACAAGCCACACACTGTGAGCCCCATGGATTTCCTCACCAAGGCATCCTGTGCCTGGGAGCCCCTATGCCCAGGGTCTTTAGGTCTGCTGCTTGCTTCCCATATTCCTTACCTCCCTGAGGAAATCAGCCATCAACAAAACAAAACAAAACAAACCTACAAAGCCCAGTCAAATCTGCGGATGTTTCTGCCTTTGAAGAGATTACAGCTTAAGTCAGACACTAATGATGGAGCTATTACCAAATGCACTAGCTGAAGGCAAATGATTCTCATCCATCTATGTGTGAGCCACCCCCGATACCCCCTGAGAAATTCGCTCTCCTGCCTGTGTATTTGGTTAGTGAAGAAACATCCGGGGAAGATTTTGTTTGGCTTTAAGAAACAAATCTTCTAGTGATCATGGGAACTAAAAACGTTAGTTTTGAAAAATGGAAATTTTGTGTGAGTAACTCCTATGGGAAGACTCTTGTTTTGCATCTGGTTTCAGAAAGGGGAAACTCTACCAACATTCATCAGAGATTCCAGCAAAACACTGTCAGGACCCCCAACTTTCTGCAAATCAGCTTAATGAATCCCAGGACAAAAAGAGAACAGAGCTAATAATATCACCAAAGTAGGCTTTAGCCCCAAAACATGGACTATCTTTCTGGATATAAAAATAAATTAAAATAGCCCCTTGTTCTATAAGCATTTGTTATTTTTCTGTCTTCCCTGTGAGGATTTATTCCCCTAGAGTAATTGAATGGAGCTTTGGGATTCTTGCAAGAAGGTACTTTTGCAGGGCTGATGATTCAACCATCAGAAGAAATGAGACAGCTACCCTGAAAAGGGAGTAAAGATTTACTTTGAACTCTACAATGAGCAGTTTTGTTAGGAAGGCTCTGAGTCCATGAATGAGACTCAAATTACAGGCAATAAGAGCAGTTGTGGCTTTAAAAGAGTTGCAAATGTGAGTGCTTTTAATTCTTTCCTACAAGTTAATCTCTCTCTCTCTGTCTCTCTCTCTCCGTCTCTCTCTCTCTGTCTCTCTCTCTCATACACACACACACACACACACACACACACACACACACATACACACACACACAGAGTACATCTTTCAGGTATGGCTTTCTCCTAAAAGCCATATGATTTATCTTGGATCTGTACACTTTCTTTCTTTTTTTTTTATCAATAGTGACAACCTTTAAGGACTTTCTCATTAAGCAGATTATCTCTCCCTTCTATAATATAAAGATCTCCAAGCTCCAGATCTTGATCTCAAGATTTGTTCTTTGGTTTTCAAATATTTGCAATGTATTTCAGTATTCACCTTTTGTTTTTCTTCATGTTTTCTGAGCATTGTATATTTGTAAATATTGGCCATTTACCAAATTTGTGTCTTTTGTGACTATCGTTTTTCTTAAAATTGTGCTACATTCTCATCTATGGCTCAACCTGCACAGTAGAATAGCCAGTGTAATGCATGGACTAGATCCCTGAACAGTTTTAGCTTTCTAACCATTCTCTATGCACTACTCATGCCCACTGGCTGGCCACCATAGCCACTAGCTCTTTTCTCCACTATCTCTTTTTGGCTGTTATATGATCATGTACTAGATTTTATTTTCAATACTGAATTTTTCAGTTCTAGAATATCTATTTCTATCATTTCCCAAAATAGTCTTCTACTTATTTACTGTGAACATGGCATTTTGTTTTATCCTAATCAATTATCATAACCACTTTTGAGGGGTGGGGGGTGCCTGCGCACACTGGTACTAGGGCTTGAACTCAGAACCTGGGTGCTGTCTGTTGGTTTTTTCATTCAAATCTAGGGTTCTACACTTGAGGAATAGCTCTTTCATTGGTTAATTACAGATAAGACTCTCATAGACTTTTCTTCCCAGGGTGGTTTCAAACCATGATCTTTAGATCTCAGCCTTCTGAGTAGCTAGGATTATAGGCATGAGACTCAGGCACTTGCATACTATAGCTACTTTTAAATTTCATAGGCTAATCCACACACTTGTATCATCTCAAGATTGTCTTCTTTTACATTCTTTTTCTGTTAAGTGCTGGCAAGCTTTCTCTATGAAAGAACAGACAGTAAACATTATAGGCCTTATGAGGGACATACATATGGTTGCTGTCATATATCCCTTTGTGTTGGTGATATTTTATATTGTTTTCATTTTTTTAACTAAGAGGAAAATCCTGGATGAATAGTCATACGACAAATGATCTTTGTAGTCAATTTGGCCCATAGACTTCATTTGCTTACACCTGCTTTTGAGAGTGTGTTTCTTTTCTCAACACTTCATGTGCAGAGTGTTTGCAGTGCATCCTGAATATCATGAATGCTAAGTATGGAGAACACAGATTCTTTTAGTTTTCTCTGATGAGGGCTCTTTCCTTTGTTTTAGTAAGCAATTATCTTGCATGAGCTCAAAGTGCAAAGCCATTTCTTGTGCAATCAAGGCTGTCTCAGTTCATATTCATCTTTACCTCAGTTACTTTGAATCTATTAAATAGGATTAGGGAATCCTCTATCTGGCTCTACCCATCAAGAAGTCTCCTTTTCTTCAGTGGCTAGTTTTCTGACTTAGCTTTTTAGGACTCATACCAAAATACTTCAGGTTAATGTTTTATTTTTCTTTCAGACATCTACATCTATTGCCAGGGTCTATGCCTCTCCACACACGTGTTTGACCTTTAGTTAAAAATTACATGTCAGTAACTCCACTCCTGAGTATGAGTACCCAGAAATTCCCTAGTACCTCAGGAAGCAGCTTTTTAAAATGTCTTCCTTCCTTCATTTATTTATGTTTGGTGCCAGTTATGGGGCTTGAACTCAGAGTCTGGGCACTGTCCCTGAGCTTGTTTTGCTCAGGTCTAGTGCTCTACCACTTGAGTCACATTTCCACTTCTGTCTTTTTTGGAGTGCTTTATTGGAGATAAGAGTCTGGCCAGTCTGGCTTTGAACTGTGAACCTCAGAACTCAGCCCTCTGAGTAGCTAGGATTACAGGTATTAACCACTGACACCTAGCCTGTATGCATTTTTTTCTTTTTGCCAGTCCTGGGCCTTAAACTCAGGACCTGAGCACTGTCCCTGGCTTCTTTGTGCTCAAGGCTAGCACTCTGCCACTTGAGCCACAGCGCCACTTATGGCCATTTTCTATATATGCGGTGCTGGGGAATTGAACCCAGGGCCTCATGTATATGAGGCAAGCACTCTTGCTACTAGGCCATATTCTCAGCCTTCTTTGTGCATTTTTTAATTCCAGTATGATCTTAGATCAGGAGACATCTTTCTAGACCAACATTTGCTGAAACAGTAAGTATAATATTCTTACAATCAGGTTCTGACAGCACCCCCATCTTATATCCAAATTAAGAAAGAAGTTGAAGTATGAATAATAGGTATTGATCTCGATCTCCTTGTTCAAATATCAGGTTTAATGTTCAGATAAGTGAATGAGTTAGAGTTCACACAAGATAAACACACTGAGGTTATGAAAATGCTGATACTTCCTGTATGATTTATTTCCTAAGATTATGTTCCCATTTACTACAAAACTACAATGCAACATTCTTCAAAATCCATATACAGGCCTTGTGCTGGATGGAATTCTATCTATTCAGGAGACTGACATCTGAGGAATGGGTTTCAAAGCCATCCTGGACTGAAAAGTCTATGAGACTCTTCTCTTCATTTAACCAACAAAGGTAATGGAAGGGGAGTGGTAATTCAAGTGGTAGAGTGCAGGGCTTGACTAAAAGAGCTAAGGGACAGCCTAGAATTCAAGCTGTAGTACCAGTACAAAAAAAGAAAAACCTTGTTTATATCATGATTTGAGATCATAAAAATGTTGGTTCATTATGGGTGAAAATAAAATGAACTGATTATGTTAGAAACTTTCCCAAGATAACCAAAGAATAACCACTTTTCTCCTGATCAATCAAACCCCAACATATCACAACTAGAGGTGACTGAAATGATCTATATATATTCTTTAAAGTACTTTGTTTTGCTCTGGGTATAGAGAGGAAATACATTACATGAAACAAAAATATGGATTTGATCATCAGTACCAAATATCTCAATCTTTCTGCTATTAATATCACAAAACAATGATTTCTTTACAATTTACCATAGGCTAAATAGGGCAAATTTAAAAAAAATTTATATTGGCTCAGTGTGTTTGACTCTGGTGGTGAGTTTCTTAGCATACCAAGGCAGTCCAGGACCCTACACAGGGAGAAACGATGACGATTCCAGAGACACAACCACCAGGAAGAAACTATGATCATTCCAGAGACGTGACCACATAGGGAGAAACCATGACCATTCCAGAGACATAACCACACAGGCTCTTATGACAGATACATTCTCAAATAAATCATTAACCCTTTAATTATTGAATCATGTACATGGGTAGATCTATTTATGAGGGCTGAATGCATCTCATCTCTCAAAGATCACACCTGGTCCTACCTCCTAATATTTCATAATAGGCATTAGGTTTCAACATAAACTTCAGAACTCCACACAGAAGTTAATCCAAACCCTATTGACTTTCTATTAACTTTCTGCTTGCAAGGTTACAAGAGTAAAACTTCTACTCAAATATTAAACAATTATCTTTCTTATGTCTTAGTTCAGAAAGCATTGGTTGATCATTTCTATTTGAGTTGCCATTGATAGGTGTCTATTGAGCAATCAGTACGAAACTGCCAGGCACATACAATCTAGTGTTACATTGTCCCTAAACTGAAAATGGCCAAATTCATTATCTAAAATCTCTCAAGACTTGGTCAGACTTTACTTCTAGTTCCATTCTTGTGTGAAATTGGCCTTAGCCATTCTAGACCAAGACTATTTAAGGTTTCCATCTATTGTGGAGGGACAAAGAAGGAGCAAGAAGAGAGGATTAGAGAGGGTAGCAGGGGAGGTGACTATCACCATCAAAGTATGTTGCATTTTTTGTATAAAAATGTGATAATGTAACCCATTACAATGTACAGCTAACCCAATTAAAAGGAAGTTGAAAGTACTCATATAACAAGAAGTAAGATAGTCATAGCATAGTATAGATAACATACTGCTTCCTTTATCAAGAAAAGTTTGATACAAAAGAGGATATTCTTAGGTGAAGATCACAAGGGCTCAATATCTATGTGCATATGCTTATCAAAATGAATTCCAAGAAATGAAAACAGAAGATTTTATATTGTACTGTTTGTAGTTCTTCTTTTCTTTTTTTTTCTTCTGCATTTTCTCTTTTGTTGCTGTTTTTTACTTCTGTACCCTTTGTCTTGTATATTAGTTTATCTGATTTGGTGAGGGGAAAAGAGAAGAATAGTAATGGTGGGGCAAAAAGTGAGCTAGTTCAGCAGTGAAACTCACTGGACACTATGTTGGAAATGAACTATACAACTTGGGGACCAGGGGGTCAGGATGGGAAAAACTGGGAGAAAATGAGAGAGGAGGTAACACTGTCCAAAAAGAAATGTACCCATTACCTGATTTATGTAACTGTAACCCCCTATACATCATTTTACAATAAAAATTTTTAGAAAAAAATTTAAGAGAAAAGCTCAATATAAAAACAAAATTGCCACCTGAGTCAGTAGTGTAATTAGCAGTAATTATAGTAGTAATTTATCTATACATATTCCTTCCAATCTTTTGTAAATTTGGGACTAATAAAAAGCATGATTAGGGGGCTGGGGATATAGCCTAGTGGCAAGAGTGCCTGCCTCGGTATACCCGAGGCCCTAGGTTCGATTCCCCAGCACCACATATACAGAAAATGGCCAGAAGCGGCGCTGTGGCTCAAGTGGCAGAGTGCTAGCCTTGAGCGGGAAGAAGCCAGGGACAGTGCTCAGGCCCTGAGTCCAAGGCCCAGGACTGGCCAAAAAAAAAAAAAAAAGCATGATTAGTCTTTAACTGACACCAATGAAAGCTGGAGCTACAAACTTACTCGGTAATATAGTTTCCACTGCTCTAAGAGTTGGATGGTTTGGAAGAAGTACTCATCCTTGGGATTTAGTAGTATACTTACACATTAAAATAATATCTGAGTATCTAGTGTGTGCACCATTGACATACAATTGCGGTACCTTAATTTTAAAAAACGTCCCTGGCATCGTTCTACAGTCCTACTGAGTGAGTGGCAGAGACACAGCCTCCATAACAAACCATAAACACATCAGTAATATTATTATACACTTTAGAAATCAGCAATTATTCTGGACAAATTTTAAACCAGCAAAAGAGCAGGATGAGGAATAAGAACAATAGCAAGCAACTAATTGTAATTACAAACAGGGATACTCTCATGAAAGTGTCTAGCAATGGATCAAAGCCTTTAAGGAGATGAAGATGTCAACCACATGCATGACATAAAAGGATGTGTGCTTAGAACGTTTTTAAAAATCAGTGTTCTGTGTTCCCAGAGAAGAGGGGTGTAAATGGGGACTAGAAGGAGAGGTGATTGGGATCAGATCACAAAGGATGCTGTGGGAACTTGGCTTTTACTATGAGTGAAATGAAAATCACAGGGGGATGTTAAACAGAGGACTTAGTGATGGCTTATGTTAAAGGCTTGCTGTAGCGGCTAGGTGGAATAAAGCTTGGATCAGGGAAAAACTAAATTAGAGCACTTTTGCAGCAGCATGGGGAAGGTACGATGATGTCCACCACAGTGCTAGAAACAGAAGTGGTATGTGACTAGGTCAGGAGTCTATTGTAAAGGTTGAGCCAATGAGATTTCCGGATGACTTATGTACCTGGGAAAGGAAAAAAGAAGAGTCCATGTGACCATATGACTTCCGAGGATTTACACTGAACAAGAAGATAGATGATGGACTATTGTGCCTGGGGCCAAGGAAAGAAAAGCATGAAGAAATTTCATGAGTAGAATGAAGAGATTCAAATATAAGGGGGAAAAAGAGACACAGAGCTGAAAACAAAATTGGAGCATCATCAGTATTTAGAAAACTGAGTCATGGGAATGAAGCAATTGTTTTATGAAGCTTCACAGAAATCTTTTAAAACAGAATTTTTTTCTCTCTCTCTTTTAAAAAAAACTTCCTATTCTGAATCCCTTCAAACGTATCTTTCTGGGTTCCAGGTTCCCCAAGTCTTGGCTCTGATGCCCAGCTTAGCTGCACCTGCTGGTGCTGACTGCCTGGCAGGTGCACAGTGCCAGCCCTCAGGAAGTCATGGTGATGGCAAATTTGGCTCCAAATATGTGAAGTAATTAGATTCACCCCAGCCCTGGCTGCTTCTCCAGCATAAAGGCAGGGGGCTGCCAGGCTCCCACTTTCACAGTGTGAATACATAAGTGTGCCGCACCTAATGAGGAAGCTGCACTCCAACAGTCTTCTGTCTTTCAAACATTTTACAAGGGAATGGAAAAGCAATACTGAAAGCTGGGAGGATTCTTTTAAGTATGCTTGGTAAAGGAATCTCAGCCCCATAACTAAAGGCTAATTTCTGAAGGCAAATTATTTTCCCAACAAAGTAAATACCCAGCTGCCAGTGGAAACAATAGAGGGAGGTAGAGATGATGTAAGACTAGGAAATATTGGGCAGGAAAATTATGAAAAAAAGTAAATAATGATTGCATCATCTACATGGTTTTTTTCAGCTCAGTGGTATCAAAAGGAGTAAGTAAAAAGCAAATGGAATTGAATTGAGAATGATAAGTCTATAGATCTCTATGGGTGACCTTAGGATGGGTGGCAAAAGACTAATATCCAGTGTAGAGGATGAGTGTAGAGCCTGAGCTTGCTTCAGCCCAGCATCTATGGGCTGTGGCTTCACATAGCTTCTGGCAACAAGCCTCTGAATCAGCCTCCCCTGAATCTCATCAAAGCACCTCTGAACAAGCCCACAAAACCACAAGAACTCAAAAGAAGCACTGCAGATGAGAGTAATACTAAGACTTATGATACAAGTAATACTTAAGTACACAACTGGGAGGACTAGAATCAAAATACAAACACTGTGGCTCTGGTAGTCTGTGATAAGTGCCCTGACTTTTCTTCCCTCTACCATGGATTGTCCATGATTTACAAAACAAGGGTAGCATTGAATTGGGTTTCATTGTTTGACATTTGTAATCCACTCACAAGATAGAGATCTATCCTGGGCAGAAAAGTCACTATCTCTAATTAATTACCAAAAAAAAAAAAAAGCCAAAAGTAGAGTGCCAGCGTTGAGCAAAAACAGTTAAGAGACAGTGCTCAGCCCTGAAAGCCCCAGCACTGACACAAAGAGAGGGTGGATGGGGTAGATGGAGGGAAAGAAGGAGGGAGGGAGAGAAGGAAGAAGGGAGGGAGGGAAGGGGAGGGGAGGGGAGGGGAGGGGAGGGGAGGGGAGGGAAGGGAAGGGAAGGGAAGGGAAGGGAAGGGAAGGGAAGGGAAGGGAAGGGAAGGAAGATAAAGATGGATAAGGTTAGAAAAATTATCAAACTGAACAATCTTCTATCAGTCCTTACTGCAGAAGCCTGAATTCTAGCTTATCTCATCACTCATCAAAAATAAACAATATTAATCTATGGGACATGTAGTTTAGGCATCAAGAATAATGATTGAACTTGATATCAGTGGCTCACACCTATAATCCCAGCTATTCAGGAGGCTGAGATCTGGAGAATAGAGTTTGAAGCCAACTTGGGCAAAAAAGTTCACTAGTTTTCTTCTCCAAAATAATGAGTAAATAGCTTTCTCTGATATCCCAATTCTGTTCACCTTGACTTCCTATTCTGTTTCGCTTTTATTTTTGTTGCAGCTCCTGTCACACCGTATTGCACGAACTACTTATTTTTCTTTTAATTTTTAGCTAGCTCATTATCATTGTACCTATTCAGGGGGTAGAGTGTGATATTTCAACACATGTATATAATATAAAATGATCAAATCACAGTAATTTGCATATCTATATCCTGAAACATTTATCATTTCTTTGTGTTGGAAACACTCAAAATCCTCTCCTCCAGTTATTTTGACATATACAATAAATTATTGTTAACTATAGTCACCCCACTGTGCTAAGGAACTTGAGAACTCAATCCTCCCATCTAGCTGTGTTTTTGTACCCATTAATCAGTGTTTCTCTATCTCCCACCCGTCTACTCTGCAGACAAAGCCAAGAATTCAGACTGAAAAGATACTTAGATTCAGAGAGGAATCATTAATAAGGCCCAACACAGAGCTAGCATTTAGGAGCTCTCAGTTTCCAAGAACTGAGAGCTGTTTCTGGACCACATCAGATCAAAACAGAAGCTTCACAACGAGGAAGGAGCTTGCTTTGTTGTGACAATAAGGACAGTAGATTGGGTAAGGTGAGTGGCAAGGGTTCTCTGAAAATCTCCTGCTCATTTCAATGCCAGTCTCCCCCACCTCAGAGAACAGGTGTGTAGCTGGGCCTCATAGTGAGAACTGGATGTGAGGCTACAGTTATGGATGCAGAGGTTGGGAGCAAGCCAGACCTTCAGTGGCTGTCCCACTGCTCAAGGACAAATTAGGAACTTACTAGCCTGACTCACAAAGGCCTGCACGACAAGGTTTTGTCTGTCATTCGTGAGCACCATGATGGACCTGAGTGCCGTTTCATTTCATCTTGTAGCAACATCTGCCTGAAGTATTCAGTGACTCCCCCATCCTGTACATGAGATACATACCACATGGCTCCAAAACACCTCTATTTGGTAGAGTACATCAGCCTGTATTCAGTGCCTACCACAGAGCCAGCTCATGGAAGACATAAGATACACACTAAAGCACACCTAAACCCATGTGTAAACTCTCCCAAGATGTTGAAAACCAGTCTGCCTGACTCTAGCATAGGGCTGAAGAACCCACTGGCACACAGAATTAAAGGGGCCTTGGAGGCTGGATCTTGAACTTTGCCATAACTGCTTCTTTGATCTCAGCACATAAATCTTTCCATCTTTCAAAGACATTCTTATTGTCACTCCCTTCAAGGTAGGTGAGTGACAGGAGCCACCCTGGTTGTCACTGAAGAATCTTTATTTATAATGATAAGAGCCTAGGGCTTAAAGTATCTTATATGTGAGTATCATGTGTTAACTCCAAGATACAGCGCCTATGAAAAATACTTTCTCATTTTATTGCTTGCATGCATGCATGCATAAATATGACACAATTTGGTTTACTGGGACAACTATAGGCTTGGTTTAACAGTTTGAGTTTCAAATTCGAACTCTACCACTTAATGTGGAAGTGGACAATAGACTAGAAAACTGGCCCATTATCCTCTTGCCCGCAGAGTCATAAGAATCATGGAGAAATCAATGCAATATACATAATTCTTAGTAGGATTCCTATTCTACATTCAGAGAATGTCTCTCCCTTCCTCCTGCAGCAGTAAACATTCCCTTCCCTCTTTTATCAGCTTCTACTCCAGAGTCTAGAAAGATCATTTTTTAACATCAAAATAAATTTCACATAATGTCATAAATACTTATGAAAAAGTTCCGAGTAAGCATTCCCTATCCAGCTAACTTCTTGGGAGAATTACCAAAGAGAAAATTCCAAAATCCACTGACTGAAGCCAAAGATAGAAAACTTGCCTGTTCTCTCCAAATCTCAAGATGCCATGAGCTGCTTTGATGCTTCCTGATGCTTGGAGCCTTGGCATCTGCTGCAGTCTGTAGTGACCACCCAGAGAGTATTGAGAAAGGGGACCTGAACGTTGTGGTTGGATCAGGAAGCACACCGCATGAATAGATTCATGGTGTCATTATGAGAGTGGTAAAAGTGAGGTAGTTCTTTCTCACAAACTCCCTTCCTCTTTGGCCATTTTATCATTTTATGATACAGCAAGAAGAAACCCCTCACCAGATGCTAAAGCTCTTGGACTTTCCAGCCTCTAAAACTGTGAGAAATAAAAACGTGTGTACCTGTGTGTGTGTGTGTGTGTGTGTGTGAGAGAGAGAGAGAGAGAGAGAGCATAGATGCACATGTACACACTTGCTCAACAGTCTTAGGACTGGAACTCAGGGCTTTTGCACTGTCTTTGAGCTTTTGTGCTCAAAGGTAGTCCTCCACCATTTGAGCTGCACCTCCACTTCTGGCTTTTTGATAGTCAGTTAGAGATAGGAGTCTTGTGAACTTTCCTTCACAGGCTGGCTTTGAATGTGAACCGCAAATGTCAGCCCACTGAGTAGCCAGGATTACAGAAATGAACCATCTGCACCTGCCTTGAATCTCTATCATTTTTAAATTACAATGACTGGAGTATTCTTCAGTAGCAACATAAAAAAGGATTAAGATGATGATGATGATGATGGTGATGATAAAAAATAATGACTGGATGTACTAGGTTGTCCACATTCTTTGTACTACTACCACAGCAACAGCAGAATTCTTCATTAATTAGTCTTTCACTAGGAATGTGTGAAGTTCAGAGGAAAAACTCAAATAGGGTAGAAGTTGGACAACTGTAACTGAAAGGGTTCTGGGATAGGTGTTGAAATGCAGAAGAAAAGGAAATGAAATACATAATTTGGAAATTGAACCAGTCTTCCAGGGCATAATTTTAGCCTGAAAATTTTCACTGCATATGAAGGTGGGGTTCCCCCATCTTTAATATCAGTGGATCTTGCATACAGAGGATCCCAGCCTGGGAATGGAAGCAATGTCGCAATCCTTGGCTCCCACTCAGGGGTCAGGATCCAGACCAGGCTCAGGAAGGTCCGGTATCCAAGTACACTTCACCATCTTGATTCTGCCACAACTCAGGCTGAGCTCTTCATTCTTGTCATGTTCAGGTCATGTCCACACTGCTATTTCCTCCCACCCCATGGGAAAATCAATCTCTCCAGACAGGACTGTGAATACATTCTTTTCTTTTTAACTGCCATCATTGATATGAGTCAAACATCATGAGAGAGGAGTTCATCAGGAACATCATTCTGCTTGGACCATGAGTGGGTAGGACTTCCTAAGCCATGACTGGAACACAGCAAAACAAATTCTTAGCTGTAGACATCCACAGCGAAACCACGATGCCTGAAAAAAAATGGTTGAATCATTTTGTAAAAAATTATCTATTATCTATATATCTATATATCATCTATCTATCTATTTTGATGTGCCAGTCCTTTCACTCAAACTGGGGGCCTTGGTGCTGTCCTTGAGCATTTTTATTCTAGGTTAGCACTGTACCACTTGAGCTACACCTTCATTTCTGACTTTTTGCTCGTTCATTTTTGCTGGTAAGAGCCTCACAGTGTTTCTTATAAAACCTCAATCCTCAGTCCTCAACTTCTTGAGTAGCTGGAATCACAGGCATGAGCCTAAAATGAGCTGGCACCTAGCTAAAAACATTTTTAATATGTCCTTGTTACTAATACAATTAACGCTGCAGTCCGTACCCAGCGGTTCTCAGTGGGCTGTTGCAGGAAATATTTTCCCCATCTCATATTTTTTCCTGCCTCTATCATACAATTCACCTTCAAATGTAAAAAAAAAAAAAATTCGCTCTCATTTTCTACCCACCAAATCCAAACAAACTTCAGAGTCTAGCCTTTGCTCTGCCTTGCTTTCAAACTCTTCCGGCTTTTCCAGGTCATCACCCCCCAGCACATGGATGATTCTTCTATATCATTTAACCTAAGCTTCATTCTCTGTAGCTTTTTAGCTACCTGCTCACTCATTTACTACTCATGGGAAGAAAGCAAAGAAATGGCAAGCTCCTTTAAGCTATGAAATCTGCCTCACCCTCCTTTCTAGCTTCCTGAGCCCAACATAGCTCCTAGCCTACGCCATAGGCCCGCCAAGTGTCATTGAGTGATTGGTGATAATAAGGGAACAGGTACATTGCTCTATCATAAGCATCATGTTACATACAATCAGCACATTCTGGTAACAGAGAATGATGAGATACTGTTGGCTCTGGAGACAGAATATCCCCTTGTATCTGTACATGGTAGGTTCTCACCTCAGAAACATTTCACACTTACTATTATCAGTGAACCCTCCGATTCCAAAACCTGCAACTTCAAGTTAGCTCTACATGCCTTCCACTAGAAAACACAGAGGTAGAAATGCCCCAGGAAGCACACTTGTATACAGACACAGAAAACTATGTAAGAGTCTTAACTGTTCTTGCAACTCCATATAGCTTCTCACAGTTTGAAACCACACAAAGTCCTTGCCCTTCTGCAGAAAGGAGGCACTCAAGCCAAGCTGCATTTATTTTTTATTAAAGGAAAAAAGATAAAAGACCCTGAAATATGTACCCTGCTTTTCTAATGCTATAAAAAGACTAAGACTATTTAACAATATAAGTGACAATAGGGAGTGGAGAAAGGTTGTATTCAATAACTGTTCTTCAACACTCCCAGACCCTGAGCCAGATTAAGTATGTCCTCTTCCTTTTAACTGAAAACTCTCCCTTGCAGCCATCTACTCTGTTCTTGGTATTTTCTTTGAAAAAAGTCTTTTATTTCTATTTTTATTCATTGTCCTTTACTATAACTCAAACTCCAGTGCTTGTTGTTCTCAAGCTCAGCCTCTGCAAACATTCTCTAGCCAGACAATGTGCAATATGTCACAGCTCGTATTCCTGCTCCCTGAATCCTGGGGTGATTCTGAGGCCCTGGGTATTGGGGTGAGGATGCCTGTACCAGAGAGACACCTGCTGGAGTCAGCTGCACACCACAGCTGTAAGACACAGGTATCTTCTAGCCAGAAATCCACAAGCCAGATGCCCTGATCACAATGCAACTTAATGCCTTTCAATCTGAGTTTATACCCATAGGCATAGTTGGCCTCATTTCCTGATACTGCTGAATAGCAGGAAAATAAATTCATTTTCACTAGGCATCTCTTGTATGTCAGATTCCACGCCAGGCATTTTCCATACACCACTGCATGACCCTGTCATCATCCCAGAAACACCCGGATATACTCTCGTCCCAACAGAAGTAAGCATACTAACTGGAATCATGCTGCCTGACTTCCTATGCCAGCAGAACTAAATGTTTCAGATCTGTCTAATGAAGAGTCTCTTGTTCTTCTGGGTTATACAAATGATATAACCCATTGTTTGCCATTCCACCCAAACACACAAAGGTATTATCATACAGGAAGGAAATAGGGGTGGCTTTTTCGAGCATTTTCTTTAAGCCAATTCCATTTCATACACCATCACAACAAATCCTCACCCAAGGATAATGAAATCTGGCCAAGTGTGCACAGCTAGTATTTATCCTGAAACTCAAATTTAGTGTTCTTTCTCTTTCCCAGACCCATTGAGACTTGTCCATCCTACTGTCGAAGGCTCACAACTCTATGAAGTGGACCTGAAGTTTGTACAGAAAGGAATGTTTCATAGGAAAGGCACTATTCAGGCACTAGTGTAGAGCATGGCTACAATAAAAGCAAGAGACAAAAAGAGAAATGGGCTTGAAATTCCACCTGGAGCTGAATTACAGATCAGCTCAGCACATGTGTTTAAACTAAAAGGCACCATTGCCCTGTGAACCATCTTAATAAGCAAGGGATAGAGAAAGTAGCTGAGACCATGCTGCGACAAGCCAGTTCACACCAAGTAACAAATGAGCTGAAACCACCAGGAGATAGATTGGCACCAAAGGAGCCCAGCCCCTGATTCCAAAGTCAAGACTTAAGTGGCTCCAGCATCTGGAGCAGGTGGGCTCCCCATGGGCATCTCTGATGATGAAAAGGCACAGCAGCCACATGGGGTGGAGAGAGCAATCACAGTCAGCCGGGAGCAGAGCTGAATTTCATCCTGTGAAATTCAAGGTCACAGAGCTGTACAATGAAGATGTCTAGGGAAGAGAAGACTAGAAGCAACAAAGAAATCCAGTAATGACAAGGAAGATAGTGAAATGTCCTTTCACAAGGAACAAAGGGAAGCAAGCCTGGGATGGGTGTGCAGACATGTGTCCATGTGAGCTTGTGTTGGCACATGTTCACATATGGCAGGAAAATCACAGCCTCTGTATACAGGGAAGCACTCTGAACAGCTATGTTGGCCACAAAACCCTGAGTTCTGATTGGTAGCTTGCTTACCTTGACCTCCCCTGGCTCACTGTGGCCAAATTTTCAGACACAGACAGAATATAGTGATCTATGGACAACCCATGCAGAAATCATCCTAGCACCTTGATCATGTTCTCATTGCTGCACCTTTAAGAAGCACAGAACACAGGGACCACCCAACACCTTCAAGATGATACATCCACCATGATCTCCAAAGTGTATGACCCCTTCCTCTTAATCTTTGTTGGAGTTTCAGAGATTAGGTAAGGGTCTTAGAGTTTCGCCAAAGACAGGGTAATGGGAAATGACGTAAACTGAAAGCACTCACCTTTCCCCTGATAGCCATATCTTAGAACTGTCCTTGACAATGACTCCACTGAACCATCTCCCCTCCCATCCTCCAAACAGATGCAGCTGGAGGCCTAAGAAGAGAGCGTGAGACCAAGGCCATGTCTGAAGCCAACACCCCTGGTGAACACAGATGCTGTTGAAACCTCGAAACTCCTCAATCAAAGAAACATTGCTTATCCACCCTGCCTCCATCTAATCCCACTTCCATCAGCCCCTCTGACTACATGTTTTCTGCCTAACATTTAAGGGAACCCTAGTTGTAGAGGGGTGGTGCCATTTCCCCTTCAGACGGGCTGAAGGAGACTTGATTGCCCTTCCCAGACTTTCCTCTCAAATAAAACCTGTTGGATCATTGGATAGTTGGAGTCCATCCTTTCTGCTCTTTTTTTTCTTTCACAGGGAATATTTTATTCCTATCTCCTTGGGTGGGAAGATGGGGTTCTACTATTTTGGCAGGAAAGGTAACATGTTTAATGGAGATCAATAGTCATACTTCAGTAGGAGTCATCATTCCTCTACTGTAATAAAGAGCCATAAACTTCCTAGGTAGATGGGAGTTCAAGACACCTGAAACTCACTGCTGACTGCCTCAACCACATCGCATGTGACCTTGTTCTCAATGTGTCAGTTGTTTCACATAGTAAGAAGGGGAAAAAGGACATATAGACATACAAAACCATTTCACAAGATTGAGCAAGATGAAGTGACATCACAGAACTAAATACATTGATGTCCGTTGGACACTATTATATAAACTGAAAGGAACTTGAGATGACTGCCTCAAAGTCAGGGTGCGTGATCAAAGAATTGAATCCGGAAAAAATGCGAAAGTCAAGCAAAGCTTTATTTCAGCCAAGCATCAGGAACCTTACTGACTAGACCAGGGCCATCTCAGGAGAGCGACCCCTTTTTGTCTTACAGGTTAACTTTTATAAATTGTATCGGGCCTGAGATTACATACGCGGCCAAATGAAGTTGTGACACTTAGAAGAAATTGCAGTCACGTCAGGTCACTCGTGGGCGACCAACAAAATTACAGTAGATGCTCAAAGCATCCTATCACTGGACTCAGTTTTCGGCGAGCGGTCTTTGGCAGGCTCAAGGGGGTGCAGGGTCGCGCTCAGGGCGGGAGGTTGCGTATGAGCTCTTTTGTTGATTGGTCATATCCACCTGGCCAGACTCACGCTTTGGGTGCTGTTAATTAACAGACTTTGGCTTCGGTGCTGTTATCGGAACTCAAGATCACTTCCTTTAAGGCACCATTCCAGTAAGATTGTATCAGCCAGGACTGCAAAAATGCACAGATGCACTAGATGACTGTTGGGCCATGTCGGACCCTACCAGTTGGGTCGAGTTAGGCCCTTACATAAAGGTTCTTAACCTTTTGGGAAAGTGAGCTGTAACTGGTGAAACTTATATTTGCAGGAGGTCATGTTTTCTCTTATGTGGGGGTGGGAGGGCTGACTCCACGCCCAGCGCTAGTGCCAAATGCAGGGACAGCTGTAAGCCTTCTCACAATCAGGATTATCATCAACACCAGTACAACCATAATCATCATGGTCAACACTAACAGAATTGTCATCATCACCATCATCGTTTTTACCATCATTATTGTCAACATCATCATGACCATCATCATCATCACTATTTTTTGAGCTCACTGTATTCCAAGGCTAAGTTTCATAGGGAATCTTCACTGAATCTTCAAAACAACACTGTAAAGTAGAAATTACTATTATTCATTCTTGACATGTGAGGACATCAAAGTTCAAGAAGTCAATATCCCTTGTCAAAGATATCATAGCCAGAACATAGTCTAATCTGAATTTGAACCCTTAAGTCTTTGAGAGAAAACTGTGATGCCTTAAAGAAAATGTAAAATCAATTTTTTTCTGTAAATGTAAGCTCATTCTATGTGAGGTAACTTACATAACTTTCCAGTCTATCTGTTTTCCAATGGCTAGGATTTATTTTATGATTCATGAATGATGCAAACCTTAAAACCATGGAGCCAGAGGGAACAAATAATATTTTCTTCCAAGTGATACCTAAACAGAGGTCCACAGTACCAGCCTGGATTGGCCTCGAGGCTCAGGTGACAAGTCAAGAAGGCATGTCATTGATGCTTTAGTTGAGTTGATTCTTCCTTATAACCTGAGGACAGATACTCATAGCCCTCCCGTGAGACAGGCACCTACCAGAAGTCTGCAGCTAAGTAGATTCGCTATTTGTTGAGCTACTGTGGTTTATATATGATCCCTTGCTTAGCAAAATCTCTGTACCTTTAAAGGAAATACAAACATAAATCTTCCCTAACCTATCACTACACTGGCAATTGCTCAGACCTTTCTTTTCTTATGAGGGTCTAAAGCACCAAACATCCTTCCTGAAAAGCACCATCAGCACCTCAACCATGGGAAATTCACAAACATAACCCTACTGCCCAGAGAGAAAGTGAATGGCCTAAGATTACATCCTCAGTGTATGAACTCTAGGAAAGCCAGGAAAGCATAGAAAGGATATACTTTGGGGAATGTTTCTGAATTTATGTATTCTTCCAAAAATACCTCATAAAAAGTAAAAATCTCTCTGCTCCACAATGAGTGAAGGATTCTCTATAAAGCAATCAGGGGATACTAGCTGTTCTCCCAATGATATTGTAAGTCTGTGGACCCCGTTTACTTGAATAGACAATACTTTGAAAGCAAACAGCAGTAGAGCGTGTGATCATCTACAGAGATAGAGACACGACTGGGGCAACATTCACTGGTGGCTGGTAGCCAGATGGACTTCGCAGGGGGAAGTGTGCCATAATTTCCATGAAGATCTTAAAGAACATACAATGTCCACTAGAACTCACCTGAGATATTGCTTCAAGTTCTCACTTGGTCATTCCCTTAAGTCTGAAGAGATTTTTCACAGAGAATACCAGATCCCAACAATATGTCTCTATATGGTTGTCAGTGAGGGAAAATGTTGTGACAGGATTCCTGGAATCTCTGGAATCTCAGGTGGATATTCCTGCATAAAAGCTGTATATAGTATGGCATGCTTGTAATCCCAACATTTGTGAGGCAGAGACAGGAAGAGTGCATGTCCAAGGTCAGTCTGAGCTGCTTAGTGAGACCCCCTGTAAAAAGAAATGAAACAACTTAGAGGGAAGGGGAGGGAAAGCAGTGGAAGAAAGGGGAGGCAAGAAGAGAAGGAAGGCAGGGGAAAGGAGAAGAGTGGAGATGAAAGGAGAGAGGCCAGAAAGGGAGGAGAGAGGGTATTTGAGGGAGAGAGGAGGAGAAGAGAGAAAGGGAAGATGAGAGAAGGAGGAAAAGGAAAAGATAGAAAAGATTCTAGCAGACTGAATGTCTTGTTACACTCCGAACACCAGTCAGGTACTGAACAGGACCCAAAATGATGCTTTCTGATGTCAGAGGGAGCAATCTTTTGACTACTATATGGGGAAGAGGAGCTACTCCATGGCATTTTGGGTCTGTTTCAACATATATAAACCAGAGAAATCTCGTGGAAAGCTGTTATAAGGGCAAAGAAAGAAAACAAGAGCAGAGATAAGGATTGTTGCATCCTCAATTGTGATCTCTACTACAGCTGCTGCAGCTGGCCTAATTATTTCTTACATTGTGCCTCTTGACATTAGCAAAAGGATGAGTACTTTTTTTTTTTCCAACAAGATCTTTGCTGCTGAGGAGTTTCTCTGTTCAAGCCCAGGCAAGATAAATAATCATCTGTAAAGAACACAACAGAAAATAAAGCTATCTTCATTTACAAATTCGTTTCATATTAACATACAAATGCCTGCAAGAAGTGAAAACAAATTCTTGATAGGATTAGAAGAGACAACTGGAGAAGAGAACAGTTAAGCAAGTTAAGTAATGAAAGGAACGAGACTAAAGAATTCAGCCAGACCAGGGACTCTCAACCTGTGTTAATAGAACTGCTCCAGAATCTAAAAGGAAGGCAGAGACTGCCAGTCTGAGTCACTGGATTAGGTTTTGGAAATCTATCTTGTTTTGGAGGGATGTAGTTTTCATCTTCTAGGCTATACTAGAAAAGCTAAAAACTATGGGAAATAATGGACTTGAGTTCAATTGTATTGGTATTACGAGGCCCCAAGACTAGCTCAAGGTCAACAAAGGGAACTTCCACTGTGTTCTTCGCTGGATTGTCCCAGATGATAACCTTCTCTGATAGTTTTTCTCTCATCCCTGTCCTAAGCTCTAAGAGGATATTATTTGTATATCTATTGTTAGAAATGACCGTGAGGATCAGAGGAGTCATGATGGAATGAGACCTAAGACTCAGGAATTACTCAACCAGGTGGAGTTTGACTTCTGGAGAAAGGTGTACAACTGACAAGAATCAGATTAGCAAGCACATTAGGCAAGCAGCCCACCCAGGTTTTACTCCCTTATTCCCTCACTCCTCATCTCCACAACAGGTCCCAAACACACAGGCCTGAAGAGCAGAACAAGGGTTGTTTCAGCTTCTGCAATGTCTCTCACCCCATTCACATCCACTGGTACAGCCACTTGGACTTATGGTAGAAGTCTTTCCCATCCTCTCTCATACAGCTACAGTAGTGGCTGCCAGAGCTCTGAACTGAAGTCCATTCACAGCACTTCCCCTTCCTAAAATATTTCTATAGTAGTAGTAATAGAAATAATGATAATTATTATAGTCCACAGTTTTCAAAAAATAATTTTAACTACAATCCCCCCCCCCACACCCATGATAACCGCTACATAGTTTTTTACTGGATTAAAAAAAAAATGGGGAAAGATAGGCAGGATTTGTTTGTTTTGGTTTTTTGTTTTGTTTTGTTTTTTGCTTTACTTTGTTTTTGTCCAGCTGTAATTCTAGCCCTAAGGAGATGGATAGCTTCCCTGTACCGATGGCAGCCCAGAAAGGCAAGAAGGGCACAGCCTTGGTTCAGCAGGTGTCAGTGTTCTTAGGCGCTGGATCTGAGGCAAAATAAAGTACTAATGGGAAAGAGGTGAACACACCTCAGGTGCCTCCTGGCACTGAAATCCCAGCTCTCAGTAACACAGACGTTTCTCTCAGGAGCCTAGCTAGGACTCTGGGCTGGTGACTGTCAAGCAGCATGTCAGAGCCTCAAATGGGCTAGACCAACATGGGGCTCAGGTCAAACATTCACCAAGCTCAGCAAGAGCCAAGGGTAGCAGCCCACAGGTGCTGGTGACTTAGGTAAGCACTGCTGTGTTCTAGGCAGCCAAATAAATGTGGAGCCACCTGCTCTGCACATTGGCAGAATGAGTGCCAGCACAGGGATGCTGATGGCTGAACCTACAGGAAATACACCTCAATCCTCCTGGAACAGAAGGTAGATCCCATTTAGCATTCCCCTGGAAGTATGTTGGCTCCCATTGGAAATAGCAGGCAATGCTTCAGCAATGCCTTTCTGCTCTCAGTGGCATACAGATGTGGTTAAAGAAGTGATTGTTCAAGTCTACCAGCAAAGGAACATTCCAGATGCCATCAGGTGGAATGAAGCATCTACTGTAAGTCCTTACACTGCAGGGATTGTAGGCTCTTTTTTGTTGTTGTTTTGAGGAAGAGAGGTGGTCAATCACAGGAGCCTCCTAGCAATAGAATCCCAGATCCCAGGAGTATATTTTTCTTTTATCCCATCTTTATTTTCTTTGTTCCCCTTCTATCCTTCCTTCTATCTCTTCCCACTCCATTTTACTGATCTAGCTCGTCTCCTCTCTCTGTATTCCACACTTCTATTTTCCTTCACCACTTCAAAGTATCCCCTCAGTTCACCATCACCCATTCAACTGTTTTCTCCCCTCTTCCAACCCACCAATGTCTCTTCCTTTTCTGCCACCACAGGTCAAGAGGCCCTGCCCCATGCAGGATTAAACAGAAGGGCAATATGCTTGGCTGACTGCAATGCAGAGAAACAAACACACACAAAAAAAATCACAAGATATAGCCAGGTGCCAATGTGTCACTCCCATAATCCTAGCTACTCAGGAGGCTGAAATCTGAGGATCGTAATTCAAAGCCAGCCAGGACAGGAAAGGTGATGAGATTCATCTCCAATTAACCACAATAAAATGGGAAGGGGAGCTATGGCTTAAAGTAGTAGAATGCTAGCCTTGCGTGAAAGAGCTCAGGGACAATGCCTAAGCCCTCACTTCAAATCCCACAACCAACCAAAAATAAAAACAAATAAAACCCCAAAATGAGTCATTTGTTATGAGTCAAACTATGCGTAGATCAATGCATGACAATGATATAAAGAATTTGATATCACAAGCCTTGCCTTTCCAATATTGACTATATTATGCCTCCAAGCTGGTCATGTTGAGCACATTACTCACCTTTGTTTTCTAATCTGTAGAATCGGTATTATAATATAATCATGATTTTTGGAGGGCCCATGTAGTAGTGCTTGGAGCATCCCAAATACCTAAAGTGATTCTTTACCAAGCAAACTGAAAACCCCAGGAGAGCAACTGTCTTTGATTTTCAGACCTTTCCAGCCCAGCCTCGTTGTGATGACTTCTCTGGTTTTGAGGATGGCCAACACCAGAGCAGCACTGGACACTTGCCTTAAAGCCAGACATGCTCACCTATGAGAGCAGGAGATTTGTTTCCATTTGTTTTGTTTTCCTGTGAATGCAGGGCTTCAACTCAGGACCTGTGGACTATCCCTTAGCTTTATCCACTCCAGGCTGATGTTCTACAGCTTGAGCCACAGCTCCATTTCTGGCTTTTTGCTGGGCTAATAGAAGATAAGAGTCTTGTGGACCTTTCTGCCTAGGATGAGTTAGAACTCATTCCGCAGATCTCAGGCTCCTGGGTAGCTAGGTGCCCAGCTTCATCTTCCTTCCTTATATTGAATATTTCAGGATACTTGCACTACCAGTTAAGAGGATCTCAGTGTTCAGTTGTCTCCCTCATACTCAGTGTGTCTGAAGCCTGGTATGTCTCCTCATGCTGGTATCTGCAGCATCTCCTTTTTTACTCAGGCTTTACCACATAGAACATTCTGTGGCTCAAAATTACCTATACCTTAAAATTTCTCTGTTGTTACTGGCTAGAAATTGGGTACTAGTCTGATAATAGTTCTCCTTGCTTTAATTAGTTAGAACCATAGGTGGAAGCATTCTGTAAATGTCCTTTATGACCAAAAATAGATGCTTGGAAAATTTCTTGGATGTCTTTATATGATTTTTCTGACAAAGAAGAGATCAAGAAATACAACCCGATACAAAAGATCTCTGATCTTAGCTGGATTTATCAAAGTTTTATGTGACAAAGAATGGCACATAGGACTCTAAAGTAGCATATAAAATTACTCTGTGAGATTCTTATCTCCAATTAACCAACAAAAATTTTGATGTGTAACTGTGGTTCAAGTGGTCAAGCATCAGCCTCAAGCAGAAAAGCTAAGGGACAGGCCCCAGGCCTCAAGTTCAAGCCCCAATATTGGGAGATACACACACACACATACACACACACACACACACACACACACATACACACACACACACACACACACACACACCAATTAGAGAAACTATTAAAGGCAAGCTCTGACCAAAGTCTCCAGGATTTGTTTTTCTAGTCTTTTTTCTCTGACTAGATCTGATAACTATGACGCTATTTTGACCTCAGTAGTGAAGCTGTAAGGACCTTGTTCCTCAGAAACACTTCTTTTTGTAGTGGCTTTCTTTCTCATCTTCCCATTTCTCCACAGAGACCCTTGAATTTCGAAGGTCAGTTGCAAGAGGATGGCTTCATGTTAAGCCACAATTTTCACTGTGCCATAGGACCATACATTAGAACTGAGAAGTTCATGGACTACTTCTAGAAAGACAGTGAATCAATGGGTAGGGCTGGGAGAGAAGAGTGAGAGTGATGGAAAGGGTAACATTGATCAAGGTGCATTATACTCATATACTGACATGTTGAACTGAAACCCCTATGTACAACTACTTGAAGATAATAATAATAAATGAACCCACTCCCATTGACCAACAAAGTGATAAATACAGATGAGTTGGAGACTAGCCCTTTAAATATCTCACAGAATGCAATTGCATCCACAGCTCAAGATGCTTTAAAAAATAATCAAAAAGAAGTCTGATTCTTTCTTCCCTTGTCCTTTCCCTTCAGTAACTACCTTTTCTTTAGTTTCCTTTTCATGCAATGAATAGAATCATTAAGAACCCTCTGGCTCTCTCAGGACTGCATTAATTAATCTGATTTGGGATACTTTGCTTCCTTAGCAATGGTGAGCAGTGCTCCAGCTCCAAGCTCTTGAAATTGTAGACCATGCCATGTGCCTCTCCTGCAAAGCCTCAAGGCTCCCTAGTGAAATCGGACACTTAAATTGCCCTTGTTCTTTTACCCATGCAATTAATAATACAGTTGGCAAGAGAAGTGAAAAAAGGGAGAGGGGAAGAGAGAGAGAGAGGGAGGGAGAGAGAGAGAGAGAGAGAGAGAGAGAGAGAGAGAGAGAGAACAGTTTTCTTGGCTCCAGAGTCAGCCATCAACATGACTTAATTATGTCCCACCTATTGTGTTAAGGTGCTGGGTGGGAGCTAAGAGGGCCTTGCTAAAGTTCTCTTCTCTTAGGGAAGGAAATTCTGGCTTGTTATTTGCATAAAAGGCCAAAATCTCTTGGCATGTGTGCAGCACTTTGTAATTTATAAAATGTTTCTCGGCAATTATCTCAGTTATTAGACACTGTTCAATATCTCCATTTGCATTTCAAAAAATAGGCAATGGATATGCCCAAAGCTAACTTGTTCCCGGATAGGGTTGGATGAGTAGGATTAGTCACTTTCTTTTCCCTTCCCTTCTTTTCCTTTCCCTTCCCTGCCCCTTAGTTACAATTATTTTCATCTTTTAACTTATCTTCTTACTTCTTACAATAACTATCATGCTTTGAATCACAGAAAATACACACACACGCACACACACAGAGAGAGAGAGAGAGAGAGTCCAGAAACAAGTTTTAGGCATCTCATGATTCCTACTTAAAAATCTGTTGATGTTTTCATTGTTCAAAGGCTCCATTTGAAAATCTTTTGCCAATTCCACTGTGCTGAAAGATGCAAATGTAAGTGATTAATTTTCAAGTACCATGTGACAGTCCTTCACCAGAAATATAACCCAAAATGTATCCATCTATTCTCTTTTCGGGCAATTAGAAATGCCAAAATAAAGTGCTGAAATGAAGATGCATGCATCTCTTGTATATTCCCAACAGAGGCTTCTGGGGAAAAAGTGATGTTTCTGGGTCACAAGATACACATATTTTCAACTTTCTTGGGACTTGACAAATGATTCTTCAAATTGCTTGTACTAGCTCACATTCCCAGCCTTGATGGACAATTTATCTTCTCTACATCATCAAGAATGCTACTGGCCAATTATCTTTACAACTTTATATGTAGGAAACAATAATTCATTTTTTCTACTTTCACATTTCTTTGATTATTAGAGAAGTTAATTATTTTTCTTCTCAATTTTTATCATTAAGACTTTTCCTCTGTGCAAAGTCCATTAATATATTTTGCCTATGTTTTCTTCTCCTAACTTGTCTTTTTCTTGCTTCATAAACACATACATAATTTTGATATTTCCCTTTTCACTCTTAAAAATACCTTATTATGCATAAATTATTATTATAAAAGTAAGTTATATTTTTGTGCTTAAAACATACATTCTTGTCCAATGGCACAATGGCATTCTCCTATATTGTTTTCTGAAAGTTTCAAGTTTGGGGCCAAGAATTAGTGGCTCAAGTCTATAATTCTAGCTACTCAGGGGGGCTGAGATCTGAGAATCTAGGATTAAATCCAGCCCAGGCAGACAAATCTGAGAGACATCCATCTCAATTTAACCAGCAAAAACCCAGAAGTGAAGATATGACTAAAGTGCTAGAGTACCAGCCTTGAGGGGGAAAAGCCAAGCAACAACTGAATTCAATCCTCAGGTCAAGCACAAGATTCACAAAGAAGGGAAGGAAGGGAGGGAGAGAGGGAGGAAAGGAGGAAAAGAATTTTCAAGTTTTTCTCGTCATATTGTACTTACTTCTTCTGAAACGTTTTTTTGGAAAATTGTAAAAACAATACTAAATTTTATATTTTCTTTATCTGTGTGCCTAGTTAATGTTCTATAAAAATGAATAGTCCATCTTTTTTCTGCCATACTTAATGTCATTTATGCGTTAGACTAAGATTCAACCTCAATTCTCTTCCTAATTCTCTTCATTATTTTAACTAATCCTATACGAATACCTCTATTTTAACTATTATAGCTTCCTAAAAACAGATTGCACAAACTTCACTAGTTCTTTTCCTTCAAAATTACCTCAGCTTCTTTCTTTTCCTGTAGAATGTCTATAAACTGACGAGATATTGATTGGAGTCTCACTATAACTTCTGGGAGAATAACCATCATTATAATATTGATATCTCCTATAACTTAGCTCTTTTGATCATGTTCTGTTATTTTATGACTCTGTTTTATTTCAAGCCCCACAGATTTGCCTCATTATTTTAAAATATTTTATTATTCTGAATTTCAGGAAGTTGCACAAGGGGATTACAGTCTAACATATCCATTTAAGTGTCTAATGCTTCTTGATCGTAGTTACTCCTTCCATCATTCGCCTCCATTCCATATTTCATTTTTAAAAACTTGCTCTAATTACTCTTTAAAAATTACTCTAATTTCCTCTGACTGTGCTGAAATAATTTCTCTGTGACATCTCTAAATATTCTAGAGAGACAGCCTACTTCCTGTGAGTAATGTTGGTCTCAATTCTTCGATTTAAATTTTCATATTTTTTATCTTATAAATTAGACTTTGGGTCTAACATAATATAACATGTGTTGGTCAAAAATAATTGAGTATCATCAATTTTATAGGTCTCAAATGAATATTTGTATACTTTCTCAAACTTACAGAACAATATAAATAAGAGATATTGTAGATTTAATTCTTACTTTTAAGACATTTTAGTACTTCACTATGAAGCATAATGGATACTACAGGTGTTTAGTAGATGCCATTTTTTAGCTAGGAGACATTTACTTTCATTTCTGTTCTTAAAAGTTTTCAAAAAACTGGGCTGTAAGTAGCTCATGCCTATAATTCTAGCTAGTCAGGATGCTGAGCTCTGAGAATCATGCTTCAAAGCCAGCACAGGCCAAGAAGTCTCTGAGATTCTTATCTCCAATTAACCAACAAAAGCTAGAGGTGGAACTGTGGTTCAGGTAGTAGAATGCTAGCCTTGAGCAATAAAACTATGGAAGAGTATAAGGTCTTGAGTTCAAGCCCTAGCATTACCAGAATTTAAAAAACAAGCAAACAAAAAAACACAACTTTTTCAGTTTTAGTTTTCAGTGAAAACTAATATATTTCTGGTAGGAAACTACAAAGTATAAATATGTTTTTGAATGTGTTTGATATTCCTTTCCCCACTATTTCTTTCTGTTTACATTATCCTATCTCTAAGTTCAATTTGTTACGTTCATTTAAGATTTTTGACATTTTCACCATAATTAGCATCCAATTTTTCTGTTTCATGTTGCCTTTGATTTTTAAATCAAGGTTACAATATCCTCATCCAATTAATTGGAATGCTTTCCTTCTTTGCTCTGAAAATATTTGCATACGGATTATCTATTCCTTAAAGGGTTGGAGGCTGATGTCTGTAAATAGAATATGTCTAGTTTTCATTAGCATTTAGGTCAAGTAGATAAATTTCTAATAACTGACCTATTTTAGGAAAATTTTTATTTCTTTAGAAATCAAGTTGAATTACAATTTCCTAGAAGACTTTTCTTTTTTATTTATATCTTTCAAATTAGTCATTCTGTTATCTCTCCCATAAAGAATTGAAGTCTCACTAGTGCTTATGACCTCTGTAATCCCAGGGACTCAGGAGGCTGAGATTGAGGATCACAGTTTGAACCCAGCCCAAGCAAAAAAGTCCATGAGACTCCTCATTCCAATGGAAAAAGCTGGAAGTGGAACTGTGGCTCAAGCAGAAGAGTATTAGCATTTAGCAAAAGAAAGTCAAGGACAGAGCCCAGGCCCTGAGTTTAAGCCCAAGTATTAGCAAACACATGCATACTCACAGAATTAGAGTAATATTCCCTTCCTATTCTGATTCAAGATCCTAGAATCCACCAAGGGTAAAAATTAGAACCACACCTCTAAAGTGCCAAGGTGCATGCACACAAATTATCATAAGGGTTTGTTTTTCCTACCTAGAGACTAAGATACAGCAGGCAATTTTCTGGTAGCCTGTCTTGATCTCTATCAAAGGAACATTTTCTCTGAGCTTACCCTTCACATACACCTTCATGGCTCTAGGCAGGGGTAAGGGTCTCAATTCTAACACTACAACACCTGCCTTATGTAAGGACACGTCTCCCTTTCATTCCATGTGCATTGCACATGTAGATATTAAAACTCACAGCCTTCTTTGGCTAAGACCTTCATCTCCCTCTACCCACTAAGGCCTCTTAAGCACTAGCTCCCATTCTTACTAGTCTGTTTTTCAGAAACCTATTCATTTCTAATGCATACCAGCTCTCCTTTCTTTCTGGTAAACATAACTGTGTGTAGAAAAGTGTTGAGCAATTTTATAAAGTATTTATGATGGGGACTGAGAATACGGCCTAGAGGCAAGAAGGTTTGCCTCGTATACATGAAGCCCTAGGTTCGATTCCCCAGCACCACATATATAGAAAACTGCCAGAAGTGGTGCTATGGCTCAAGTGGCAGAGTGCTAACCTTGAGCAAAAAGAAGCCAGGGGGGCTGGGAATATGGCCTAGTGGCAAGAGTGCCTGCCTCATATACATGAGGCCCTGGGTTCGATTCCCCAGCACCACATATACAGAAAAGGGCCAGAAGTGGTGCTGTGGCTCAGGTGGCAGAGTGCTAGCCTTGAGCAAAAAGAAGCCAGGGACAGTGCTCAGGCCCTGAGTCTAAGCCCCAGGACTGGCAAAAAAAAAAAAAAAAAAAAAAGAAGCCAGGGACAGTGTTCAGGCCCTGAGTCCAAGCTCCAGGACTGGCCAAAAAAAAGCATTTATGATGTAGTTATCCATGGCAGAGCCTTCAAACTATGTACATGAATTGTTCTAGGAAATCAAAGTCTGGGTTGGCTCTCAAATCAGTAGTCTGGCAATTGGAGGAAATTGAGCACCAAGAATTTTTTTAAAACCTGGGAATATGCAGGAAACGCCAGTGAGAAAAACACTGCTGCTGGCTGAGACTTGATGGATGTGTAGAATTATTTCTACAGAGTTGCCGAGGTGGAAGAGCAAGGCTTCAATGTAAATTGAGCTTCACCCTGTGAATTTAAGGTCACTTCAAATGACAGCTGATAGAAGAAAAGCAAGCAGAGAAAAACCAAACAAACAAAAACCTCTAAGGAAACTAGAGTAGACTGTGAGAACTAACTCTGGAGTGACTGAGAAATGCTTGTCAAGGATTCCCAGAGGAAGCAAGGACGTTTATTCAGCTATGTGCCAGCTCTAAGACCACTGCCTCAGAAATGCCATCCTCAGAACAAGTGTCCTCAAGCCTTGCTTCAGTGTAATCAGTGCTGTGACAGAGGCAGATGTGGAAGTGGCTGAATCCTAGCTGGAAGCTATCCACTCCCACACAACTGAGGAAGCAGATATCCCCAGACAGAAGCCCAATCGCATCTGAATATTGACAACAGGGAAGAGGACATGAAGCCTGAGGTGAAATGAACTCTCTCTAAAGGACATCAATCTTGGCTAAACTTTATCCCTCGCTAAGTGAGCCTACTTGCCACCTTGAGAAGTTGGTGAGAAGCATGCTTATTCATGAAGTGGAAAAAATCAAAGGAGAAAAACCTCAGCCTTCCAGGTGTGAACATCATATTTATAGCTGAATGTGACCAAAATGATGAAATGGGTAGGCCTGGTAGGCCTTCCTTAGCCCTTTTCTTTTATATTCTTTTCTTTTCTTTCTCTCTCTTTCTTTCCTTCCTTCTCTATTTCCCCTGCTTTTCTTTCTTCTTTCTTTCCTTCCTACTCTCCTTCTCTCCTGCCACTTAAGCCCCACACTATCTTTGAACTGGGATCCTCAGATCTCAGCCTCCTGAGTGCTATTAGTAGGAAGGATTGCAGGTGTGAGACATTGGCGGCCAGTCCCAGTTTTAGGAACAAGACGAATTCAGACACACACTAAGGTATTTTGCTTTGTCTTCTCACTTTGGACCAAAATTAAAACTAGTACTTTATAATACTATGTGAGCTAAAGTCTTCTGTGGAAGAAAAACATTATTGGATGATCTAGGACCAGTGAAATTAATCTGTGAAATAAATATGATTTAAAACCAAGCTCTTTGAACATTTGCATCCAGGGATGAATAGCTTCCTTTTCTGACAAAAGGCCATTTAATTGCTAAGATTGAGCAAGTAGAGTATTTGAAATCTCTGCTCTGCAGCCCACTTAGCAGATTAAAACATCACAGGAAGTTATAGAAGAATAAGATTGTCTGTATTGAACATTGAACCCTATAGTTGCGTCAGCAATCAATTCTTCACGCAAAAATGCTGGAATAAGAAAATTTACTACAATTAAGTATTTTTCCACCATTATAAGTAAAATTTCTAGATTCCAGTATGGAACTTTCTTTTGTCTGTTTCCTACTGATCACAGTTGACTAGAATTATTTTCAGTTGAAGAAAGGAGTAATTTATGGTAAGGATGCAATATTTTCATTTCACATCCCCTCCCACTCCAGGAAAGAATGATTAATGATTAAGAAGATTATGAAGCTAATGAATCAAGACACTGTATATAAAGGAAAGAACTGGAAATTTTTGTATTCTAGTTTTCTGCTCTATAAGGATGGACAAGTTGGTTAGCTCTTCTATGTCTATAAAATAAAGACAGTAATACTGTCTTTTTGCCTTACCTTATGCTACTTGAGAACATATGAAGTAATGTCGTTAAGGACACAAATGAAAAGTATTGTGACCTTACAAGCAGTATGGTCTGGAAACACACTCTTGTTTGTTTTGTGCTCAGTCTGGGGCTTGAACTCTGGATATGGGCACTGTCCTTGAGCATTTCTTTTTCAAGTCTAGTGCTCTACCATTGGAGTCACCGACCCACTTCGGGCTTTTTGTGATTAATTGGAGATAAGAGTCTTGTGGACTGTTCTACCTGGGATGATTGAATGGCAATCCTCAGATCTCAGCCTTCTGAGTGACTAGGATTACAGGCTTGAGCCACCAGCACCTGGTTTATATATATCTATCAACCAACTCCTCATGTTCCATATAATCTCCTCTTCCAGATTACCTGTACTACTCATTGCAACTGCCTCAGCATCCAGAACCCCTTGGATTTTGTTTTGTTTTGAGATAAGTCTCACTTTGTAACCCAAAATAACCAGGTAGTTAGTATGTAGCCTACCCTGGACTCAAATTCACAATCTTCCAGCACCAGCCTCACTAGTGATGTGTTTATAATTATGTACAACCAGGATATATGATCTAAAACTGTGATTTTTGCATTCTAAACTCAGAGAGAACAGAATTCCACTTAGGTTCACACTTCTGTTTAATGGGGGAAATGCGCCTGCAGACCAAACGATAAGGGGAGTTACGGGCTTGTCCTCCTGGCCATGTTTCACTTAAGGATCAGCATCCTGTACTCCTTATTGTCTAAAGCCTTACATATTTTGTTCCATTTTTTGTTGTTTATAATGGAAAGGAAAACTCAATCCCAGCTATTCTATCACAACTGGAAGCAGAATGCCCAGGGAAATTGTTACTCAAATTTCTATACACAGAAACTATACTTTAATGTACAAGACCATCTGACAGTCATATACTTGCTGAAACACAGAAAAACATTTGTATTTTTTCCTGAAAAAATATCTAGGCAAAAACCTTTCAACCTCAAAATGTATCAAAATCCAATTGTGTTTCTAATATAACATCCAATAAATGTGAGGAGAAACCCTCAAGTTAAAGTTACCTTCAGATCATATAACTATTGGCATTGTAATAATATAATGCAGGTAGGAAATCAGAGCTTTGAGAGATTGGTGACAAGGCAGCCAGATTTCTGATGTAGCCATCACTATGGCTCGAGGGGTCCACTAGGAAGAATATTTCTCTTTGCTTGTATTCCTAGCACTAATAGTAGCTGTGTGTCTGTGTGACATGTAACTTGCCTTCTCTCTCAAGATCCCCCAGCTTCTATCAAGTCACAAGAACTTAGAGGACTCACCCAGCTCCCACAAGTACACAAGAGTTGAAGGTTTTGATGTTGATTGGGGAGACATGTCAGAAATTATCATTTTCTCTTTTTAATCAGGATGGCTGGTTAGAAATTCAGATTTATTTATTTTTTTACTATTGCTCTTATTGGTGTCCTGGAAGAAAAAAACAGTTTTCCAGGAATCAAAGGCCAATTCAACAACCCATGTTGTTCTCCCGTTTTCTGTCTTTCCTTCCCTGACACCTTACTTTGTCCCTCACATGGCATTTTGCAACCCAATCTACCTCACAGTCGGAAAATGATAACATACATCTGAAAGCTGAGGTTATATTAAAGTAAAGGCATTCTGGAGAAAGAAGAATGTAAATGCAGGTTAGAATAGTTATACTATATAGGAATTGATCAATTTTGTTTCATTCTTGCCATTGGTAAAGAAATAAAGCTTAAGTGTGATAAAAAATCATTATAAAAGTAACATCATCTTGGATCACTTGGAAAGTAAAAGACAGCTACAAAAGTTAACAAAACACACAAAATGGAGATAACACAAATAAGAAATAAGAGTAAAAATAAAATGTAATTGATATACTATAACAGACTGGGTTTGTTTCTTTTTCTGCAAGTATTAACTCATTGTAGTGCAGGCCCTGTGGACAAGTGAATCAAACCAGATATAAACTTGTCTCCTATTCTGGGGGAAACATAAATTGGCCTTTGATTCCTGGCAAACTGTTGTTTCTTCCAGGACACCATCACAGCAATAGTAAAAAAAAAAAATCTGAAGTAATTAAATAAATGAGCAAGTAGCTACAAATCACATGATTGCTATGAAAGCCATAATTCCATAGGAGTCTTTGGCAGGAGGGGCTCATCCAGCCTCAGTGGTTAGCAAACGTTTTCCTGAGTTTGTATGAATAAAAGACCAGAAAGATAACAAAGAAGGACCCATTAAAAAGCCAGCTAGGTAAACACTGGCATCTGAAAAGGCTAGGAAACAGAACTAGACACTCTGCAGGGTTTTGTCACTGAAAGACTAGAAGGTCCTTGAACAAGTTTAACATGTGGAAAGTCCTTTAAACAATATACAACAACATTCTGAAAGAACAAAATTCTGGTTTTGTATCCATGAAATAAAAATGTATAGTACTAGTAGTAAGTGAGGAAGAGTAGAATGGAGTTATTATAAAATACACAGTTATTAAAATGTATTATAAAACACAAATATGAAACAGACAATTTGCTTAGAAAGTATAGGTTACTACAAATAACTGTTCAAATGAAGAAACTGCTAGTCTAATGAAGTAGACAGAATTGAAGGAAGAATTTTCTATAAGGTTTGTAGGGGACTATATGACCTGAAGACATAGTTTCATTCAAAATTTTTAAAGTTATCTTTAGTTGTACAAAGGAGTTGCCATCTTACAAGGCAGTTTATGAATGCAACAATTTTTTATCAGTATCAATGTGTAAATAATTCTTATCTTTTTTGACTATATAAAAGAGTGAAAATATTTTCACAAGAAAGGTAGAAAAAGCTGGGAATATGGCCTAGTGGTAAAGTGCTCACCTCCTATACATGAAGCCCTGGGTTCGATTCCTCAGCATCACGTATATAGAAAAAAGCTAGAAGTGGCACTGTGGCTCAAGTGATAGAGTACTAGCCTTGAGCAAAAAGAAGCCAGGGACAGTGCTCAAGCCCTGAGTTCAAGCCCCAGGACTGGCAAAAAAACAAAAACAAAAAAATCACAAGAAAGGTAGAAAAATGATATAAAGGTCTCAAAGTAAACAATGCAGAATAATCTCATCAAGTAATAGAGTAAAAGCATTCTAAATTTACAAATTTATCAAATTTATCAATAGAAACTAACTTATTTAAAAATAATGTTCAAGAAATATGAAGTAATTTTTATCACAAAATAGATTTACTGTGCGACAAGGAAAGATAGTTAGTATCACAGAAAGGCATACTTTAAAGCACTTTAAATGTTCAAGTTTTATGTTATGCACATATAATTAGAATTTTAGAAAACAAAGATGGACTACAAAAATATAAAGATCAGTTATTATTATACCCATTAGCATTAAATATACTACTAATTTGATGAAAAAAATCTAAAAATCTCAGTTGATTCTATTATTTTATTACTGATAGTATCTATTTCAATTTCAAGATGTTAGAACAGGACTGTAGTAGAAAGTTGTGTGTGTGTGTGTGCGCGCGCGCATGCATGTGTGCACTTGTACACCAGTCCTAGGGGTTGAAGTCAGGGCCTGGGCACTATCCCTGAGCTTTTTGTGCTCAAGGCTAGTACTCTTACCTCTTGAGCTGCAGCTCCACTTTTGGCTTTGTTGTGGTTAATTGGAGTTAAGTGTCTCATGGACTTTACTGTCCAGGCTGGCTTGTAACCAGTCAACAGATCTCATCAGTCTCTGAGTAGCTATGATTACAGACACGAGCCACTGGTGCCCAGAGAAAATTACTTTTTTATCATGATAAAAATGTCTCTCAAACAAAGAAATGTCTTTCTTTTCTATAACAAAACTAAAAGTAAGATGAGTTTTTACTTCCATTGGAAGGAGAAGTATAGGAACTGACAGAAATTGTAATTGCACATCTGAAATGTAAATATTAACTGAGAGATTGACAAATGGAGAGAGCACTCGATGTACATAAGACTACATATATGAATATGTAAGTGGGAAACTTGAAAGGATGGAAGGAATTGATATACATAGGGGTGACACTGATCAAGATGCATTATACACATAAATTAGCATGTTGATTTGAATCCCTTTGGTACAGCTATTTAATGGTGATAAAAAGGATTTAAAATAAAAACAATAACAGAAAAAAGAATTAACTGAGAAATCACTATGGCAAGAGCTCTTAAGAGGCTAGTTATAAGATAAATATACAAAAACGCTTCTATACACTTGAGATTAGCTAGTTAATAATGCAAAAAGCAAAAGAGAGGATTCAAAATTAAAATTGAAATAGAAGGCCTTTAAATCAACCACTTCAATCAAACTAAACGGGAGCTATAAATAGAGAGCTATAAATTCTAACCAAAATATTTAGAAGTATCTACCCTATGGAAATCCATTGCAAGCCTAAATTAACCTTAAACACTTAATGCTAGATGTTTTAAAGTGAAGTATAAATATATTTAAGATATAAAATATAACTATATGTAACATAATTCACTGTGCAAGTATCAAGTAAGTTGTTGATAATAATTCTTTCATAGAAGTCACATGTAAATGCTTTTAAATGAAAGACTGAGAAACCTACAAGAAAGTTTCCATCTCTCAGAATCTGGGTGGAGCCAAGACATAACCATCCTGTAGGAAAGGAGCCTGCTTCATTGTTGGGAAGCTCTTTGTCCTACTGGCCAGATATTCTGATCCAAACTGCCTTTGATTTGAACTGCTTTCTCAGACCATCTCTGCTTGTAAAGGGTTGGAATTTTCTTTCCAACCTTAATGATTGGATAAAAGTCTTACCCACAAATGGAGACACTTTCCCTCCTTCAGATTATTTTTATTTTTGTTTTTTATATTTATTTTTTGTTTGGGATTTTGTTTGGTTTTGTTGTTACTGGGGTCTGAACTCAGGAGCTTGTACTTGCTTGGATTGCTTTCTTGGAGGATACTCTATCACTTGAGAAAAACCTGCAGCCAAAGATTTTGCTTATTATGTTGGGTATAGACCCCTTTGGACTTTCCTACCTGAGCTGATTTCAAAATTTGACTAGGTATATCTCAGCCTATTACAAGCATAAACTGCTGATGCCCAGATTCTTCAGCTTTTATTGTCCTTTTGGTTTTTTTCTATCCATGCTACTACAAAAGCACACTTACAATAAGCTAAAAGTCCAAGAATATGTTACTTTTTAATTTAACTATTATACACTATAAAATTATTATTGTATATTCATAAAATATTAAATAATAGAAATTTTGAGCTTGTTTGTTTCATGCAATAATTTTTTTGGATGAGAAAGAAGACAAGGAAGAGGAGAATAAAGTCTAGAAATACCTTTTTTTTTTTTTTTTTTTTTTGGCCAGTCCTGGGCCTTGGACTCAGGGCCTGAGCACTGTCCCTGGCTTCTTTTTGCTCAAGGCTAGCACTCTGCCACTTGAGCCACAGCGCCGCTTCTGGCCATTTTCTGTATATGTGGTGCTGGGGAATCGAACCTAGGGCCTCGTGTATCCGAGGCAGGCACTCTTGCCACTAGGCTATATCCCCAGCCCTAGAAATATCTTTAACGTTGAACTTTTCTGTTTTGGGGAAGAGAATTTAGGATTTGTTTTGTTGTCTGTGATAGAATGTATATTGTTATCTTTTATGCTGCTCTGTAATGATCTAATATTTCCATGGCAAATAAATTACAGTACTTTTCAATTTCTCCTTTTGCTTTGAACTCTTTGACAAAATCTATGCAGCTACCTAGCCATAGGAGTTCTAGGGTTCTAAAGAGCTTTCATGAAATGCATGCCCATTAGTGGCCCTGTTCTCTAAATATATGTGTGTTTCCGTGAGACAAAGAGGGAGATCAGAAGAAACACAGTTAAAGAAAAAGCTTGCATGTTTAATATATGTTACTTAGGTCCCAAGAAATAAGGTCCTGTAGTATTGTAGTATGCCACATTATGAGAGAGATTTAAATCAAAAGTACAATATCTAATTTCCCCAGTATCTCTTTCTCTGGTTACAGTTACTTGCTGTCAAATATGATTGACAGATTTTAAATGCAACGTCCTAGAAAAAACTAGTTTTATTAGAATAAAAATGTTTCCTAAATTTTCATTGTGCATGATTGTGAGTAGTGTGATGCATTCTCACACCATCTTTCTGCCTCCTTCCCCATATGAGTCATCTTTTCATCCAGTTTCCACATTGTAGGGGATGGCTGTGCCTTTGAGACCTAGGACAGCTGGCTGCTGGCCCGTCCCACCTCCTTCCAGGTTCTGCAGGAAGAGATAGCAAACCAGCCCTCGCCTCTCAGCGGTGAGCATGTGTGTCATGATGGCGCCAGGCCGAGCCAAGAGGTCAGGCCTCTGCGGGAAGTTCTGTGACATCACCGTAATGGACATGCTCATTAGTCTATTGCTAGCACCTGGCCAGTCCCTCCCCTTCGCTCATCATTATTGCTATAAGTCTGTTAGCCCCTCCCTTGAATAAACAGAACACTCTTTGAAGCTTCTCCAAGGTGTCCGTGCTAACCTGGCTTCCTAGGCGAGTATAGGGAGTGGGGAGGGCATTCTCGCAACCACACGCTGCATGGGGACCTCACTTCCACAGTAATTCCTACTGGGCAGAGGATATGCGTTGAGAGTGATAGGGGACCACATGGAGGGGGCAGATAGGCCCAGGATCTCTACATAGAAGGAGGTGTAGCGTTTAGCCCGGCACCACATCATAAATGCTACCCACCCATGAGTTATTTAGTAGTCTTCTTGGCTACTGATAGTCAGATGGACTATTATGGTATAATACTGCTGTGCTCAATAACCCCTAATTAATAATGCTCCTAAAACACAAGTGATGCTAGGCAATTTGCATATGCCAACAAGAAGCCATAAAGGACTTGCTTTAAATGAGAATGTTAAAGTACTTGACTTTAAGAAGGAAAGAAAAAAGTCCTTTGTTGAAGTCTGTAAGAGCTATAGTACAATAAAGCATTTTGAGGAAAAGAGACCACATTTGCATAACTTTCATGACAACTTATTGTCATACTTGCTCTATTATATTATTAATTATTGTTGTCTTCTCTTGTTTCACCTATTTTTTTACTTTATTTTGTGTGCATGTGTCAGGCTTGAACTCAGGACCTGGGGACTGTCTGAGCTTTTTTTTTGCTCAAGGCTCTACCACTTGAGCCCCAGCTCCATTTCTGGCCTTTGGGTGGTTAATTGGAGATAGCAGTCCATGAACTTTCCTGGCAGGGCTGGCTTTGAATCTTGATCCTCAGATCTCAGTCTTTTGAATTACTAGAATTACAGACATGAGCCACCACTTTTAAATTTTTAAATTACCTTTAAGTAGCTGTACAAGGGAGTTTCAATTCAACATGTTGGTTCATGAGAATAATGTATCTTGATCAATGTCACTCCTTCCATTGTTCTTCCCTATCTCTCCTACCCCAACTTCCCCTCAAGTTACCTAGTTCTATTTCTACAAATGTACTTTGAGTATTATGACTGCATTCGTCCATTCTTTTGCCTTATTTTGCCTCTCCATTCTTTTGCCTCCTCCCCCTCCCCGATCACTAACCATTTTAACTTTCTAGTATTCATTTTGTTAAACTGTATGTTAGTTGTTCAAAGGACTTACATTATTTGAACCCTCTCCCAGCTGTACCTAATTTATAAATTAAGTTTTTAAGTACAGGAAAACATACACAGTATATACAGAGTTCCACACTATTTGAGGTTTCAGGAATTAACTTGACTGAGACACTGAATTACATGCCCTGGAGACAAAGGGAGATATTTCTAAATTACAAGTGCTGAAGCTTCATGTCTGACAAAAGCCTTAATTTGGGGCTTTCTCTTTACCTATCAAAGATTGTATTTTCTCTCTTATAAAATGATGACAACTAGTAATTCTTACCTGACAGGGATTTTGTGAGAACTAGATGAGATCATACATTTCAAAACATTTTGTAATCTGTAAATCACCTCACCAGAGACTTTGCTACTAATCCTTCTCTCTCCTCAACAAATACTCCTAAACCAGCACATAATAAGCACTCAATATATACTTTAAAAAATCATTTCTTGTAACTTTAACAAGATTAAAAAAAAGCCCGAAACCCTTGCCAAAAAAACACATAAAATTCAGCTCATGGTTTTTCTATTACTGGTTCTCGCTCACAACCAGGTCACATTCTCAAAAAGTTTCTTTTCTGAAAAAAGTCAGCTGACAAGCCAAATGATTGAGAAATGGGTGCACAATCCTCTCAAATGTTAGATAGCACTTCCTATAAAATGTAGATGAAATAAAAAAATATATGTGCTGCAAACGATCATTTCTGTCCCAATCCTTCCCTATATGAATCCATGAACTGCTTTCAATTCTTGCTTCTCCTAAACTACAGAGGTTTCTAAGCTGATATGCTGTTGCTGCCTTCAGTAGAGGATAGAAAAGCCATTTCTTTAATGAACATTTGTAGAAAATAGTTTTTCTACCTCCTCCTCCTTCATCGAGTAGTTTCTAGCATTCCAACAGGAAAGGGACACAATCCTGTAATTTGCGCAAACCCAGGTATCTGAGATGACAGATAATGCACAATTTGTTTTTCAGAAATAGAGTTCTATCTCACAAGTTCTCTAGGACAGATTATTGAATTGACTTGTGAAAAGCCAAAAGAGAAGGGGAAAATGATTCCAGTCTCCCGATAGCACAGAATAGAACTATTTAAGTTACTGAAAATCTTGAGCTCTGTCACAAATCACAACTGACATTTCTTCAAAGTCATTGATTATTGGCTTATTCTAACTTGATGGAGTTTTTTAAATTAATATATCAAGTTTGATTTTCATCCTGCATATGTTTGCAGAGATGTTGGAGAAACAATGAGAACAGCTCATTGTACAATGTGCAACCCAGCATTACTTTTTTCATTTTTTTCAAACATCTTATCATTTCAGGATAATTATAGATTCCCATGCACTGTTAAATAATGCAAACTCATCTAATCCCTTTTAATGGCAATTCTAAGGATGGAATTCAGGACCTCACACATTCTAGAAAAATGCTCTACCACTTGAGCCACACTCCCACTTTTAGATACCATTGCATTGTACTTTCACATTCTAATTTTGGTTATAATCATTTCATGTTATTTATCAAACTCAAAAGGATAGACTCATTTATTTATCTGGTCTAGTTTATTTATCCCAAAGTTCCAAAAGTCCTTATTCTATCATTTACTTTCTGTTGGAAGGAAGTTCTCTAGCCATTCTTTGATAATTTCAGTAATGAGCCTAACTATCCCAACTTTTGCTATTAGGGTTGGAGTCAAGGAACACGTGGTCTGGGTTTCCTCCTGCTGCTGAGGAGGTGAGGGAAGGCATAAGATTTCCTCCCACAGTGTTGTGAACCAGAACTTATATCCAGCCCAGCTTCCCCTGTTCAGAGTTCTCCATTGATTACTTCTTACATTATTTCTCAGAATTTTAGTTGCTCTTAGAAGGGAGACTCAGAAAAAAAAACAAAAATCGTATATTATGCTGTTTCTATGACCCCAGCATCATTTTTTTTTTTTTTTTTTTTTGGCCAGTCCTGGGCCTTGGACTCAGGGCCTGAGCACTGTCCCTGGCTTCTTTCCGCTCAAGGCTAGCACTCTGCCACTTGAGCCACAGCGCAGCTTCTGGCCATTTTCTGTATATGTGGTGCTGGGGAATTGAACCTAGGGCCTCGGGTATACCGAGGCAGGCACTCTTGCCACTAGGCTATATCCCCAGCCCCCAGCATCATTTCTTAACAAAATCTTAAAATAGCAGTATAGAGATAAATTGCAGAGTACTTTGTTTGCCCCACACTCTTGTTTGTGTGTGTGTGTGTGTGTGTGTGTGTGTGTGTGAATAACATCTAGGGTGAAACTCATTTTCTCTGCTAACTAAAAATTAAAAGGCAGAAAAGTATTTAAAGCAAACAGGACACGTTTATTTGAGACTAAAAGAAAAGCATTAAAGCTAACTCTCCAAGGGGGGGGGGCCCAAAGATGACAGTTCATAATCCATTTGTTTAGACCAGCCACATATATGACCCCACCCTTCCGTCCCCCTAGGGGAGTACTTTCGTTTTCATTGGTTGAGTGTCAGCCATATGCCACCAGGGGTGGCATGATTGTTTTTCTCACTTCAGGACACAGTAGAAGAAGCAGGGAGACAGGTGCTCACCCATAGCTCATGCAAGGCTCCAGCGATGAGAGCCTTGAGCCTGTGTGGCCCTCTAGGACCAAGAAGAGCATTCTGCATGGTGGCATAGTTCTGCCTCATGTTAGCATTAGCCTCAGCCACCCTCTTCTCTCTTTAACATCCGAGCTAGGTTAGCAAGCTCATGTGAGTGTGTGTGTGCATGTTTGTGTGTTGGGTATATGTGTGTGTGTTAGTAAGAAATACTTTAAATCCAAAGGGTTCTCATAAAATTCTGCATTTCTAGCCATGTGGGACCTAGCCTGGACACCTATCCTACACAAAGATGAGGAGAGGCAGCACTCATAGGATGGAGTGCTTCACCACACTTTTCTCTTATTTAGCTCTAGTCTCTTCAGCCATTTAAATCACCACTCTGTCTCCTTGAGTTAATAAGCCCTGACTTAGCTCACTAATAAACAATCACCAACCTTTATAACTGCATTTTATAAACAGTCTCCCATAAATTCTTTTATTTAATCCTCACCACTAAAAACTGGCACTGTTTCATACTAGTTCTAATGAATAGGTTCCCTCACTCTCATTTTATAGCACACAAGAATAGGTTTCTAAATGAGGATGAGCCTTCCCAAGGTCATCATCCTATCTGCTGGCAGAGTTGACATTCAACCCCCATCTTTTGTCGTCCCTTCCAGTGCTCTTTGCTAACCCCCACAGCAGATGGGGCTAAGAGGTCATTCCATAAATAATGCCACAAGTTTATAAAGCTGCACTGCCTAGACATATGAATGCCCTTTCCCAAAGAGTCTTATGGACTCTTTCAGCTTTCATGAGTTCCCACCTACACTGTATACTTGCTTTGTCAGGCAGGTCAAACATACAAGCAAAGCAAAAGCCCAAATTACATGGAGGAAAACCTGAGAATGACCTTTCCAATCAGTATCTATTAAATTCACTGTTCCTGAGCTTGGTGAATGAGTATTAATCACAATGCATGCTCTCTCTTTCTATCAAAGCATTTTTCTTTGTGGCAGTCCTGGGGCTTAGATTCAAGTCCTGGGTGCTATGCCTGTGCTGTACTATGCTCTCTCTCACTCTCAATCTCTTCTCTCGCTCTCCTCTCCTGTGTGTGTGTGTGTGTGTGTGTGTGTGAGAGAGAGAGAGAGAGAGAGAGAGAGATAGTGAGTGTTGTGAGGTTTGAACTCTGAGCCTGGGCTCTGTCTCTTAGCTCTTTTGCTCAAGGTAAGCACAGTGCCACTTCCACTTTTTTTTTTTGAGTGATTAATTGGAGATGAGTCTCACTAGGACTTTTCTGCTTGTGGTGGCTTCAAATGACAATCATCAGATCTCATCCTCCAGAGTAGCTAGGTTTACAGGCATAAGCAACTGGTGCCCAGATCTCTGTACATTTTTCTCAAGGCCAGCCATCAACCACTTGAGCCACAGTTAATTGGAGTTAAGAGTCTCATGGACTTTCCTGCCCAGACGGGCTTCACAACACAATCCTCAGATCCCAAACTCCTGAGTAGCTATTGGTCACAAGCCACCAGCGCCTGGAGTTGATCAACTTTTAATCTAGGCTAATAGAAAATACTAGCATCTTTCAGACAATCAGAATAAGAAATATTACCATATGTGGTAAAATTCTCAGCTGTGTAGATTTGTGTAAAAACTATTAAGTGGCAGGAAAAGTTGAGACATTTAAGACCTAATGATCTTTATTGCTTATATAAGTTTAACCTTTGACAAACTGCTAGGAAAACAGAAGCTACCAGAAGCATCTTGGAAACACCCTGAATCATGCTTCCTTCTACAATATCTTCCTGGTATCACTGCTACAAAGCCAGCCAAAAGGCAGGTTTTCCAGAGGGACAGATAAAGAACATCCCCATCTCTGCAACTGGGAAGCAAGAACAAACTAATAAATGAGCCAATAGGTTCAGGCAGAGAGTGCACTGCTTGAGCAGAGAGACCCTGTGCTTGAGCTGAGTGAAAGAAAAGATGGCAGGAAGCCACAGCAATCAAGCAAATGCAGAGCCTAGAGGGCACTGTGGTTTTAAATCACAGCCACAACATCTAGAACTTTCTCTTCACATGTACTTCTCTAGAAGTTAGGAGGAAAATAATGACTTCAACCAACAGTCTGTGCCTTCCAAGCCTTGACCATAAATGGCCAAGCTCAAATACCTCATTCTATAGTCCATGTTGAACAATTTTAAAGGAGACAGTTTTAAAGGCTGGAGGCCGGCCTTCCAACCATTCTATTCAGATATATGAGTGAAAAATGTTTTCAGATATTTCCACCTCTTAACCATGAACTAGCCCTTAACCATCCTTCTACTCCAATTCTTCAGTTCCTTCCAGCAGAAGCTGAGACATCATTGAGTAGAGAATTCCCAAGAAGGCTATACCCTCTCTAAATTCTGGTGAATAGAGACCAACAGCTTATCCCCGCCTTCTGGGTACCATCTTGGGTGATCCTTGGTAAATGGATTCCTTTAGAATCAATACTGGATTGTACACATCATCTAATGCTCATGTGATCTTTTCTGCTAGTGTTCTCACAAGATAGATAGCAAGTCCATCCATATGACCTAGATACAGCTTCCTGCCTAATAGGATCTCCATCCAGATGCCATTTGTAGAATTTGGGTGATTCCTCTCTTCTCTTTCTATTTTTTTTTTTTGGAGGGGGAACATTTTGGGACCTTTCTTGGCCTTTTAAAAAAATTTTATTATCAAACTGATGTACAGAGAGGTTACAGTTTCATACGTTAGGCATTGGATACATTTCTTGTACTGTTTGTTACCTCCTCCCTCATTTTCCCCTCCCCCCTCCCCCTTTCCCATTCCCCCCGCATGAGTTGTTCAGTTCATTTACACCAAACAGTTTTGCAAGTATTGCTTTTGTAGTTGTTTATCTTTTTTTACCCTGTGTCTCTCGATTTTGGTATTCCCTTTCAATATCCTAGTTCTAATACCAGTATACACGGTTTCCAATATACTCAGATAAGATACAGAGATAGTGTAGGTACAACCACAGGAAGGGGATACAAGAAGATCATCAATAATAGAAGCTATAGTTACACATAGCACATTGAAAGTAGTTACAACAGTGATATAACAATTGTTTCCATACATGGAGTTCATTTCACAGCATCATCTTATGTGTTCATAAGGGTATAGTTATTGGGCTCTTGTGATCCTCTGCTGTGACTTGCCTAAACCTGTGCTAATTATTCCCTATGAGGGAGACCACAGAGTCCATGTTTCTTTGGGTCTGGCTCACTTCACTTATTATAATTTTTCCAAATCCTTCCATTTCCTTACAAATGGGGCAATGTCATTTTTTTCTGATAGAGGCATAAAATTCCATTGTGTATATGTACCACATTTTCCTGATCCATTCATCTACTGAGGGGCATCTGGGTTGGTTCCAGATTCTCGCTATGACAAATTGTGCTGCGATGAACATTGTTGTGCTGGTGGCATTACTGTGATTTTGTTTGTGGTCTTTTGGATAGATACCCAAAAGTGGGGCTGCTGGGTCATAGGGGAGCTCTATGTTTAGGCTTCTGAGGAATCTCCATACTGCTTGCCAGAGTGGCTGAACCAGTTTACATTCTCACCAACAATGAAGTAGGGTTCCCTTTTGGCCACATCCAACAATTGTTATTGTTAGTTTTCTTGATATAGGACATTCTTACTGGGGTGAGATGGAATCTCAATGTTGTTTGGATTTGCATTTCATTTATGGCCAGTGATGTAGAGCACTTTTTCATATGTCTCTTGGCCATTCTCATTTCCTCATCAGAGAAGTCTCTTTGTAAGTCTTTAGCTCACTTGATGAGGGTGCTATTGGTTCTTTGCGGTTTTGTTTTGGAGTAATGTAATTTTTTTAGTTCTGCAACACAGCAATATTCAAACAGAAGGTGATTTTTTTGTCTTAATGGAGAAAGTAAACTCATTCTATACAGAGTCTGTGCAGGAAGCAGTGTTAAGCATGACTTAAGAACACAGCCAAAATGTAAAAAGGAAAATCAATGGTAAGAAACAACATTAGCTTCTAAGGACTATTAGTCTATACTGCAAAGCCAATTCTGGGAGCCAGCAACACACATAAACTACTATAATCACATTAATCATTATAATCACATTAATCAGTATGAGATTATTCTCCATGGAAATGCCAACTAGCCTTTTTAGATTTCTTTCTCTTCATCTATACAAGAGAGATGGTTTTCATTTTTGCCAGACTCACTCTACTCAGCCCCAGTTTGGTCTGCGGCATCCACCCCAAGTCATTACGCTCTAACCAGAAAGCTGGGATCTACCAGTCTTGAGGGTTCAGGGAGGACTGGGTTGTGATAAGCTCCTACACCCAAGAGTAACTATGCACATTGAGGGCTAATCCATCTGCTATCCTGTTGAACACTGCAGTTTGAGACACATGCCCTCATGTCTTGAACTTCAATCAGGAAGGAGTCTGCCTCACTCCAGTTTCTAGATTCTGTCTTGTATGTACTGGATATACCATGCTTCCCAGATTTTTTGTGTGTCATCAAGCCCAAGTGCCCTTTGTCTCTTGGAATGTCTGAGAAGAAGGCCGGTTACCGCACTCTGAAGATTTTGTCTGAAGCTCAGTGAATCATTGAGGCCCCAGTTTGTGATTGTTGAAGCCCCACCAGGACACACTCCCCCTGTAACAGCCTAATCTGTTTTAGCAGCAAAAATGCAACATTCTGATGATAGACCAAATGGGGCCCACCAAGACCCATTGTGAAAGCTCTGTCCTAATCATTTCCTCTGGTGATTCCCCAAACACCACTGAGGAAGGTCAAAGATATAAGCCAGCTCATCCTTCCTGATTTACTCATGCAGTGCAAGCCCTACTTTTAGGAGTTGTTTGTCTAAGTGGGCTGGATTTTTAGTTCACATTGCCAGTTAATACCTGTGGAGTTGACTCTCAGCTTACTAAGCTCTAGGACAAGAAGAGAAACTCAATGGGCCTCAAAGTCTCCCAAGTTGGCAGTTTAAGCAGAAATCTCGAGATCTGCAAAGGAACACCTTTATCACTTTAGTTACTAGAAGAGAAATCAGAGCTGGAGAAGGAAAATGAGATCACAAGATGAAACACTGGCATCTCCAGGGTCACAGGTGGCATCCAATACTTCCCATAAGCATCAAAGAAGTGTCCAACAATGCTTTCCTTCCTTCTTTCTTTCTCCCAGAAAGGAGGAAGCCAGCAGGTCAGAAGGGATGGGAGGAGAAGTTCGAAGGCTTGATTGAGCCCCATTGTGGAGCTGTCTGGGAAGATCGCACAGCTGGGCTAACTGTTGTATTCAGCAATACACTTGATGGACTGTGCTTTTGTCCCCAGGACACTCCAGTTAGCACGAAACCCTAGATGCCTGAGAAAATTAAAGCCTTCCCAGACCCTTTCATAACACACCTGATTTCTGTATTAAATCTGAGGGTAGATGGGCATCGTATTGGGTAATTGCCAGCCCTGAATATCACCATGGGCAACAGGATTACTCTGATCTTCTCAAACAATGGAGAGAGGACAGCTCCTCCTGGCCTATTTAGGCAGTGCCAGGCATTAGTAACAGTGATGGATTAGAGGATTGCTGGTTGGGTCTGATTCCATTCATGTCCAGGCAACCTCACCTTATGCAGGAGGGTGGGTTCAGCAGTTCCTGACCCTAAGTCACAGGACTGGCTGGCAGGGAAATCACCTAGATTGACATCAGAACTGTCCCCAGCTAGCCAACATCAAGTATCAAGGGGGGAAGGAGACAGGTATGTTGGATATTACCCATAGGAAATAGCCAGGATATACATGGAGTCTACATCCTCAGATCTACAGGATGTACACAAGTCATATTTTCTAACCAGGCTGTTACTCGTGTGTGTGTGTGTGTGTGTGTGTGTGTGTGTGTGTGTGTGTGTGTGCTGGTCCTGGGGGGAAGGGGTTGAACTCGGGGGAAGGGGTTGAACTCAGTGCCTAGGTGCTGTCTCTGAGTTTCTTTTGCTCAAGGTTAACTCTCTACCACTAGAGTCACAGCTCCACTTCCATTTTTGTTTGTTTGTATTTGGTGGTTAATTAGAGATAAGAGTCTAATGGACTTTCCCACTCTGTGCTGGCTTTTGAACCATGATCCTCAGAACTCAGTCTCTTGAGTAGCCACCAATGCCCGGCTCAGATTATTACTCCTATAAGAAACTGGAGAGATTCACAGAAGTTAGCAGTATGTGTCAGGTTTGCAGCAATGGCTAATCCACAGAAACATAAACAGGACACAGGGGAGATCTCAAAGTCAGGTCCACTTCCCACAGAGAGCAGCACGATATGGCTTCTCTTCAGTAGGTCAGTCTATATCTTGGAAGGCAAATAGCCACTCAATTGACAGAGGAAGAGCTAAGAACTCTAAGAAACCCTTCCCTCTTTTCCCTAGCACACAACTAGGGAAACTAAGGGAAGATGGTAATAAGCAGGTCATATTTGCCTTTGCTTAGAACTTGTACTATAATCTCAATGTGGATATGGGTGTTGAAAGAGGAAGCAGAGAACACTTACTACTACCCAACTTCCCCTGCTCATTCTTTTCATGCACATACCTTGTCTATCTCTACCACTAGGCCATTAGTTCTATGAATGCAGAGACCTCACCACTCTCATTCAAAACTGTCTCACAGGACCAACAATAATGTCAGCAAAAATAGTTTGATTCTCATTGAATTCACATGGAGTGGACCTTAGAGAGCCTGAAATAGCATCGACACTGTAGGTTTTCTGCTTTTGCCTTTGGTCATAAGAATGGAGATAAGCCCTGACTCAGTAGAAACTTCCTTTTCTTATCATCTTCTTGGGCCACAATGATGGTTTTGAGATTCAATATGATCTCCACAAACAGTTCACATCTTGAAGGTTTGGCCCCTACTTGGTAGGCCCAACTGTTGAGAGGTGATTGAATCATGAAAGCTCTAACTTAATGAATTGATCCACTGGTGGATTTACATTTGAATGAACTTTACAGGAGGTGGTGGGAATGTGAAAGATGGAACCGGATTGGAGAAAATGAGTCCTTGACAGAATGCCTGTGAAGGGTAAAGCTCAACCTTGGCCTCTTCCTTTCTTCCTCTCTGTTTCCTGGCTACCATAACGTGAGTAGCTCTGTCTGTCACACTCTCTCTACCATGATGTCTGGCTCAAAGTAATGGAGCCACCCAAACAATTTGCCTTACCACCTCAAACTAAAGGCCCAAATAAATCTTTCCTCCTTTTAATTCATTTATGTCAGATTTTGTCACAATGATAGGAAAAAGAAAAGCCTGGCAACACCAGTGGGGGTTTAACAGAAAGCATGCTTCAGGCTCCTGAACAATAATAAGCACAGCATATAAACCTAGGACCCATGAGTTGGAAATAAATAAGGTCAGAACAGTGAAGCTGGTACCACAGAGCCCTCACATACACATAACTGAATTGCTAGGTCAGATGAAGGTATTTGTCTTACTCTACTCAGGCTGCCCTAACACAACACTACAACTAGATGTCTTAAAGAAAAGACATTTGTTTCTGTCTGGAGACTGGATGGTAAGGCTAAGGTGCCACATAGCCAAACTGTAGTGAGGGATCTTTTGTTGGCTTATAGAAGGCTACCTCCTCTCCATAACCTTGCCTCAGTGTGTGCGTGTGTGTGCATGTGTGTGTGTATGTGTGCGCGCGTGTGTGTGTGTGTGTGTGTGTGTGTGTGTGTGTGTGTCCATGCATGCTAATACTGGGTCTTGAACTCAGATCCTGGAAGTCATCCTTTAGGTTTTACACTCAAGGAAAGTGCTCTATAACTTGTGCCGCAGCTACACTCCTGGCTTTTTGCTGGTTAATAAAGGAGATAAGAGCCTCATGAACTTTCCCATCCAGTCTGGATTTGAACCATGATACTTAAATCTCAGATTCCTGAGTAGCCAGGAATATAGGTATAAGCCACTGGCACCTGGCTTTCTTTGTAGTTTTATAAGGACAGAGATCTCACAGGACCAGAACCTCACCCTATAATCTCATCTAACCTTAAATATTTCCATATCTCTAGTTACAGACTACATTAGGGTTTGGGGCTTCCACATAGGAAGGTTGAAGATACACAGTTCAGTTGATAGCAGTGGTTTTATCTGGGTGCCCTAATATGCTTATTGTCAGCAACAGGCTTTCTGTTGGATTAACTATGACATCAGAAGAAGGCAAAGGCCCTTCTCTCAGTTAAGAGCTGTCCCCATGGTAAGTGCTGGATAATTCTCAGACAGTCACTACTGCCACAATCCCAGATAGTCTCATGATCCTCCTAGGATAACTCATGTGAACTATAATTGGCAAAGTGGCTTCTATAGAAGGCCAGAACCAGTAAGACTCCTATTGACAACACATTGGAGGGTCCCACAAAATGATAAACGGCTGCCATTGCTGCCTAGAGTAGGAGGTGGGCTAGAGGGCTTAAACCATAAACAGAGGTAAAGCCACATTCAGAGATGACATGGAGAGACAGTGACAGAGCAGACCTTGAACCCTCCAAAACAACTCTGCTGAAGCCATGCCTTGCAGGCATTTCCTGCGGACACTGAGCAGCATGTGTGGGAGCAGCTTTCTCCCCAAGCCAGGTCTCTACAGCCATAAGGAGGAGTGTACAAAAAAAAACACCAGTGCAAAAGGACACCACAAACTGAACCAAACTAGAGACCTTGTGGCTTGCATCTGGAGAGTCTTCAGCTGGCCACCGTGGAAGCCACAGAAACCACAGAGAAAGGACCCAACAACTACAGTAAAAATTTTCTTGTGAGCCAAGAGTCCATAGGAATGCTAAGGAAGCCAAATAATGGTGACATCAAAGTTCCCTTGATTCCCCTCCTTTGCTTGTTTTCATGACTTTGTAGATGAGAGCAGAGATCCCCTGATTATGTGACCTCAAATATTATCTTAACATGACAACTATGTGAGTTGTACAAAATTCATTATTCTACCCAGTTCTCCTTACTGATAATTGCAGACTCTATGTAACTGGGGTTTCTACCAGGTTTATGCGAGTTAACACAAGAAAGGCCTGGCAGAAGCACCAATGGGCAACCATTATAACTCTATTCCTACTATGGCTAGTGCTCACATGCAGTTCAAACACGTTAGTACTGGAGGCAGTCTACAAGTATCTTTTCTATCTCTCTTACATAGCTATTTACATGTATGTAGATAGGTAGATACATAAATAAATACATAGATATGATAGTAATAGTAATATAGATATTAACACAGGAATGCATATTTTTGTATAGAGAAAAAGTAAATAAATGCCACTTAATTATCCTAAGATTGTTCAAAAAGCACTCAAATTTTGTAGCAGGGCTTGAAGCCCACATCTGTGTGACTTCCAAGTTGGAATTGCTCACCACATGCTGAAGAATCTGCTACTTGGCTTTGTAGCATGTACCACAGTAGCTCAGAGTCTCAGATCAAGGCAGGGTTTAGCCTCTACTCATGGCTTTCAGGGTTCAGATGTGCAAAGGCCCAAGGTTTCTGAAGGAATGAGAAAGCCCAACTGATTCAGCCTGGTTTTCCTTGAGCAATGTGCATACCTGGAAATAACAAGTATCATACCAGCCATATGAATCAAACCACAACTACAACTGGAAGAGACAAATTCTTCAGGTCTTGGTATGTTGTAACAACACAGAAACATTTGATAGAAAACAATCAAGGCCCCACTATTCTCCTTGAGTGGCCAGCATCTGTGTCAACTCTCAGGCATCCCAGACTCTGCTTGCTCTTCACATGTGCTTGGAGTAAAATTAGAACTTCAGGAGCTGGGTCAGGAGCAATCATTGGGGTGATTGAGGTTAGAAGAGTGGCAAATTAGAGAAAATTTAGGAATTTTACATATAATCCCAAACTCAATGACTTAATCAAGCAAAAGTTTGGGGTTTTTTTTGTCCATTTCAAAGGTCAAAGATTCAGCTAGCAACAAGGGTGGCATCTCCAGCCACATTCTCAGGTGGAAATGTTTCATGCTATGTATCAGGAACCCAGACACCTTTCTAGTTGTTTCTCCTTCTCCTCAGACCTTGGGGCCCTTGAGGTTTAGAGCTCTCTAAGAAAACTGGAAATCACATATGCCTTCCATCCACACTCCACTTTCCAAAACCTCCTACCTACCTTCAAAGGGAATTGGAAATGTATCAAGCCATGCAACCTAGGTAGGGGCAGGAAGATAGACCCTGTAGAAACCCTAAGATTCTGTGCTACCCCTTCTATTTCTTTAGTATCTGTTAAGCATGTGTAAAACTGGCAAGGACTGAGCCAGGCACCTGTACTCCTAACTACTGAGGAGGTAAACATTAGGAGGATCATGGTTTGAAATCAGCCCAGGCACAAAGTCAAGGAGATCTTAATCAACAGCTTAGGGCAGTGGCCTGTGTCTCCTATTTTTGCTATCAGGAAGCATACATTAGAAGGATTAAGGTCTGGACCTGCTCAGGGAATAAATGTGAGACCTTATTCAAGAAAGAATAAAGGCAAAAGGAGCCTTGGGTCACAACTCAAGGGATAGAGTGCTTCCCCAAGTCTTGAATTCACACCCCAGCACCGCAGGGACAATTTGGAAATGACTATTTCTCCAGCTTAAATTTTTCGAAGCACAAGCCAAACCACCCACAAAAGTGGAATTTTGACACACAAACACACAAATATTTCAGTGTCCTCTGCAGCCTCTCTGGACTCTGCCATGATCGAGAACAGAAAGCAAAATCTTCATGGTTTATTAATGTTGGATTTCACTACACTCAGTGAATGTGCTCACACTCAGATGAACTTGGGGTTGACTACAGGATATTGCTACCACCTACACACTCTGCAAGCATGCCTCTGGTGGTCCACAGACAACAGATGACCACCTCAGCCCTGGCAGGGAGACATGCAACCTTTATGGACTGGCCTTACACTTGAGAGAGCTCTACCACCCACCAGATGCAGACAGCCTCCTGTATACACGCTAGCATTCTTCCATCAAAGCTGTTACTTACCACTTGTCCTGTGATACCACAAGTATCTATTCAGTAGCACTTTCATGATAAGCACAGGAGTAGGTAGCAGAGTCTAAACAAACTAAAACAAGTTGAAGTAGTAGAACTTCTGGCCTGTTAGAGGGAGAAAAAGGAATGTATCAGAATATAAGCAGTTACAATCCAGCATGAGCCCTGTGGTGATGAGGGTGGGAACCAGAGCTCAGATGGGACTCCGAGGTAGGTTTCTGGGAATAAAGAACACTTTGTAGAAAACAATGTCTGAACATAGATCCACAGTATAAGAAGCCCTGTTTACTCAGAGGTGTCAGATCAGACCATGGGACACATAAGAGCAACATCCTAGAGTGAGAAAGTTTGTGGGGAGCTGCTAGAGATGACATGAGGCAGCAAAGATTCACGCCATGGGCTTGGCAAAGACATGGCAAGTCCTGTTATCCACAAGGAAAACAGTGCTTTGAAGAATTTGTAAAATGGAGGCATAGTCTGGTACTGTACAAAGATGGCTTTCTGGCTAATATCTGAAAGTCAAGAAGAGTGAGATGGAGAGAAAGAAGGCTCATGACGAGGCAGGCTTCGGCAGCAGGTGTAGAGAGAGGTGGATCTCCAGAGGTCAAGTTCACACTATCCTGACAACAGGTACCCCAGCTGCTGCATCTAGCAGGCCTCTGTCCTGGCCCCACCCTTCCTCTGCCAGAGTCACCCTACATAGTAGTTTCTCATTCATAAATGATTGATCATGATTAAATTCTAAAAGGATTTTATTTACACCAAATTCCTCATTTTCAAAATATAATTATACTTTTATTTTTATCTTTCTTCCAGTGGTCATTTATGAAAATTGTTTTTATTCCATTTATTATGGATCCTCTAACCATTTCACCTCTTTTCCTCATTTCTGTTGCATCCCATCAGAAAATGGCTTCTGTCATTTATATCATGGATCACACTGAGAGCTACTTTCTTTTTTTGTTTAAGATTTTATTGACAAGGTAATGTACAGAAGGGGTACAGTTACATAACAAGGTAGTGAGTACATTTCTTGTCATATTTATTACACCCTCCCTCATTTTTCTTTCCCTTCCCTAGTTCAGGTAAGCATATATACAATATCCAGTGTACCAAAATCATATGAGAATTACTTTCTGACATACAATATCACTCGGGTTTGAATTCTTCATTTGATTTATCTCGTAGTCAGCCAAAATACATCTTAGAGCAGCTTTTAGGAATCATAAGAAAGAGACATACTTTCTAAACCATTGAGTTTCTGAAAGTGTCGTTTTTTTAAATGCTTTCAGCACATCAACGACAATTTCACTAAACACAGAATTCTGGGGTCACAGCCTTCTCCATTTAAGCCCCTGGAAATGGCATTGCTGGTTTGGAGTGAAATCTGATGCAGATGGATGTTGCTTCCTTTGTAGGTGTTCTGTTCTTCTGTTGAGATGCTTGTGGGATTTTTTTTTTTTTTTTTTTTTTTTTTTTTTTTTGGTAACTGCTTTAAATCACATTGTTGTCTGCATCATCTTCCAGCTACCAGCCCACAGGCTACAGAAACACTGGATTCCTGGGAGAAGGTGAGACCCCATGTGGCAGGAGAAGGAAGTGCAGGTGCAGGCTCTGCTTTAGCCAAGTGTCCCCACAGCCTGGGGAGGGGGAAAAGCTTTCCATAATAATTTCCCAAGCTACATCAAATATTACCCACAAGCACAATCATACAGTCGTGAGCTCTGAGCTCTCATTTCCCTTCCATGAGCAGGACTTTATTATAAATCAATAAGATTTCTACAGCAAGGGCAAAAGTTACACGTGTGGGATTGAGGAAGTAATAAATTGAACCTTGAGAAGAATTTCTTTTTGGCTGTGTAATATGTTCTCCTCAAGGCTCAGCATCTCAGTGATAGAAGCCACATCTTCATCCCTGCCTACCCCTTCCTGATGTTGCCTCTGACCTTGTCTGAGTCCAGAACGAATTGCTGCTCTAAGGCATGCTCCTCCTCACCTCCAGCCCGGACAGAGCCACGTGACCAGTGTGTCAGGACTTAAAAAGCCCATTCCATAGAAATGATCAGACAAAAGGAAGATTGAAGACAGATCTGAGGCCAGAGGAGAGATCTGGGGAATAATAGTACTGATCTCCAGGCAGGGATATGATGACAAGCAGGTTTGCAAAGGATACCCCACAAGAAAACCTAACAGGTCAACAGGTGATGGCACCCCAGCTCCAGAGATGCCCTGCTACACTGTTTACAAGAATGCCCTGCAGAGCCCAGCTATGAGGATATATGTGGTGGCCCCTTCAATAGCCAGCCTCTGCTCAAAGATGAGTTGAAAACAGACCTAAAGTTTCTGCATGGCATGTCTAAACTGGTAATCAAGACTCAAAACCTCAGTGACAGCAGGATGCCAGTGGCTCACACCTGTAATCCTAGCTACTCAGGAGACTGAGATCTGAAGATTGTGGTTCAAAGTTAACCCAGGCAAAAAGTCCATGAAACTCTTGTCTCCAATTAACCAGAAAAAACTAAGCCAGAAGAAGAGGTGTGCCTTATGCGGTAGAATACCAGCCTTGAAAGAACAACCTAAGCAAGACCACAAAGCCCTGAGTTCAAGCCCCAATCCTGGCACACACACATTAGAAACGTCAGTTAGTGTGTGTTTCTAGACTGAATGTCTATGCCCTTCCAAAGCACACATGGGTTTTTGTTTTGTTGTTTGTGTGCTAGTTCTACAGCTTGAACTCAGGGGTTGAGGACTCTACCACTTGAGCCACATCTCTACTTCCAGCTTTTTGGTGATTAATTAGAAATAAGAGTCTCACAGACTTTCCTGACCAAGCTGGCTTTGATCCTCACATCTCAGCCTCCTGTGTTGCAAGGATTACAGGTATAAGCCACAAGTACCTGTCTAATGTTGAAGTTTAATTCCCCTAACAGTATACAATGTGGGCCTTTGTAGGGTTCCAGCAGATGGAATCAATACCCTTATATGGGGGAGGAAGGAGCGCCCAGCACTCTTTTCACTGCATGAGCCCACAGTGAGATAGTCCCACCTATGATCCAGGAAACAGCACCTCAGAATCTGTGGCATCTTCATGGGTGACTTCACAGACTCTACAAGGCGAAGACAAATGCTTGTAGTTTAAGTCACTGTGAACATGGTAGTTTTGTACAGCAACCCAAACTAAGAGAATGTCTCAATATATATCATCACACGGTCATAACCAAAAGGCTCTGCTCTGACATTGAAGATTCATCTATTCCTATGTCTCCAAAAATACTAGATTCATAAGATATTCATCAGAGATATGATTTAGAGATCAAATAAGTTTCTGTTAGAAAAGTTTATCCTAGAAACAGAAATTTATTCGTGTATGTGTGCTACATGTCATGTCTAGGTGACAAGCAAGACTCAAAACTTCAGTTCAAGCTGGACCCAATGCTCATGCTAATAATCCTAGCTACTCCAGAAGCTGTGATCTGAAGATAGAAGTTTGAACACAGGTTGAGCAGACAAATCTGAGAGACTCTTATCTCCAATGAACCAGAAAAAAAACAATCCAGGAGTAGAGTGGTAGAGTTCTACCTAGAGCACAAAAGGCCTTGAATATAAGCCCTTGAATTTAAGCCCCAGTACCAGCACACACAAAAATTTTTAAAAGAAAAGAATATAGTCCTCACTAGTCCTTAGCAGGCAGGGTGTCCAACAATGTCATACTAATAGAATTCCTGTAACTCCTACAATCACAGTCACTCGGGCAAGCCATATATGACATGTACAATAACAAGGCAGCATGACAGGTGTTCTTATTTCTGCTAAAAGAGATTTTAGCCTAGCTTTGCAATGTGGAGGAACCATAGGTGATATGGCAGAGAATGAATCTCAAGGATATTTTAGACTTAACTAGTTGCTGAAGAGAAGTCACTTCCTAACCAACAGCCTCACATGCACAAAGTCCAGAAATTATAAGAGTTTAGCAAATGTTAGTTCAAATACAGAAGACAAAGCAACTGAGGATAAGAGATGGAATTATGTAATAATAGACCACAAAATTTGTCTGAGAAATATTAAAAGAAAAAAAACCTGGGCATCATCAGCTGTGCTGTCAGGAAACCACTGATGAATTTTATATTATTATTTTTTTTTTTTTTGGCCAGTCCTGGGCCTTGGACTCAGGGCCTGAGCACTGTCCCTGGCTTCTTTTTGCTCAAGGCTAGCACTCTGCCACTTGAGCCACAGTGCCACTTCTGGCCATTTTCTGTATTTGTGGTGCTGGGGAATTGAACCCAGGGCCTCATGTATACGAGGCAAGCACTCTTGCCACTAGGCCATATTCCCAGCCCCACTGATGAATTTTAAACAGTTAAAGAATCACTAATTTACCAGGCAAGAACCAGTGCCTCACATTTGTAATCCTAATTACTCAAGAGGCTGAGATCTGAGGATCATGATTTGGACCTAGAAAAGGCAGGAAAGTCTGTGAGTCTACCAAAAGCCTGGAAGCAGAGCTATGGCACAAATGGTGGGGTACTAGCCTTGAGCAAAAAAAGCTTAAAGATGGCACCCAAGTCCTGAGTTTAAGCCCCAGGACAGGTATAAGAACAAAAAAAGAAAGAAAAAGAATCACAAATCTAGGTGACCTCTCAAAGTACTCTAATCTGAATGTATGCAATAACAGATTTCATTAAGCCGAAATAATATATTCTTATACATTAATTGAGCCATTCGACAAATATTTGCTAAATATAATTGGAATATGAACTAAATCACAACTTAGGGAAACACCTTTGGGGCAGGAAAAAAAGATAAAGGTAAAGTGATTTGGGGATGAAAACCCAATTTCCATTATTCAAAGGAAAACATCCCATCTCTAATGAGGGAGAAAAGGAGGGGAGAAGATTCAGAAGGGGCAGGCAAAGAAAAGCAGGATGCTGCTGTGTGAAATAGCATGGGCGAACACTGGAACGCTGTAGAGCTAAGAAACAAAAGACAGAAGATGAGCAAGGGGACTACACAGCACTCGGCAAGATTAAATGGGAAGCTAAACTCCAGGAAGCTATGCTTCAGGCAGTGAAGCATGTGAGCAACTCCTTCCTATTCCTAGCTCTCCAAAAAGCAACCCATGCACAACAGAGGCAATCCCTTCATTCAAGGAGAATATCAGAATAGATAGGTCCAAGAGAAGATGGACAGTGTCATATGAGCAGGGGTTAAATCCCAGAAGAGACACAAATGCCTCATTTTGACTGATTTTGACCTTCCAGACAGCCCTATCTGTTATCTCTTTTGCCTTTCTAGAGTGTTAGGGTTTGGGCCTTGTATGTCCACCAGTTAAGATCATGGGTATTTGAAGACTTGGTCTGTAGCTTGTGAGCTATAATCATTAGATGGGACCTAGTAGAAAAAACTTAGGTAATTTGGTGTATGGGATAGCAGAATCTCTCTCTCTCTCTCTCTCTCCCTCTTCCTCTCTGTCTCTGTCTCTCTGTCTCTCTCTCCCACCCCCACCCCGTCCACCCCCAGCTCCTCCCTTCTCTACTACATCTTTCTGCTATCATAATGTACTATGTCACCCCAGGTCCAAGATACAAGGTTAGGTGACCACAGACTGAAATCATGAGCCCAGATTAATCTTTTTTCCTTTTAGGTTATTTATCTCAATCATTTGTCACAGCAACAGTAGGCTGACTACCATGTAGAACAAGCTTGGACATGTGACTTGCTTTGACCAATGGGACCTGAGCAGATTGACACAGATAGGGATTCATCCTTTCAGAGTCCTTCTACCAGAATCCCAGTTGCTACAGGGACCCATTGGAGAGAGGAACCACGTGAAGAGTATGTAGAAGATGATACTCTGTAATGAGAGAATATACAGGAAAATACTCCAGGTGCCCCAACTGAGGTCTCACATAAAGGCAGCTGCTTAAGGACTGTGGCCAACCTAACACAGAGCAGAAAAGTCCTTATCAATTTCAGGTTCGTAACACATAAAGTTCTTTTTTTAAGACACTGGATTTTGCGGTAATTTAGCATTGCCACTTTTCATGTAACAATACTACTAGAGAAATGCAAAATAAGAAGTCCTGTGAGACTGGAACAACGAGGATACACTTGAAGTCCCAGTGTTAAACCCAGAAGATTTCCAGAAGCTGAATACAAACTAAAAAGAGGGCATCCAAGAATCAAAGAAAAAGAAATTCTCAAGATTGGTGAAAGATTATATGTAGACCATAGGGGCTCACCAACTCTTAAATAGGTTGGAAGAAAAGATACGAAGAATTTAGAATATCACATAGTACATAGCAAGGGATGTGTGTGTGTTTGCTCTAACTATTGATACCACTGTTGCTCAATGCTTCTAATCCATTTCTCAGGAGTTTTTCAGTGTAAGTAGAGCTTTCTCTGAGGGAATGAAGAGATTTTAGTCTCTGCCTAAAATCTAGCTCCATGCCCCTAAAAACCTATTTGCCACAGATGCAGAAACATGCCCCTCAAAGGAAACCACAGGGTGTCATGCCTCATTAGTTATCATCAGAATGATGACGAAGCCATGGTGATGGCAATGGCATGTTTCTCGGCACCCCAAGAAGAGGAGTCATAAAAGTCCCTGTGAATGCTCCTGGGGACTTGGGAAGACTGACCCCACTCACTGAGGTTCTTTCCTTCTCTGTTATCACCTGTATCCAGGATATTGTCTCCCAGTTGAGACTCCCATGACTAGCTACAGGTTCACACTGCTCTGTCAGGTGCGCCTCAAAGAGTTCCGTACTCTTCCTGGTTAAGCACTTATGCCAGTCAAACTCCCAGCAACATTCTCTCTGCCTCTTTCTTGTCCAAATGCAGAAATTCCCATTGCTCTATCTGCTGCCCTCTCAGTATACTAACAGCCAGCCCCTTGCTTAGTTGGTTGACCTAGCACCCAGCCAACACAATGGCATGAACTATTTAGTGTGACATACGGCTAGTGATTAGAGCTTTCCAGTAGCACCTGTACCGAGGGACATTGATGGCCAGGCTCCTCCTCGAACCCTGCTCTTCATCCCCCAAATGAGGCTCACACTCCCTCAAATTACTGACATCTTTATGTATCCAAGATAGGAAGACAAATAAGCAGAGCATGACTCTCTGTGGATTGCTCCCCTCCTGATATGGTCCTACAAATCCAGGCGAGGAAGTCTCTCAGCACTCAGTGAGTCCTGTCTCTCCAGCATCAGACCAGTCCAAGCACAGAGCTGTCCACTTCAAGAATACCCAAAGCTAGGAAATGGCAGTAAGAAAAATTTACCTCCTCTGTATCCAGCTTGTCTAGGGGATACAAGTGTAATAATATGTCTAACCCCACTCACAGACTGACTTGCAAATGTGCCTTGTCAAGGCGCTGCATGCTCCCCCTGGAATTCAGAGCTATTTCATTGTGTTCTTGTTGAGTGTTGGCTCAAATATCGACTCCATTCTCCTTCATTCCCAGTCAGATCCAGTCGGGTGTGCTAGATTGTTAACTGCTTCAACCCCAATCTGAAACAGTCCTGCAGCCATTTGTAGCAATCATTCATAACCTGAGAACCAAGTTGAAGGCCCTTAGTCTGGCCTTCGAGTCACTCCCAGCTCTTTCTCCCACAGCATGCATGGCTGGATCAGACAGAAGTGGATGCTCTTGCTGATGAACTCTAATAGAGGGAAATCTGCTTCTAAATGAGAAAAGTCCCTTGGTGCATTTCTCAATCCCAAATCAAGAAAAAGCCCTTGGTCAGGAATCCTACTCTGATCTCCTATTTCCACATGGTTAGAATTACACCACCAAACTTGGGAAGCTCACTGTGACATTGAGTACCCAGAGTCAGTATGGGCAACTGGGATACACAAAGCTGACATGAGCAGAGTAGAGACACATAAGACAGGTGAAAAGTATGTCACACCCCACAACACCAGAAGTACCACCCCCCACCCCCCGGCTCTTTTGTGGTAGCCATTTTAGTCCTTGTGGTTGCCTGCATCCTGAAACTAGGATAAAGGGAGATAACTGTTCCTAACCAGTCCCCAAATCATGTGTAGTTCTGTCCAACCATGACCCTATATACTCTTTTTTAGATTTTTTTTTCTTATTTAACTGCTCATGAATATTACTTGCATCTCATGAATCTGATTAATAACCCAGGAATAGGCATTCAACACGTGTATAACCTGTCAGCCAAACCCTAATTAGCTTAGTTACTACCCTGGGGAGAGTCCTAACAATCCTTTCTAGAGAATAAAAGTAGAACTAACCTTAGCCACCAGTCCTGAGTTGCTTGAATTGAGCCTGCAATCACATGACAATGCACTGCTCCTTTTGAATGAACTCTGCCTCTTTTCAAAAATGCACTCCTATTCTCTCAGATCATTTCTTCTGTTTTATTTTCTAATTATCTCTAAGCAATTGAAAAGAGGTGTTTCATTTCAACATGTCACTTTTTTAATACAATGCATCTTGATGGATGTCACCCCTCTCATTGTTCTCTTCTATCTCCCAAATCAATTTTTTTTCATCAAAACTACAATCAAGAACCAGACCAGTTTCTGGCCTACCAGTAACAGAATGAGGCCTACACTAATGTCTCTAACACCCCTTCGTTGACAATGTGTAAAATAAAACACAGAACCAAAAGGACTATTATAACCAGAAAGTTTTCCTTACAAACATCTGTAATCAAAAAGACAAGAGAAGTTCTGGAATAAACCTAACTCTTAAAATGAGTTTCTTACCAAAACTCAAGATGAAAAACAAAAAGTCGTCATATATAAGACGCATGATCAAATGTGCTATTCAGCTCCGCACTACTATGACAAAAGAGTAGAGGGAATCAACTTAGAAGAAGAAAGGTTTATTTTGTCCCATGCTTTCAGTAGTTTGTCTCCAGTCACATAGCCACATGACAGCACAGCCAAGCAGTGCATGACAGAGGAAGCTGCTCATATGATGGACAGGAACGAAGAGGGAAGAAGAAGACAGGTTAGAGGCCTATATCTTCTTCAGGGGAAGACCCTTATATTGTCTAACTTCATTCCACTAAGTCCTACCTCCTGTAGTTTTCACCATATCCTAGTAGGACCAAGGGCTGGGACCAAGAACCCAAGGGCTTTTAGGAGAAATGGAAGATCCAAATTACAGCATCAAGTAACTAAGGAAGTTTTCATAACCATAAAATTAAAGAATTGGAAATCTTTTCCAAAGTAAAGCAAATAAGATTTTTTTAAATTGCTAGATGAGCATTGGTGTCTGTAATTCTTGGCACAATAGCCTCCTCTCCCATAGTTTAGCATGCTCCTTTCCTAAGCAACACTAGGCCCATTTAGTGAGGGCAGTAAATAATCAACCTGCTCCCCCTTTACCATGAGATGGAAATTATAACCATATAGGGCAACAAGATCCCCTTAGAGTGACTTCCAGGCCTGGGAAGCTGCAGGACCTCTTATCTACTTTTGGGCAATAGCCATAAATTCTAGCTTGCCATGGTGAAGCCTCTAGGACACATATTCACACCAAGGTCCTCTGCCTCCAAGACGTGGGCTATAGGTCACCCCAGACAATAGACAGTGCTTCTTCTCACTTCTTCCTGGTAAGAAGGGGTCTTGCCAGTCGCTTTAATGGCAATAAACCTTTCCTTTGTTCTTTGTACCTGAGTATCTGCATGGTTTCTGGCAAAGTCTAATATATTCTAACAGTAATCTTAGCTACTCAGGAAGCTGAGATCTGAGGATACTAGTTTAAAGCCAGCCCAGGCAGGAAAGTCCATGAGACTCTTATCTTCAGTTAACCACCAAAACATCCAGAAGTGGTGCAGTGGCTCAAGAGGTAGAGTGCTAGCCTTGAGCAAAAGGCTCAGGGACAGCATACAGGCCTTGTCCCAGCACAAAATTTATTATTTATTGCTCATTTATTTATTTAGAAATTACTATAGAAGTACAGAAAAATGGATTGTTTTAATAGGCTATCAATTCAAGCAAAAAGAATGAAAAAAAATTATAAGAGAATGAAGAAAAGGTAAATATTAAGAGGAATTTCTGGATTCTTAAAGATTTCATATAGGAAAATTGGATTAGAATCCTTATTACAAGGTATAATTAAAAAATACTTTGGAAATTTAAAAGAGTAGATGTTGGGGATTAAAGTACAACACTATACTACTTAAGTTCATATAATTTTATTTGTCAATTATACCTTAGTAAATTTGAAGGGAAAAAGAGAAAACTAAAGTAATTTACTATATACTGGGAAAATTATAACACAGAAATCTGCATCAAAAATATAGAACATGGGCTGGGGATATGGCCTAGTGGCAAGAGTGCCTGCCTCATGTACATGAGGCCCTGGGTTTGATTCCCCAGCACCACATATACAGAAAATGGCCAGAAGTGGCACTGTGGCTCAAGTGGCAGAGTGCTAGCCTTGAGCAAAAAGAAGCCAGGGACAGTGCTCAGGCCCAGAGACCAAGCCCCAGGCCTGGCCAAAAAAAAAAAAAAAAATATATATATATATATATATATATATATATATATATGACACAAATTACTAGATCCTTCCTTATTAGGAGAACATGAATAAACCAAAATTACCATACCAAGGTGGTGCACCACTGTAATCCAAGCTATGCAGAAAATAGAAGAAGGAGAATAATAGCCAGGGCCAGCCCAAGGCAAAAGCATGAGACTCTACTTGACAAATAATCTGATTGGAGTCATAGAGTACTTACCTATCAAGTGTGAGATGCTGAGTTCACTGCTTAGGTGACAGAGTGCTTGTTTGACAAATGGGAGGTCCTGAAATGAAATGTGTGTGTGTGTGTGTGTGTGTGTGTGTGTGTGTGTGTGTACATCAAGCCAAACTTCTACTCGTAAGTGATGGCAATGAAGACTTTTTTTTTTTTTTTTTGCCAGTCCTGGGGCTTGGACTCGGGGCCTGAGCAGTGTCCCTGGCTTCTTTTTGCTCAAGGCCAGCACTCTACCTCTTGAGCCACAGTGCCACTTAGAGCTTCTTCTGTGTATGTGATACTGAGGAATTGAACCCAGGGCTTTGTGCATGCTAGACAGGCCCTCTACCACTAAGCCACATTCCCAGCTCAAAGACATTTTTGACCTGGAAACTCTGGAACAATCCCAGTAACAGCATTCACTACACAGCACCATCTGTCCCATTCAGTGCTATTTACTATTCCATATATTAATCTACTCTCTTTATCATCATTTTACAAATGAGACCAGAGAAGAAAGTGGTTTAAAAATTCTACCCAGTGAGATAGAACACATACATAGTACAGCCAGGATTCAAATCCAGGCCACCAAACATTTAACCACCATCCAACACTGGGCCAGTATTGGATGTATTAAATCTTTCACCACAGTGGTTGCAATGGGTTCAGGTTGGTGATCAGATTCAGAACATGCAAGAGACATTAACCGAAGCTGAGGTCCATGTGACAACTCTACCACCCCAAAGCCAAATGCAACCCCTGCAGCAGAAAGGTAGATAGAGCATCTGACATTTACCCTAACTTTGCAGACTGTAAGAGAATCTGGCTGAGAGAAGATGGTGCTCAGGGGTCACTCTTCCAGCAAGGTCAACCCATGGATCAATGTGGGCCTAGTACAAACTCTACTTACAACACACTTGGTGTAGCTTCCCATAAGTACATGCTTTTGTTCAATGTTCTCATGTCATGCTGACTCCATCTTATAAGCCCATTGCTTAAAAGCAAATCCCACAGAAATACAAGGGGAATAAGATCAAGCGTACTGACTCAGTCCTTACTCTAGGTGGCAGTCCTACCAGTTACCCCATGGAGAATTTTTTTTTTCAAATTTTTATTATCAAACTGATGTACAGAGAGGTTACAGTTTAATACGTTAGGCATTGGATATATTTCTTGTACTGTTTGTTACCTTGTCCCTCATTCCCCCCTCCCTCCTCCCACTTTCCCTTCCCCCCCCCCCAAGGTGTTCAGTTCACTTACACCAAACAGTTTTCCAAGTATTGCTTTTGTAGTTGTTTGTCTTTTTTTACCATGTGTCTCTCAATTTTGGTATTCCCTTTCAATTTCCTACTTCTAATACCAGTATACACGGTTTCCAATATACTCAGATAAGATTACAGAGATAATAAGATGATGCTAAGTGAAATGAACTCCATGTTATGGAAACAATTGTTATATCACAGTTGTAACTACTTTCAACGTCCCATCTGTATCTGTAGCTTCTATTATTGATGATGTTCTTGTATCACCTTCCTGTGGTTGTACCCATGGAGAATTTTTAAATTTCGAAGCTACATGGGAAAAGACCGTTGCCTAAAAGGGGTGAGGCTCCTGGACCATTAAGCAAACAAAAGAGACAAAAGCAGTCAGCCTTAGCTAGAGACTTATAAGGAGTCCTGATTTAGGGAAGGGAAAACATATACCAAAAGAAAAGAAAAAAAAAAAAAGAAATGCAGATGCTACAAAGGATTCCCTGAAATTTGAAAGAGAAGTGACAGGTCAGCTAATCAAAGGCTGACAGGTTTCTGAAAACATCATGTGTATTTGTTTCAAAAGTGGTCTTTGAAGGTGTTTTAGAAGTCAAGGACACTTCCAAGGGAAGTCAAGACAAAGTTACTCAGAGTGAAAAAGAGCAACAACAGAAAGTCTCTTTTGTCTTCCCTGGCAGGTAACCTGGTGGGGTCAGCCTGGCATGTGCTTAAGGGAAAAGCCATTGCTGCCATCCCAGTCCCAGTGACCAGTTCCCAGGTCACCCTTCCCTGAGGGGCAGGTCTGGGTGCAAAGGCTGTCCATTACATTTTATACATGTGAGATCGTTGAGAGGTGGCTGAGCATTGATTGGCAGTAGTCCTAATCTACTTGATCAATTGTATATATGCTGGATTTAATCCTTCCTAGCAATGGTCAGACCTGTGGGCCCAATTCATTGCTTCATCTGCATCAGAAAGTAAAGTTATGTAGGAAAAGAGTCAAAGATTGGCTGCATATATATGCAACCATGCCATCAAAATGGGTCCCAAAGAGAACAGCCCACATTGGGCTAATGAACTACTGCCATTCTGAAATTTATTTGTGTGTGCGTGTGTGTGTGTGTGTGTGTGTGTGTGTGTGTGTATAAAAGCACAATCCTATCCCTTTTAGCTTTCATTATTTTTCTCATTGAGTCTTACATCCTTGCATGAAATTAGCCTCAGACCATGATCACCCTACATAGGCCTCCTCAATAACTGGGATTACATGCATCTTCTACCATGTCCAACTTGTTTATTAAATGAGATCTTGCTAACTTTTTGCCCAGGATGGCCTTTAGCCACAATCTTCCTGATTTCTACCTCCCGAGTACTTAGGATTACAGGCTTGTACCACCACACACAGTGCTGGAAATTCTTTATTCAACTATAGGCTGCAGATATTCATTTTGCACTATCCCTTACCCCATTTCTTGTACTTGGTATTTAATACAGCTCCACCCATTATTTAATGTTTGGGTTATGGCTATTCTCACACTAAAAGGGAAAAGTTGACTACTAGCAATGGAGACCATACAGTCTACAAAACCTCTGTAGCAGAGAAAGCTTCTCACTCTTGCTTAATGAGATACTACATTATGACCAACCTATACAGACGGAAGTCTATAAGCACATTTGTCCTTATAGGAGAGACTTCAAGGTTTGGTTTGGGACCTACAGACAAGCCAACCTCAAACATGTGCAGATTGCTATATCTTATTTCTTGCCCTGAACTTCTATATTACCAAATATCTGGCCTGTCTCACTAACTAGAGCTACAATTTGGGAAAAGGGGAAGAGTCAGTCCTGGGGCTTGAACTCAGAGCCTGGGGACTGTCTGTGAGGTGTTGTTTTTTTGTTTTGTTTTGTTTTTTGTTTTTGCTCAAGGCTAGCACTCTACTACTTGAGCCACAACTCTTACTTTCAGCTTTTTAAGCTTTTTCATAGTTTATTGGAGATAAGTCTCAAAGACTTTCTTGCCTGGCTTCAAACTGTGATCCTCAGATCTCCCATCTCAGCCTCCAGGGGTTGGCAGAATGCTAGCCAATGAAAAAAAGTATCAAGTAATAAGTTGAAATCTTGGTCTTGGATCTAAAAAGAAATGAAAGAAAGTAAAAGAAAAATCTCAGCCAGGCACTGGTGGCTCATGTTTATAATCATACCTACTCAAGAGGCTGAGATCTGAAGATCATAGCTCAAAGCCAAACCCCTTTAGGAAAGTCCCTGAGACTCCTATTCCCAATAAAAGACTGCAAAAAAGCTGAAAGTGGCACTGTGGCTCAATTGGTAGGGCATTACTTTCAAGCAAAAAGGAGGCCCAGGGACAGCACCCAAGCTGGGAGTTCAAGCCCCTGGACCAGCAAAAAAATAAACAAAAATAAGAATCTAGCCTCCTGAGTAGTGCTCGTTCAGCTACTTCATTATTTGTAGTTGTTGTTGTATTATTATCTTTAAGTAGTTGTACAAAGGGGTTTCAATTCCACACATCAGTTTGTGAGTACAATATTTGGAACTCTCCTTCATATCTCCCAACCCCACCCACCTCATCAAGTTTCCAGGTTCCATTTTTACACATGTACTTTGAATACTATGGTTATGTTCCCCCACCCTTCCTCTCTCCATTTACTTGCCCCACCCTTGGATTCCCCCTCCCTGACAAAACACATTTCAGCTTTCCAGTATTTAATTTGTTAAACTGTTAACCAAACAAATAAAACCTGTCATTTGGTAGGAAGAGTTATAGCCTTGGAATCCTCTCCTGGGAAAAATCATACTTTATAAGTTTATCTATATAACTCCGTTTATATAGTATAACATCTCTTCACATAGCTATAGAAGGTTTTATACCTATAAAAGGGATGAACATGATGATATGAATATGTGGGCTAGTGAGGTGTTACCTAATTGTGAAAAATAGGTTATTATGTAGGAGCATAATTATTATAAACAAAGTTCGAAGTCACTACCCTCCCCTTACTACCTGAGTGCTACAATTTAGTTCTTAAATGTCCTCCAAAGTTCATTTGTTCAAGGCTTTGTCCCCAGAGTGACACTACTGGGAGGAAGTGGAACCTTCAGGAAGGGAATCCTGGGAGAAGTCCTAGGTCCCTGGGGATGTACCCCCCCTGAAGGGGTTGGTGACAACCCAGCTCTTTCTTTTTCTCTCTTTCTATTATCTGACTCTAGACATGAACAGTTTTGTTCTACCCTGTACTTTGATCACATGTGTTAACTCAAAGGTACAGGGCTAAGTGATTAACCAGGACCCTCCAAAATCTATAAGAATCAACTTTTTTTTTCATTATAAATTGATTTGTCTCAGGGATTTTATTGTAATGACAGCTGAGTAACATGACCAAGCCTTATCCTGGAATTATTATGTATCAGTCTCACTTCCTGCTCTGTCCTTTCATTCTACAAAAGTGTCCCTGTTTTTACGCATCCCAGTTATACAGCAGCATCTCCCTCTGTCTGTACCAGTCATCAGCAAGCACTAAGCCTCTCTCACAAGCTGCTCTCTCTGGAGCACTTCTTGCTCTCTTTTTTTCTGGGATCTCCCTGGGGACAGTCAAGGGGTGGGTTCCAGTAAGTTCATAGTAAATCAAAGCTGTCGTTCTTACCTCCCTGAACATAAACCTTCTGACTCTTTTTTTCTTTCTTTTCTACTTTGCTTCTGTTTTTGAAGTACTAGGGCTTGAACTCCAAGTGATACATTCTTGTTAAGCTTGCTTACCCAAGACTAGTACTCTACTACTTGAGCCATGCTCTAGGTATGTCTTTTCTGGTTATTTTAAACATAGATTCTTATGGATGTTTCTGCTTGGGTTAATTTCAAGCCAGGAACCTCCAATTTTAGCTTCCTGAATAGCTGGGGTTCTAGGCTCTGATTATTTTCTTAATAGGTCATGGAAAGTCTTGAGTTTTTTTATCCTTTACCACAGAACATATGATGTCCAAACTTCAGGCAGATATCATAGAAAACTAGTAGGTCCACCCCAGTGTCTTTGAGATCTAAGTGAGGACTTCATGTCAATATTCTCTCCCCTGACTGGTGTAGTTCACACTCATGCCTATTACATGTAGATGCTGCTTTCAGGGTATTGACCTGGTTCCAGCTGATATAGTGAGAAAATTCTTACAGTTCCTTTGCTGTGTAACTTTCTTCCTTCCTTACAAGAACCTGAACTGCTTTGTTTAAAACATGCCAAGACAAAACCCTTGCTGTCAGACTGGAGACAGTGGGAGGCTAGATTGTGAACCTATTCCTGGCAAGGTCTGTGATCAAGGAAAGATGACTGTGTTCTGGCAAAGACAACTGTGTTCTTGGCTTCAGCTAGCCAAGACATTTCTGTACTACTGGTGGCTTAAGATGTTATGTTCAAATTAATGCACAGCTTAACCAAACAAATGTAGATGCTGAAATATGCCTTGACTGGGGTTTAAAGGCAGGAGGTTGGCAGAATGGAGAGAGGAAAGATGTACCAATACAGCCATAATATTCAATGTGCATAAATGGAAACGGAGGCGAGAAGAGATACGATACATGGGAGTAGTGGAGCACAATGGAAAGGGGAAACTCTGACCAAGACACAGGTCAGAAGTAAATGAACATGTTCAACTGAAACCCCTGTACAATTATTTGAAGATGTATTTTTAAGTGATATTAGGCTTACTGAAACAAATAAGCCTAGCTCTTAGACATCCTGTCTTTCCTTCAAAACACTGACTCTGACACATCTCCATAGTCAACCTCCTTTGGGGCACTGCTCCCATGTGACCAGATGCCCAGCACAGTGTTCCCACAGCTGTCAGGTACCTGCATCTTCTATAAATCTGTCATGGATGCCCTCTTGCTTTCCCAAGGTGTCTGCAAATGACAGCTAACTGTCCTCTTAAATTCAACTTGAATTTCATTTTCTTTCTTTAGTTAATTTTCTTCTTTGCAAGGCCCCTAATTCCACTGTGAATAGCCAACTAACACTGAAGTACTTGTAATTATCACTGGCCAAAGCTTATCAGGCTCATCAGCCACTTCTTCTTCCAACTGGTCCTCCTGGCCACAGTCACTGTGACACCAGATGCAGTCCAGGTAGTGTTAGGGCCCAGCAATACATTTCATACTGACTTCAGATAAAGGGGGAAATCACCTCAAAGCACTCCCAAAAGGTCTCCTCTCCAGGATCAGCCATGGTACCAATTGTCTTCATCCCAGAACACAAGCCTGAGGTGAAGTGCCTAAGCCAATTCTTTACTGGAATCAGCAATGCCAAGGAAGCAGGAGTGTAGAAAGTGGAAAGTGTACAAGTACAGCGTGGAAGAAATACAAAGTAGTTTATTACTGATCTGGAAACAGCTTCATAAGAAAACAGACCTAGCTGTTCATCACATGGGACATCTCCAGAGACACTGTGTAGACTCACTGCAACTGGAAAACATTCTTCAGGGAAAAGCAAGGTGAATAATGTATGGGAAGAACAAGGTGAAGGATGTATGTGCTGATTCCTTGTCATCCCCTGTTCAATGGTGTTGATGGTGAATGTGTGCCACAAGGTATTCCTGGACAGCCCCCGAGGAAACATGAATCTCTGTATCAAGTTGGGCTTGCCATTGGGACCACCACAGCATTGGAGAAATACCAGAGCCCAGCCTTGGTCTCCAGGAGCCCCTGGAGGAAGCAAGTCAGCCTGAGCCTCTGAAGGAAGCAGGTCAGCATGTGTGGATCTATTAAGTTATGACTTAGCTTCCATTATCCTGATGCTTGGGGAGTTTCATTTTGCAAACATCCAGGCAACTTTAATAGTAACTACTCCCGATGAAGATGACAGCAAATTCTGCTACTTGGACTCAAAGTAAGATGGAATGTTTGGCATGATACTCTTTATAGCATTAGAATAATCATAGTTTTAAACACATATTAAGCTGCTCACTTATTAATTATTTGCTAAATAATTAATTTATTGACATATTAATGTTCCAGATGGTGCTTTGAATATTACAGACATAAGAGTAGCCCCTCTTCTGTGAGAGATGTGTTTTAAAACCTTCAGTAAATGCCTAAAACAAGAAATTGTAACCAAATCCTATATATAATACATTTCCCCTGTCTACACATACCAATGACAAAGATTAATTCATAAATTAGGCATGATAAGAGATGAAAAACAAACCCATATGAACAAAATAGGAGAGTTATAACAATACATTGTAATAAAATTGCCAGCCTCACAACTGTCACATTTTGACACATTATTCTGTAAGTTTCTTGAATATATCTGTTCTAACACACAATAGTCATTCCAATATAATGATAGGAGCTTCAAGGTAACTAACAAGTGGATAAATGTGGATACAAATAATGATCCATCTCTGAGGTAGGACACAACAACATTGTACAAGACTTTATCACACTACTCATGGTGGCATTCAATTTTAAAAGGGTTACAATAATTATTTCTAGAATTTTCCATTTAAAGTTACATTTGATATACAGAGCAAATCTTGGGATAATGAAGGACTGCTATTTCATTCATTACACATCCATTAACACAAAGGATATTATTGCTAATCTGCTTTTAGAAATGAGTAAAAAGAGATTCAAACTGAGCACATATAACTAGTATACTAGTTATGGAACTGGAAGCCTAAGCATGTGCTAACACTAAGGATTTTCCAGATTCTATGTGAATATTCAATTGTTTGATTATGATGGTATAATTCAGATCTTACAGAAGAACAAAAAATCAATTAAGTGAAAAGAAAATGAAGCCAGACATGGGTGCCTAGTCCTAGTTATGAAGGAGGCTGAGATCTGAGGACTGCAGTTTGAAGCCAGCAGGACAGGAAAGTCTATGAGATTCTTGTTTCCAATCAAGCATCAAAAAGCCAGCAGTAGTACTGTGACTTAAGTGGTAGAGCACCATCCTTCAGCAAAACAGCTAAGAGACAATGCCCAGGCACTGAGTCAAGCCTCATTCCTGCCCAAAAAGAAAAAGAAGTAGCAAGTATGCCAAGTGCACCTTTACAAGGGTCTGTTTAAGTTGACTTTCCTTTGACTTTGTCCCTGACACTTACCAGAGTTTCGCTGTTCTTGCTAGGGACTCTGGATCTGGAGGCTTATCATAATGTAATTACTGGCATTTAACTACCCAATGAATGCAACACAACCTGGAATTCCACAGGCTGTGATTGAAAGCTTGCTTTCTGCTCTTAATTACCTTGCACTGTGGCAATGACACATTAAAGGCTTTTGAGACTTAAGAGTCATCAAGGTGAAATATTGAAGATAATTTCTGCCAGCCACAATCTCCTCAGGGACATGTTCTTAACACTTTCTTTTCCTGCTTTCTCTAAGCTAAAGAGAAAAGAAAAAGACCGCACTTCATCTTTTCTAGGGTTCAACTCAAAATGTCTGTATCCAAACACTGGAAATATCTGTAATAAAAAAAAAACCTATCATGAAATTTTGGCAATTAAAACTCCCAAAATCCCCTTTACATTTCTTAGTTACAAAAATTAAAAAGGAGTTTGTAATTTCCTTGGTTTCTTTCTTGGTGCCTATACTAAAGCTTGAACTCAGGGACTAGGTGCTATCCCTTAGCTTTTTTATTCAAGGCTGGTGTTCTATTATTTGAGCCATACCTCCACTTTTGGCATTTTACTAGTTAATTCGAGGTCAGAATCTCTGGGATTTTCTTTCCCAGGCTGGCTTGGAACCAGGATCCTCAGATATTAGCCTCCTGAGTAGCTAGGATTACAAGTATTAGCTACCATCACACATCTTGATGCTCTTAAAACATGAAATGTTTCTTGAAGCCTGAATGGAAAACAGAACAACCAGAGCAGCCTGCTCTACAGGAGGTTTGATTCCTGTACTTTGAATCCTAATGACTTCAGAGTAACTCAGGAAAGGACAGCAAGACACTTTGCCAGGATACTCCAGGGTTTTAGGCTATATAGCAAAATGCATAGACTAAGTGGCTTACAAACAATATTTTTTAAAATAATTACTTATTTATTGTCATAGTGATGTACAGAGGGGTTACAGTTTCATACGTAAGGCAGTGGGTACATTTCTTGTACAATTTGTTATCTCCTCCCTCATTTCCCCTTCCCCTTCCCCCTTTCCCTCTCCCCCCATGAGTTGTTCAGTTGATTTACACCAAATGGTTTTGCAAGTATTGCTTTTGTTGTCGTTTGTCTTTTTATCATTTGTCTCTCAATCTTGATATTCCCTTTCACTTCCCCAGTTCTAATACCAGTATATACAGTATCCAGTGTACTCAGATGAGATACAGTGATAGTGTGGGTACAACCACAGGAAGGGGATACAAGAAGATCATCAAAAACTGCAAAGAACCAACAGGCCCCTCAACAAGTGGGGTAAAGACTTAAAAAGAGACTTCTCTGATGAGGAAATGAGAATGGCCAAGAGACATATGGAAAAGTGCAATATATCACTGGCCATAAATGAAATGCAAATCAAAACAACATTGAGATTCTACCTCACCCCAGTAAGAATGTCCTTTATCAAGAAATCCAACAATAATAAATGTTGGAGCGGATGTGGCCAAAGGGAACTCTACTTCATTGTTGGTGGGAATGTAAACTGGTTCAGCCACTCTGGAAAGCAGTATGGAGATTCCTCAGAAGGCTAAACATAGAGGTCCCCTATGACCCAGCAGCCCCACTTTTGGACATCTACCCAAAAGACCACATACAAGAACACACTAAAGCCACCAGCACAACAATGTTCATCGCAGCACAATTTGTCATAGCTAAAATATGGAACCAACCCAGATGACCCTTACTAGGTGAATGGATCAGGAAAATGTGGTACATATACACAATGGAATTCTATGCCTCTATCAGAAATAATGACATTGCCCCATTCGTAAGGAAATGGGAAGGACTTGGAAAAAATTATACTAAGTGAAGTGAGCCAGACCCAAAGAAACATGGACTCTATGGTCTCCCTCATAGGGAATAATTAGCACAGGTTTAGGCTAGTCATAGCAGAGGATCACAAGAGCCTAATAGCTATGCCCTTATGAACGCATATGATGATGTTAAGTGAAATGAACTCCATGTTATGCAAACAAGGGTTATATCACTGTTGTAATCACTTTCAACATGCCATGTGATACCGTAGCTTCAACCTATTACTTTTCAAAGACACAAACTTGAAGACCATAGTAGCTCATGATGCTGGTTATATTCATTTCCAACTCACTCACCATGTCCTTATCCAGTAAACATAATGCCTAAAAGCCAGGAGTATGAGTCAGATTTGCTTCAAATTAAAGCTAGGTAATCAAATGGGAGTGAGATTTCTCCAAAGTGTAATTGGATGTGAGTAGGACTCTAAATATGGGATGGGAGAGCTACATACTCCCAGCTTAGCAATGAATCACATTTTGAGGTGGCTGTAGTGACTGAAAGAAGTTCAACTGAATAGAAGAATAGATCCCTGGATATTTCACCCCAAAAAGCCATGCCTTTTTCTTGAGAAACCCAAAGAGTTAAAAAAATTAATCTTCAAATGGGTATACAAAGAGGTCACAATTTAGTGTGTCCATCCATGTGTTCCATGATTTAGACCAGAGTACCACTTCCATTATTTTCCCCCATTCCCTTATCCTTTCCCATGGAGTAATATTATGTTTCTCATTTCCTTTTTCACAAATGTGCATTGAGTGTTATAACTGTATTTGCCCTGCATTCCCCTTTCCCATTCATCCAATTCCCTCTAAGTTGCCCTGGGCCCATTGAAACTGTGTTTCAACTCAAACATTTTGTCAAACTCTTTGTTAGTTGTTCAACTGGTTTACTCAATAGAATTTCAAGTCTGCATATTGCTATACTTCAGTCAACTTGATCGTGTATTTTAGTATTTTCCCAAACACAGGGTGTTTGTTTAAATGGAGGTTCTATTAGGGGTCTAAGATCCACATATGAGAAAATACACACCCTTTTGTATTTTGGGGCCTGACATTCCTTTGTTCAGTATGAATTTTTTACAGATCCACCCATTTCCCTGCTAATGACAGTTTTGTTCTTCCTAGTGGCTGCATGTAACTCCATTGTGTAGATGGATGGATGGATGGATGGATGGATGGATGGATGGATGATAGATAGATAGATAGATAGATAGATAGATAGATAGATAGATAGATAATAGACAGACAATAACATTTTTTTCATTTTTCCATTGTAGGACATGTAGGCTGTTTCCATAATTGGCTATTGTGAACAGTGCTGCAATGAACATGGGTTTGCAATTATAAATTTTGATTGCTAACCAGGGACCAAGTTTTCATACCTGTAGCATAATGAAGTATTATCAGAACTGCTGATCCTAATTGAAAGCCAACAAAATCCCTTTGCTGATAAAACTTAAAATAAGGTAGGAGTTAACAAGCGTTTTCTGTAAAGGAACATATAGTAAATAATTGAGGCATTGAAGGCCATATATGGTCTCTCTTACCTCTAATGCAGCCATTATAAATGAATAATGATGGCTGAGATCCAAAAAAAAAAAAATCTTTACTCATGAAATCAAGGAGCTGGTAGGTTTTGGCTCCTAGGCCATAGACTGAAAGTCCCAGATAGAAGGGAGTAAGAAGAATCTTCGGTCTTAGAGCTATACTCTTGGACAGTCTGTTTATCACATTCTTAATTGTGAGTGTGGCAAAAAAAGTCTCATCTCAATCAGGTGCAGCCCATTACTTACATAGTCCTGAGCTTTATCTTTTCCACCCTAGGCAAATTATTTGTGCTATCAATCTGGGTTCATCAAGGGGGAAAAAAATGTGCTGTCCTAAGGCTAACAGTGGTCCCATTTCTGATGGTAACCAAAGGGGTCATGGCCCAGTGGCCATGACTCCCTTTCCAGCAATGACAGATAAAAGAAGGAAGTTTTATATGCACAAAGACAGCTGGCTCAACCAGCTCAGGAGAAAAAAATTGGGTTTCTTTCTCAATACAAAAAAAGTTATAGAACCTCAATTTTATGTGCGCACTATGTTTATTCTATTCATCTTGACCTTGAAAACTGAAGATCAACTATCATCATATCGTAGCATAATTGCCTGGTAATTTGTCCTTGAAACTGGAATACTGGAATCATCTCTCAGAACTGGAATTCACATGGCAATTAGCCTGAACCTTGCGGACCAACTCAACCATGGCAAATAGATGTTCCTTTGTCAACTGTGAATGACAATACTGTGCATTATTAAAGTATTTGATGTATTTGGTGTCTTTGGAAAACAGCAAATGTATTCTTTTTGATACATTGGTAACATTCAGCATTTCCTGACAGAAGTGAGACTGTTGAGGTAGAATTTAGATAGAAGCCCTATCTGTTGTACCTAAGGTTGGAAACAAATTAATCAATCCAATAAGTATAATAAGCTCTACATTTTTATTTTTGAGTTCTGTAGCCATGGAGGTAGCCAATTGCAGAATAATATAAGCAAAGATAAAATAAATACACTTGCTACTCATGTTCATTGCTGCGATATTCACCATAACCAAGTTATGGAAACAGCCCAGATGCCGTAAGATTGATGAATGGATTAAGAAAATATATGTATATGTACATATACAATGGGATTGTACTCATCCATCAAGAAAAATAATATTATGTCATTTACATGGATATGGATAAACCTTTAAAAATATGTTAGTGAAGACTCAGAGAGACAAATGGTGAATGTTTTCTCTCATATGTGGAAATTAGATCTTTAAATGTATATGAAACCATATACAGGGACCTATGCATTTATACAAAAACACTGACTAATGTGTGTTATATGCGGGAGAGGACTCCAAAAGTGTAACTTCTTCTTTCTATTAGCTTAAAATTTAATGAAATTAATACCAAGAAGCTGAAACATATGTTGTCAGGTAGGGAAGACATCAAAAAGAGGAGAGCAAGTCAGTGCAGATGGCTCACACCTGTAATCCTAACTATTCAGGAGGCTGAGATTTGAGGATCAAAGTTCAAAGTCAGCCTGGGGAAGAAAAGTCCCTGAGAGATTCTTATCTCCAATTAACTACTCAAGAACCAGAAGTGGTGCTGTGGCTCCAGTGGTATAGAGCTAGCCTTGAGCAAAAAGAGGCTCAGGGACAGCACCCAGACCTTGAGATCAAGCCCCACAACCAACAAAGAGAGAGAGAGAGAGAGAGAGAGAGAGAGAGAGAGAGAGAGAGAGAGAGAGAGAAATGGAGAGAGAAAGAATACATACAGACATTATAGTCGATGTACATATATGAAAATGGGTCCACATAACTGGGGAGGGTAAGTATTTGGGAAAGATGGGAAGGACAATGGAAAGGATGACATTGACCAAGACTGATTGTACTCATTCAACTGAATTGTTTAATAGAAGTTTCTTTTGGAACTACTTAAAGACAAGTTTTTCTTTTCTTTCATTTTTTTTTGGGGGGGGGGCAGTCCTGGGGCTTGAACTCAGGGCCTGAGCACTGTCCCTGGCTTCCTTTTGCTCAAGGCTAGCACTCTACCACTTGAGCCACAGCACCACTTCTGGCTTTTTCTATATATGTGGTACTGAGGAATCGAACCCAGGGCTTCATGTATATGAGGCAAGGACTCTACCACTGGGCCATATTCCCAGCCCCCTTAAAGATAAGTTTTCAAATTTTTTTAAATGCATGGTATTCATAAATTGACAAGCTGAATTGAAATGCTTTTGTACAACTCCTTATAGACAATTTCAAAGAATAAAATAAGAAAAAAGGAAGAAAAGAAAATTGCATCTGTATAGAACATGCACATATTTTTCCTTTTCATTATTCCATAAACAACACAGCGCAGTTATTTATATGAAATTTAGCTTGCATTGGGTATTCAGAACAACCAAGAGAAGATTTAAAGCTATTGAAGAATGTGTATCCATCATATGAAATTGGATGCCATTTCACTGGACAGCCTTGAGCTTCCACAGGGGACAGGGAATCTTATGGCACTCCCCTCAGATACCAAAGGAGAACCCCTGCACATAGGAGCAAATCAGAGGATTAGTAATATATAAAAATTCTGAACTGTTTATGGATGCAGCAAATTATATCACTTACCTTAGACTTGAATTCTACACAGTAAACTTGGTTGACCAGAATGGTATAAAAGAGCTAAAGATTGGTTCCAGGAATTCAGTCTAATATTAAAAAGAGCTCAAAGGATATATGGTGAAGAGAAGAAGAAAGAGAATGGATATACTCTGCCCACACACACAGTGAAATAGCAGGGGAGCCAAACAAGATCACTGAGTGTCAAAGAACAGCCAGTGGGTAATAAACAGAGCTTCTGAAATGTTCATATGTGTATAAATTGCCTGGGGTCTTGTCCATGTGTTGATTCTGATTCCATCAGTATGGGTGGAAGCTGAGATAACTTTTTTTTACAAGCCCTTGGGTCAGGAATGTAAATGCTTTGCTGTTGGTCCCAAATATATTTGAGCCCCTAAGTAGCAAGGTGGTTTTTCTTCAGTCGTTATAGTTAGGTTATAGTTATAGTAGTGGGCAGGACATAGAAATCAGCCCCAATGGAACACTCCACCCAATCTTCTCATGGCCTGGATGAGGAAAGGCTAAGAAAGCTAAATGTTTGCCCAAAAATATGTGTTAAGAGTAAAGCCTCCTCATATCCATTCCAATGCATTTTGCCTGTATCAAACCTCTGTACAGAGAAAAGCAATAGCTGGAGAAGGTATTATTGTCATTATTATTATTAATGGGGTAGAAGATGAAGAAATTCTTTTTCATTTCTGGACATTGTGAAATGACATTTCCAAATCAAGATCCTTCCTTTATACTAAAGATAATTTCATAGTAAGCCTATAGCATTCTGTTCATTTGCCCTACTTAAATCCAGAACTGTTCCCAAATCAGAGGTTAACTTCACAAATCATCAGATTTCCTTTATTTTGATTAACTGTTAAACACAAATGTTCCTTACCAATAAATAGTCTGAAGAGCTATACTTGTGGGGAGGGAAAAGTTTTACTTCAGGCAACATGACAGATTCTTTGTCTGGAAGAAAAGAAACAAAATTCATAGACTCCATGGGGTTGCCTGAGAAAAAATTGCCATATTATTTCTTCAATATTGGGTATCTGAGAACATTTCCAATATAATACTTGTAACTGTGGTCTTAACTATCCAATCAACCCAATTTTCTATTTTTTCAGCTTTTGTTTGAATTTGAATATCCCTACAAATAAGTGCAACACAAAAACATTGAAAGTTTGTGAGAATGGCTCACATCTGTAACCCTAGCTACTCAGGAGGTTGAAATCTGAGGTTCTCAGTCTGAAACCAGTGTAAACAGGAAGAAAAAATCTTTCAGACTCTTATCTCAAATTAACTAGGGGAAAAAATGGAAGTGGAGCTGAGACTCAAGTAGTACCAGCCTTGAGTGGAAAAAGCTAAGCAACACTAACCAGACTCTGAGTTCAATCCTGAGTACTGGCATAAGAATATAAGTTTCTGAGAAAGGAGAATACTACTCTTCTGAGCTACTTTCTTCTACTGCCCTTTGCCTTTCAGAATGAGGGACAACTGGTCCATCAGAGACAACCTAAGAGGCCCAAACACAGAGCATCCAAGCTCAGCTCATGTTCATATTCAGTATATTATACACTATTTTTGTGCATGTGTGTGTGCCAGTTGTGGGACTTGAACTCAGGGCCTAGGCACAGTCCCTAAACTCTTTTGCTCTACTAATTGAGCCACAGCTCCACTTCCATCATTTTTGGTGTTTAATTGGATATGAGTCTTATGGACATTGTGCGTAGACTGGCTTTGAACTACAATCCTCTGATCTCAACCTCCTGAGCAGCCAGAATTAGAGTTGTGAGTCACTGGTACCTGCTTTATACACTGTTTTTCTGGCCAACCTTAACTCCATCTGGGGAATTACAGAAAGATGAATGTTCAGTCTTAAGTTCCAGAATTCAGTTTGTCCATCCAAGAAAATCCATGGATACCTTTACCATTGAACCTCACAAATTTTTCATAAAGATATTTTGTGAACATCTGACAACGCTGGGGCTTTTGCACTGAGATATCTGCTTGGCAACCAGTTCTGAATGTTTGTTGGGGGCTCTGATTGCTGGGTTCTCCCCACCCCCAAATGGGCAGAGTTGGGGAAAATTGTAGCCATACATTTAAATAGCTTACTTAATTGTGCGTGTTCCACATTAATTGCTTTAGTCTTCAATTGGATGGGAGCTTGGTAATTTTCTCCTTACATAGAGAATACAGATAAAATTTGATGGGCCGTTCTGGCCCTGGGCCGGACCACTGCAAAGCCTGTTTCCCCATGAATGATGATGAACACAGAAGACAGGCAAGGATATCACAAATCATGAGACATTGGTGGGGCTCTGTGTTCCAGAGAGTAGTGATGACATTTGCCTAATCTGTCATTTATGCCTCATTATTTTTTGTTTTGTTTTGGTTTGGTTTGATTTGGGTTTTTTCAGCTTCATCCCTGGATTTTGTCAGTGGGAGACTACAATGTCTATCAATCAGCAATGGCTTCTCCCTGATAAGGAGTGGGGGGTCATTTCTGTGATAAGGATTACTATATTCTACTGTGTTCTCTAACCCCTAACAAATTATTTGAGATTCATGAGGGCATTTCATGACTTTGCTTCTGTGTGCACATTAAGCCTTCTTGTACAAACTGGCCTGTGAGAGTATTTTTCTACTGAGGTGACTTACATAAAACAAGAGCTGGGTAATAGCAGAAAATGTGTTTCTCCCTCCATGCCACATGCTACTTCAGCAAAGTTTGAATTTTTGCGTTCTATCTGTTCAGTGTCTAGCCAGATAGCCTGTACGTGTCTTGCTTTGTTCACCCCATCTGTTCATCCAGACAGGTGTAGAGTGACCCCCAAAGAGATCATTTTTGGCCAAAACATTGTCAGTGTCCTAATCACCAGTGTCGATGCCAGGCATGAAAGAATGCAAATTGCCTTCAGGGGAAAGTCTACCTAATGGCTCTAGTCACTTTACTCAGACATATAAGTTACTGTAGGTACCTTTTTTGAATACTAAGTGGTTGTGACTTAGGGATAATGCTTGCATTGATTAACAGTAAGTTTTGGTCTGATACCAGAGTGTCACACTGCATTAGAATGCTCTAGCTCACCTTGGTCATTCAGCCTGTGCTGCCAGAGACCTTCTTGCTGCATCTTAGGGCTTTCTGTTGCTGCTGATTAGCTTTGCCTGATACTTTAGAATGGAGGTGATAGGATGTTGCCGTTCACCATGTGGCAGTGTCCCTGGGGATCCTTGAAGGTCAAAATGGAAGAAAGAATCGTGTAAGAATTCTGCAAGGTACACTAGCTCTGTCCAATGTTACCAGAGCTAAAAACAGCAACATCTCAAATATGAAATGTCCTTTTCCTTCCTCTTCAACAAAAACTTAACAAACCTCTTCAACCAACCCTTAGTTTCTAAGGAATACCACTACCCCCTCAGTTGCACAAGCTAAAAACATGGGCCAGTATTCATACTTTGCTTATTTCTATGTCCCCAAACATCACTTGAACAAAAATCTCAACCATTCTGTCTCTACAATGAGACCTAGATATATTTATTACTATTGATTCTCATCACCAGTTACCTAACTCAGGACCTTAGTTACACTAATAAAATAACCTGAGCTGTGATCATTGGCCTGAAGTCTTGCCTCAAATCCAACCATCCCAGTCTGTTCTTGACACTTACTATGTTTGGAAAATGGCTTGTCACCATCAAGTACATGTTGAATTTTAACACCTCATGTGGAATTGTCAGAATGAAATTTCTGAGAGTTGATCCCAACATGATAGTGCTTTTATGGGTAGATTATTTTTCCTAAAACATGGGATTTGGTATCATTGGCAAGTTAGGACTCTGGAGACTGGAGCCCAACATGAGCCTGTCATGTCCTCTTGAGTTCTCTAGTCCATGTGTTCCTTACAAAAGACCCACTTCCCCTTTCTGCTTTTCCACCATGACATAGTAGAACCTCACTAGAAGCTGACTCAAAACAGTTGTCCAATGTGGGACAAAACCATTAGACAAAATGTACAATTTAAGGGCTGGGGATATGGCTTAGTGGCAAGAGTGCCTGCCTCATATACATGAGGCCTTGGGTTTGATTCCCCAGCACCACATATACAGAAAATGGCCAGAAGTGGCGCTGTGGCTCAAGTGGCAGAGTGCTAGCCTTGAGCAAAAAGAAGCCAGGGACAGTGCTCAGGCCCTGAGTCCAAGGCCCAGGACTGGCCAAAAAAAAAAAAAAAAAAAAAAAAAGTACAATTTAAAATTACCCATCCTCACATATTTTGTTAGAGCAACTCATTCTATATTCTAAAATGAAAAAAAAAAAGGAAAACACTCCTTCCATGGAATGCCTTATTTAAGAATCCCAATGGGTCCCATCTCTATAGTAGATCATCAGGTTGCTTTTCATGCCATTTCAGTGTGTGATCTTCAATAATCTCTTATCCCCTCATCTCTGCTATTAAATAATTACCCCTAAGCACTCCTTACCAAGTCATTTAGGCCCTCTCCTCTTCATGAAGTGCACTTCTCCTATCTTCTCAGAATGGAAAATTCATAGCCATTCTTCCAGATTCCCCTCAAAGATCCCTTGTGAGTCTTCTCTAATGCCCTTTACCGGTAAGATATTTAAATTGGCATATAAGTCAGTGTTTTACCTACCATTTGTCTTAGATCACATTGAGTCACCTTAGTCTAAATTTCTAGCTCACAGAAGCCTTAACTTATTAATATTTAGGGGGGAAAAACAAAGGAAAAAGAAAGAATTCATTACTGTTAGATCTAGGAGGACAGACTCTGCATGTCCAAAATGAAGAAAAGTCCATGAGTCTTGGGAAAGCAGGTGCTGTTGAAGTATAGCCTCTGTTTGCAGAGCAAATGGAATATCCCACAAACTAAGCATGTCAAGATGCAGTCCAACAGTGCACTGGGGCAGAGAGACGTCACCCAGAGTACATCCACAGCCATAGAAACATATTCTGAATCTTCCAACAAGCAGATCTAGATGGGGAAAGGTCAAGAAACAAGCATAATATCCTGGAAACAAGCCAAAGGTCAGGAAGTCAAGATATATCGTTTCTTTCCTGTAGTATACCAACTCATTCATTCACAAAGAAAAAATCCATAGGCTGTTAAGGGAGGTTTGAAGGCTGATTCTCTTGCTGGAAAATGTAATTTTAATGTCCATAAATGAAGTGTTAGTCTGCCAATTGCTAAGTATCTTAAGATTCTTCATTTTGAGCAGCCCCCAAACATGTGTACCTGTACATACACAGACACATTCATATGCATGTGCATACACACACGCATAATCACTCTATATGAAGGAATACTGGTTACAAAGCATTAAAACATGTGTAGGAACTAGGCTGAAGACAAATATTACAGATGATCAGTACAACAGCACACATACCACTCTTGCAAAACACTATGTCTCTTTTCATTCATTCCCAGTCATGCTCCTCATTCCAAGATGCTAGGAGATCTCTACTACTGACTTACTTCATCATCTGTTTTCAGATGTTATAGAACTAGATTTTTACATTCCTATCTATCAGAATCTAGAACATAAGGGAACTGGACATTTTATATGCTTTCTTTCTTGAGCCTTATTTGTCTCTGTCCATGAATTTTAAGACCAGACTGGCATCTTTACTCTCTCTGAGTCTTATGGGAAAATGGCAACTGAACCACATGAGGCTGTCATTTCATTGGCTGAGATGACAAATTAAAGTAGCAAGCTGACCGCTAACACACAGTAAATGAATAATAACTTCCAGTGAACTCCCCCATTCCCTTCCAACAGCCATAGCATTTGTGCACTTGGCCTCTTTACTAGCCTGAAATGAATAGAAAACCTTGGTTTGGGGTGAGCTATTGACACTCAAAACCCCCCAGATATCCTTCTCCTCCCATACATAACGGTCACAGGCTATACAGGCTATGCTATATGTCAAAAGGTGAAAATATTTTGATTTTCAACCTCCCTAAGTGAGATAAAATGTGAAGAATAGACAAGATAAACAGGTCATTTCTCCTGTAGGTTCTTGCTTATTTAGATCTCATTTTGAATGCAGGAAACTAATCTCTATTAGAATATTTTTCCCCTCATACACTTAATGTGAAATACAGCACTAAATGTATGAGGTTGATGTTTGGTATGTGTATGATCAATAAAGGCAACATATTATAAAGATGAGAGAGAGAGAAAGAGAGAGAGAGAGGAAAAAAAGAAAGAAAAGGTAATTTCTTTCTGAGAGAAGTAACCTGTTATTACTAGGTCAGTTGCTACCAGGTCAACTCCAAATTGATTTTTTCTATACTCAATACTTCACTTTCTTTAAATTAAAAGTTAGGTAACAATGAGTGCTGGCAACTTACCAAAATTGAATTATACACTTAGCTGTCAGAGATTTCTAATGATACAACTAAGGCATCTCAGAGTACAGGAGATTTTGAAAGCAAGAGTGAATGTCATGATGCTGGAAAGAGAGACAGAGAGACAGAGAAGGAAGGGAGGGAAGGAGCGAGGGAGGGAGGGGGAAGATAGGATAGAATGAATTGAGAAAGAAAACAATCCTCCCTTATGATGGCAGTTGAACACATATAACCATAATTTTCCTCCTGTATTACACCCCCAATTATCATTAAGTTGCTATACAATTACAGGAAACTCTATTATCAGTAGTGTAAACAAAGACTCACAAGCATTATCATGTTAGAAGCTTTTAGGAATGTCTTAAAGACATTCTATGGAATTAGTCTGGCATTTGAAATTTTGAAACCACTTACTAACCAACCACCTACAAAATTAGAATTTAAAAAATTTCAAGGAAAACCAGGTGCCAGTGGCTCACACCTGTAATCCTATCTACTCAGGAAGTTGAGATTAGAGGATCAAGTTCAAAGCCAGCCTCGGCAAAAAAAAAAACTCTGTGGGACTCTACTTCCCAAGTAACAGACAACTAGAGGAGTAGCTCAAGTGGTGGGGCACTGGCTGTGAACAAGCAAACCAAGTGAGAGCTCAAGGTTCTGAGTTCAAGACTGGTAAAGCCCAAGCCAACAGCTAGTACTGTGCCCTTGGACAAACTCACTCATAAACTCCTTTCCCACAAACAACCAAGTAACACCTGAGACTCAGAGCAAAGTGAAAATGCAGAGCTACTTCTCCAAAAATAGAAGCATCTTAAGGTGGCCACAGCAGAGCATTAGACCAAGCCTGGAGTCCTCCCAAGTCTCAAGCCTATGCAATTACATAATTCCCCCAGAGAGAGAAGTGGCCCTGCCTCCTCTTCACCCCTGTTTACCTCAGGACTAGTCAGAACTTCACCTTCTTAGAAGGTAGTCTTCACTCTCCAATTAATCATAGCAGCCTCCCCGTCTCTTAGCTCCCCTTGAACTATACCCTCTGGGCCACGTGACCACAAGCTAACATTCCTCCTACCCTTTATGAACTGTTCTTTCCCTTTCTTACATTTTCTATGCCCTGAGTAACTGCTTCCCTCCTCTGAGACCTTACCTAACCACTCATCTCTCCCAGGGACCGAGAATGGCTGCACACAGAGCATTTTTTTTCCTCTGAGGGTTTAGTCCTCCTTCTAGTAGTGTACTTCTTATTCTCCTAGAGAAATGCCACTTATTTTGTTTGCCTTGTTTTCCTAAATAAATAAACTCATTACAGATTTATTCAATATTTCACCTCTGCTTCCTTAGTACCCCTCCTACCCTGCTGGGAGGCCCTATCATACCCATTCATACCCTGTACCCTCTCTAAACTGCTACATCCATAATTGATTTCCACCTCCACCCTTGTTGTCTTCTTGGAAAATCTAATATCCCAGTGGATAATTTGCTCCCAACTCAGGTGGTCAACTCTTGGACTTTCCTCCTTCTCATACTCTATTCCTTCCCACTCACATCACCCCACAACCCCATATTCTTTTTTTTTCCTTTTCCTTTTTTTTCTTTATTGTCAAAGTGTGATACAGAGGGGTTATAGACTCATATGAAAGGCAGTGAGTACATTTCTTGTTCTACTTGTTACCTCCTCCCTCATTCCCCCTACCACTTCCCCTCTCCTCCCAAGAGTTGTGCAATTGGTTTACACCAAATGGTTTTGTAAGAGTTGCTTTTTGAATGGTTTGTATTTTTGTTCCTTATCTCTCAATTTTGCTATTCCCTCTCCCTTCCCCAGTTCTAATACCCCTACAAACAGTATCCAGGGTACTCAGATGTGATACAGTCATAGCGAGGGTACAGCCACAGGAAGGGAGTACAAGAGAAACAAAACTAAACAAATCAATTAGTCAAACAAACAGACAAGGATAAAGAGAAAGAAAATAGTATAAGTTCACATGGCATGTTGAAAATAATTACAACAGTGGTATACCTCTTGTATCAGTAACATGGAGTTCATTTCACTTGGCATCTTCTTATGTGATCTACATATGGGTGTAGCTATTGGGGTATTTTAATCTTCTACCATGAGTAGCCTATTCATGTACTACCTATTCCCTATGAGGGACACCATGGGGTTTATGTTTCTTTTGGTCTGGGTCACTTCACTTAGTATGATTTTTTTCCAAGTCCTTCCATTTCCTTACGAATGGGGCAGTGTCATTCCTTCTGATAGAGGCATAGAATTCCATTGTGTATATGTACCATATTTTCCCCATCCACTCGTCTGCTGAGGGGCATCTCGCACAACCCCATATTTTATCCCTCCTCACCCTACTATCCCATAATCCCATACTTCATTTCTTCCCACCCACCAACCCACAATCCTCCTGGACCACCAGAAAGTCCTAGGATAAGTTACTATACTTGACCTTGGGCCTTCTCTTTAGTTCAGGTAGCTTACTTTGTGTCTCCATGACTTTACCTTATCCTTATCCCAATCTGCAACACATTGACTCCCTAAGGAATTGTCCTCTATACCACTCTGGATTCATTTCATGTTTGGTCCAGTTTGAACTAAGAATCCCATGGAGTTCCTTTATATATTACTTTTCTCCCTTCTTCATAGTTATGTAGGCACACCCCAACTATCTGCCAACTCTGCACAAACTTGAGTCAGATAATCAAAAAGTATCTATGAGAAAAATGCCAAGTTAATAAAATGATACCCGTACACTTATTCTTTTGACCATTTAAAAAAATCAAACCTAAAGTAAAAATTGCAAGCATCCCATAAGATTAAATATACTACTTCATGTGAATAAGGGCAAATAAAATATATGATGACTGCTTCTCAATTATCTTAGGCCAAAGAATGCAGCATGAATATTGAGAGTGCAAACCATGACCTCAGGACTCATCCTGACTAGCTTTGGTTCACGTTCAAGGATTACAGAAGGAATCTCAGAGCTATTTTGAGTCTACTAGACACATTCCACACTGTCAAAAGATAGATTGAAAACAAAAATCAGAACTGAAGAGGCCATGGCATACAAGAGCAGTAAAATCAGAAAAACAAAGAATTATTATAAATAAGGTTATAAAACTTACATAAATATCAAAATCCAACATTGTTTTGAAGATTACATATAAAATACTTAAACCAATGTTTGACATAGAGTTGACTATTGTCATTCTAAATGTACTTATAATTTCAGCCTATGAGATAAATATGAACAAGTTTAAGGAAATGTGATAGAGGATGGAAGGTAAAAGAAAATGCAGAGAGAAAGGAAATAAAATCATATTTGTATTATAATCTAATGCCAGATTAAGTTAGGAAGTACAACTTCAATCTTAACTTGCTAGTAAAAGAAACATGGTGTGCATGGATGAATACAGTGTATGTTGTTTCCTTTAAGGGTGGAGTCCTCATGCTGTAATGTACTTCTTCTTATCCCAGAGAAATGTTACTTCATTTGTTTATACAGGTTTCCTAAATGCATAAGGTCACCATAGAATTATGCAATATTTTACCTCTGTTAAACTCCCATGTCTAGATGGCTCCCTAACTATCCACTGAATATGAGTTTACTCTGAGTCCCAAATTGGAAAGGGCTACCATACCCCAAGCACACAAGCCCATTCTTTAAGACAGTAACTTTTTCCTTTCAGAGAAGCCAGTCAGTTGAAACCCATGAATAATGGGGGACAGTCCTAATATTCAATGTACATCTGTGAAAATGAGACCTGGTAACTACAGGATTGGGTAGGGTTGGGGACAGATGGGAGAAAACAATAGAAAGGGGTGACATTGATCAAAATACTCTTAGCAGTTTAAGTTTAAGGCACTCTCAAACTTTTAAGACAGTGTCAAACTTTACATTTAAGAGCATAAGACATTCTCAGTCCTAACTGAGCACCTTCATGACTTACCTATCCTGAGGCCAAGACACAGAATGGCCTGCCTGCCCTCAGTCCTGTAGAGCCTTCCCACTAACAACATACACATTGGCTGGGAGCCCAGTGAAATAGATTGAGGATCATGAAACACAGATTGGATAAAAGATACCAACAGAACTGAAGACTGTATGGACTCCAATTAACTTTGGTTGTTCTTTTTAAGTTCCATAATTTTCTATAGAAGTCATCAATCCTCTCCTAAGTAGGGGAGAGTTCTAACTAGAGTCACTTGTAGTAATTCCCTAAGGTAATGCATGTTTCTAGTTTCACTTAGGTGTGAGTCTGAGAATTTCCAAAATGAATATTCTAACAAAACTCACATGGGGGAAAGATGTGGATCTCTAGGATGCTTTCCACTCTCACACATTATCAACACCGATTCTGTATTTTCTTCTTGAAAGTAAGAATCTTATTGGGCTAGAGAGCTGCTCAGCAGCATGCAGGAAGACAGGCCCCCTCGGGTATGAATCTCCCTGATTACAGACAACACAGCTGAAGCAGCAGGCTACATTGAGCCCATAAACACCTTCCCACATCTGTCAGCAGCACAGGATAATTAATACCCTGTGCAGAGCCCTCCACTTTCCATTTACTTTGCCAATGCTGCAGTTCCATACCACTGACTCTCCCAAATTGGATATTAATGATTTACTTGCTGAAACCTAAGGGTGCTTACAAAACATGGGCATGTGAATGGCTTGAAAAAGAAACTAATGAAAAGAGATAATGCTGTCTTCTTCTCATGTAGGTGTGGCCAGACTCGTGATTTATGAAAAGGGATCGCCTTTAGATCTTGGCTGCCCATCTGCTTCCAACATCTCAGTTGTCTGAACCAATGGCAGGGTGAGGACTTTTCCCACTAATAACATTCATGTATATTCTCTCACAAAAGCAAAAGGTGCCTCTGGCAGTCTGTACATGGGTCCAGTGACTGGACCTTGCCAGCTTACTATGCCCTGTCTTCAGCTCTGGGAACACTTTGTAACCTTGGCCCCAGTAGTCCTTGTGGATCAACACTCATAGAGCTGCCCAAGGACCTCCCTGAGCTGTCCCTAGCAAGTGTTCTCGTAGCACCTGTGACCAACTTCTCCCATATCCTGTCATCCCCTCCACTGTACAGTCAATGTATTGATCAACTTAGAGAGGTCAGAACATTGCATAGTGGTCTCAAATGTCATGGTTTTCAAGTCAGATCAACTTTTGCATGCATGTAGCATGGTGTTTTACACAGGTTTGTTCTTGTCCTTTCTCTCATATTATCCCTGCTTCCATCCAAGGCCATGAGATAGAGGGATGAACATCAGTTAAGTTGTTTGTAATATTTTGAATGATGCTATTTGGATGAAGAGTTGTCTTTTAATGTTGTAGTTAGTAATATCTTAGGGTGTTTTCCCCTTTCTGTGTGGTGAAAAAGATACTTAAATGCTATTTACCCTCTCAAATAATTTCTTAGTGCATAATACTATATTGTCAGATCTAGGCTACATGTTGTGCAGCAGATCTCTACAAGCTAGTCATCTTACATAAACAAAACCTTGTACTGTCTGAATAATAACTGTCCATTTCATTCCCTTCAGCCCTTGGGAACTGCCATTCAATTTCTTGTTTCCATGACTTTAACTAACGCTGTCTCCTGATATAAACGGAAGCAAGAAATATTTGTTTTGTAGCTCTCTTATTTTGTTTAGTATAATTTTCTCCAGAGTCCTCTATGTTGTTACAGCTAACAAGGTTTTCTTAATTTCTTTTTATAATACTGGAGATGGAACTCAGGGAAAGTGATAGAGCCGTACCTCTAGCCCATCTTTTGCATTGGCTCTGTAATGAGGTAGGGTCCTGCTTTATGCCTGGCCAGCCTGGACTGTGATTCTCCTTCAGGCGTTCCCTGTGTCACTGGGGATGAGAAGTATGCACCACTGTGCCCAGCCATGTACTTTCCTGATGGCTTAAATAATGTACATGGGCCACCACCGCCATGCCTGCCTGGCCTGCATTACCATCCTCCATCTCCATTTCCCAAGAAGCCAGGATGGTGGCCCTGAGCCACAATACCCAGATCTGAGGATATCCTTCTGTTTCTAAGGCTGGGTAATAGTCTACTCTGCACATATACCACACTTTCTGTATACGCTCATCGAACAACATACATTCAAGGTTGCTTCTTTCTCTTGGCTATTGTAAATCATGCTGCAATAGCTGCCAGTGACAATACTTTTGTAAGATCCTGGCTTTGTTTACTTTAGAAAAAAATACCAAGAGGTGGGATAGCTGGGTCGTCTGATAGTTTTAGTCTTAATTTTTTAAGGAACTTCTATTACTGTTTTCCATGGTGGTGGGAATAATTTACATCCCTACAAGTTTGCATAATGTTCCATTTTCTCTACATTCTCAACAATGGGTTGTTTTCAATAACTGCCATCTTAACAGGTGGGAGGCAACACTTCACTTGCATTTCTCTGATGATTTATGATGTTGAACAATTTTTCATATACAGTTTTGGCAACTGTATATCTTCTTTAGGAGACATATCTATTCAAGTTCTTCATTGCTTTTTAATTAAAAAATTACTTTTGCTATGGAATTATTGGAGTTCATTCAATATACATTTTGGATTGTAACCTCATATTAGATAAATTATTTGCACATTTTTTCCATTCTGCAAGTTGTTTTTTCCATTCTGTTGACGGCTTGATTTGCATTCATCTTAACAATGACTTCATGGTTATAGTACCCAAAGCATGAGTGAGAAAAGCAAAATAAACAAGTGGGGCTCCGTTTAATAAAAAATCTTCTACATAGCCAAGTTTTGTTTCTCCTTATCCTGAGCTTTACTCCACAGGTAAGGACCTAGAGCTGTCATCTCTTCCACCACACACAACACACATATGCACACATTCATGACACACACTTACATACAAATATGTATGTGAACATGCAGGAGAATCTGAGACAGTATAAGGGCTAGAGGAAAGGAATGGTGGGAAGACATTTTTTATGCATTCCTTGACTAACACAAAAGAGAAATATTCAATTTTGGCCATATCAAAAGGACTCTCTCCAAATTCCTCATCTGAGTATTCTGTGAAATATTTTATCCCAGACATAGATGAACAAACAAAAGCTCAATACACAAAGCAATTTGACCAGGTTCATAATGGCAATGCACAAGCACTGTACTGGACGATGCACCTTTTAAGCTATTGTCCTGAGTTCTTACAATACAAACAGAAATGGAGCTCTCTATCCAGAGAACAGACTCCCTGGTGATTTGGGGGGCTGTTAGTTACCAAATGCCAGGCACTGTGCTGTAATTGGCAGATCATCACCCATCAGCTCCTCTGCAGGCTCCAAGGAAGATTTCCCTGCCATTCCTACTGCCCCGGTGAAGAATCTTTTTCCAAGGTCAGAACACTGGAAAATAACTGGGCTGATCATGGTGCATGGGAATCACTCTGGCTCCATACTTAGAACTCTATAATTCCAGTTCCAATTATTTCTCAGGTCTTTGGCACTTTCCATACTTTCCCTTCTCAGCTTATCTGCATACCATTGCACACCCTTCCTTGGACCACAGGAACTTGTCTAGAAACAATGGCTGAGCAATCTGTGGTTAAGTAGGAGGTTAGGAAACATTACATCTGTCCCAGAAAATCAGAGATAAGTAGATGAGAGGAAAGGAGAGATGGTACATGGAAAAATCTAGATTTAGCCTCTAAGAAACAAAGAGGAAACAAATGAGAGGATAAAGAGTAAGACTAAGAAGATAATGAAGAAGCACAAAGAGCAGAGCAGTAAGGAATAGGATGGGGAAGTAAAATCAAATCACTGTTTAGTAGTCCAGCTGAAAAGGTAGGGTGTGTGTGTGTGTGTATGTGTGTGTGTGTGTGTGTGTGTGTGTGTGTTATTTAAAACCACACCTTCCCCCATAGGAGTATGAAGGCAATAAGAAGGGCCAAGTATATTATTAAGAGGGAACATCTAAATGAACTGAAACATGAGTTTTTTAGTTTATCATCCAGTTCAGACAGATGCTTCATCTCAGCTGGTGATCAGCCATTCACTCCTGTAATCCTAGCTACTTGGGAGACTGAGAGCTGAGGATCACAGTACCAAGCCAGCCCAGGCAGGAAAGTCCATGAGATTCTTATGTACAATTAACTGTCCCAAAGCAGGAAGTAGAGCTGTGGCTCAAGTGGTAGAACACTAGACTTGAGCAAAACAATGTAAGGTCCCTGAGCTTAAAGACCAGGATAGGTGCCAGAGAGAGCGAGAGAGAGAGAGAGAGAGAGAGAGAGAGAGAGAGAGAGAGAGAGATCATCTCTCTTTGAAATTTAGTGCTTCAGTTTATGCACTTGAATAACTAATTCCTGCTTGGAAGTGCTCTGATAATAATTACATGAATAAAGCCTCAAACATGCTTACCTTAGTGGCTGATAAATAGCAAATTCAGTAAACATAAACTTCTCATATGTTGTTGTTGTTTTTTCTTAACTAGAGGTTAATGAAAAATACACAAGGAATTCACCAATGGGGGTGAGGAAGACAAAACAGACTGGCCTAACATGCAGATAGGGTTTCTGTGACAGAGCTTGAATTTGGCAGCCAAAGCCACAAGGGAAGTCACGTTTCTTAGCTCCTAATTTTAGAAAGCAGCAAGTACTAGGAAGAGGTATGTAAGGATGTTTTCTTTAAGACTTAGGAAGTTTCTCAGAGACAGAAGTATTCTGAAGGTTATGTCTAGGAAGAGCTTTGTGTCTTTATTTTAATGTTCTTTTTTCTTTTCTCTCTCTCTCTCTCTCTCTCTCTGTGTGTGTGTGTGTGTGTGTGTGTGTGTGTGTGTGTGTGTGTGTGTGTATGTATTGGTCCTGGGGCTTGAACTCAGGGCCTACATGCTGTCCCTGAGCTTTTGTGCTCAAGGATAGTACTCTACCACTTGAGCAATAGATCTATTTCTAGATTTTTTTCGGTAGTTAATTGAAGATAAGAGTCTCACAGACTTTTTTGCTTAAACTGGCTTCAAAACACAATCCTCAGATATCATCTTCATGAGTAGCTAGGATTACATATGTGAGCCATGGGTACACAGCTTTCTTCTTTATTTTTTATTGATCTTATTTATTTATCAGAACTTTTTTACTCTTAAGAGTCACATTTTAGGGTAAAAAGGTAGAAAATACAAACATAAAAGTACATAATGGGTTTTTCTGTTAGTTTCTTTTTAGCAGAAAGTATAACATTATCCTATCTCCAAATTGAGTTTTTAACTTTATTTTTCTTCTAAAATATTATTGAGTCATAAAAGCCCCTAAGTGTTTGACTTATGTTTGTTTGTTGATGGTTAGGTTGGGGGGGGGAAGTGTGGGGAGATGTGTGAGTGTGGGTATGTGATCCTCAAGAGGTTGTACAAAGGCATTTTCATCCAACATGTCAGTTTGTGAGTATGATGCATCTTGATCAATGTTAACCCTTCGGTTGTTCTCTCCTGTTTCTCCTAACCTTACCCAAACCCTCAGTTTACCCAGTTCTATTTTTACATGTACATTGAATGTTATGTGACTTTTATGAGAGCAATGGGGCCAGGATGGGTGATATTTATTGCTACTCAAAGCTACAGCTATAAAACTTAATAACATAATGAATATGTTGCCAAGAAAAGTATGAACCCCCACCCCCATACTTGTGCTGAAGAAGACTTAGTAACTAATGGTGGCAGAGGACTTACTCAATGCCAAGAAGGGTTTGTGTACTTGGTATCACTAAACCTCGCCTCTAGCATCTTTTACCACATGCCTATTATCCTTCTCATGTTGCAAATATTTTTTGAAAATGAGACAAAGGAAGCATAGAATGCTACTGAAAGTCACAGACCCAACAAATTAAGAAGATGCAGTCACTTGGTAGGAACATAACTCAATTGGTAGAGTGCTTGCCATGCCCTCGTTCAATCCCAGGTACCACAAACAGTAATAGTAGCAATAATAAAAAAAAAACCCACAACTCTAATGCCCAGTCCCTTAATGTTGACTCCAAACACAGCTAAAAGTAATTCCTGAGGTCTGAGAAATTTTAATGTCCCACAATAACACAATCCTAAAGATCTGAATTGCTGCCGCATTTTAATAGAAATGAATAAGTGTAGAAGGAAATGGGAAATCCATATTAAGATTCAGAATTAATGATGGCTAGCTCTTCCTCTTGAAGAACAATTTGAGTTCCTTAATCACTAACCCTTTGGTTTTGGAGAAACTAGGTAACAAGCTTGATTCTGACACTACTACTCAACCTCTATCTGGGGGTTTAGTCCTGAAACAAAAAGACGAAATCCTAGCTCCAGAACTTGCCAGTAACTTTCAAAGCCATGAGAGAGCAAAAGGTCGATAAAGTAATTTTCGCCAAGCAAATTATTTTTAAAGAAAAATAATGGAGATTAGGTATAAAGGCAAAAGAGACAGACGGATACATAGAAATATCTATCAAGGGCTGCCTGGACAATGAACCTGATATAGGTACAAAGATTACTTAAGACTTAAAGCACAGAACAGTCCTTTCAGTAACCAACCAGACATGACTATTTATTTTCACTAATTCTCCATGTCTGGTGAATAAGTATTCATCATTTCTGATATGATCTCAATCACCATCCCTTGGTAAACTCATTAATTACATGCGTTCAATTGAGTAACAGGTTGAAGGACAGGAAGTCAGAAAGTAGAAAATAGAAGACTTGGAAACACATTAGAAGAAATAGCTGGTATCTTTATTCTAGATTCTTTATCGTTTGCCCTCCCTACTTTATTTACCAAAGTAACCGTTCCTTAGGTTAAACCCTAATTTTATTTCCCTGAGTAAGCCACAGCCAGCACAACCAACAAACCCAGACCAAAGACGTTGATCAACTGGCTAGCCTTCAAATAACCAGATGTTCCCTCGCCCCTTGCTTTCAAATTGAGTTTGGAGAATCTGGAAGTAATTGATGGTGGGTATTTAGGGTAAAATGGTATGCAACTCAGTCCTTGGGAAGCCTTACTGGTCATCAAGTAAGGGAAAGAAACAGAATATACTAACTAGTCAAGAATAGAATGACCCAGATGCAACAAGAGCAGATGTGAGGACGTGTGGTTCCTGTGGAAATAAAAAGGAAGGAAGGTTCAGGATCTAGACATCCATTCAGGTTGCACTTCACAGCGTAGCAACAACCTTCTCCTATTGGTGTGGTCTGAGAGGAGTGGTGTTGGTCTGTAAAAGTCCTGACTCTGTCACGTTAACATTATTATGGCAATAAGTCTTTACCAGGTATTTATTTTGTATTTGGCATTATATTGAAACTTTTGCTTTGCTTTGTTGTTGTTGTTTTAAAGATTTAGTTTACAATTTTTAGAGGACAAAATATGGTTACACAGGGCTGGGAATATGGCTTAGTGGCAAGAGTGCTTGCCTCCTACACATGAAGCTCCCGGTTCAATTCCCCAGCACCACATATATGGAAAATGGCCAGAAGGGGTGCTGTGGCTCAGGTGGTAGAGTGCTAGCCTTGAGCGGGAAGAAGCCAGGGACGGTGCTCAGGCCCTGAGTCCAAGGCCCAGGACTGGCCAAAAAATAAAAAATAAAAAAATATATAAAAACTATATATATATATATATATATATATATATATATATATGGTTACACATAACAACTGGTGTTGAAAAGCAATTTGTTGTTAAGAAGACAAAATAATGAAAATTAATCCATGGTATATACATGATCAAAACAGTAATAACTAAGTTAAACTGAAATTTTTGCTTTGATGTCTAATTATTTGTCATAATAGTCCTCTGAAAGTCATATTTTTTGTTTGCTTGGGCAGTACTGGGATTTGAACTTGGCCTCATGCTCATTCATCTTGCTTACTTGGATTATGTTCTATCCTTTGAGCATTTGAGTCTGGTCAGGAGTCAGAGATCCAAGGACCGTGTTTCAAATCCAGCATGGACAGGAAAGTTCATGATACTCTTATCTCCAATTAACTACTAAAAAGCAGGATGTGGAACTGTGGCTCAGTGCTAGCCTTTAGCACAAAAGCTCAGGAACAGAGCCCAGGCCTGAGTTCAAGCCCAGGACCAGTATCAAAAAGAAAAAAACAAGATTCAGGAACTAAATCAAAATGACAGATACATAGTACAGAACATGTGATAAATGTACCTTGCAACCCTTTCTGTCCGGGCCTCTGAGGACCCCTTTTCCCCTACTTCCTGGGGAAAATGCCTGAACCCAAAAAACTATGAAAGAGCACTCGACCTTGTCTTCCGCCAGCAGAAGGCAAAAGCGTACTCTCATGAATTACGCTAAGTTGAGGAAAGGTTGCTGAAGCCTCCCCTCCCCCACCACCCCGTCCCCTCATGTGTCAGGAGCAGCAGCAGGAAGACAGACATCAGGGAGACACCTTTATGGTTGAATGGCAGAAGGATTTATTACGATGACAAAGGCAGAAGGGGAAGGACTTGGGGTGACTGACTGATCGGCTGACTGGGATGCCCATCAAGTGATGCCATGAAACGTCCCCTGTGGGGCAGGGATTACAATCCCCCAAGGGCCAGACCTCCACCATTAGACACTTTGGCCAACCTTCTCTTCCAGTTGAGGCCGGGAAGGTGGGAGGGGCTAGCTTTTACACTGTCCCAGGGCTGGGGGAAGGGCAGCGTCTCGCTCTTGTCGCCCTTCCCCCATTACTGAATTACTTCCCCCAAAACTGAATCCCCAACACTTTCCAGCCTCCACCCTCTAAGATCTGAGAAATCTTAGCAATCAGCTTGTTAACACAGCCCAGAACCATTTCTAGGCAGCTTTTACAAAAGGGACACCGTTCCCTAGCCAATGAGATTTTCCCCCTCTTCTATTCTCATAACTGAGAGAATTGTCTGTGAAAAGCACAAAACACAAGTCTGCTTTTACTTATAGTTGTCACCATTGAAAAATGCTACTGTAGGTTAATAACATAAGGAACTGTCATAAGAAAGGGGAGGACGGTAGGGAGGATGGAGGGACAAAGAGGATAGAAGGTTAGTACTTGTGTGACTCATGCTAGTTTCATTAACTACCACTCTGCTCACTGGAGATAAGTTGTATGAAAACGTCAGCTGGCATGCCCACTACAAATGGGTTCTAGCTGCACATCTGAAAAGACCCAGTGTCTTTCTGCAGAACCGCCAGATGTCAGGAGATGCACAGCTGCAGAATTTCTTCTGTGAGTGCCCTCTGGATTTCTTCCTGCCCTAGAACAAATGAAGTGCTTATCATCCTGCTTAGTCCTCCTCTAGCAGAAATACCACTCCCCTTTGCATAAGAGGTGACCATGAACATCTCCACATAGTCACTGGAAAAAAAATCTCATTCTATCCAGGGATTGTCTGCATACCTTCTGTCCAATGAATGTGCAGTTCATGGTCCAGCAATATCTGTGTGGCAAGAGAGGTTGTTGGCAACAGTGCAAAATCAGATCCTTCATCCCAACTCCCTGAAATCTGAATTTGCACAGAAGAGGTTTCCAATATAGATTCTCTGACTCTGTAGGTCAGGCCTGGAACTTTGCATGTCCCAACTCCTGAGTAATACCACCACAGCTGGGCCACAGAAAACACTTTAAGCAGCCTACTTAATTGATTCAGCAAATCCCACCCACCCACATGGAGTAACAGCCTAGCTCAGTTCCAAAGCATCTGCTCTAGCCCAAATGTCACTCATGTGAGAGTGTTGGAGGAGAGCCAGCTTTTAACTCCCCACCAAAATTGTATGTACCTCCTCCAGCCACAGGCAGCTATTCCTGGGGAGGAGTTCCAGTCAGTCAGTCATTCTGATGCTTCGCACTCAGCCACCCACCCCAGCCCATCTCCTAGGAGTATCTATGCAAACCATCCCTCTTTCATGTGTGCAGGAATGCTATAGGCCCTATCTGGACTAGGACCTCCCAGGAAGCTGTGCATCACCACCACCCTTTTCCCTCTGCTGAGATTCAGGATTTCTCTCTCCTAGCAGCTAGTGTTATGTTATCTCAGATCATTACCACCTTATAACCTTCTACAAATTATAATAGCTATATCTTACTTAATCATGGCTATTTCCTGGCCAGATTCTGTACAAGGCATGTTATATGCACTGTCTCTGAACTTCCATGATCCTCATCTTGATGATGTAGAAAACTAAAAGCCAGAAAGCTGAAAAATAAAATCCATATCCATGATTTCCACATCCCTAGATTCAGCCAACCACATATTTGACCAGCCACTAATTGAAAGTTTTTCCCCCATTGTATTTGTACTGAATGTGTACTGACTTGTCATAGTTCCCTAAATGTTCTAGAATCACAACTGTTAAATTATACTGGGGATTCTAAGTAATCTAGAAGTGATTGTAAGTATTCAGGAGAATGTGCTTAAGTGGTGTGCAAATATTATCCCATTTGAGGGGGCTTGAGAATGTAGCAGATTTGAGTACCTATGGAAGTCTGGAGCCTGTCCCTCACAGACACAGAGGAACAGCCGTTAACTTACTCAAGATCCCGCCTCCAGTTACCACAGAGCTGAGTTTCAAGCCAGGTGTGTTCTTCTTTTTTCAAATTTACTTTATTGTTATTCTAGAGGTGATGTACAGAGGAGTTATGTTTATATGAGTCAGGTATTGAGTAATTTCCTTTGTACAGTGTCATCTGTTCCCTCACACTCTCCTAGTCCCTCCCATCTCCATGCAGGAGTTGTATATTTCACTCTCATCAATGTCTACTCCACTACTGCACTTTTCAACCCTTTTTCCCTGAGTTCTGTGCCCTCCTCTCCCCCCAACCCTCAAGAAGACATACACCTGAATACACCATATATAAGGTGAAGAAGATAGAATCATTAAAAGCTAACAAGCAAAACAAAAGAAAGTCGTTTGTTTCAGTGTGTATATTATTTTATATAACTATGAAGAGGCACTTAGGCATTGTGCCTCTGTAATTCTCTCCTAAGAGTATCCTCTTTGGGTATAACTGTGTGAATATCTAGAATCCTGTATAATTTATCATATACCAGTGAATTTTAGATCTAACCTCCTCATATCAGAGAGAACAAGTACCATCTTTCTCTCTGAGTTTGGCTTACCTCACTTAACATGATTTGTTCTAGTTCTATCCAGTTCCCTGAAAACAACATTGTTGTTTCTAATGGATTTATAAAATTCCATTGTATATAGGTAGCACATTTTTTGATCCACTCATCTATTGTGGGGCATCTGGGCTGTTTCCATATCTTGGCTATTGTGCATAGTGTGGCAGTGAGCATGAATGTGCAGGTGTCCTTATCATATCCTGGCTCATGATGCTCAGAATTGATGCCTATGAGTGGTGTGGCTGCTTTGTAGGGGAGGTCTATGTGTTTAGGTTTTTGAGGAACCCCAGATTGCTTTCCAGAGTGGCTGATCTAGTGTACATTCCCACCAGCAGTGCAGTAGGGTTCTTTTTCCTCCCCATTCCTGCTAGCATTTGTTTTTGTTCAAAACACTGGCCAATCTTACTGGGGTAAGAAGGAATCTCAGAGTTGTTTTGATTTGCATTTCCTTTGTGTCCAGGGATGATGAGCATTTCCTCATTATTATTATTATTATTATTATTATTATTATTATTATTTTGCCATTGTGACCTCTTCTTCTGAGAAGTCACTCCTTAGCTCCCTTGCCCATTTAGTGATTGATCAAATGACCAACTGGAAGCTGGAACTGCAAGAACATTAGTTCTTTGGAGATTTGTCTGTTCAACAAAATGAAGATTTAGTCCTGGGCTCTTTATTACGATATCATCTGCTGCCTTTACAGACCTTCCCAAATAGCCTGGCTCTGTCCTTGGTACTTTCCTCTCAAGAGAATTACTAATTTAAAAAAAAAAAAAAACTGATGAGCTGGGCAATGGTGGCTCACGGTTGTAATCCTAACTACTCACAAGGCTGAGATCTGAGAGGACCATAATTCAATGCCAGCTTGAGAAGACAAAACTGAAAGATTTATCTCCAACTAACTAATAAAAAAAAAATACAGAAGTGGGGGTGTTACTCAAGTGATAGAGTGCCAACTTTGAGCAAGAAAAGCTAAAGGGGAGTACCCTAGACCTGAACAAGCCCTTCTACTGCCACATGCACACTTACAATACACTCATGCACACACACACACACACACACACACACACACACACACACACCTATACCTGTTGATCCTCAGAAATTCTCCACCCATGTGGCTCCACTCAGGGCCCTGCTGAAGCTGCTTTCTCTTGAATATCTCTCTGAATTTTACCACACAGAATGATCTCTGTCAAGGAGGTTTAATTTTCCTTGTAGGCCAAGGCTAGTGGATGATTCAGTGATACCCATATTGCTGAGCTGGCCTCTTTTACCAGCTGTTTCTATTTCTATGGAGGGTTTTGCCTATCCTTCTGTGCATAGGCAAAACCTATGTGCGGAGCTGTAAGAGTAGCCAGCTAAAGCCACCCATTAAGGAGCAGCACTAACATATCAGGAGTGGGTGGGAAAATTAACCACTGTGCTTCTCACCCACAGTCCAGCCAGCCTCAGCTCAGAGGACCTACCCTTTCTCTGTGGGCTATCTCAGCCCAGCTCACATGACTGCCTTCCCTCCAACTTTACCTCAAAGTCTCTGCTGCTTCCTGTACATGAATTTGGCCAGTCAGGTGGGGCATCTTCAGCCATCATCAGCCACCATATTGTACAACTTACCTGGGGGTGGAGAGGAGGGGTTGTTAACTCAGGACTGTGATAAGCCAGTGCTGGGTTTGATTCAGATTTGAGAAGAAACAGAATGGTCCCTCTTTCTAAGATTGCCAGGAACCAAAAATGATCATTAAAAAAAAGACCAAAGTCCTCACTGAATGAATATCCACTATGCCTGATACCATGTTGTGACCAGAGTCCTCAGCCTCAGGTTTAGCCTTTGGGGTCCCATATGTCAGGTCTAGCCATTTCCCCCAAAATATCAAATAAATAGCTGAGTAGTGGTGAAGTGCAGAGAAAGGAGATTTATTAAAGTAGCTCAGGCACAGAAAAAGGCAAGGTAGGCATTTTAGTCCATCTTTAAGATACAGACAGAAGCTTTAGGCATAAATAGAGAAAGAATAGGGACGTATTCCCAGTTATGAAATAAGACCAGTCACGGGCTTGTTCTTGTGGTCAGAGGCGGTTGGATTATTCATTATTTCAGGATTGGTCAAGCAGATCTTTGTTACAATAAGAAAATTATTATTGCCTACAGGATCATTTGTCCTGCCGAAGCTTGCCTGTTGCTTTCCTTGAGGGCAGTCTCCCTTGTAAAGATGTTATTGATCAGTTCCTGTCCTTCCCGAATCCCACAGGGTGTACAATAGGAAGAGATTCAGTCAAAGAAACCAATGCAATTTTTTCAGAAACACCAAGTTTCTGTCTTGCTTTTAATCACCCTCTGGATATTTGCAGGCTCAAGTGAGGACAGTAGTTTTCGATGAAACTTCCCAAACAGCTGATACATAACACCTGCCAGGTATAAGTGCTCATTAATGCTCTGGTTGTATAACAAATTGAATCAGTTTAACTGCAACTGGATGAATAAGTAGATATTAGCAGTGTATATAAAATGTCCAGTAGTAAAATGAGAAGTTAGGTGGGAACACTTTTCTCTACCAAGGGTCATAGGGGTACTATAACATCATTCCTGGGACATACAAAATCATCAATACAGGCATAAGGGCCATGGGAATAGGAGAAGAAGCATGGGAGAAGCACACCTGTCAATCCTCTCATGTTCCAGGTGGGTTTTCCTGGCTTTATATGGCCTACAGTCCAGATGTTTCCTAATGCTGTTGGGATCAGTAAAATAAGACATCCAAGATAGGGCCTGGGAGGGTAAATGGGATTTTTCATATCACAATAAAGGGTGGAAGAACTCACTTCCTAGACATTTCTACCTGAGCTTTGTACATATAAAAGAGAGATGAGATTTGTGATAACTTTATCTTGGATGCATACACCAATAATGAGTGTCTTCTTCTTTTTGTGATGTGTTGATTCAACTCTAATTAGATCCTGGGGGCCCCTGATTATCATACCAAACTAGCTGAAGAAAAGATTGTGCAAGGCAGGTAAAGGTAACGCTTTGGTGACTCCTGAGGCCAGAGCCCCTAGGCAAGGCTCTTCATAATAGCAGCAGCTCTGGGAGCCCATGGGGCTGACACTGTGTACCTGTGTGACAAAAGCAATGTCTTATTGAAGCCTTGAAATGATTTTAGGAGAGAAAATGAAGAGGTCTGGGTGGTTCTAGAGTCTTATGGGTGTTATCTCTAAAGATCTATGTGTCATATACTTAGTCCCAAGAATGGCAGTTGGCAATGTTGTGGAGTTTTTAGTGGTAGTGCCTAGCAGGAGGTACTTTAGGTCATGCAATCATGATTGGCAATCTCCATAACCATGAGCTAAAACAAATGTTTTTAGCTTAACTGACTCCAGTACTTTGTTATAGTAACAGGACACTGACTAATACAGGTAATTCATTCACAGAGCTTAGAAGGAAAAGAGCCAGAGTTCACAGTTAGGCAGCTAAAGATAGAGCACATGCCTTCTACTATAGTACCAGCATTCCCAGCCAACTTTGTATAAGGAAACCCTTACAACTCACACAGCAGCCCAGGCTCCAGTGAGAGTTGCATTCTCTCAGCACAGGTTGCACAATTCACAAAGTTACTTGATGAGGTAATCACTATGCCACAAATTCAGCCCATCCCTCAGGGAGTCCCTGTTTCTTGAGCCTAAAGGGAACTCTGTGCCTTTACCTCCTCAAAGTTGGGCCCTGTTATCACTGAGTGTATATGTTCTCTTATCTTTTGCTGTGAAGAAAGTGGTTACTCTTAAGATGGGAATTCAAGATAATTGCACAGCAAGACTGAAGCAAGGCAGGAATGACAATTGCATGTGAATTAAAAATCTTCCACAATCTGACAATCCTGAGGTATTAGAAGTGAATCAGTGATGGAATGGAAAGGTCAATGTTTGTTAAATACATTGTCATCATGAGGAATAAATCAACCTATTGATGACATAAAAAAGTTACTTGTAATGTGTATGGAAGACCATATGCACAGTACACACAGTGCTTAGCCTATTGATGATCCAGGCTAAGGTAAGACTTTTTGCTATGCTAAAATTATACTGATGATCCTATACCAGGTAATAGGATCATAGCAAGCTGTTCAAATGCTGCAAAAGTGTCCTAATTTTCACAAGGTAAAAGTCAGCAGTGAAAATAGCAAGTACTAATAGTGAAGAACTGGAATGTTTTAGACTTTTGTTAGGACTTTCAATATATTATTGAGTAGAAACAGTAAATGATATTATAATTTAATTTTATTTAATTATCTCTTGTTCAACTACTCTGGTAAGCAGTATGGAGGTTCCTCAAAAGACTAAAGATATAGCTTCTCTATGACTCAGCAATCCTACTCTGGGGCAATTATCCAATAGACTATAAACAAGGCCACACTAAAGCTACCAGCACAATCATGTTCATTGCACTATCATTTGCCATAGCCAATATATGGAATCAACCCTGATCCCTTCAGTGGAAGAATGGGTCAAGAAAATGTAGTATATATACACAATGGAATTCTATGCTTTCATCAGAAAGAATGGCATTGCCCCATTTGTAAGGAAATAGAAATACTTGGAATAATTTTATTAAGTGAAATAAGCTAGACCCAAAGAAACATAGTTTCATGGTTTCCCTCATTTGTTCTAACTAACATGTGCTTAAAAATCTACAAGTAATCACACTGGATGCTAAAAGACAAAAAATTATACTTGGGCATGATAAATTAAATAGAACTCTATATATTCACACAGTGAAACCAAAGGAGGATATTTTGGGGAGAGGATCATCATTGAACCTTTGGTCAATAGCTATGTGCATATGATGATATGAAATGATGCATTCCAAGAAATGAAAAAAAGTTTTTTGTTATTATGCTTTTTGTTCTGCTTTTTAAAAATTTTCTCCATCACCACTATTTTTAATTTCTAGCCCTTGTGCTTTGTATATAAGTTTATCTGCTTGTGGAAGGAGTAAGCAGGAGCATGGAAATGGTGGGACAAATTGTGAACAAATGCCTTAGTGTTACTCATTAAACACTATGTTGAAAATCAAATACACAACGTGGGAACACAGGGACAGGAGCAAAAACCTGGGAGAAAATGAGGGAAGAGGTGACACTGTTCAAAAGGAAATGTACTCATTACCTAACTTACATAACTGTAATAACCCCTCCATACATCACCTTTACAGTAACAATAAAAACAGAAGTGAGATTTTTTTTGTAGAAAAAAAAAGAAAGATTTGAGGGAAGGAAGGAAAGAAGGAAGGAAAGAAGGAATGAAGGAAGGAAGGAAGGAAGGAAGGAAGGAAGGAAGGAAGGAAGGAAGGAAAGAAGGAAGGAAAAAAGGAAGATTCACTCTGCAATATTGTAGTAGGAAGTCAAAGCTGGCCAGCGCCATCATTGGCCACATGGTGACTTGCACTATCTGGCATCTTGTCTTGATGGGTATGCCTGAATTCCTAGAGGAAGGGAAGGCCTACCCCGAGGTGATGGGTATTCCTGAATCCCTGGAGACAGGGGTGGGCACTTGGTCTATAGGTTACTGAACCTGTCAGTCAAGTGCCTGGGAATGGGAGCTTCCTGTGACCCTGCCCCCTGATGCCAGCTCAGGCACCATTATGCCATGCCACATGTCTCCATCTTTGCATCCTGTGTCCTGTCTCCTGGCTTATGTCCAGTCATCATGGCATCACAAGTCAGTTCTCCATTAGAGCTGGATTGATTTGTTGGCATTGGTTTTCTTCTTTCTTCCCTCACTGGCCTGTTTCCTGACAATGTTAAGGGTATTTGTGGGCTGCAGGCATTTGTAACAACTGGCTGCCTGCAGACTGCTAATGCTCTAATAAAAACTCCAAGATTCAATCCTTCAATATGTGGCTTCTCAAATAATTTACTATATAACAATATGTATCATCTTTGGTCCTCTTAACAGGGCATAAACCAGCAGGGCACTGCTTTTACAGAAAGCAGGGAAATACCCTTTCAAGAAAGAGAACAGTTTCCCATAACCATCACTGGCTTCCTACAAGGAACGCTGGGGCTATTTTTACCAGATAGTGGAGCTTGATACCTGCTCAGACAAAAATACTAGTATCTTTAAAAGTTTGAAGCCCCTTAGCTTTGTCAGAACCCTTGGAATCCATAATGAACACTGGAATCCAGATTCCCCACCAGAGACCTTTCCCTTTTTCATCCCTGGATCCCACTCTTCTGGGTGTTATCACCATAATGAACATCTGGAATCCAAATCCCCTGGACCAGGGGCCTATCTCTATCTCATCCCTGGATCCTACTCTTCTGGCTGTTATCACCAGAGCCATTGGTGAGCCATAAAGGGAGTTTAGAAGACTGATTATGAAGAAGCTGGGGGCAAAGACAAAGGAAAGATCTAGTCTCCGTGCTCTTCCTCCTCCTCTTCTTCCTCCTCCTCCTTCACTTTCTCCTCTTCCTCTACCTTTTGTGCTATGGAATGAACCCAGAGCCTTATGCAAGGAGCCTGGCTTCATTAAAGGTTTGTCTCTGCACAGCAAAGAAAGCTGGTGAAAAGGAAAGGCCAGCCAGCCAGCAGGCAGCAAAAGGCAGTGTGGGTCAGGCTCCGCTAGGCAACTACATTTTCTGCTGTCTATCCAGAGGCCCTCAGATGGGAAGTGAGCTCAGTGTACCTCCATTTGATTGATCACCAAGCTTGTGAATAGGTCAAGCCCCTTTGGACATGTGTCTCTGTGTAGCTCAGTAAAAATGGCATTTCAGGGGAGAAATGTCACCGAGAAAAAGTCTTGAAATAAAGATGCTGACTTGTTCTGCAGCTATTTAAGACTTTGAGCCCTGCAGCTCCAAAGATCACCCCAGAAGTCCTTCCTGCTGGGCCACCTGCTCACAAGTACATGAAGAGGGTAACCCTGGGAGCTCAAGACTTCCTCACACTCCAAGGCCTACCTCATACTTCCAACTTCTAGAGAACCTAGGCCCTGGTGGCCTGCTCTCATCTTGGATGTAGAAATAATGTCATGTATAACAGAGATTCATGAACTGCATGGGAAAGGATGGATAGGAAAGAACCATGTAAAGGGCATGGGAGCTTTCCTAGCAAAGACAGTATGCTAAGTAAGTTCCTGAAAGCATGAGCCAACAAAGAGTGCTAATAGGTGTCCAAGAGGCTGGGGTCAGTACAAAAGAAAAAAAAGATGAGAGAGAGCAGCATCCCGGGCATCTTGGAAGGTAGAACTCTTACAGGCAGGGCAGTGGCCTGAGGTCAGGGAGGAGCTACCACAGAAGCTACATCAAGTGGCAATGGGCTCAGAAATGCCTTCAGACCCCTCAGTGCACCAGGTGCCAGGAGCTAATGCCTGTAGGTGATCCTACCTACTGAAGAAACTGAGATCTGAGGATTTTGACTCAAGGCCAGCCCAGTCAGGAATGTCCATAAAATTCTTATCTCCAACTAATGACCAAAAAGTCAGAAGTGGAGATGTGCCTCCATTGGTAATGCACCAGCTTTGAGCAATAAAAATTACAAAAAAAGAAACTAAACCAAAGGCTAGCTCCCAGGTCCAGCATTCAAGTCCTAGTACTGGTGTGCGTGCATGTGTGCACGTGCACACACACACGCACACGCACACGCACACCTCAGTCCATCAGCACATAGATTCTGCCCTGAAAGATTAAGATTGATAGAAAAGGAGATTCCATGAAAGGCAAAGAGAATCCAAGTGAGGGGTGGTGATTGTCTGAGTCAAATAAATGTTGGAATAGGAGACATTCAATAAGTAGAACACTTGGATGCCTAGAATCGAAGTAGGTAAGTCAAAATAGGGACTTGGGCATCTAAAAGAGATGTATTGAGGGAGTCAAGCAGGTTATGGCACTGAAGAGTATAAATATGGCAGGAGACAAAGGTCAAGTCCCTGAGGAGAGTCCCAGCTGTGGAAGCCCAATGGATTTGAGAGTCTGGAGACTCCCATTTGGAGGTATAGAATTGGCAAGAGGTTGTCAGTTGGGAACTCTTTCCTGCTGCCATGCTTTTGTTTTTTGTTTTTGTTTTTTATTGCCAGTTGTGGGCCTTGGACTCAAGGCCTGAGCACTGTCCTGGCTTCTTTTTGCTCAAGGATAGCACTCTGCCACAGCGCCACTTCCAGTTTTTTTTCTATAAGTGGTGCTGGGGAATCGAACCCAGGGCTTCATGTATACGAGGCAAGCACTCTTGCCACTAGGACACATTCCCAGCCCCTCCTGCTGCCATGCTGCCGGAACCAGATCTGACTTTCTCACATTGCACACAATAGGTGCCAAATAACTGTTCAATGAATGACTGTGATGATGCAAAGGAAAAATCACCCCACAAATGCTGAATGTGAGGTCAGAGGTATATTAACATTTATTAAGACAAAACTGAATTGGTGGATACCTATTACTTCACACCTCACCTCTATAACATGTTTACTTCTTATGACAATCCAGGAGATGTTAGTCTTCGATTTTGTAGCAGAAGCTCAAGATACAAAGACGCAAAATAATTTTCCCTTTCCTTATCTTCTTCATGACACTCCTATATTTCAAGTGACATCTGGATTGACAAGCAATTAAGACCTCCAGCTGTAGAATCAGGTAAGTTCAAATTCTGAATGTTGTACACTAGCTGTGTGGCTCCAGCACAGCTGCTTAATAACACTAAACTGCTCCTTCAACTGTAAACTATAAATAGATATGGTATATACCTCCTGAACTAGTTGAAGGTAGAATGAGATGCTGCAGGTAAGCATATAACTCAGCTCCTGGGATGCTGTAGGTGCTTGGTAAATGTCACCACATCTTGTTCCAAAGATCCTTTTCCCATCTCTTCCCAGTCTGTCAGAACTGCCACTTGTGTTGCCTGTTGGTTCTGCATTGGTCTTGCTCTTGAGAAAAGATCATTTCATGCACCATCACAGAACCAGCCTGAGTTAGAGGCCACCCAATCCAATGATATTTCTTTCTTTCACTTTCATTGTTTTTAGAAGTATATCTTACACATTGGTAAAGAGAAAGCCCAGCCTTCATAGTGCATGAAAATGAGTTGACTCTTGTATGATACATTAACTAGGAACAGAATTTAAGGAACTCATTTCAACATGTACACACAAACACACACACACACACACACACACACACACACACCTCTTTCACCTTTGCAATGATAGACACATTGGCTTTAAAACCTTACACCAAGACTCTCAAACTATGGCCACAACAGCAGCCAAATCAAAGACCCTAAGAGTTTCTCAAAAGAAGTAAATGTTTTTCATTGTTGTTGTTATTTTTAATGTACTATGTGAAATTATTTCCCTTTTTTTGCAGTTTTCTTTCATATGGTTTATCCTCTGTTGCCACTGTATTTGATTTTTGTGCCCTGGGTATTATATATAAGTTTACCTGAATTAGGGAAGGGAAACATCAAAATGGTGAGACAAAGGATAAAGGGAAAACCAATGCAACAGTGATACAATGTGTTGGAAATTAACTGTACTGGGGGAGGGGTGGAGATTGAGAGAAATGGAGGTGGAAGAGAGGGAGAGGGTAACACGTTTGACAAGAAATGTACTCACTATCTTACATATGTAACTAACCCCTCTGTACATCACCTTGACAATAAAATAAATAAATAGATTCTCATATCCTGCCTTCCCTAGCCCTCTTGACTTAGAAGTTGTGGGAGTTTCCCCAGCTTGTGGTTAATAAGCCTTCCCAATGAGCCTGACACTTACTCACATTTGAGACTTACCCCCTTAGATTAAGGTGAGGAAGTGCCCTGAGAGCTGCAAAGGTAAGTAGAGGCCATTAGATCAATCCCAACAGCAGTACTGCATATAGCAGGTTCCAACCTCATACTCCCTCTACCTCCAAGGCTTTGGCTATCTTGGGGAGCTCCTGATCACCAGGAGCATAAAGAACGTTGAAGATAAGTCCTTGTGACAGGACCTACCTCAAGCCAATAATACTACAGCCCCATCCTGAAGCTGGAAAACTATCTTACAAAAACAATCTCTCATTGTGTTTGTTTCTAAATCATGTCATAACTTCGGATGCCTGCCAAAGTGGCTAATGCTCATGTGTTCTTATTCCAGGAAAAAGAAATCAAACAAATGCATGCCAGCAGAGATAGGCTGCCGACCTGAATGGATGGCGTGATCTGGTTTGGTGAAGATTAGAAAAATAAGACAATGATAACCGAGAAGAAGCAACTGAAAGTTGAAAGCCTAGCACTAGGGGCTCAAGTCTGAAATTCTAGGGGTGAGATTTGAGGATTGAAGATAAAGCAAGTCTAGACAGACAAATCCATGAGAGTCTTGTTTCCAACTAACTAGTAAAAAGCTAGAAATGCTGGGAATATGGCCTAATGGCAAGAGTGCTTACCTCATATACATGAAGCCCTGGGTTCGATTCCCCCAGCACCACATGTATATTAAACGGCCAGAAGTGGCACTGTGGCTCAAGTGGCAGAGTGCTAGCCTTGAGAAAAGAGAAGCCAGGGACAGTGCTCAGGCCCTGAGTCCAAGGCCCAGGACTGGCAAAAAAAAAAAAAAAGAAGAAGATATATTTAGTGCTTGCCTCATAAAAAGCTAGAAATGGAGGTGTAGTTAAAATGGAAGAGTGCCAGTCATGAGTGAAAAAGCTAATCAAGAGCTAGAAGCTTTGAGTTCAAGTGCAAGTACCAGCATAAAATACACAAACAAACAAAATAAATAAATAACAAGCAGCAACTGAGAACCTAAGTTGTGTCTAAAATTGTAGCGGGCTTGCCTAGCAAGTAGAAGGCTCGAAGTTCAACCTTAGTACCAGAAAAAGAAAAAGAAAGAAAGAAGAAAAGAGAGAGAGAACCAAGGGTCACCCCTATTGTGATTTTTCAGGTTGTGAGCCTAACATGTCCAGATGGTCTAACATTTCAGATAAAATCAGAAGTAGAAATATTTGTGTGAAATCCCCTTCAAAGGGAATGTTAGCTCAACTATTTACCCAATACTGTGTAGGTCACAAAGCTGAGGATCAGACTCTCAACTTCAGGTTCTCTGTGGCCTCTACTTTATAGAAATATAGTAGTGTGTGTGTATGTGTGTGTGTGTGTGTGTGTGTGCGTGTGCATGCCTGTTTGTATGATACCTAGGATTGAAACCAGGGCACTGATGAATGCCAAGCAAATGTTCTACCAATGACCTATACCCCAAAAAAAGGTAACTGTAAGATGCTTATATTTTACTGAAATTTTCTTTGTTGCAGTTGTTTTGCAATTTGGGATCATGTCTTTTATTAGACTTCAGCTCCCCAAGATCAGGGAATCTATATACAGCCGTGGGTGATCTTGAACACTGGCCACATGCAGTTCCTTCCCTAAAAGTCTGTCATTCCTCCACATTAAAATGAAAATGCTAGTACAGGGAAGAAGAGCCATCGACTCCTGCTTTGCACATTTATCCTTAGATTAGATTGTCTCCTCCAGAGATGCTCCTTAACTAAACAGTGACATCCACTGGATGAAACTCAGATCCTGTGGCATTTTTATGGAAGAAAAGAGACAGGTTAGCAAGATGACTTTGATCCAGGCAGAGGATGCTCAGCTGCTAACAAACAGCTGAAAGGGAAGACTCCAGAGCCAAGGAAAGCAGATCTTACAAGAACACATATGTTTGTCAGAACAGGAAAGAAACGCAATCCCCTACGCATGCTGACCTGCTTTAAGGTTCGCAATTAGAAAATCAGAGAATTACAGCTGCACAGAATCAGCTGTCAGATGCCAGAATCACAAGGGATCTGTAATTCTGCAGCATTTAGTACAAGACTCCAGCCACACGTGGCTTATTCTGAGTTCTTACGATGTGTCTGGTCCAAATTCCAGTGTACTGTAAATCTAAGCTATACATTGATTGTGAAGACTTATTTGATTGAAAAACTGATGTGTATTGTCTCTTTGATAACTTTTGTATTTGGAACATATCAAAGCAACTGTGTGTGTGTGTGTGTGTGTGTGTGTGTGTGTGTGTGTGTGTGTGTGTGTGTGTGTGTACTGGGGCTCAAACTCAGGATCTTCTGCTCTTACTTGTCCTTTTTACTGAAAACTGGCACTCCGCCACTTGAACCACACACCTCCACTTCTGGCTCTTTTGCCGGTTAATTGCAGATATGAGTCTTAGACTTTTTTGCCCAATCTGGTTTTGAACTACGACCCTCAGAACTCAGCCTCCTGAGTAGCTAGGCTATCTTCTGTTTTGTAGTAGCATTGTTAAAGCTCACTTAGCCTCATCATTCTCCACCCTGCTGAGTAACAGAATCTCCCATGGATACACAGATGTGTTGGACTTGCCCTCACAGGTCTGACTCTATAAGCAGAGCGTTGTAAATTACAGCAGCAGCATCAAATGGGTTCTCCCGCCCTCTCCTTTGGCTATCATTTCTACATCTATGCTCCTTGATCTCCCTGAATTTCATTGATATAGTCCTTCTATAGCACTGCTGTCATCTCAGACCTCCCTTCCATGAATATATAAAGCCTTCATTCATTTCACAGATACTAGCACACATCTACCATGAGCAGCAGGCATGAAAGATTTAGGATGGTGGTGACAGATTGTTTTCCTCATTCTCAGAGCTCACCTTTGGGGTGGAGTAGAAGAGATCAGCCAAATAAGTCAGTTCAGGGGAAAAAAAAGGTCAGTAATGAGCTATAAGAAAAGAGTCTTGGCTATTTTTTGGTTAAGTGGCTTTGGAAAGCCTTACTGAGACAATTGAGTTGAGGTCTGAGTGACATTGGCTATGAGACCATGGCAAAGAGTCCCACAGGAAAGGTGAAACAGCTGACACAAAGACCTACAGTGGTAAGATAATGCCTGCATCTGAAAAACCATACATAGCCATGGTGACGGAGACAAAGAAAGCAAGTTCATGCATGATCAGAGGTGAGAGGAGGGAGAAGCTTCACTAGGAAGGGGCCATTAACAAAGTGCTGTAGTCTGAATGTGTCTCCTTAAAGTTCCTGCACTGAAATCCTTACCCTCCAGATGAGGGGATAGAGAGATTGGGAGTTTGGGGATATTGGGTCATATGGGTGACCTAACTACTGGGAAGGCTGAAATCTGAGGAGCACCATTGAAAGCCAGCACAGGCAGGAATGTCCATGATACTACTCTGTCCAATTAACCAGCAAAAGGCCAGAAGTGGCTCTGTTGCTCAAGTGGTAGCATGCCAGCTCAAGTGGTAGTGCTCTGATACAGTGAAACCCAGAAAAGCTCACTGGTTACTTCACACACCTGATAGAACAGGAAGTTGGTGGTCTGCAGCCTGGAAAATGGATTACACCTGAATCGTCCATGTTGTTATCCTTATTTCAAGAGTACAGCTTCAAAGTTAGAAGAAATAATCTAAGCTTATGTGTTAATAAGTTAAACTTATTCATAAATTCTGTTCATAATAATAGCATTAGTAAGTAATACTCTTAAGAGCCCCAACAGACTGAGAAAGGAGGAATTGAAGGTTCTACATGTACAGTTGGTTGGAGCAAAAGAGGGATTCATATTTCAGACAAAGAGGTTCCTGGGTGCAGAGTTGCTATGGCAATGGGAATGTAGCACAAGTCCCTGAGAAGGGCACAGACACGAATCAAAAACAGAAGTTAAAGGGCCCTGGATAACTGTCAGGAATGCAGATAGTATCCTATAAAAATGCTTAGGAAAAGGTGCTCTAGGGGTGTTTTCAGAAGGGGGAAAAAGCCAGGCACCAATAGTTCACACCTGTAATTCTAGCTACTCAGGAGGCTGAGATCTGAGGATCAAGGTTTGAAGACAGGCCAGACAGAAAAGTTTCAAAGAGACTCTTACCTCCAATGAGCCACTCAAAAACTGGAAGTAGAGCTGTGGCTCAAAGTGGTAGAGTGCTGGCATTGAGCAAAAGGGCTCAGGGACAGCACCCAGACCTTAAGTTCAACCCCCACACCAAACACACACACACACATATGTGTATGTATATACATATATACATATGTATATGTAAATATGCGTGTATATATGTATATATGTGTGTGTCTTATGCATATGTATATACACATAAATGGGTCCTATATTATTTACATTGTGCTGGCTTACATGTGGAAAATCTTTGAAAGGCAGTACAAGAAAGTGGCAATAACAAGACTTCAGGCTTTTTACTATATATACCTAATACATGAACTACTTTCTCCAAAGATAAAATACCTTACAATACAAACAACTTCATTGACAGAAGGTTTTTAGGGCAGTAGAAATACTCTTTATGACAATGTGATAGTGGATATAACCATTTGGTGAAACCAAATAAATTTTGCTGACACAAGTGAACTTTAACAGAAACTGTGAGCCAGGTGCCAGTGTCTCACACCTGTAACCCTAGCTATTTCTCGAATCCAGACAAGGCAGGAAAGTGTAGGAGACTCTGATCTCCAATTAATCACCATAAAAGCCAGAAGTGGAGCTGCAGTTTTAACTGTAGAACACTAGCCATGAGCAAAAACGGTCAGTGACAATGCTCAGGCCCTGAGTTCAAGGCTTAGGAATGGCAGAAAAAATAATTGGGCACTTGAGCTGATCCAAAACTTTGACAAAGTAGCAGGATACAAAATAAATCATCAAAAATAATGACTATGAAAATGGCAATACTGCCAAAGGCTATCTACAAATGCTATGCCCATATATCCTAACACCATTCTTTAATGAAATAGAGGAAGCAATCCAAAAATTCATGTGGAACAATTAAAAAAAACCCGAATAGCATAAACAATCCCAAGCAGGAAGAACAGAGCTGGAGGAATATCAAATACCAAACTTCAAGCTGTATTACAAAGCTATAGTAATAAAAACAGATTGGTATTGGCAAAAAAAAAAAATAAGCCTGAGGACCAATGGAGTAGAACTGAAGACCCAGAAATGAACCTGCAGACTTAATCTTTGATAAAGGTGCTAAAAAATATAGGATGGAAGAAAGACAGCCTCTTCAACAAAGCGTGCTGCAAAAATTGGTTCAACACCTGGAAAAAACTGAAGCTAGATCCTTATATATTACCCTGCAGCAGAATCAATTCCAAATGGGTCAAAAACCTCAAAGTAAAAACAGATACCCTGAAAACATTGCAGGAAGGAATAGGAGAAACACTTGGGCTCCTTGACACATGTCGAAACTTTCTCAATAAAAGCCCAAAAACACAACACATCAAACAAAGGTTGGACAAATGAGACTGCATCAAACTGCAGAGATTTTGCACAGAAAATGGCATAGCTTTCAAGGTAAATAGAAATCCCACAGATTGGGAGTAGATCTTTACTGGCCATACAACAGACAAAGGCCTCATATCTAAAATATATGTAGAATTCATGACAGTAGAGCAATAAAACCTCCTGAAATTGTTTTGAATGAGTAGTGAATAATATAGTTATAGAGGGAATGTGAGCATAATACTTTTCATATATCTGTGGAAATGTCATAAGAAACCTTTTTTGTAACTAATGTATACTAATAAAAATAAAAAATTAATAAAAAAATAAAATAAAATATATGTAGAACTCAAAAACTTAAATTCCCCCAAAACAATTCCTCAAAGAACCAACTGCCCCCATTATAAATGGGCTAAAGACCTAAAAAGAGACTTCTCTGAAGAGGAAATTAAAATGACTCAACATTACTTGCCATAAAAGAAATGCAATTCAAGACAAGATTGAGATTCCACCCCACCCCAGTAAGAATATCCATTATCAAGAAAACTAATATCAACAGAGGCTGGCAGGAATGTGGCCAAAAAGGAACCCTATACACTGTTGGTGGGAGTATAAACTTCTTCAATCACTCTGCAAAGCAGTATGGAGGATCCTCAAAAAGCTACACATAGAGTTCCCCTATGACCCAGTAGCCCGCTTTGGGGCATTTGCCCAGAAGATTATAAGCAAGACCACACTAAAGCCACCAGCTCAACTATGTTCATCACAGCACAATTTGCCATTGCTAAAATATGGAACCAACCCAGATGCCCCTCAGTATATGAATGGATCAAGAAAATGTGGTACATATACACAATGGAATTCTATACTTCTATCAGAAAGAACAACATTGTCCCATTCGTGAGTAGGAAAGACTTGGGGGAAAAAAATCATCCTAACTGAAGTGAGCCAGACCCAAAGAAACATAGACTCTATGGTTTCCCTCACTGGGAATAATTAGTACATGTCTAGGATAGTCCTAGCAGAAGATCACAATAGCTCAATAGCTACGTCCATATGAACACATAAGATGATGTTAAGCGAAATGAACTTCAAGTTATGGAAATAAGTGGTTTATCATTATTGTTGTTATGTTCAACATACCATGTGAAATTATGCCATTTTCTTTTGTCATTCTTCCCCCTGGTTTTACCCCTGATGTCACTGTAACTGATTTTGTTACCCTGGGTATTGTATATATGTTTATTGGAAGTAGGAAAGGGAAGGGGAACATCAAAATGGAGAGACAAAGGGTAAAAGGCAAACCCATGCAACAGCAATACTTAGAAGACAATATGTTGTAAACCAACTGTACAATTCTGGGAGGAGAGGAAATTAGGAAGGGGGCAAGGTGGGAGAAAAATGAGGGAAGAGGTAACAAGTTTGATAAGAAATGTACTCACTGCCTTACATATGAAACTAACCCCTCTATATATCACTTTTACAACAAAGGAAGGGAGGGAGGGAGAGAGGGAGGGAGGGAGGGAGGGAGGGAGGGAGGGAGGGAGGGAGGGAGGGAGGGAGGGAGGGAGGAAAGGAAAGTGAAATTTAGAAAGGCTAAGATTATACATTGCTACAGAAAGAGAGCCAACATAAGAAAGCCTTCTTTTTATAGATCAAATAAGATGAAATATGTCTAAGTCAAATATGCTTACAATTTGCAACCTAGAACACATCCAGGCAAGAAGCCTCTATGTAAGTTCTTTCCCCAAATAATCTAGAAAAAATAAAGTTTTCTGTTCTTTCATTTAAAAAGTTAGACACTTAGTAATGAATCTCCTAAAAGCTAGGCTGATACCTGAGATACATAGGCCCCTGCACTTGCTGGACTTCATCTTATCCTCTTCACCGTCACATTTGTTTGTGCCTTCTGCTTTCAAATATTAGCCCAGTAAAGATTTTTTCAAATATACATTTGTGTGATTGCACTTCTGTCACTATCCAGCCAGAGATGTATATTCTCCACAGCTTTTAAAATTAAACTTTTATCCCCAATAAAATGTACACTGTCTATCCTATAAAGAGGCAATTTACATCCCATTCACTAATGCGTATCCAGTATCTTTTTGTTAACATGTAGGGCACAGTAAGTACCTGGTAGAAAGTTCCTGAATGAACATAGCAAACATTATTGGCTGAAATATGGAATGGAAAACAATTGCAATGAATGAGAGAGGAGAAGAGGAAATCTTGTTGAAGATTGTTACAATAGTCCATCCATGTAAAAAAACAATAGTCTGAAATATGATTTCTGAGCTGTGAGTTTGTGACACATTTAGGAGGGAGACAAGGGAATTTCCTGAGCAGGCAGAATGTGAAGTGGATCAAGAATGATCCTTAGGATGTGTGGAGGTAATATCACTTGCAGAATTCTAGAAAAGGACAGAAAGTCTTAAATTTGATTGTGAATGGGGTTGACTTTAAGACATTTTGGGGAAAACCAAATCAATTTATCTAGAAGGTTGTTGGATTTTAATTCTCTAAGGATGAAATGGCACATTGTTTTAAACGTGCTTTAAAACCTATCAGCCTGTGGGGAAATGGTACAACAGGGAAACAAAAATGGCCCAGAGGGTCTGGGAATATAGCCCAGCGGTAAAGTGCTCGCCTCATCTACATGAAGCCCTGGGTTCGATTCCTCAGTACCACATATATAGAAAAAGCTGGAAGTGGCGCTGTGGCTCAAGTGGTAGAGTACTAGCCTTGAGCAAAAAGAAGCTAGGGACAGTGCTTAGGCCCTGAGTCCAAGCCCCAGGACAGGGAAAAAAAAAATGGCCCAGAGGTAAGGGCTGTTGAAACCAGAGGCTAAGCATTATTCTATTTTGCTACATGTTTATCATTGTCCAGAAAAAAAAGTTTTATTTTAGGGGCTGGGAATATGGCCTAGTGGCAAGAGCGCTTGCCTCCTACACATGACGCTCTCAGTTCGATTCCCCAGCACCACATATATGGAAAACGGCCAGAAGGGGCGCTGTGGCTCAGGTGGCGGAGTGCTAGCCTTGAGCGGGAAGAAGCTAGGGAAGGTGCTCAGGCCCTGAGTCCAAGGCCCAGGACTGGCCAAAAAAAAAAAAAAAATTATTTTAAATATACAGTTATATAGGCATCTGTAGCTATGACGAAAGACTCAGACTATAGTTATAAATTTGTACGACACATAGATAAAGGTGTCATTAAAGCCATAGACATGAATAAATTCTCCCTGGGAGAAAGGATAGAATAAATATCAAAGAAGGCATCAGATTTAATTTTGTAGAAATGAGTCAGCAGAACAGATGGATAAAGTGACCAAAGAGGAGAAGAAATACCAATGCTTTAGCTTCACAGACTGTTTCAAATTAATACTACTTTAGGAAAAAGCTTTTTTCTATCAGTTTAAAGACAGCCAGATGGAAGCCAGACAGCATGGGCTCACACCTTTAATTCTAGCTACTCAAGAGGCTGAGATCAGGAGCTTGGCTTGAAGCCAGTCAGGGCAGGAAAGCCGAGACTCATATCTCTAATTAGCCAGCAAAAAGCCAGAATGGAGGTTTGGCTCAAATGGTAGAGCATCAGACTTGAGAGAAAAAAACAGAGAGTGGGAGGCCCTGAGTTTAAGTCCCAGTACTAGCACAAAAACAACTAGCCAGATGAGATTGTTTTCCCCAAGTATCTGAAGGAACAGCACATGGAAGGGGAATGGGTGATTCCTGTGATCCTTAAAATAGAATATGAGTTAGGACAGAAGGCCTGGAAAAGGGTGATTCCCGGTATGTGAAATGGACTTGTCTGTGAACGCAGAACCAAGACAGTACAATTTGTAAGAAATAATTCTGACACCAGACACTTTATCAGGCATCAGGAAAACACAGAAGATTCCTCTGGTAGGACAGTGAGTTTTCAATGGAGTGTGGATTGATAAAACAATGACAAGCATGAACAAGGGGCTAAGGGCATGGCTACTCTTCTCCCTCCCCAACGACTGATCAGATTCTTTCTAGTGTCATCATTGCTCTTGGAAATCTTCTCTACTGGACTGACAGGGGGAGTGAAGTTTCTTGCCCAGCCTCCTTCTATGTGGGGCCTTCACTGCCCTCCCAGGGCTTCCCAGGGCTAAACTGAGGGGACTTAAAAGCCAAACTACCACTGGGTGTGAAGCCTCACACAATAATCTAAAGTTACTGTTACTTTATCTGTCCATCTGCCTGCTTGAACAGCTTGGTCACTAATAATAGGATGGAGGAACAATAACCCTTAACTGAGATACTAATGTGGCTTCAAGGAACCACTGGGGACTGGGGGCAAAGCCATGCAACAAGGCTTAGGAAATGACAGGTACTGAGAGGATATTAGCTAGCTCTTCTTGCTCTACCCATCCCAAACCCTACGCATACATGCTCACACACACACACACACACACACACACACACACACACTTCTACTCAAGCTCCTTGCCTCTGTGTGTGTGTGTGAGAGAGAGAGAGAGAGAGAGAGAGAGAGAGAGAGAGAGAGAGAGAACATGCACATACCATGCCAGTACTGGGGCTTGAACTCAGACTCATGCTTTCACTTGAGTTTTTCCACTCAAGTCTGGTACTCTACCACTTGAGCCACACCTCCAACTTCTGGGGAGTGGAGGTTGTTAATTGGAGATAAATGTTTCAGATTCTTCTCCCTTAGTTATCTTTAAACCGTGAGCCTTAAATCTCAGCCTCCTGAGTAGCTAGGATTACAGATGCCAGTCACCAGCACTCCGCTTACCCATGAATTTTTATGTAAAGGTACTAATGTCTTTTCCCATAACCAGCATGACCTGGCAGACATTCGGGCATCTTTCACATCCCAGTTTCCTCCACCCACGCCAACAAAGCAATGACAATGAGAAACACAAACACCCTAGAAATGGGTTTCACTCTTTCTATACAGCTCTACCCAATGTGGCCCTGTAGGACACCTAGTAAAGCTTTTGTAGAGACATGAACACTGGACTTGGAATTGCACAAATCAACCTTGGAGTCCAGTATCTGCAACCTATCCTATGCTTTAACCTTTGGTTCGTGATGTGGAAAATGGAGGCTGCCATGCCTTCCTTCTAATGTTGTGCGCTGATGAAAACAGCCAAATGAATGTGAGGTAGAATGATTATGACTTCTGAGGACCCTGCACAATTCAGAGGCTCAGTGACATTCCTTCACAGGACACACTGTCCTCCCCTCACCTGCCCATGAGCCCTTCTCTCCACTTCTGCTGTGAGAGCCCAGCCCCTCCACCTGGCTGTGAAGGCACTGAGACTTGGAATTTTCCTTCTGTCTCTTTTAATCAACACAGGTGCAGCTTCCTTTAATGGGCTGTCAATGGGCAGTAAGAACCTAGACTGCATGATTAAATGAAACAAATGCTTGGCTATCGCTGCCAACAGCTGTGAAACTCCGGATTGCCTTCTGGCCTGAGAAAGTGAGGTTCCAGAGTCCCTACATGAAGTGCATAGCCCTTTCACTTTTTTTTTAACATGGCATTGTTCCTGGGCTCTTAACATTATTATTCTCTTACACTTAAGAGTTTGTGCAGAGGAACAGAATGGCAAAGGATCTGAGATGATAAAGGCTGCTCCTTAGGAAAATAATTAACCTGAATGTGTTTGCTGTAACAGATGGAGTTTGGGGGATTTGTTTTTTGGTTTTTTGCTTTGCCTCAGTATCAAAGCCTTTGCAATGCTTGGATCTCTCTCTCTCTCTCTCTCTCTCTCTCTCTCTCTCTCTCTTTCTCTCTCTCTCTCTCTCTCTCTCTCTCTCTCTCTCTCCTCTTCTCTTCTATCCTCTTTCTCTCTCTCCTATCCTTTCTCCTCTCCCCTTCCTCTATCTCCCTCTCTGCCTTCAACAGCTTGGCCCACACTCAGCCCTTCACTGAGCCCCTGTGAGATGGGGTTGGTGTGAATGAAATCCTGAATGCTGGCTCAGCCATCTGGATTTTCTACAGGACTCTGAGGGTGAGGATGACACCCAGCCAGGATCCCAGGAGATCGCCTGCACTTTCTCCACCAGGATATGATGTTTGTTTTCACCATAGCAAAAAGTAGCTACAAATACTTAAAGATAATAAAAGCATAAGACATAAAAATATATAAAAGTAACAAAATGGACTGTTGTGTTTTCCCCTGGTGTCTGTATGTGTCTGGACCATAGGGTGGGTTTCAATCCTTATCCATGACCCCAGACTGGAATTCAAATTCAAAACTTCAGGGCTTGATTAAATGAGGCATTTAACAGGTGCCCTCTAGAAGGTCAGATCCTTTTGTCTGGTTATACTAGCTCAGGAAGCACTGACACTAGCTGTAGATTATGGTTGTACTTTTTAGGCTAAGAATGAGAATGTTTGACTCACACGGTGGGACTTGTTTTCTGGAAGATAAACATTTGTATTCATTTATTTATCTAACCAGTGTTTACTGACCACAGCTAAATATATCAGTACACATGAGGTTTCTAAAATGAATGACTGAGCCACAAGAATACTTAAGAGACCAGTAGACATCTTACTATAGTCAAAATAAACTGCATGCCTATGTGCATCTGATCATATAAAAATAATACACATCAAAATGAGCTCCAGAAAATGGAAACAAGATTTTTTTTCTTTTTTGATATTTTTGCCTTCTTTTTGCCTTAATTGTCTATGTCTTTGGGAGGGAAAGGGGAGGCATAGAAAAGGAGGGACAATGGGTAAACAAACGCAGCAGTGGTACTCAATAGAAACTCTGTTGAAAATGAACTATACAACTTGTGGGTAGGCTGGCAGGAAAAAACTGGGAGAGAGGGAGGGAAGGGGTGACATTGTCCAAAAGGAAATGTACTCTGACTTATGTAACTGTAACCCCTCTGTTTTTAGCATTTTCAAATATAATAAACAAACAAATAAATACTGTTGCAGACTTAGAAGTCAGATCTAAGAAGTTGAAGGTTAACACTGAGTTCCAAGAGATTCCAAGAGCAGGCAAGAATAAGCACCTTCTGTGTCTGGTCCCCATGGCCTTGATGAATCCGAGATCTTTCATCCATGCAGTGGAGGCAGTAATCCTTCTCTCAGGTGGCTGGCCTGAGGAGGAACGAACATAGGAAACATTCCTACGAGTTGCAGAGCCTCAGAGATATCCATGAAACCATAGTTTGCTTTCTCTTAATCTAGCAGAATGGAGCATTAGAGATATGGTCCATCTTGGAAGCAGGTAGAAATGGACTTGAGTTCCAGTTGCTTAGCCTATTTGCCATAGAACTCCGTGGAAAATCATCTCTGAGTCTCATTCCTGAATCAGTACAATCAGTGTAGGAAATAATGTGTGCCTCAAGGGTGGTAATGGAGACAACAAATGAGGCTCATGAAGCCCTCCCCAGCCCTGCAGAGTCACCCAGTCCAAACACCGTTGGTCCAGCAAGTCTCTCATCCTGAAAGAGCACTGAGGATCTAGTCTAGATCTGCTCACTGGCACATTTCTTATCACTTTGCCTCAACACATCAAACCCACACAAGGAAATAATGAAAAATCTTATGTTGGAAGGAATAAAGTTCCAAACTTTTCAATGGAAAAAAAAAGAGTTGAGTCAAATAGTTTAGCCTTAATTTTAACCAAGATTTAAGAGTTAGTGACCTAGCACTGGTGGCTTACACTTGTAATCTTAGCTACTCAGTAGGCTGAGATCTGAGGATCACAGCTGAAAGCCAGCCAGGTCAAGAAAATCTGTGAGACACTCATCTCTAACAAACAAACAACAACAACAACAACAAAAAAGCCAGAAGAGGAGCTGTGACTCAAATGGTAGGGCACTAGCCTTGAGCAAAAATATTTCAGGGACAGTACCCAGGCCCTGAGTTCAAGCCCAGGACTGGCAGAGAGAGGGGGAGGGGAGGGGAGGGGAGGGAGGGAGGGAGGGCTGACCAAAGAATCTTTCCAATGCATCATTAGAAAAAGAGAGACAGGAAGGGGCAGACTCTACTCCAGAGACCCCAGAACAAGAGTGGAAGTATCTCTTCTACCTGAGGCCCACTCTGGATAAAAACAAATTGCACAAACCCCTTAAAGCTGTGGACAGAAAAGATAATCATTTTTACCATTTGATCTGAGAGAAAGTGCTTTAGGGTTTAACTAAACAAGGGGCAGACCCAAGATGCCATGATTCTGCAGCTTCCTGATGCTCAGCTGACAAGAGTTAGGGCAACTTGCTAAATTATAACTGCTGGATTTTTACCTCCGCATCATGCTCTGATAAATGCATGATGGGAGCAGGTCTGAACTTGTTTGGATGAGCTGAAAAGAACGATGAGGCAGAACCTTGGGACATTACAGCCTTTCCGAGCTTTATTACAAGTGACACTATCTCATCTTATACATGCTGGGAAAACTATGGAAATCCTCCTCTTTATCATGGTGCTGATGACAGTTACACTTAGGAGATGCTGTCACACTTTGGGATAGAAAATCTATCTCCAAGCAATGATGGGATGTGCTGAGATGCACAGACGCCCAGTCAGAACCATTTTATAGAGCCGTCTCCTGGGCCTTGGCTGTGAGTGGCCAGTGATCCATTAACCAATGTGCCAGTCACCCAAGGCCCTCAGCCAGCCAAATCGTCCTGTCACATCACCTCCGGGATCTGATTCATTTTAGATCCTAAATCTTTGAACTACAAATGTGGTCCTGACCAAATTATATAAACCCACTGGGCCCTGTTTCTTCCTCAATAAAAGGCTGTGAGCACTAAATTAAATAATGCATGCAAAACAAGCAGTAAAATGCTTAGCATATATAGGGCTCTGAAGAAATGGTTGCTGATACTGCTGATGCAGCCATTTGAATGTGTGCTTCTTTACCTCCTGGTGGATCAGAGGAAGTTAACTTTTCAATTTATTTTTATTATCTTTAAGTAGTTTGTACAAAAGGGTTTCAATTCAACATGTCAGTTTCTCAATACAATGCATCTTGATCAGTGTTACCCCTTTCATCATTCTCCCCGCTCCCATCTCTCCCAAACCTACCCACCCCTTAATTGACAGAGGAATTTAAATTAAAAATAAATTAAATACTGCCACTAGACGTATTGCTCTTGGCTTAGACAAATAATTGTTCTTGCTAGGCACCAGTAGCTAGCAGCTGTCATCTCAGCTACTTAGGAGGCTGAGATCTGAAGCTCTCAGATTGAAGCCAACACAGACAGAAAAGTCCATAAGACTCTTTGCTCCAATTAACCAGCAAAAGAACTAGAAATAGGGGCAAGGCTTGAGTGGTAGAGTACTATCTTTGAGAGAAAAAGCTATTGGACAGTGCCCAGGCCCTGAGTTAAGCCTCAGTACCAGTCACACACACACACACACACACACACACACACACACACACACACACACACCCCACAGTGTTAGTGAAAGAACCTGAACAAGAAGCTGAAGTATGCCAGTTAGATCAAAGCCCTCGTGGCCTTCTGAAATTGAGATCAGCAGATGTCTGGCCAAGCCATGCCCATCTCATGAGCCACTGGGTCCTTCTCTTAGGGTTACATCCATATCGGAAGGTTCACAGAAAATTCACATTTAGCCTAAATTTCTCTTTTCCCTCAAGTACTTGATGATCCACTCATCAATATTTGTACTGTAGGAGTTTCAGTATTCAAGGTCCAGCTGGACAGCTCTCCTCCCATCTGGTTAGAATTATCCCCTCACTTTGGCATCCTTCAATCTGTAGGTTTGTGTCTCTATACCTGAAACATTCATTACTTCTCCTTCTACTAAACCTGTCTCTTCTGTCTTTATCCAACCCACTACTAGTTTTGGAAATCAAAAAACAAAAACAAATATATTGCATAGTGAGGAAAGGGAAACAGATGCAACTGTGGGATATTTCAAATGTCTCAGAATATTATGTTTGTTATTAAGTTATTGATATCCTTAATATTGTAGGCTCTTGCTAGGTGCCAGTGACGCACACCTGTAATCTTAGCTACTTGGGAGGCTGAGATCTGTGAATCATGGTTCAAAGCCAGCCTAGGCAAGAAAGTCCATGAGACTCTTATCTCCAATTAAACACCAAAAAAGCAGGAAATGGAGTGGTAGCTCAAGTACTAAAGTGCTAGTATGAAGCAAAAAAAGCTCAGAGACAGCACCCAGACCCCTAATTCAAATCCCAGGAACAGCACACACACACACACACACACACACACACACACACACACACCAAATTGTAAGCTCCAGAGTTGAACATATTGACACACTCTCTGAGCTTGAACTTTCACACCTGTAATAAAGGAGAGATTATAATAATAATAGCAACCTCATTAATAACTTTGTTGGGCTATGGACTAATGTACATTCAAATACATAATAGTCCTTTTCAAATATTTTGTCTTTTTAAATTTTATTTTTATGTTTAGTTGTACAAACAAGTTGTCATTAAACAAAATAGTATATGACTACAATGACTCTCAATCAATCTCACCCTTTTCATCATTTTCCCCATCCCTCCTAAATCCACCCCTTCACTCGAGCTACATATTGTATCTTATTATTTTTACTATTTCATGACTATCCTGTCAATGCTTATTATTCTCTCTATTAACCAGCAAGCAAATTGGGGCTTGAAATCTTTAGATAACTTGATAGTGATACGATAGCAAAATAGACATGGAAACAAAATCCTGGAAGACGTATGCCCATCAGTCTTGCTGCCCCTGGCTATGGCTTAAGAGGATCTTCTTTTTGGTGAATGTGTTTATGTTTCATCCATAGCACTGGAGCTCAATCTCTTCTCTCATATACTGCCAAAGAAAAGAAAGCATAACAGGTGTCAGGGAATAGATAGTGGTAATAAAGGCTGTGAGAGTTGATCCTTTCTCTTTTCCTTTCACTAAAAGCAGAAACTCATCTGGCAAAGGCCAGTTTTTGTGAGCAATTCCTACAGTAGGACCCAAGTGTGGGTTTTTTCATCCACATTCACAACATGGACCAACAGAAATCAAAATGTACTTAGCTTAGCTTAGGAATAGCATTAGACTGATAAGTTATGCATCACATACACATAGTCAGCTGAACTGAAGGCTAAGAATAGATGTTCTTTACAGAGTCCATTGTGTGAGGTCCTACTTGCTCAGTCCAAATTTCAGGTTTGTGTTAGACTGTTACCCTAGGCTCTAAGCATTCAGAGGGATAAAGGATACCTCTAGAATGAGTCTGGAGAAGGTAGAGAGGGAACCAAAACATACCAGTAGCCTTTCCACAGATTTCACTGGTTCAAAAATGGGATTCTCTGAGGATGTGTTTTAGGGGGGATATAATTTTTTGAGCTCTAAGTATATTTTAGATATGAAGCCCTTGTTTGTTGTATGCATAGTGAAGATCACCTCGAAATCTGTGGGCTATTTATCTTACTAGCTATGTCCTTTGCCATGCAGAAGTTCTTCAGTTTAATGCAATCACCCCATTAATAAATGGGCTAAAGAATTAAAAAGAGACTTCTCTGGAGAGAAAATAAGAATGGCAAATAGACACATGAAGAAATGTCCAATATCTCTGGCCATAAAAATGCAAATCAAAGCTACATTGAGATTCTACTTTACCCCAGTTAGAATGGTCATTATCAAGAAAACAAATCATAACAGATGCTGGTGGGGAGGTGGCCAAAAGGGAACACTAATACACTGTTGGTGGGAGTATAAACTGGTCCAATCACTCTGGGAAGCAGTATGGAGGTTCCTCAAAAGACTAAACATAGAGCTTCCCTATGATCCAGAAATCCCACTGCTGGGCATTCTCCCAAATGGTCACAAACAAGGCCACACTAAAGCTACCAGCACAACCATGTTCATTGAAGCATTGTTTACCACAGCTAAGATATGGAATCTACTTAGATGCCCCTTAGTAGATGAATGGATCAAGCAAATGTGATATATGTACACAATGAAATCCTGTGCTTCTGTCAGAAACAATGTCTCATCTTAGCAGAGGATAACAATAGCTCAATAGCTATGTACATATGACCATAAAAAATGATGCTAATCAAAATGAACAACTCCATGAGATGGAAACAAGAGGTTTTTTTTGTTGTTGTTGTTGTTGTTTTAGTGTACTGTTTGCAGTCATTTCTTTTGTCTTTCACGTTTTCTCCTCTAGTTTATTCCCTGTGGTCACTGTTTCTGATTTCAGTACCCTTTGTTTTATATGTAAGTTTATCTGATTTGGGGAAGGGAAGGGGAATCACAGAACTATTCCCTAGACACTATGTTGGAAATGAACTTTACAATGTGTGGGAGAGAGAGGATTCAGGGGGAGGGTAAACAGAAGAAAACAAGGGAGGAGATAACACTGCTCCAAAAGAAATATAATTGTTACCTTACTTATGTAACTGTAACCCCTTTGTACATCACCTTCACAATAAATTTTTTTAAAAATTAAAAGTAAAAAATGGGTTCTCAGAGATTAAAACAATGTTCTTGCATGCAAAGCAGCACCAGACAGCCTGATAGATGAGGGCAAACTATATTTCCAGCCCAGTGCAAATTGTTTCTGCAGTGTCAAACAGGGGGATTTGAGCCAGCTCTGCACTGGCCTCTCTGTGTGATGAATGAAGGCTGGAAACCTCCCTTCCCTTCCCAGAGCCAGGTGTCTAGTCAGCCATGGGCAGCTCTGGGTATGAGATTTGGCACCTTGCAAAAAACTAGAAGAGAGGGAGGCGCTGACTGGTGCAGAGTTTGAGCTTAAACCCAAGGATGCCAAACTCATCTGTACATTAGTATCACCTGGGGAAGCTTTTAACCATCCTAAGCACCCCAGGTCCAGTGAGCCACACTGTGCTCAGTGGGATGCAGACACCAGGTACTCAGAAATTCCCCCCAAACACTTTGAGAACCACTGGTTTAGACCTGTGCTTCTTAGCAGGGGTGAATTTTGTCCTCTAGGGAACATTTGGCAATGTCAAAAGATTTTTGGTTGTCACTGGAAGGATGGCACTAGTGACATCTAGTGGGAAGAGGCCAAGGATGCTACTCACCACAAGGAGATGTGGCCCCAAATGTCAGCAATGACAAGTGGAGAAACTGATTTATACTGATGATATGCAGCCCCTGTCTGTTAGAAATGAAAAGCCTCAAAAAAAAAAAAAAAGGAATACAAAGCCTCAGTCTCTCCACCAGACTTAGTGGCTGCAAATTGACATTTTCACCACATCCCCCATGTGATTCATGCACATATCTTAAAATCCATAGTTCGTGTTACTTTGGGACTGTTTTGTATATAGAGGAGGGGAGGGTATGATCAGTTTTAACTGCAAGGTTTGATTTTTCCTACAGAGAAACCATTTCTTTCCCATCCAAATTTCTCCCCACAAAGAATCAAGCTGGCAGACAGGAGCAGACTAACTTTAGAATCAGACAGATTCTAAAGCAGTAGATCCCAACACTGGAGAGGACAATTTTTAAATAACAACCTTACTGTTTTCTCAGCTGTCTACCTTCCAATGGGGAGATGATATAAAGACAAGATGAACTATGTAAAATAATTAAAGATGTTGTCTAAACATTGTGAGTTGACATTGAAATTTCACTAACTTGTTAGATGCATGCCTTGAGTAATTCACTTTCCTTCTATGAACCTCACTTTCCTCATCTATAAAAATGCAGCACATGACATGGCCATGGAGATCAGGCAAGTTATGGAATTTAAGGGCTAGTATGCCACAGGTACCCATGTGCAGTCATTCAGCTGCTTCCTGAAATACAGAAGAAGCTCCAGACATGGGCTAGTTTTCCATTCAGATCACACAGCAATGCATGATAAATCACTGCCCATCGTCAATCTGGTAGGGCATATGTTCACAGACATGGAGTCCCCTTCCTCCAGGATGACACATACAGAGAATCTTGTCATTGCTCTATAGAGTGCAACTCGAGGGTGGGTGGCAAGTCTCTCCTTCCCCGGCAATCCCACTGTAACTCCATTTGAAGTTGCATAAAAATTTCTCCACAGATGCTTTCTGCTACTGATTCCAAATTCAAAGGCATACAAGTACTATGAGGAGGAGCTCGAACTCAAACCTGATACCTCCAATGCCCAAAACAAACTGGCTTCATCTACCATACCACCTTTCAGATGACAGGTGTTTTTAATCCCCTTCCTCTCTCATACACACACATACACATGCACACACACACACACACACACACACACACACACACACACAATGCAATAATTACAGCAAGCAAGCAATTAACAGTTGTTTATTGATCAATCTAGTGAGAGGTTTTCCAGAGGGGTGAGCATCCATCTTTTCATCTCAACTGGTTTGTCACAAATAGTAAGGGTCACTCTTTCTTCTTGCCCCTGTTCCTCCAGGCTCTTAATACATAGATCAGTGCACAGCAGAAACTCAATAGATTGGAAGTAGTGACATGGATTATGTAATAGAGTGAAAGCACTGAGAAAAAAATCTCAATATGGCTGCTACCCAATAGATTGGCTGGCAAGTCATTGATTGATCTGGTCATCGTTGACTGGCATGAATGTAGCATGAACAGTTTTAGCATGAAAGACACACATTGCCGTGACCTGACCTCTTACTCCATCTTTAGAAAGTTTCTACAATTTCCTAAAGATTTTAGTGTGTTCTGAATAAACATCCTCACCCAGCCTTCACCGGAAATTTCCAAAAAATAAAAAAGTGAACACTTATAAAAGAAAGTTGGCAAACTGGGTACTGGTGGCTCTTGCCTATAATCCTAGCTACTCCTACTCTGGAGGCTGAGATTTTAGTATCATGGTTTGAAGCAACCTTTTCTGCCAACCTGGGCAAAAATCCATGAAAATCTTATCTCCAGCTAACCACCAAAAAAGCCAGTAGAGCTGTGATTCACATGGTAGAATGATAGCCTTGAGCAAAAAAGCTAACAGACAGTATCCAGGCCCCAAGTTCAAGCCCCAGTACTGGCAACAAGGATGAAATAATCAGGCTGAGAATTCAGAGCCTGGAGAATTCAGAGAACTGAGATGAGGAGCAGCTGGAAAGAATGGGAGCCAAAAGGCACAACCTCCAGAGCAGAAAAAGACAACCCTCTGAGGAGAACAGTGTAGTATTTTTCTAGTGGGTTTGCAAAAAGATGTCCACCCAGTCAGACAAGTAAACTGAATTCAGAGGTGGTAGAAACAAAATTAAAACCAACAGAAGTGCAAGAGCCACCCCAGATGAGCCAGAACAAGATTCAATGACTCCTGCCAGGCAGCCATGTCATTGGGTCCAAGTGCCATGGCTTTCACCCAGAACCCTGGAGCAACCACGTGGACAGGTTCCAGTTTCAATGAGAAAGCACAGATGGGAGCCATTGGACTTGAGCACTGGGATTTTCAATACTGCATTTTGTCACTAACAGACTAAGCACCTGCTATGTGCGCAGTGTGGCCCAGCAGTCATTGAAGGAAGCATAAGGGAGCACTAACTTTTTACTCAGGTCAAAGGAAGCCACTCTGAAATCTCATTTTCTCTTAAGAGAAAGTGAATCAAGAGCATGCTTACCTGGGCCCACCCAACGCCTCCTCTCCAGGAGAAACCTGAGAAGAGAAACCTGCAATCACTTTATTGCATAAAAGGTTTTCTGGGCCGCCAGTGGGGCGAGATCTCTCCTGAGGATTGAGGGACAGCTATGGATTTATTAGGACAGAACTAAAATGCCTGAACCTCAGGCTACAGAGAGAAATCAGCCAGAGACCCAAGAAAGAAGCCAAAGGAGACTAACTAGACAAAAAGGGGCAAGAGAAACTCAAACACAAGACTGGAAAGTAGTGAAGGGTTAAGAAGCAGATGAAAAACACAAGTGAGGGGCTGGGGATATGGCCTAGTGGTGAGAGAGCTTGCCTCGTATACATGAGGCCCTGGGTTGGATTCCCCAGCACCACATATACAGAAAATGGCCAGAAGTGGCGCTGTGCAGAGTGCTAGCTTTGAGCAAAAAGGAAGCCAGGGACAGTGCTCAGGCCCTGAGTCCAAGGCCCAGGACTGGCAAAAAAAAAATCACACAGGTGAAAGAACTGTGTCTGGAACATTTTACCTCCTTGGAAGGTATTCCATCCCCACCTGACAGGTGACTTTTGGAGAAACTTTCCCCAAAAAAGAGGACTTTTTTTTTTCTGGGCTGGTGTTTATTTACCACCTGCAGAGAATGGCTATTCATGGGACCCAGAGATGAACAACAGCTATATCTGTTCCTTTGTTGTTGTTGTTATTTAATCTTTTAAAAGGCCAGTAAAGGGGCTGGGGATATGGCCTAGTGGCAAGAGTGCCTGCCTCATATACATGAGGCCCTGGGTTCGATTCCCCAGCACCACATATACAGAAAATGGCCAGAGGGGGCGCTGTGGCTCAAGTGGCAGAGTGCTAGCCTTGAGCAAAAAGAAGCCAGGGACAGTGCTCAGGCCCAGAGTCCAAGCCCCAGGACTGGCCAAAAAAAAAAGAAAAGGCCAGTAAAATGCATCTTTCTTCTAGGTAAAAGGAAATCTGAGGTTTCTACTTCTTGCCCTTCTAAAAGCTGAAATTTTAACGATTCTGCATTTCTTTTCTTTTGCCAATGTTAAGAATCAAATCAAGGTCCATGTGAGTTTTAGGTGAGTTCTATAGCACTGGGCTGCAGCCCCACACCTGACTGTTTGAATGCATTTTCTTCAAGGTAATATGAGACATGAGAAAAAAGCTCAAGTACTGTGAGCAAATGGCTAGGACCTCAGAGTAGGCTTCTAGGAAGGAAGAGAGGAGACTGCATTTAAAGGAATAGCATTATGGTAATCACATATTTAAATTACTGATGATGAAAAACATTCTAATATATGCTGTAATATACACAAATGCCCATACATGTACACACACACACACCTATTCCACAAAATTCAGTGTGTGATGAAGCCAAAGAGTACTAAATAACAAAATAGACCTATTGTTTAAAACCTTAACAGTAATTTTTTTCAAGAGAGATAATAGGAACAAAATATGGTCTTACTTATATTTAGTTTTACAGTACTTGGATTTGAACTCAAGACCTCAGGTATTCTAACACTCAAGCCCTCAGCTCTTTTTTGTTTTGGTTATTCTTTTGATATGGTCTCATACTGTTTGCCCCAGACTAGCATCAGGCTGTGATACTTTCTCTTTCTCCCTTCTAGCTGGGAATTCAGATGTGCATGCCACTGTAGCCTTTTAATTACAAGAGGGAACAAACTTTTTGAACACTTATCACTAAGATAAATATTGTCCCAGGAACTCTATATAATTTATCTCATTTAGCTCTCTAAGCAGTCAGTGAGATAGCATGGTTATCTCTCGTTGATAACAGAACCAAGATTCAGAGGCCTATAATAATGTTCCCAATGATGTGCCAGGTCAGCAACTTTGCAAGTTGATAATCTGATACTGACCTATGTTCACTCCCCCATCAAGCATACCATCACCCCAACACTCAACCACCCTGAAAAAGCAATATACATCTCCCTTACACATTGTTCTCAAGGCAGATGAGTTTTTATTCAATTCACCAAGTGACTAATTGCCATCTTTCCTTATGTAACTAGCCCCTGATTCCTGTAAAGGATGAGAAATTGCAGTGTCCTCTCCAAGTACATTGATATTCTTCTCGAACCTCCTCCTCCTTCTCCATTCCAGCAGCACATAAATTACCAGCTCTGTTGTCAAATGCTGTGTGTAATTGTGTTTAGCATAACATCCCAAGGGAAAAGAAAAGCCATCCTCTCTGCCAAGACAGGCCAGGGTGAGCCGCAGTGAAGGCTGAAGGCTGGTGTCCACCGCTCAGGCAGTGCCCAGGCCTGTCGGGAGCCATCAACAGACTAGAGATCAGAGTGTAATATAGGTCAGCGACTCTACTCAATAATAAGAAGCTTTGCTTTTCAACCCTTGCAAACCTCCTTTTCTGGTTGTCCTTCCTAGGCCCATTTTAGTAGTTCAAAAGAAATAAACAATATCAAGACACTTAGCATGAGCCAGGTTGTCCAATGGTTATCTCACTTAATTCCTGCTCTTAACCATGGAGGAGCAGATAAAGCCCGAACTCAGGACTGCTGTTGACATGCCCAAGTTGATCAACCTGGCAAATATAGAAGTTGTTTTGTTTTGTTGTTGACAGTACTAGGATTTGCACTCAGAGCTTTGTGCCTGCCAGTCTGGTATATTATCGTTGAATTATGCCTCCAGATCTGTTTTCCATTGGTTATATTTAAGATAGGGTCTTGCTTCCAGCCCAGGTACATACCTAAGCTGTCAGTCCACCTACTCTGGGTTCCCATTGTAACTCTGATCATGTATATGCTTCTACCTCCAGTCTCCTTCTATGCTGGGGGAATCTCAAAGATGTTTCTGCCTGGTCTGGCCTCAAATTACAATCCTCCCATATTTAGCCTCCACCAAAGCTAAGATTACAGGCATGAGCCACTGACTCCTGACTAGACCTAGAGATTTTTTTACCGGTCTCCCTTTTCCCAGCATTCTCACCCCAGTCAGGTAGTCTTCTCATATCTTCTTCCCATAGAACATCACTTCAGCTAATTGGCCCAGTTTGGAATTAACCAACCACTAGACAATCCTTGGAAATTTTCTGCAAATGAATCAATACAGTTCTCTTGCAAACCAAAAAGAAATCCTCACTTCTGTGGTCAATTAGAATTGTTTGCCTGCAGATAAAATGAAAACAAAATTCACAAAGCACACTGTAACTAGCCTAGTGACACATGCCTGTAATTCAGATACTGCACAGAGTGAGGGAAAAGGATCACTTGAGTCTAAGTTTTGAAGAGAGGCCTGGGTAATATAGCGAAACCCTACATATACATACTTCCAATGAAAGAAAATTATTACTTCCCTGTTTTATAGATTGGGAAAGAGTGCCTCGCAGAAGCTAAGAAACTTACTCAAATCTGCAACTGAGATGAACCTGTAATGTAATTATTATTAATAATAATAAGGAAAAATATAACTTAAAAAGACAATTGTCTGGCCTAAAAGAACTTGGCTTTACATCAACTTACCCTTTCTGTCATCTTCAGAGTGTTACTTCTATTTGAAAGTCATCTCAAGGTTCAAATGGCTGCTGGAGCACTTGCTCTCACCTCTGAATGCCAGGCTAGAGGAAGAAAGAAGCAAGGAAGGGTAGATAGGCTATCTTTTATTTAAGAAGCCTTTCTAAATTTTCTACCCAAAATGCTAACATGCTCATATCTAGCTACAAGAGAGGCTGGAAAATGCTATCTCTAGTGATCACATTGTTGCTCAGACCCATACCTGAATTCTATTCCTAAGAGGAAAGAATATAAAATACAATTAACATAATGACAAAGAGGCAGATATCTCTCACACAGCCACCACCACTCACTCCCAACACCTTCAGTACCTTTTTCCCTGGAGACTTGCTGCATGATACACCTTTACTAGGTTGATCCCTCAAGAACCTGGTGAAAATTATTACTTACCTGTTTTATAGTTTGGGAAAGAGTGCCTCGCAGAGGCTAAGCAATTTACTCAACTCATGCAACTGAGATGAACCTAGAATGTAATTATTATTAATAATATTTCTCCTGTTGTCAAACTGTGAAATTTCTACTTGACATAATTGTCTAATGTGATGCGTTATCTTTTAACTTGAAGGCAACTCTGCCCAAACATCATGTCACTGATCTCTGGCTCCACAGCTCACGATGCTGGCCATTGCTACACTCTCACCATCCTGGGATAAAACTTCACTCATTGAACAGTCCTAGGGAAATCACAAACTCAGGACAGCCCTCAAATTAGCCTTTGAGGAAACTTCTTGGTGTGTTTGAATATGAATCAACTGTAAACCTCATCCTAGATGGAGAAGTATTGGTCTCATTTTCCTGGAAAGACAGCAGAAAACTAGATGAGTAATCATTTCCCTCCCCAGCTCCCACTCTCCCTCTCTTCTCTCTCTCTCTCTTCCACTTTCTCTCTCTCAATCAAGCCAGAAGTATTATTCCCAGTATTGCCCTTCTTTTTGTTCTACTTATAGCTAAAGATTCATTTCTTCCTTAGTTTATTCCATTGAGCCCTAACACATTCTTCATAGTTATTTCACTTAAGAGTTCTTTTTCATGACTATTTTAAAAGAGAAGCTGACCTGGCTACAGCCCTACTCCTTAGTCTGCACATCCCCAGGCGTAATTCCCACATGAGGTAAAAAGGTCAGCAGCCCAGAAAAATACAGCTTCCCCGCTGCTACAGAGAAGTGAGCATTCCTATTAGACCCATAAAGTAAATGTCAAACCATGAGTGCCTTAGCAACAGCATCTTGGAATTCCATGGCTCGGTCAAGAAAATCTGACAGCTGTGTGGTCCAGTTCCCCTAAACACTCTACATCAGGATAAGGCTACTATGTGCTGTCAATACTAATAGCGAATGTGCCCAAAGACACCATACATACAATGTGGCTTGGCAAATCAGGATCATCACTTCACAAGCACCAGTTGTACGCCTAGCACCTATCAATACTAAGGATACAGGAACGAGAAAGGGCAGGACCTTGTCTTCAGTTAATTCAAAACTTACTAAATGGGTCAGAGACATGAATTAACTCCAGACCGCAAACTTTGAGTGCTGCTTTCTGATGACTTAAGTGCTTATAAAACTCAGAAAGTGTCAACTGTTTCAAGGGCTATCAGAGGTGTCTGCTTGGAGATGGCCCTGGAAGATTGCCCCTGACAAGTGATGTCACCCAAAGGTGGTAATGTCTCCACAGGGAATGCCAGCACTTACGGTGGTGGTGGTGGTGGTGGTGGTGATGGCGGTGGTCTTGGGGCTTGAACACAGGGTCTTGTCCTTTTATTTGGCTTTTCACTCAAGGCTAGCACTTCAGCCATATCTCCACTTGTGTCTGTTTTCTGGCTAACTAGAGATACAAATCTCTCAGATTTGTCTACATGTGCTGGCTTTGAACTGCGATGTTATCACAGTTTGGGTCATCAGCCCTCCTGAGTAGTTAGTATTACTGACTGGAGCCACCAATGCCTGGCCTAGCTCTTATTCTCAGGGCTGTAATGAATGTTCTGCCTCGTTTCCAGAAGTATACCCATATCCATGTACATTAGTAATAAATATTGTGTTATTTAATATAATAATCTTGAGGAGATTGAGAAAATGTTAAATCATATACTTAAAAGAACACAGGTTTTAAATACTTATGAGTCATTTCATTTCTTTTCCTATCTCAAGCTTTTTTTTCATTTCCCTTATTCCCCCTGCATATTCTCTGATCTCCTCCACACTCTCAAATATAGCTCCACCTCCTAAATATAGTGTCAATGTCCAACTTAGCCAGAATAAAATCCAAGGAGAAGTGAGCAATTAGGTATCCTGACTTGCACCCCTAACACACACACACACACACACACACACACATACACACACACACCAATTTTGGAAATTTAAATTCTACCTATTTCCAAAACATAGAAAATCCAATGGGACTCAACTTAAATGAAGTTAAATCAAATCTTTGGCCAAGCATGAGACAAAACTTCTGGTTAAGGTAATCTACCACTAAGTGCAGATGGATAGCTTCCAGCAGGCTGTTTAAATATCTGCTGCAGTTTGGATGAGTGGATTGCCAAGGGCCCTGGCTGTCAACTTCAGATGTTCTGAGAAAGTGGGAGAGCCGGAAAGAGGTGATGCCTTAAGATATTGAGATCACTAGAACTGTGTCCTTGTAAGGTATATTAGATCACTAAACGTTTTTCTCTTTGCTTCCTGACCACCATGAGGTGAAGAGGTTTTCTCTGCCGGGCACATTTGCCATGATTCCTGCTTCAACCCCAGTCTCAAAAGCAGCTCATCACCCAGCCACATAGGATACTTTCATAACTGTGAGCTAAAACCAACTCTTCTCCCATGAAGTGATTGTCTCAGGTAATTTGTCATAGTAAGCAAAAGTGACTAAGACAAAGCTGAATGAGCTAGGCTGAAAAGCAGAAAAATTCTCTACGTTATAAAACAGGAAAAAGAAATATGAATTCCTTGGGTATGCTCCTTAAAAAAGAAGTGTTTTATACTTAAACTAGTGAATTATTTTATAATACTTCCCTTTCCTCTTATTTCCTTTCAATATTACATAGAGTCACAAATTTCAACACATTTGTTTTTCTTTGTTCTAGCCCTACAGGCTCCTTAAACTGTATTTAAAAAAATAGAAAGAAAGAAAGAAAAAGCTCAGAGTAACTCAAATTGATACTTCTCTCCCAGATGTGACAGAAGTGACAGGCTCTAGTTTGCCTACAGGTTCATAGCTAATTCACAGAATGAAGTGTCATTGTGTGATCTTCCCACCACAGAACACTAGGTGAGAGTGGTAGATGGCACCACAAAAAAGAAAAAGAAAAAAAAAAGCTTGCTACAGCTCAATCCTTGTTAGCACGAAAACATAATTAGGCATTTTATGTTTCTAAGAAATGAGGGTCATGCCTGTCAGAACACCTATTGGTTTGCAATATTCTTGTCACACTCAGTCAAAAGGAAAGTATCAATTTATGTGAATGGCCTTTATCAATGTGAATCTGAGAACATGCTGCGTGAAATAATAATAATAATAATATTAAATTAGTGAGGATAATAATAGTTACTGTTCATTGAGTGCCTTCTATTCTAAATGCAAACACTTGGCAAACAGTATGTTATTTAAATCTTACAACATTCTTACCTATGATCCCTGCTTGATCAATGAGAAGTTCATAAGGGTTAAATAATTCACCTAAATCAAGCCATATGCAAGAGAAAATTCAAAAACATACAAAACCCATACCATGGATATGACAGAAGAGAATAAGTGGTGCCCCTGATCTAAATGTTACTGCCATAAAGATGAGACATGCAGTGTATGGCACTGGCAAACATGTCACCAATGCCCTCAAAATAAAGCTTTATACTTAAAAAATGTTTCCATAGAAAGCAGTAGTAGCCAGGTATCAATGGCTCACACCTGTAATCCTAGCTATTCCATAAGCTAAAATCTGAGAATCAAAGTTCAAAGCCATCCCAGATAGAAAGTCTATAAGACTCAAGAGGTAGAGCATCAGCCTGGGGCAAAAAAAAAAAAATAGTTAAGGGATAGCACCTAGGCCCTGAATTCAAACCCTAGGACTCAGACTCTTAATTAATTAATTAGTAAGTAAATAAATAAAGCTTTATAAAAAGCAAAGTAGCTGGGAACTGGTGACTTACGCCTATAATTCTAGCTACTCAGGAGGCTGAAATCTAAGTAATGTGGTCCAAAGACAGCCAAGGACAGACAGATTCCTAAGATTCTTATCTTCCATTAACCAAAAGGCCAGACATGCAACTGTGGCTAGAGTATTAGCCTTGAGAGAAAAAGCTAAGGGACAGTGCCCAAGCTCTGAGTTCTAGCCTCATTACTGGCAAAAGAAAAGAAATAATATAAAAAATAAAATAAAATAAAATAAAAACAAGAGTAATGGCTGGGAATATGGCCTAGTTGTAGAGTGCTCGTCTCATATACATGAAGCCCTGGGTTCAAATCCCCAGCACCACATATACAGAAAAGGCCAGAAGTGGCGCTGTGACTCAAGTGGCAGAGTGCTAGCCTTGAGCAAAAAGAATCCAGGGACAGTGCTCAGGCCCTGAGTCCAAGCCTGAGGACTGGTCAAAAAAAAAAAAAAAGAAGCCAAGGACAGTGCTCAGGCCCTGAGTTCAAGCACCAGGACTGGAAAAAAAAAAAAAACAAGAGTAACATAGGCTGCTAGCTATAAGTAATCCCAACTCCCTGTATCATGACTAGTTTAAATATTACAACTTAACTGGTGGTGGGATACCCAATATTATATATGTGTGTGTCCATGTTAGTTCCAGAGGAGATTATCAGTAGAAATTAATGGTCTGAGCCAAAAGATGGCCCTTCCAAAATATGTAGCTCTTACCCAATCAACTGAACACTGAAAAGAACAAAAAGACAAAAGAAGAGAAAAGTCTCTTAGCCTGACTGTGCTGGAACATGGAGTTCCTGCTCTTGGCTGGACTTTACACCATCAGCTCTCATGAATTTTGGCCTTTAAACTCAGACTGAAATTATATCACCAGCTCTCCTGGGGCTCCTGCTTATCTAAAGTACAACACAGAAATTCTTAGATTCAATAACCAAGACTTCTTATTCTGTTTCTCTGGAGTATTCTGACTAATAATTTCTTGGTTCCACATTGTTGGTCTATGAGTAACCCAAGACAAACTAACCCCACAGCCTTCTTTACGAAATATCAGTCTGAGATGAAGAGACTTTAGTTCAGCACAGTATATGAAAATTCAGATGGTGTCTGTGCATTTACCACTGTCTTTACCATACAGCCTGGACATAGATAAGCTCTGTCTACAAAGACGAAGAAACGAAATACCTTGAGGAAGAGGGGAACCAATGTGGTGTGAAAAGCCTATGGGCCTCAGCTTCAGCTTCCCATTCCTTCCAAGAAGACAACCGTCCATATGTCCTGTGCTCTCTGAAGCCATTCTGTGGACTATTACTTAATCCACCCTCTTGTGTTTAAGAAGGATCTTGCGTTTTCCTTCTATATGGAACTGAAAGAACCATAACTATGCAGGGTCATATGACCCAATAGGTAGAGTTTACTTGAGGTCTTTTATAAGGAAGGAAACATGAACCTGGGTTAGGATCAAGGATGGAATAATGAACACATCCTTCTACCTACTGCACATTCTTTTCTCCTCCCAAGTACTGATAATTCCTGATTTCAGTCTGAAAGAAGTCAGAAACCTACTTGAGAAAATCTGAAAAGCCAACCTTCTGTGTTCAAGAAGATCCATATTCTGGGGCAGCCAGCCATCAAGAGACATGATGATTAAAGACAGCCTGGTAAAGTGAGAGCCTTCCTGTGGTTGGTCTCACAACTCCAAGGCCTGAGAGTAAAATGGGGGACTTTGAAAAACCTGAAGACAAATACCCCCTCAATTTCTTTTCATGGATTGGGGCCCACAGCCAAACCTTTCCTACCAAGTGGGCTACATACAGTCTCCATAGCCAGATAAGTAGACAACATACAAACCTTTTTATCCTAGAATGGTGGGGGGAGGGCTCAGTTTCCTGACAGCCCCCTGAGAAGGGGAAGGTTTAAACACACACACACACCCTTAAGAGAGACTGCAGAAACCTCCTTGCATGAGGAATCCATTTCACCATTTCCTTCACTTTCAAATAACCTGCTATGTATCCCTTAAACACTTGCCTGCCCTTTCATTTAATTCTTTAACTGACAGAGAATGCTAACCTGAACTCAAGATAGTATTCCAATTCTCTTCCTGTGTGTCATAACATCCTCCTCCCCTAGCTTGCAAACATGTGCAGTGAATAAAAACCTGCTTTGGGTCTCATCTACACAGGGTTGGGTGTCATGTGATTGATCATCCCCTTAACCCTACAGTGGTTTTCCATTGAGTTAAATAGGAGGCAATTCAAACACAGCGGCAAGAGATCACCACACCACCACCCCCCACACACACACACGTGCCCATGCAGACAGGAATATCATCCCCTGAGAACCTTCTCAGTGAGGGGATGGCTGTCCTTGGCTCTGTGGGGAATGCCACTGCAAGAGAGATAGGATATAGCTGAACCTATTCACAAGTTACTGTACCACCTGCTAAAGCCTCGTACTAAATGATTCATAGAAATGACAGGGCCAACCATCAAATGGTTTCTAGAACATTAGCTTCAGAAGAATTCATGTAGAAGAAACAACAAAAAAAAAAACCTTCATTGAGGTTCTGATATTAACTTTCAGTCTTTAATTTTAAAAATTAACATGCTTAGTCAAATGAGACCAGACAAATTATTTTTACTCTAATTACTGCTACATGTCTGTCCTTTCTTTTTCCATTACCTGATGGGCCTCTTCAGTGGGCTCTGTACTCATGCTGTGTGTTCATCTCTAAAATAGGAAAAATAATAATATCTGGACATCAGTGACTCACACCTGTAATTCAAGCTATTCAGAGATCTGAGGATCACAGTTCAAAGCCAACCCAGGCAAAAAAGTTGGTGAGATTCTTATCTCCAATTAACCAGCAAAAAGCCAGATACAGAGGTATTGATCAAGTTGCATAACACCAACCTTGAGCAGAAAAACCTAAAGGATATTGCCTGGGCCCTGAAATCAAGCCCAAGTACTGGCACAATTAATATTCATAAAATAATAATAATACCTACTGCACACTTACAATGTCTACAGAGCACTTAGAGCACTTCAATATGTCTAAATCCTTACAGTAAACATGATTTTTTTTAAACAGTGGAATCTAGACAATTCCTGACCTTTCCAGAGCATTTACTCAGAGAACCTTCCAGAGCTGCTGTCATGAATAACTCATGAATGAGTCAGAGGACAAGGTCACATACCGCATGAAGGAAAGGCTTCCAATGTGCAAACCTGAGAATCTTTCAAAACAGCATGAAGGGAAGGGAGAGAGCAGTATGGGCTGGGTCTGGCAGCTAAGTGCTTGACAAGAAGGGCTCCATCTTGGTCTTAATGATATATAAAATTGTCACAAAGAGGGAAACAATGTGACATGTGACATGAATATCTAGCACTGGAAAATGTGTCATTGGCAAAACTGTATTTAACAAAAATCTTGTTTAAGAATTGAAATATCATTAATCACATATATATTTATCTATAACATTCATTAAACTTTTTTATCAACCCCTAGTTCATGCCTTACATGCTATGGAAGGTGATCTTACATAAAATTTTTATCACTATCTGGACACTAGTGGCCCATGTCTGTAGTCAGAGCCACTCAGGAAACTGATATCTGAGGGTCACGGGTAGATGTCAACCTGGGCAGAAAAGTATGTGAGACATTTATCTCCAATTGTCCACCCAAAAGCCAGAAATGGAGGTGTGGCTCCAGTGGTAGAGCACCACACTTGAGCAAAAAAGTTATGGGATAGTGCCCAAGCTCTGAGTTCAAGCCCCAGTATGTGCACAAAGGGAAGAAAGGGAAGAAGGAAGGAAGGAAGGGAGTAAGGAAGGAAGGAAGGGAAGAAGGAAGGAAAAAAGGAAGGGAAGAAGGAAGGAAAAAAGGAAGGAAGAAGTTCTCACTGTCTACTCTATAGTCCTACATCCATGTGTCCCACACATTCTGTTGCATAAGTAATATGTGTCTCAAGCTTGGATTGCAACCATCAACTCAGGTGTCAAATGAATATAAATTGTGATACTCTCTGTTTGACTCCATTTCATCCAAAAGTAGCATAATCTCCCAGGGGTTTAGCAGCAAAAGTTGTGGAATACTACGTTGGTTCTCCAAGTCATCTAACAGAGTAAGCAGAGATATCTGGCACTCTGCTTGGTCCTGGATTTTTGGTATATGTGAATTGCCTGTGAGTCACGCAGCATGCTGTCTTCCTGGTCTTCAGGCCCAAGCAGCTCCATTGCTTGACTGCTGAGATGGTCCTGCCGGTGTTTTGCTATTTCTTCTCCAGGGTCCACTCACCTTTTCAGGACTCTGAACTGATAGTAGAATTCTGGCATCCTCTTTCTCTGATCCATTAATATCAGTGTTCTCATCTCCTTTCCAACTCTCCCTCAAACCAAAGTATTTCTTTTCTAGTTTTCTTTTCTAGTTTAAAGGATGAGGAAGATCAGAGAGTGGTTATGCATACATTTGTCTACTCCTGTGATTCTTTCCCCTGCACCCTGCCCTCTGCCCTTTCCTGTTTCTATTAAATCCTCTCCACATACCCTACCTCTCCACCTCCTGGCGTGCTGTCCCTTAGATCTTCACACCCTCCTGTATGTTCTCAGGTTGGAGATGTGTTTCTTTCCTTCCTTAACCTGTAAAGTAAATAATAGAGGCTGTCAATTATGTACAAAACCAGAAGAATGAGAAAAAGTGTACAGGTATACCAGTGTGGTTGTCAGGCCAGTATACACCTCATAGGAACTTGGGTTTTTTTGTTTTGTTTTGTTTTTGTTTTCTTGGTGGACTGGGGGTTGTGTGTGTGCCAGTACTGGCGTCAAACTCAAGGGTTTTCCACTCTCCATTGGCTGTTTTGCCTACCACTCGAACCACACACCCTCTTCCAGATTGGTGCTGATTACTTGGAGATAAAGGGCTTTGATATTTGTTTGCTTGGTCTGGTTTGAACCATAATTCTCATATCTCAGCTCCCTGAATAGCTAAAATTATAGGTATGAGTCACTTGAGTCTGGCTTGGGAACTTGTTAAAATGAAAAGTATCTGGTCAACTTAGAACCTCAGAAATCCTGGAGGTGACCAACACTCACCTGTGCTTCAACAAGCATTCTATTTAAGCCTGATGCACACTCGTGGTTTAGAACCATAAATTCATGCACAAGAAAGGACAAGGACAATAAGATAACCAAATGGACTGGAAGATGGGGCCAAATCATTGGACAGTGGCCACTTACTGAGCTTGCTTTGGGGCATGTCATTTAAGTTTGTGGTTTCCAAGTTTATTTCTTTCTTTATTATCTTTTAAGTAGTTGTACAGAGTAACTTCAATTTAACATGTCAATTTATGAATATACTGCATCTTGATCAACATCACCCCTTCATTCTTCTCCCCGTGCTCTCCCAGCCCCACCCATGCCCTCAATTTTCCTAGATCCATTTTTACATATGTACATTGACTATCCTGACTGCAATCACCCACCTTCCTGTCTCCAACCATCTACCCACCACCATTTTTCCTCAACCCTTACCCCAACACCATAAGTTCTAGCTTCCTCGTGTTCATTTTAAGCTCTCAGTTAATTGTTCAAAGCAGTTACAACATTGGAATTCTCCCCTACACATACCTTACTCCAGTTAATATGTTTGTGTGTGTTTGTGTGTGTATATATATATGTGTGTGTGTGTGTACACGTGTATATATACATACATACATATGTTGATTCTTTCTGTGAGTCTTTTTTCTTTTCAGTCGAAAGGCCATGGCTAACAATAATATACACCTCACGTGGACTTCCTTAAGAATGAATTGCATGCATATGGACAGAAGTCCTTCGTGATGGCTCACATGTCACAAAATTACAAGGCAGGCAGGCAGGCAGCTTTTTAAATGCCAGCAGCAGTAGCAGGGGAACAGCTTGGCCGGAGGATTTCAGCACATTCTGAACAGCCCTCTGAGGGCCTAAACAGCTGCTGGGATCAGCCCCACATCTCAACAAACTCAACAGCCATTTGTCTGCCCTTGCCAACAAGCACCGGAGTATCTTTTCTCCTTCGCTAGCAGCCTCCTGGGACTGAGCCTGAGAGCATGCGGCCACTTGTGCCGATGTCCTCCCTGCATTGTGACTACAGATGGCATTGATTTACAAAGGGCATACTTTAAAGATGTCTAGCTTGGCTGTTTCTCACTGTACTGGTTTTGAAAGGAGTGGAGGAAGGGAAGAAATGAGAAGGGAGCTGAATCAACTCTCCGCAATCTGCAGGTTTATTCTGTGTGTGTCAGCTTGGCTTCCTCTGAAATTTGTCACTGCTGGTCAGAAATCAAGGGGTAATGAGGTCACAGACACAGCAGGGCCTATGATCTGAAGAGGAGGCTTGATTCAGATGCAGGCAAGCAGGTTTGCTCATGTTCTTCTCTGTTTACAGAACAAAAGTATGCAGCACATCCAAGCAACCCTGAGCCCTGCTGGGAATGGCGGCTACTGGTCTCCATGGAGGGGAAAGGCCACAATGCATGCATACCAAAGAGTTCTCCCTCCTCTGCAGACTGACTTTCAGGGCTCAGCCTCATCTTCTGGAATCCCAATCGGCCTTGAAGGCCGAGTGTTAGAGAAAAACTGATGAGCCTAAAAACTATAGTACAGCGCAGCCATGATGTAGCCAACAGATTTCTTCTGTATTCTTTAAAGTAGAGGCTGATTTCCCCTGTGACTTGTGTCTGCTATCATGGTACTCTGACTCTGTGGTGAGCAATGAAAGAAAACCCATAAGGCTTCTTTGTTGTCAGTTTTGTTTTGTTTCAAATCTAAAAGTTGAGAGAAGTACTCCTAGTTTACCAAAAAAAAAAGTGGGGGGGGCGGGGAAATGTCTGCAAAGATATATTTCCTTCTACATAATGACTTCCAAATCATATCCAGTTTGGAGATTCAAGCATTGCAGCAGTTCCAGCTGAGAAAATGCAAAGGTGGAAGATATACCTCCAGGCACACAATTCTAGGAGGTATTTGTTCTCAAGTGTTTAAGGCCTTTCTCTAGTCCATGTTCCAAAAGTACACATTAAAAAGAGATTGCAAGCTAGAGGTGGAGCACAAGTGGTGCAGTGCGAGCCTTGAGTGAAGAAGCCAAGTGAGAATGTGAGGCCATGAGTCCAAGCCCCAATTATGTACCTGCACAAAAACCAAACACATTCATACATACATACATACATACATACATACATACATACATACATACATACATACATAAATACATACATACATAAAATGGCATTGTACATTTAGCTCCTAGGTTCTAACAAAAAGCCAGAAGAAAGAAAGCACAAGCATTATTATTATTCAAAGGAGAAAGGATGAGTGATTACTTTTCCTATTACCCTGGATGAATTGTGTACATTGATTTAGAGTGAGTAACAATACCGAAAAAAGATGGCGAGGGAGGGTACACTCCTGGCCTCGTGGCTCCATGCAAATGGCTTAGAAATATCACTGGCTCTGGCACCCCCAGGAAAGACCAAAAGAAAAAGGCGGGGGGGGGGGGTGGCGTAGACAATAATCCTAAAAAGGAAGAATAGCTTAGCCTTGTGTTTTTATGACACAAATTCCCGCTTTCTTTCTTACTGGAACTCTTCAAAGCCTGTGGCTATGGTTTTTCACATTTTTATTTGTACAGATGCCAATTTAGCTCAAGGAGCCAAATAAACACACCTCTCAACTAAATATACTCTCAAAACTGGAAGTTTACGTTCGGCCCGAAGTTTATCCACATGAAGCTGAGGTCTGCAGCCAGGGAGTCCTAGATTTTCCATGGATTTCATTTTCACTGTAAGAGGATTGGGCTGACACATCTACAATTGCAGGGGTTTGGGGAATCGTGCACAGAGCAGCACAATGAGAAGCTGTAGACATTCAGCAGTGCCCATTTGTAGCAAAGATACTATAAATAATGAGATATACTATGGTTCTCTAAAACTTCAAGGCAGACCCATGATAGCTGTAAAAATAGCCACTTGCCCAGCATTGGTGGCTCACTACTGTAGTCCTAGCTATTCAGGAGGCTGAAATCTGAGGGTCAGGATTCAAAGCCAGCCCAGGCAGGAAAGTCTGTGTGATTCTCATAGCCAGTTAGCTACCAAAAACGTCACAACTAGAGCTGTCACCCAAATGGAGTGCTAGCCTTGAGTCAAAAAAGCTCAATGACTGCACCCAGACCCTGAATTTAATCCCTAATACTGTCACACACAAAAATTACAAATAATAAAGAATATCCAGTAATCTGTGATGCTTTTTTAGCCTTAGTAAATATTCCCTAGACTTCTCTCTTTGGGGAAGTCCTTTATTCAGTCTTCATATGAATAAGGTACAAAACTGTTATTCAGTAAACACCACCCAACTTCCACACCCAGGATTGAGGGGTTGCAGAAAAGAGAATGGTTAAGTATGTGCACGGAGCTGAGAGAAATGTCAGATACCTAGACTCATTCATTTTGAGGTTGTTTTTGTTTTTGTTTTTGTTTGGCACATGTGCCATTACTGGGACTTGAACTCAGAGCCTGAGTGCTGTCCCTGAGCTTTTTTGTTCAAGGCTAGCATTCTACCACTTGAGCCACAGTTCTACTTCTGGCCTTTTGGTGGTAAGTTGGAGATAAGAGTCTCACAGACTTTCCTGCCAGGTCTGTCTTTGAACTGCTATCCTCAGATCTCAGCCTCCTGAGTAGCTAGGATTACAAGTGTGAGCCACAAGTGCCCTGCTGAATTCTTTTTAACAGCCTTTCATACATATATATATATATATATATGTGTGTGTGTGTGTGTGTATATATACGTATATGTATATATATATATATATTTTTTTTTTTTTTTGGCCAGTCCTGGGGCTTGGACTCAGGGCCTGAGCACTGTCCCTGGCTTCTTTTTGCTCAAGGCTAGCACTCTGCCACTTGAGTCACAGTGCCACTTCTGGCCATTTTCTATATATGTGGTGCTGGGGAATTGAACCCAGGGCCTCATGTATAAGGGGCAAGCACTCTTGCCACTAGGCCATATCCCCAGCCCGAATTCTTTTTATTAAAAAAAAAAAACTCTTATTGTGTCCTAACATCCACCAAAAAGGTTGCATTCTGCTGAGAATGTGAATTAGTGGTAGAGTGCTTGCCTAGCATATATGAAGCCCTGGGTTCAATTCCTCAGTAGCACATAAACAGAAAAGGCCAGATGTGGCTCTGTAGCTCAAGTGGTAGAGTGCTAACCTTGAGCAAAAGAAGCTCAGAGACAGTGCCCAGTACCTGAGTTCAAGCCCCAGGACTGGCAAAAAAAAAAAAAAAGGCGGGGAGTGGGGGTTACATTGTATTGCTCACATGCAGGAAATGCTTACTATTACTCAATTAAACACTCCAAGCTTGATGAATAGACAGGCCACTGCAGCTAAAGGGTTACTCAGAGTTTTCAAAGGCCCCTTCTGCACCCACCTTCCGATGAGCTGCTTCCTTCTGCCTACATGGCTGCTTCTTTGCCAGGGCTGTCTGCTCTCATGTGTGGTTCCTACTCTTGTCTCCTATTTTAGGATTTTTATCCTCTTAAATTTCTATTCCTCTCCAGTATCCTAAACACACACACACACACACACACACACACACACACACACACGCATGCACGTACACACGCATGCATGCACGCACGCACCACATCCTATTTTTCCTCCTCTCCACCCCTTGATCTTTTGTCTGAACAAATCCTCAGTCTATTGTCTCCCTAATTTTTCTGAAAGGAGCTAAGAGTGGGTGAGATTCTCTGAAAGCACCAAGACAACTTTGATATCCACACAAGAAATAAGAATAATATGGGCAAAGGCTAGGACATTAAAGAAGGTGAGAATGAATCCCATTTAAGGAGCTTAGCGTGTCTGCTGTTGGACTGAATGTTGACTGAGAGAAACATCCTAGTACTTCCTGTACTTTTGTCTGAACACCTGTGGGGATGGTGGTACTATTCATTAAGACAGGGGAGTAGGCAGAGGCAAGTGTTGACCACCATATCCTGTTTGAACATTACTTCACTGCAACTCTGCAGTGATCAAAATCACAGGTAAGCAGAAATACTCCTGGCTCCATCTAGGAGTATTTCAAACAAGGAGACAGGTAGACACATCTCGGAATAATCATATATCCTAAGCCATTTTGTACCCTCAAGCTAGTGAAGATGGATGCTTCATTCATATAAGATCCACTGAAAGACTAGTATGTATCAGGTGTTCCTGGGAAAGTTAAGACTTGGAGAGGCCAGAAAATGGACTCCAAAATCCTAAACTGAATAAATATCTGATTCAAACAAGGTCCATCTATTCTCACTGAATATTTCTTTTGTGTGCCAGTCCTGGGCTTGAACTCAGGGCAAGGGTGCTGTCACTGAGCTTTTGGATGAAGGCTAGCACTCTACCATTTGAGCCATAACTCCAATTTTGGGGGGTTCATTGAGATAAGAGTTTTACAAGACTTTCCTGCCTGGGATGGCTTCAAACCATGGTCTTCAGATCTCAGCCTCCTGAGTAGCTTGAAACACAGGTGTGCTAATCTAATCTAATCTAATCTAAGGTGTGCTTATTGAACATTGTTTAGTTGTCCTCCATGTGCCAGATAGCATAAGAACCAAAAGATACTACTATCAGAGAGACACAAGAAATGAAATAGATGCTGATCCAATGTGCTTTGATATGATCATTGATATCTGAGGAGCTAATCATCTAGTGGAGAAAAGATAGCCATAAACATTTTAGAAATTCTGAAGATCATAGAGGACATTATGGCAATAGCTATAAAGGCTACCTGGCCCCAGATAGAGGGTTTTGTATGCCTCCTTCTGTCTGCTGTGCTAGCAATTAGGCCAAGGGCACTCAGCTCTGCTCTGGCAGAGACAATACTGTAACTCAGTTATATGAGTCCCAAGTGGGCCTTCATTCACTGGTGACTGTGTTGTCCTAGAACCAGCCTTCATGTCTCTAGGAAAAGTGAATGCATAGGATTTCAATAGCCCTTGGCTATTTCAGTGACCTAGCTGTCTGTTAAGGAATTCAGTATTTCTTCCACACAGATACACTTGTATCCCTATTTGATTGCAACTTAATGGTGGAAAATCTATGCCTTAATTCTGTGTCATTACAGCAAGCAGGTAAGAGCTGATTCTAAAGCACAACTCATCTGTGTCTTTACAGAATATGACACACATAACAAGGCAAATAGCCATCGTAGAAACATTACATGTGTTCTAGGAATCAGAAACTGCTCTGAGTACTTTTCCTGTATTTTCTAACTTTGTTTTCACAATAATCAACTGAGACAAGTAAAATCATGAGCCTTATTTAACACATAGGGGAATCAAGATCACCCTGTGTCATAAACAGAAGACCTAAGCAGAAACCAGACAGAATGGCCTTCCAGCCAACATTCTGGACCACTTGGTTATGTGAAATAGATTTTTTAATGCTAGGTACCACATTGAATGAACCACATGGATTTGTAGTCTTCTACACACAAGCACTTACAGCCAGGGTAGCATCAGCCCAAGGAGAGAAAGCCTCCCCACCCTGCTGGTGGCTGCTCAACCTACCTTCTCCCTCTCCACACTCTGCCAACCCTTCCTATTTACAAAACCACTTTGTGTCTCTACACAGACCTGATTGACACCATCCAGAAACCTGCAGAAAAGAATGTGTTCTTCAAAGATACTGGGAGCCCTTTCCATTTTCTTCTGGCAGTTTTAAACTGCTAAACTGCCCACCAATCTGCTGATAAAATACAATGATGTGATTTATCTCCAAGCACAGCAGAAACATCTCAACAAATTAGATTTACTTTATCTTCTGAAAAAAATCATTATTTGGAGTTTTCCAAGATGTCCTTTTTACAACATTGAGATGACTTTGACAAAAGAGAGAGAACTTTATTTACATCTTCTCTCTCATCTAATCCTGAGAAGGATTTGTTTGCCCTGTCCTCTTCCTCCAGCTTTGCCTGAGCTCCAGGAGGAAAGTCCTCAATCATTTCCAAAACACAGATTCTACCCCTTAGAATCAAACTAATGATGCAGCCATCTCCTCCCTCTTTTGGGAAGTGTGTGTGTGTGTGTGTGTGTGTGTGTGTGTGTGTGTGTGTGTGTGTGTGAATGTGTACCAGTACTGGGGCTTGAATTCGGGGCCTAGGCGCTGCCCCTTAGCTTGTTTACTCTGGCTGGCACTCTACCACTTGAGCCACACCTTTACCTTAACTACCTTTTGGTAGTTAATTGGAGATGAGAATCTAATGGACTTTCCTGCCCAGGATTTCAAACCATTATCCTCAAATCTCAGCCTCCTGAGCAATTAGGCTTTCAAGTGTAAGCCACCAGCATGCAGCTCCTCTTGGACTCCCTGACTTTTGCTACGTCCATGACTCTTAAGTCAAGGAGGGCCATAATGATCCAATGTCTTCTCTCATTTATCTCCAGTCCTCCCCAATCTCTCATAGCTCAGAATCTCATATATTTGCCCAAGTCCTTATTCTTTCTTGACTGCCCATTCTAGAATCTCCCTGTCCTTTAATCCATCTTCTTCCATTTCCTTGAACGTTTCCCAAAACTTCTTTACCTGCCTGTGCTATGATGAAGCATTATTCATATCTCTGTCCTTAGGGAAGACTGTTGTATGCTTTATTTCAAATCAAATTTTGTATTTGTTTGCAGGATACAGAAAAATAGACAGACATTTTTCACTTATTTTCTTTCAACTGATCCATATACTTTTTTGTGTGTGTGGCCTGCAGCTTGAACTCAGAGTCTAGGTGTTGTTCTTGAACTTTTTTTGTTCAAGGCCATCACTCTACCACTTGAGCCACTGTTCCACTTCTGGCTTTTTAGTGATAAGAGTCTCATGGACTTTGCCAGCCAGGCTGGCTTCAAATGGTGATCCTCATATCTCAGCCTCCTGTGTTGCTATGACAAATGTTTGAGCCTTCATCTCTCAGCATTGGTCAATACGTGTTTATTTTTAGGATTTATTAAGATTTAAAATATAGTCATTTAAACAATAAACATTTTAGAAAATGAATCAGTGTTGTTAGCCCTTCTATGCAGATAAGTAGATAAATGGAACACTTGGTTATCTTTATTGTGTAAACTTTGAGCAAGAGTTACTAGAAAGTAAATGGCATTCATTATAAATGAAAGGGTAAGCTTTTGTCAAGTTGCTGCTTCAAATTTATCTTTATTCTTCATGTTTTCAGAATAGGTGCTTTTGAAGAATAAACCAAAAGTTACTGATAGTGAGTTCTTGTAACCAAAGATGGACAGGGAGCCCTGGAGAGGTAGATATGCCACCATAGTAAGAAGTGTTTCTGCAGTGCAACTATAGAAATCAGTATGGAGATTCTTCAAAGTAAAAACTAAATATAGAGCTATCATACAATCTAGCAATAACACTCAGCCATTCACCCAAATGATTACATACCAGGATGAGAACAAAGGCATCTACACACATGTTCCATTGCAGCACAGTTCATAATAGCCAAATTACAGAAAGATTCCACGTGTCCCACAATGGATGCACAGATAAAAAAAAAAAATGTGATTAGAGGCTGGGAATGTAGCCTAGTGGTAGATTGCTTGCCTAGCATGCATGAAGCTCTGGGCTCAAATCCTCAGCATCACATACACAGAAAAGGCTGGAAGTGGCACTGTAGCTCAAGAGGTAGAGTGATAGCCCTGAGCAAAAAGAATTCAGGGACAGTGCTCAGGCCCTGAGTCCAAGCCCCAGGACTGGCAAAAAAATGTTATTACATATAGTTACATTTATCTATTTATGTATATTTATATATTCTTTGTGTTTTATCATCTTTATATCTATATATTGTATATAGATAAGTGCATGGATGAGTATATATATGTAACCACATTCTATTTATTTATGTGTATGTAATCTGTGTGTATGTGTATGCATGCATTTGTGAATATAATGGAATTTTATGCAGCCATCAGAAATGAGGAAATTATGTCATTTGCAGAGAAAGAGATGGATCTGGAAATTATCATGCTGAGCAAAGTAACCAGGCCCAGAAAGACAAAGGATGCATGTTTTCTCCCATATGTGGGTCTCGGACCCAAAACACAACCTCCTATGAAAATATACACAGAGGCATATGCTTATACCCACAATTTAATTAACTAAAGTATAGTATATGCAGGATTGAAGTTCCATGGGGCAAATTGTTCAAAGAATTAACAGACAGCTAAATAAAATGAATATTGGGAAGATGAAACGAGACTGTAAGAGGGACTAATGGGGGGAGGGTAAGTGGAGAAAAAGAAGAACTGGAGGAAATATAATTAGAATACTCAATATATACTTGTAATTAAGAAGGTGGGAAAAGTAAAATGGGGGAACTGCAAAGATAGGGGAAGAACGATGGAAGGGTGACTCTGATCACAAAGCAACTGACACTTAGATGGACATGTTAAGTTGTAACCACCTTGTATAACCTGTTGAAATTCAGAAAAATAAGTAGAGAGAGAGAGATGATAGACAGATAAGCACTGATGCTAATTATTAAAGTAAATAATACACACACATACACACACACAAACACACACAAACACACACACACAAACACACACACACACACAAACACACACACAAAGAAGTTTTTCTGAGTAGCAGCATAGCTCAAGAGGCTGGGCATCTACTTAGCAAATGCAAGGCTCTGAATCAAATCCATAAGTACCACTACAAAAAATTATGTTTCTTCACAGGTGATGAGGACAAGGAATTGTAAAAAAGCTTTATATGTCTTTCATCTACTTATGGTATTATCAAAACTATACAAGTGATTAAGCCACTCTGCAGTCCTGAATGCTGTTGCACATTGTTTATGTCATAGGCAATCTCTTAACTACACCTATCTTTAAACTCTAATGTAAGTTCATTTTGTACATATTGCCACCCAGGCACATCACTTTCTCTGTGCTTCTCTGTCCTCTCTCATACTATAAATCTTTCATCTCAATCAAAACCCCCTTCTTTGGGCTCTGACTACCAATCATTCCTTCCCTTTCTTTATCCCATGGATGTTGTGAGAACATAAATATTTTCTGAGAGAAAGAGTGACATCTCCTTATTTTTAAGAAAATGGAAAGACCTAGGAAAAAAAACATATTAAGTGAAGTAAGCCAGACCCAAAGAAACACAAGCTCCATGGTTTCCCTCATTTGTAATTATTAGTATATGTCTAAGATAGTCCTAGCAAAGGATCACCATAGCTCAATAACTATGTAAATATAACCATATAAAATGATGCTAATCAAAATGAACTCCATGATATGGAAACAAGAGGTTTTTTTTTAATGTACTGTTTAAAGGTTTTTTCATTTGTTTTTTTTTTCCGTTGGTTTATCCCCTGTTGTTATTTATTACCCTGTGACATATATATATATATATGTATATATATATATACATATATATATATGCTTATCTGATTTGGGGAAGGGAAAATGAATAACAAAATGGTGAGAGAGAGGACCAAGGGTGAACCAATGCAACAATGATACTCACAAGACACTATGTCAGAAATGAATTTCACAACTTGGAGGGGGTGGGGAGACTCAAGGGGAAAGTGAGAGAAAATAAGAGAGGGGGTAACACAGCAAGAAATATACTCATTACCTTACTTATGTAACTGTAACCCCTCTGTACCTTTACAATAAAATTAAATATTATTTTTAAAAATAGAAATATTTCTGAGAAACCTCAAGGTAAACCAGTTGCTGTAAAGAAACAAAGCAAATCAAAACTGGAAACAAGAAATTATGATGAAACATTTTTAATTCTTCTATTGTCCTGTGGCCTCATATCCAATTTGGCCATTGAATCATTGAGTCCAGTCAGTCCTGGGTATAATTCCAGTCCCTCCTCCTTTAATAACTATTGCTCTACTAAGGCTGCTTAGCTTCCGGGTAAGATTTGTTTGAAGGTCTTCCAGTCTATCTCTCTTCCAGGCCTTCCACATTGCCCCTAGAGTTGTTTCAAGTTGGAATCCTCCCTTCCCTCCTTAAATGACTTGTTTGTCTCCACAATGCCTTCAGGAGAGTGTCCACTCTCCTTGGTGTGGAATTCAGCTTGAAACTTAAAGACAGAAATGTCCAGTGTACAGGGGATTCTATTTACATCAACAGCACCTTTACCATACCTGCACTGTATCAACACCACAGTCTCACCTTGTTTCTCATCTTTTTGATGTTCTTTCCACTGTAGCACACCTGATGTTTAATTTCCAAAGCATGATCACTCCTTTGTAATGCTGAGTCAATGCTTTGCATTCTGAGATATCTAGCCAACTTTTCTCCATCTAAAGCTGACTCGAAGTAACTTTGTGGTCCTTGCCTACTTCCCTTACCACACTGTTCGTACTTGACTTTGTGTGTTTTATACATTTCCTGATCTCTTTGGAAAATTAAAGATGGCCACAAATCCTTTGGTATGTTTCCTACTGGGAGATAGAAGCTTTATATTACTTCTACTTGAATCTAAGTGGGTTTATGGCTACACTGATCAATAAAACATAGCAAAAGTAATTCTAGACTCCAACAACCTGGCAGATTCTACTATGTTTTCTTGGAAGACTCGGAAAGACTTGAACAGTTATATGAGACTCTTGACTAATCTGAGGCTTCCTCAGTGGAGAGTATATGTGATATAAATAAGATAAGTGTTCTAGCTGGCAGTTCCAGCTGAGCCCAGACTTCTAACTATCCACATGAAGAGATCAGAAATAAATATAAAACCATCTTCCAACATCCATCTAGAACCTTCTACCTTCCTAAGTGATCACAAGCAGCCTATATGAATGCCATGTAGAACACAAATATTGGCTGGAGGTATTGCCCCCAAACTCCTACCTCATCACACACACACACACACACACACACACACACACACACACACACAATGTATAACTAGGTATTTCTTTTGTGCTGCTAAGTTTGAGATGGTTGTTTGTTACACAGTAATAAATATCAGAATAAATTTTCTTTTTGTGGGACAGTTCTAAATTAAAACATTAGGACAGTTTTTTTTGCATTCACAGACTTACATGCACTGTGAATGCAGGAACCACCCCAAACCACTCAGTCAAAAGGCTGAAGAGGGGGCTGGGAATATGGCCTAGTGGCAAGAGTGCTTGCCTCCTACACATGAAGCTCTTGGTTCTATTCCCCAGCACCACATATATGGAAAACAGCCAGAAGGGGCGCTGTGGCTCAGGTGGCAGAGTGCTAGCCTTGAGCAGGAAGAAGCCAGGGTAGGTGCTCAGGCCCTGAGTCCAAGACCCAGGACTGGCCAAAAAAAAAAAAAAAAGGCTGAAGAGCCAGGATCCTGTGTACTGCAAACTCCATATCTGGTTCACTTGGTCATCAAGATGAAGCAACTGAGGCAGACACAACACCACAGTTACAGAAACTGATTTTCAATTAGAACTACACATTTTATTTTGGTCAGTTGTGGGGCTTGAACTCAGAACCTAGGTGGTGTCCTTGAGACTCTTTGTGCTCAAGGTGAGCACTCCACCCATTGTGCCACAGCACCACTTCTGACTTTTTGAGTAGTTTATTGGAGAGTCTCACTGGGACTTTTCTTCCCAGGCTGGCTTCACACCACAATCCTCAGCCTCCTGGGTAGCTATGATTATAGGCGTGAGCCACCAGTGCCTCGCTAGCCCTGCACATTTTTAAGGGTAGCATCTATGTTTAGAAGAGTTAGTTTCAGGCCTTGACATAATTCCTGTGTTCCACAGACTTAGACCAGGACCTAATAAACTCTTTTATAAAGGGTCAGATAATATTTTAGGTTTTGCAGACAGTAACACACATAAAACTCTGCCAATATAGCCATAGACAATACACAAAAGAAGCTAAAGGCAACTTAGAAATGGATGTGTGTTGCTATGATGCAAATAAAGCTTTATTTACAAACAGGCTGCATCTGATTTGGGCCCTGAGGCTGTCATTTCCAACCTCTGGCTTATGCTATTTTATAGAGTTAATAAAACCACCCAAGATAGCTGTGGGCATTAGAGACATGAAGTTGTGGCAATCCTTTTTGATAACAAACCAAGATATAGGTGATTAGAGCTGAGAAGGGAGGCCAGGGGCACAACAGACATCATTTGCTGATATTCCATGCTGTATATTACAATCTGCAGTATACAAATAGCATTGAATATGAACACTGAATCAATAATCTTGATCCTAAGTAGTCAAATTGAAGTAGTATTTAAAGTTTGACCTCCTGAAGTTCAAGTTATTTCGTATGTGACATAATACTTTTCAGATCATATAGATGAAATGTCATTTTCAAGGCTGGATAACCTGGTATGCAACTGACCATTTCAGGCAAGGAATCTTTGCACTTCTACTCTTTTTGCAATTTCCAAAGAAATTCTGATATATCAAGTGCCTTTCCAGAAGGCCACAGATACAGAAACCAGTAAGACATCTCTTGAACTGCTTAATAAGAAAAGCACAGATGTGCAGATCCTCAATTTAGGATGAAATAATTTACAATTTTTCAATTTATATTGGAACAAAGGGGATATCTTTCTTCAAGTTTTGAATTTTGACCTTTTCCTGGGCTATGGAATACAGTACAATATTATGAAACCAGGCAGTGGCAGCTACCTACAGCTCCCAGCTAACCAGGCAAGGATGAATAAACCCAAAGCTCAGTAGTGTGGTGTGTTGCTGTTAGATTGTACAGTTGCTTCAGAGAGCAATACATATTTTCCACTTGGGACATTTTCAAGTTAAGATGAGTTTATCAGGATGTAAATCTGAAGAGAAATCTGAATACAGATAATGATGACAAAACACAAGATTTTTTTTTTAAAGTTTAGTTACATGGTTTCATTCTTAATACCTTCTGTTCTTTAAATGCCTTCCCACCATAGAGCTATATAGCCACTTTCTGAATTTTGTTGCCTCAAAGTCTACCCCGGAACATTCACATACATCCAAACTGAGATCTGTATGAGATATCCTGGGTCTGGCTTCCATTCTGTAACCTCTTTGAACAATTAACAGGTAGTTTAACTAAATGAATGTGAGGAAGTTGAAACATGTCCTGTCTGGGAGTGGTAGAGGCTGAGAGAAAGTGCAGTGGATGAAGGGAGAGATTAGTCATAACACGCAATGTTCACAAATGCAAATGAAAACAGATATCTTGAAGAGAGAATGGAGATGAAATAGATAGGGTAGGGAAGGAGAAAGATGCAAGTGGTGCCACTGATCAAGATATGTACAGCTGTGTCCTGTTTGCTCATGGCTGTAATCCTAGCTATTCAGGAGGCTGAAGTCTGAGGATCGTGGCTTGAAGCCAGCCTGAGCAGAAAAGTCCATGAGATGCTTATCCCCAAATCAATCACCAAAATTCTGGAAGTAGAGATGTGGATCATGTGGTAAAGTGCCAGCCTTGAGCAAAAAAGTTCCTAGGCTCTGAGTTCAAGCTCCAGGACCAGTACTCACATGTTGGGGTCCAGCCTTAGCCTTGAGGGGGAACGGCATTGGAGAGCGCGCCCGAGATGCTGCCCTTCCCCCAGCCCTGGGGAATGCGGAAGCAGGCCACAATTCTCTGGGTCCGGAACCAGAAGAACTGGCTTTGCAACCAGCCCCCAACTTTCTCGCCAGCCCATGTGCCCCCCCATTCTCGCGGGGTTCTCACCCCTGGTGTGTCACTATCCAAGTGACTTTAGCTCATGAGGGGGTCCTATGATAAATTCACAGCCTATCGTCAGCACTCTGGCCGATCACCTTTTCTCTCGTCACCTCCCACTATATCAGCCTTTGCCCCTCCCTAATAAATCAGATTCGCTCTCAAAGCACATCCGAGATCCGGCACGCCTGGCTTTCTTCACGGGTAAGGAGGAAGTAAAGCGATCTCGTACAGCCCCGTGCACCTGAGGTCTTTCCTGAGCCCCCCATTCCACCCTGGCCTTACCTGCGGGTCGGGTGACCAGGGGAGAGGGTGAGAAAGGGAGCTGTTAGAGCAGAGCAGAGCCTTGATCCCCGCGCCAGGGGAGGCGAACCAAGCCCGGCACTCACATACACAAAATAATGTGCTGTACACACAAGTAGACACATTGGAACTATTTTTTATTAAACTTTTTTGTTTATTGTCAAAGTGTGGTACAGAGGGGTTACAGATTCATATGTAAAGCAGTGAGTATGTTTCTTGTTCAACTTACCTCCTCCCTCATTTCTCCTCACCTCCCCTCTCCCCTTCCCCTCTCCTCCCAAGAGTTGTGCAGCTGATTTACACCAAATGGTTTTGTAAGTATTGCTCTTGGAATGGTTTGTCTTTTTGTCCTTTGTCTCTCAATTTTGATATTCCCTTTCCCTTCCCCAGTTCTAACACCTGTATGAACAGTATCCAGGGTATTCAAATGAGATATAGTGGTAGGGGAGGTACAACCACAGGAAGGAAATACAAGAGAAACAAAACTAAACAAAACAATCAAACAAACAGACAGACAAGAAAAAATACAAATGGTACAGTAAACTATTGAAGATAATTTTTTAAAAATAGAATCAAGGGGACTGGGAATATGGCTTAGTGGTAGAGTGCTCGCCTAGCATGCATGAAGCTCTAGGTTTAATTTCTTAGTAGCACATAAACAAGAAAAAGCTGGAAGTGGCGCTGTGGCTCAAGAGGTAGAGTGCTAGCCTTGAGCAAAAAGAAGCCAGGGACTGTGCTCAGGCCCTGAGTTCAAAGCAAGATTGGCAAAAAAAAAAAAATAGGATCAAGAATATACCTATCTCACTTGCTTATAAAACACAAGTTCATGTCTTTGTATCTGCCAGTCAAACACAACTATACAAGATCTGGATGTGCATGCAAGTAAGCTCTTTGGGAAGACAGGGAAAGCTGCTGGGTGCTCACTCATGGAAATGAGTGGTAGCAGTCATGCTATGGCTCTGGTACTACGGGAGCTTCTTGCTTAGCAGGACTGAACAATGGTGTGCTCCCAAAAGGGAGATGCTGCTACAGCTACTGGAAAATGAATTGGCCTTTATTTCCTCCCCAGTCCTCCTAATAACCCAGTCAACTTTGTGATTCTCTCAGTTAACTCCTTCCTGCAAGAGTGGCTTCTGTGGTCTGCAACTAAGAATCTACCCAATAGGGAAAGTTCATGGGCCTGGAGCCAATGGCTCATTCCTATAATCCTAGCTACTCAGGAAGAAGAGATCTGAGGGTCATAGCTCAAAGCCATTCTGGGCAGAAAAAAAAAAAAATCATCTCCAATTAACCAAACAGCCAGAAGTGGAGGTAGGGCTCAAGGGGTAAAACATCTCTCTTGAGAAAAAAAAGGGGGGGGCAGGATACAGGTCCTGAGTTCAAGCCCCAATACTGCCACAAAAGAATATTTGGGGTTGCCTGAGACTGAAGGAAATAAACAATGTTCCTCAGGAGCACTGATGAAAAGCCTTTCTGGAAGGGTACTCAAAATGAAATTGCCTCGGCAGAGGCCCAGATAGCACAAGAAAGTCAGTTTCACCTAGGAAACAAAGGTAACTGTGGTAGAAATATTGAGATCATCCGAAAAAGTAACTAGTGATGATGCTGAAAATGCAGGCAGGGATCATGAAGTATTCTCAATGCTCTGATCAGGCATTTTGGATACTGAGTAAATAGGAAGCCATTAAATGACTGGATATAAACAGATTGTCAATAGTACATTAGCATGTTAGAAAGATCCCTAGGCAGCAAAGGGGAGAGGTGGATGCAGGGTAGGGAGAGACCAGGCCAGTGAGAACTATTAGAAGGTTGCTGCCAGTATTCAGGTGAGCCATAATAAGATCAAAATCGAAGCCATGGTGATTTAAATGGAGAGGGAAAGCAGATTGATTTGTTCTACTGAGATTCTGATTTAATCAGGAAAGAAGCAGCACAGCAGATTCACCAACCTGATGCCTCTTGACTGGGGAAGATAATATTCAGCTGAAAACAGCTAAATTGCAACCTTGGATCTCTATTTCCCCAGGGCGACAGCACACAGCACCAGTGTGTGCAAGCCCCTGTGGATACTGTCGTGAATGTTTATGCGTCTGTAGAAATGGACTGGATGCAGTGAAGATTAAAAAAAAATAAATAAATAAAGACCCTTGCTTTATGACTATTTCCCAGAGCTTCTTTAAGGAGGAGAGGTGACTCTGGGACAAGCTCAGATAAATCTCAGAAGGTTGACATGGTTATTCATTCCCACAGAGTCCCTTTTTTTTTATATATAGGGAGTTTCTCCATCACCTCCCATCCTCTTGAAAGGCATCTCATCAAGAATTTCCCTACCTAAGGAAACTGGAATCACTACCTAGGTCTGACTTCCAGAACAAGGACTTCAGGTGTCTGAACAACTTTCCTATTCTGAGTAGAAGGTGACACAGGCTAGGGGGATTACAGAAACAAGAAGGCAGAAGGGAAATGGGCAAAGATCATATAGACATTTTCAGACCACCATTCTGTCATGCAGTGCCTCTTCCTCTCCATCTTCCTTCCTTCTACTTGTAGTTATAGAAAATACATATATAAGTTGGGTGCTAGTGGCTCATACCTGTAATCCTTACTACTTGGGAGGCTGAAATCTGAGGATCATGGTTCAAAGACAGCTCAGGCAGGAAAGTCCATGAGACTCTTGTCTCCAGTTTACCACCAGAAAACCAGAGCAGAGCTGTGGCTCAAATGGTAGGGTGCTAGCCTTGAGCAAAAGATCTTAGAGACAGCACCCAGACCCTCAGTTCAAGCCCCATGGCTGAAAAGTAAAGAAAAAAGTAATATTTTAAAAGCAAATCTGAGCTATAATCCTAGCTACTTAAGAGGATCAAGGCTGGAAACCAGCTCAGGGAAAGTAAGCCCATGAGACTCTTACCTTCAATTAATCATCAAAAAGCTGGAAGTGGGGCTGTGACTCAAGTGGTAGAGCCATAACTTGGAGCAAAATAGCAACTGATCCCTGAGTTCAAGCTCCATGACTCTCACAAAACACACACCCATATACACACACCTGAAAAGATGGTACAGTGCTCATAAATGTGTCTTTATTGCCTTGATTAACAAAGCTTGAGTCAGATCTCCATGCTGGAAGTATAGGAAAAGGTAGCAACAGCATCCCTCAGGAGAAGTGAGGAGGCAGAACTGCTTGGAAGCAAAAGCTGGGCTGCAAAGAGTAGCTATTAAGAGCTCGTACCCAATGAGCCCAGAGAAAAGCTCAGTTACATCATAAGCAGCCAACTGCAACTGCAGAGCTGAATGGCTCAGTTGAAACACCCTAGCTAGTCATGCACCCCAGAATCCACACTAGGCGGAGTATATGGGGAAACTATATTAGTATACTATTTGTGGTATATGAACAACCTCAAGCAATAGCATGATGAGACAATTATGTATTCATGGACTCTGGTAATGCTGCTCCTGTCACTTCCTAGCTTTCAGAACTGAACAAGAAACACCTCTGAGCTTTTTTTAACTGAGGTTTTTAAACTAAGATAAGGAGAATGCTAACAATTTAACTTAGATAAGGAAAATACTAATGATACTGACACCAAAGCTTCAGGGATGATTAAATATAGAAGCATGTGGCTAGAACAGAACACACAGTAAACATTAAATGAATCAATGTTATAATTTTTAGTATTCAATTAATTTTTGTATACTGAATATATTTCATCTGGCTAGCATGTTTAATGGTTGAATAGAACATCTTAGTATTTTTTATCTAAAATGCTTGGAATCAGAATTGTTTTTGGATTTCAGGCCTTTTTTATAAATTTGGGAATATTGGCACATACATGAGATATTTGGGAAATAGAATACTAGTCTAAACACAAAATTCATGTTTCATATGTGTACCATGTGTGTATACCTTAGGAAAAAAATACAATTATGCCTATATATCATATATATTATATAATGGACCAACATATACATTATTCATATATGTTATACACATATATACATGTGTGCATAACCACACATATATACATTCAGGAGATTGTCTCCCCTGTGTAGCCTAGACTGGCTGGAAATTCACCATTCTGCTTTAGCCATGCAGTGCTGGGATTGCAGGCGTGTGTTATAACCCTTGGCTTCTGCAATATTTTAAAATAGCTTTTTGCATGAAACAAAGATTTCATACATTGAAAACGATCAGCAAATGCCACTTGTGGCATCAGGGCAATGATTTTTGACCATTTCAGATTATTGAATTTTCAGGTTAGGGATGTTCAATCTACATTGCATTATTAAAAATAATATGATTTTTTTAATTTTAATTATCTCTTTGATACTTACATTGATTCATTACTGTTACAGATAATGGAAAAAATAAACATCTTCACTGTGTAACTTTTATTCTTCTAGGTAAGAAATTTCAGAAATTATATTCCTGTACCCAGTGATTTAAACACCAGGGATGGCTTCTGTGAAATGCTAATTTTGGGGTTTATTCTCTGAAAGACTACTATGGGTCTCTTCTACCAATGACAAGTATTAGCAGTCAAAGTTTCTCATGGAATTTCGGGTGTTTCTCTCATGTCAGGCCATATGACTGCAGAACCATTTACTTAGGAAAAGATAGAAGAAGTTGAAGTTATAATTTGTTTCTGGCCAACTGTGTTACACACATAAGTATACAAACACAGAAAGAAGAAAGGAGGCGAGGAGAGTAAGCCAAGAGGGAGGATGGGAAGGAAGGAAGGAGGAGGGAAGGAGCAAGGGAAGGAGAAATAGACAGAGAGAAAGAAAGGGGGAGGGAGAAATTCCCAAAGTCAAGTTCAGACAATTCCAACTTTCAGCTTCATGATTCAGTTTATTTCCATTTTCTTCTTTGTACTAAAGTAATGTATAATTATAGTTACCATGTTTTAAGATAGTCATAAATTTTAATAATATTTCATGGAAAAGGAAGTTGTTTTAAAATGCATTAACATCAAAGGAAAGTGAGCAGCCAAAAATGATTGTACTAATAGGGAGTAATTCAGATGGTCGGATAATTGGGTGTTTCATCCTTTTTGCATTTTTAAGTTATGGCAAGACGGTTGTAGTAAGCATTCTTTGAAGTCCATGTCCACATTCATCTTGGAGACAGTACTGGGGATCAGGAAAAGTATTGGCATTTGTCAGATTAACATGGATGCAAGCAAGAACTACTCAGCCACTGATTGGCTACATGACCCCTTAGATGCTCACAAGGCTTCTGTAATGACTAAAAAGAGATGGATAAAGGTTGCTAGCAAGCAGCAAGCACTCAGCAAACATTACCACCACACACACACACACACACACACACACACACACACACACATCCTGTAATGGTGGTGGAAAAAGTGCCGCCTAATGGCTACTTCAGCAGTCACCCCCTGCTTCCATGTGGCATGGGGAAGGTTTTGCACCCCACTGGAGCCACCTCCTTCCAGGCTGTCCCTCAGAAGGATTAAGAATAAAGAGCAGGGGCTGGAGATATGGCCTAGTGGCAAGAGTGCTTGCCTTGTATACATTAAGCCCTGGGTTCGATTCCCCAGCACCACGTATATAGAAAACAGCCAGAAGGGGCGCTGTGGCTCAAGTGGCAGAGTGCTAGCCTTGAACAAAAAGAAGCCAGGGACAGTGCTCAGGCCCTGAGTCCAAGGCCCAAGACTGGCCCAAAAAAAAAAAAAAAAAAAAAGAATAAAGAGCAATTATAGAACAGAACCTGGTTAATCAGGTAATTAGCATTTCAAGAGATCAGGAAACAGGAAACTCAAATCCCAAGGCATAAATGAACAGCTAGCTGTGTCACAAGAAAGCAGCTCATAAAAAAATCACCATTCACTGGTCTTCTCCTCATCCCCAAACCCTGCTCAAAGTTGTCAGGTCTCTTGCTATCTCCTGGGGCCTTGCTGAGTTCTTTATCATCCTCGCCCTTCCCTTCCCTCCCTCTGGTTCTGTGCCCTCCCCTTGCATTACAGCCCATGCCCCTACTTCCCAAAGGTTTTTCTATTTCCCTATTCTCACCCTTTAATTAACTGAGTAGTTTGGAGTTTCTGATCTTAATTCTAGTAGCACGGGAATGGAGCATTTGATTTTTTTTTAATATCTAGAGTACTTTCATTGAGGCTTTTGCTTTAAAAGGTATAGCATGAAAGAAATGTTTTCATGTGAGTCTGTGGAAAAGCAGGGAAGGAAGACTTCTCTTGTGCTTTCATGCTGGTTCTAGATGGTTTGGGCTTCTTATTACATTTGTCAGTAGGAAAGCCCAATCCACAAATAATTCTTGGGATTCCCACCCCAAAGAACTAACCCAAGGGACACAGAAATGATTAGCAATCCTCCCCTTCCTCTAATCCCCAGAAGACTCTGATAAAAACCTTCATCTTGAGAAGCTCTAGTCACATCCGAAGGAGCAGCTTGGGCAAGGCTGGGGGCCTAGTGCATGCGCAGTGGTGGAAACCAAAGAAGATGAATGATGGCAGCAGCACCCTGACAACCCAAAGCACCTTCCTCTCTAGCTTGAAGACCCAACAGGCAGTGAAGGAAATGATATAGCTACTCCTTTCTGTTCCCCAATGGTCTATGGTCTTCCAGTCATGTTTAATCAAGAACTTAAGGCCCATTATGGTAGTACATGCCTTTAATTATTACTCCTAATAAGACATTAAGGCATGATTTTGATTTGAGACTGGCTAGGGCACAAAGTTAGCAAAGTCTCATCCCAACAAATAAACAGCATGTTGGCATATGCCTGTGATCCCAGCTCTATAGGTGGGAGGCCATAGGTAGGAAGATGAATGTCTGAAGCTGGCTAACTAAAATCTAAAGCAAAAAAAAAAAAAGGAAGGAAGAAAGAAGGAAGGATAGATGGAAGGAAGGAAGGAAGGAAGGAAAGAAGGAAGGAAGGAAGGAAGGAAGGAAAGAAGGAAGGAAGGAAGGAAGGAAGGAAAAGGTTAGTGGCATGACCCTCAAATGTTAAGAGTGCCTATGTGGCATGAACAAAACCTTGAGTTCAAACTCCAGTGCCATTTTTTTAAATATAAAGGGAGAATTTAACAACTTATAAGGTCCATGAGTGCCTGGACTTTAGACAGCAGGACCAGTATAAGTTAGTAGTCACTATATGCAACAGAAGAGGTGGCTATGGTGTCTTAGTCCACTTTATGTTTCTGAAACAAAATACTCAAGACCAAGTAATTTGCAAAGCATAGAGGCTTATTTAGCTCAGGATTCTGGAGGCTGGAAAACCCAAGTTATATGACACTGGCATCTGGTTTGAGCTGCTTGCTGCATCATAACATTGTGGATGGTGTCACAGGGCACGATAAACCAAGCATACAGGCTAGCATGGGTCTCTTTTCCTCTTACTAAAGCCTCATTAATCTAATGCAATCGCCTTCCAAAGGCCCCGCCTCCATGTGCCATGAACATTGGAGTCTAAGGATTAGATTTCCAACCCATGAATTCCGGGAGATAAGCATTAAAGCCATAGCAAATGGGCAGAAAGTTTAGATTGCCACCAAACAGTTACTTTTTTAGGATCTCTTTGAGAATGCAATCATAATATTCAATGCATATCCTACAAAAAAGAAAATTGAGGGATGGGATGGAGAAGAATGATGAAGGAGGTGATGTTGATCAAGAAGCATTGTACTTACAAACTGATTTGTTGAATGGACCCCTTTATATAACTACTTAAAGACAGTAAAAAAAATTATAAAAACAATCTGTGACTTTTATCTATCCCTGAGACATCTGTTTCAATTCTCCTTGGACTGAATTTTATTCATGATTGCAAGGCAGAGAAACACACCATCCTAAACATACAGAAGTGGAGGCACAAAGTATTGTGTGCATGTGTGTATTTAGATGGCCCATGAATAGAACAACCGTTTGAATTCCTGGCCTTTCAGAAGAACCTAGCTACACACAGCCACAGTTCACAAGAATGAAGCTGACTTGCTCAGCACACACACATAAACCAGCACCCACAGTCTGACCTTGGCCTTGCTCCTCATGGGCAACCCAAACTTGCCTCAGAATACTGCCACCTAAAACATTATTTAGTCTTTTCACTTCAGATTATTCTGTGGGTTCCCAGGGGCTCAGGGGTTCTCTCCTGGGTTCTCTGAAAGCGTAGGTATCGGCCATCCCAGAGGACCATGCGGAGATAATCACAGGCAGGAGAAGAAGGTTCATAAGGAGGTTTATTAGTGGGGCCATAGTTCCCACTGGAGAGGGAGCTACATGGCATCTGCACCTTATCCAGGTGGCAGCTTCTCTCTCTGGGGGTGAAGGGGGAATAAGTTAGGTAGTGAGTAGGAGTGGTTCATTAGGTATGGATGGATCTGGGGGCTAGTGGGAGGAGCTGAGGACCTGAGGCTAGGGAAATGCTAACATTCTCTCTCTCTCTCTCTCTCTCTCTCTCTCCCCCCCCCCAGTCTCTATTTGTCTGCTTCAGGAACAAGAAGTTTCACCATCTAATAACATCACACTTGTTAGTAATCCCGAAAAATCACAACACCTGGATCAGATGTCTCTATGATCCCAAAGAATGAGTCCGTGACACACAGAGAGAAGTAACTTGACAAAGTTTTGTTCAAGATAAGCAGAGCTCCAGCTAGACAGGAGAGGCTTCAAGGGAGACACTGCCTGTCATTGTGCAGGAGTGATAAGGTGTCTCTAGCAGAGAGCTATGTGAGTCCAAGATCACTGGATGGCCCGTGGGCCATATCAGACCCAAGACCCACTCAGAGGCACCATGCAGCCATGAGCTCTCCATGCATCCTTCAGCCCTTCTGACTGGGTGTCCATTGTGGCTCACACCCCTGGAGTCCAATGAGTCCATTCTTCATGTGCAAGTTTTCCAGGGCTCAATGTGAGGCTGCTCAAGCCCAAGGTGATGTGATATCTAGGGTCCACATACTGAACTGCTCAGGCCATGTTAAGGCATGCAGAACCCCTATGGGAAGGAGACCTTTGCCCTGATGGCCTAGTCAGTTTCTTTTGCTGCTCTTATTAGTGCTCCATTTGCCAAACCCAGTGAATCTGCTGAGCTAGATTCACAAGAGTAATGAAGGCTGGAGGTGCCAAATAAACTGTATGCACTCAGGAAACTGCTTTTGTGCTCCCAATATTTTATCTATTTCACTCTATTCTAGTATCCATTAGTGGCTTATAGAGTTCTACGAATTTCCCTCTTTCTCTCAGATAAGCCAAAAAGAAAAAAGAACGAAGAATATTGTTTTCTCCACTTCAATTGAAGACTTTAAAACAGTGCTTTCTGCCTTGCTCTCCCATCCCAAACACAGGAATACACATGCATGCAGGCAGGCAGGCACACACATGTGCGTGCACACCAAACACACACACACACACACACACAGGTACATATACATATATGTTAATGAGAATAGAAATCAGCAGGACAAACTCACAGAGAAAGCTGAGCCCCTAGGAAGCATTCAAGACCAGTATATTCAAATATCTTTACCTATGACTCCTCCCCCCAAAATCTCAACAGCTATCCAGGGCCCTGAGCATGTTTCTCCTCTTAAAGGACATTTCTTCCTGTATGAGAGACATTATTCTATCACTGCTTAACTCTATCATGAGCTGAAGACTGTCAAGGCAGTAGCTAGAGCCCAATTACTCTTTGGGCTATTTCCACCTTAATAACATCCAACTTCTAAAAAGATACTGGCTTGAAAATTGAGTGTGGATTCTCTATTGTCATAGGAGGAATTCCTTCCTGCTACCTACCCATCACGTGATAACCTGCTGCAGTCTCCCAGAACCTAAACTAGGAAATGAGTCAGTCTCTTTGTTAATGGAAAACTTGATTGAAATGGAAATTTCATGGACCTCTCCGCTTATCTAATCACTGAACAAAGCTGAGAGTACTCTACAGGCTTGTCGGGTACATTTGCCAACTTCTATCTCTTTTGTGTGAATGGAAAATTCCATTTTAAAAAATGCATTTAAACCAAATAAGGATTGTGACAGGCACAGAAAAATACAAGCAGAAAATCTGAAATCCAAATAACAAAGGATTCCAGTACTTTAATCTGACAGCAATCTGGTAAGCTCCACTTTCAGAGTTATCCCTCAGTGTCTACAGAGGGAGAGGCTCTGAGAACTCCTGGGATACCAAAATTCTGGGGTGGTCAAGTCCCTTATAGAAAACAACATGATATACAGTACAAGAAATGTATACAATGCCTAATGGATGAAACTGTAACCTCTCTGTACATCAGTTTGACAATAAAATTTTTTTTAAAAAGAAAACAACATGATAGTTATAGATCACCATCTCTTACTGACTCCTTTAAATCCTTTTTCAGTTACTTATAATGCCTAATACAATCTAAATGATACATAGTAGAATATTGTATATGAAATAATAATGACAAGCAAAAAAGACTTTTTGCTAATATTTTATTCTAATCGTTTTGATTGTTCTGTTGACTCGGAGGGTGTGGAACTCTTAGGTAGGAACATAAACTAGATATGGAAAATAGACACCACATTGGCCCATACTTTATGCTCTTCACTTTGATCATGATCATTCCTGCTCCTCATTGGATAAGGAAAATGGGAGCTGTCAGGTGCCCATGGTTCAAGCTTTTAATTCTAGCTACTCAGGAGGCTGAGATCTGAGGATAATGATTTGAAGCCAGTCTAGGAAGGAAAGCTTATGAGATGCTGACCTCCAATTAACTACAAAAAGAAAGAAAGAAGAAAACTGAAAACAAAACTGCAGCTCAAGTGGTAGAGTGCTAGCCTAGAGAAAAAAAAAAAAAAAAACCTAGAGTGAGAAAGCTCAGGAACAGCACCCAACCCCTGAGTTCAAAGTTCAAGCCGTACTACGAGTACAAAGAAAGTTAAAGAGAGATTGGGGGCGGGGGTGAAATAAACTGCCCAGAACTAAGAAGTAAGCACCAAGCAAAGATCATTTACAATAGAAATTGCTCTTGCTGGGGCTGGGGATATGGCCTAGTGGCAAGAGCACTTGCCTCGTATACATTGAAGCCCTGGGTTCAATTCCCCAGCACCACATATATAGAAAATGGCCAGAAGTGGCGCTGTGGCTCAAGTGGTAGAGTGCTAGCCTTGAGCAAAAAGAAGCCAGGGACAGTGGTGCTCAGGCCCTGAGTCAAAGGCCCAGGACTGGCAAAAAAAAAAAAAAAAATTGCTCTTGCTAAGTCCCTTCACAAGCACCAGGCAAGAGATCCACAGGTCATCTCTTAGTTCCAACCTGTTTAGCTTTTCCTCCAACTCTGGAATAGATGGTCATTTTCCCATGGTACTTGAAAGCACCACATGTGGCTTATGTGTGAGATCCATGAGGTACAAAGACTGTGTGTGTTTAAACGTAGTCGCTCTCCATGCAATGAAGAACAGCAGAACCTGAGTCTACAGAGCCCACGGCTGGTCTCTGAGCACCATGGAAAATTCACTCTGCATCGGAATCACAGATTTTCACTGGAAGGGATGCTGGCCTGAACTCATTGCTCTATTGGTGTGGTCTCTGATTGGCTGGCTGACAGCTCTGCTCTGAGTTTTTAAAAGGGCAGAGATCTGATCATGGAGCACTTACTCACCTATGGTCTTCCCAAAACGTTTAATTTCTCTGCATTTAATGCTCTCATTCAAAATATAGGTATAATCTGGCTCATTTTAAGACTTTTATAAATGAAGGGCTCAATAAGACTGCTTATTTGCATACATCATCAATAGGTGATACCACTCACAGTTGGCTCATCCCTCAAATCCTCACAATAATCTTGCTCGAGTGGTTGAATTCCAAGCTTAGTCTGAGATGGCATGTCTGTTACAGTGCAAAATCCTCTGTGTGTGTGTGTGTGTGTGTGTGTGTGTGTGTGTGTGTGTGTGTGTGTGTGTGTTGATGCTGAGGCCTGAATTTGGGGCCTGGGCACTGTTCTTTAGTTTATCATTCAAGGCTGGCACTCTACCAATTGATGCATAACTCCACGTCCAGCTTGTTGGTGGCTAACTGGAGATAAAAGAAGAGGTTTTGTATGGTACTGTTTGCAGATATTTTTCTTTTGATTTATTCCCTTTTGTACTGTTTTTCATTTCTGTACACTTTTTCTTTGTCTTGTAGGTAAGTTTATCTGATTTGGGGAGGGGAAGGGGAAGCACAGAAACAGTGGGGCAAAGGGTGAACAGATTCAGCAGTGATACTCACTAGATACTATGTTGGAAATGAACTTTACATATTGGGGGTGGGAGGGCAAGGGAGGGTAGAAACTGGGAGAAAATGAGGGAGGAGGTGACACTGTTCAAAAAGAAATGCTCTTATGACCTAACTTATGTGACTGTAACCCCTCTGTACATCACCTTTACAACAAATAAATAAATATTTTTTTAAAGAGTATCATGGACTTCCCTCCCCCTCCCCCGGGGATGACTTCAAAAGTACTCTCCTGAGTGTCTAGGATTATAAGTGTGAACAACTGGTGCCCAATAAGTACAATATTCTTGAAAAGAAAAAGAAAAAAAATTGTGCAGTCTTCTGCATCCTGTGAGCTTGGAAGATGCCAGGCACCCGGCGATGGGTATCCAGGAATGAGTGATGCCCTTTTCACATACCAAGCACATCTCAAGCACCCAGAGCTAGGTATTCAGGAGTGAATAATGCCCTTATCACATACCAAACACATCATAAGCACTAAGTGCTGATGAAACATTGGGCCCGGGTATGAAGGTTTCAACCGGAACTATAGCTCCATCAACCTTTACTTTATCAGGCATTATGATCAATCTTTACTTTATCAGGCATTATGGAAAGAATTTTTAATAAATACGCAAAAAGTACCTCACCAGTGTACCTTCACATGTCATGTGATTTGAACTCAGTTCACACTGTACCTGAAATAGGCAGATTGCCAAAGGCTGCCTTAACAACGGGGTGTGATCTCATTATCGTTTCTCAGTACTATACTGGTGACTCCATGCTAGGTAGAATCAAATCCAAAATCGATTCACATCATCCAGTGATTATCGAGCAAACTGACATGAAAGCTATCACAAAAAAAAAAAAACTGTCATCAGGAAGATAAATAATTTGGGGAGGAAAAAAATACACTGAAATGGAACAGATTCTCTAGGAGGAAGATAAATGTGTGTTTCCAGCTGACTGGGTCTGCCTGGAATCACCCAGAGTTTAGACAAAGATGCCAAGCTCTATCTCAGCTCAATGAACATTTATAATAACAGTAATAAAATGTTACAATTAGGAAACTCTCTGCAAAGGGTGCATAATCTCATTTAATTTTATGACAATACTGTGTTATCAGAATCATTATCCCTCTTTTCTAGCTCAGAGAACAGAGGTTATAAGTTATGAGGCTTCTATATATAACATAGAAAAGTAGCTTACTCCTTTAATAAGCATATATTCAAGAATCACCATGTGCCACACATTGAAATACATACTGGGGAACTACCACCAATGAATAAGACATTCTCCTTGGCTAAATAATATTTGGGATATATTCATCTATAGGGTTTTTCTTCCTGTGTTTTCTCTGCCACAGCCTGATCTGCTTTATGCAAGCTGTTGGCAGCCCTGAGCTCAGAGCCTCAGGGGAAACATTCACTGTGCAGAACACAAAAGTGGTTCATATATTTTTCTGATTCTGATGTTCCAAAAGTCTAATTTCTTTTTTAAAAACGAATGGACACTATAAGAAAAAAAATAGCGTGTCATAAAGAAACTTCGGGGAAGTATTTGCGCTAGACTAGACCCAAATCACCCCACTGGCTCTCAGATAAAAAAGAGGATAAGGAAATGAAAGGGAGTTAGAAGCCTGGGAGGGGGTCCAAGAAAAGGAGCGCACCCAAGGTACCACGTGGGGAAGTCTCCCTCCCACTGGTGCCACTACAGAAGTGAAGGAGCAGGGAAGGGAAATGGCAGCCTCCGAAACCTAGCCAGCCATGGCTATGTGGTTAGGAGCAGCCAAGAGCCAGATGATCTGATGGGGCCATATATACAGAGACAAGAGAAGAGGCCCTGTGGCCTGTTTGTACCCATATTTGTATTTGTCACATGACTCCAGGACTAAAGAACAAGTCTGAGACTGGGGAGTACACAACAAAATAAAAATTGAATTAGAGAAAATAGATACTCAGGTGTTCATTCACCCATGTTCATGAACATACCCAAGATAACGAAAAGCAGTGGGTAGGGGCTTTCACCTCTGCAAAGACAGTGTGATTTCCCCACAGACAGAGTACTCTGCAAATAACTAACATGAACTCCTGGACACCAACACTAAAATACTACCTGAAACCTCTTCAGACTTAAACAAAGACTGGCAGAATTTACCAGGCTGCTGACATTTAGAAGAATGGATCAGCACCAGATGAGTTCTCCCACTTTACTGCTCTGGCAGATGGGTGCACGGCAATCATGTCATTGACATCCAATGGCTTCTGAGAGAAAATGAGTGTTCTTTCTGTGCAGAAAGAAGAGAATCAAAAGCAGGCAGCCCATTGCAGTGAATAAACTCTTCCTCTACCACAGACTAGCTTTAGAGTCACTCACAACAAGCTGGATTGAAAATATTCCAATTTAAGAATGGAGGATTAATAATACTCAATATAGATGTGTGAAAGTGGAACCAGGCAAGTTGAGGGGATGGGTGGGGTTGTGACAGAAGGGGAGAGTGATGGAAGGAAAGGTCAGATACAGTGTACTCATGAACTGACATGTTGAGTTGAAACCCTTTTGTTTAACTACTTAAACATAATAAGTAAACAAATAAATAGGGAGGACTAGACTGTGATTTGGACTTGAGCTCATCCGTTATAACTATTACTGTTAACTATGCCCAAAGAAGTAAAGAAAAATAGGCACATAGCAAAAGAAATCTTTGCAGAAGAATAAAAAGCAAAAAGGGAGGGGTAAGTGGGAGAATATGAGGGAGGAAATAACAGTGTTTAAAAAGATATGTACTCATTACCTTATTTATGTGACTGTAACACCCCTGTTCATCACCCTTACAATAAATCAATTTTTAAAGTAATTAATTAGAAGAGAGTAAAAAGCATAAAAATAATCAAATATAAACATAAAGCAGAGTACTAAATATCTAAAATTTTCTAATGTACTTAACGTCCAAATAGATAAGATAAAAGAGCCAATAAGAAACAAAAAGAAAGGAAGAAGGAAGAAAGAGAGAGGAGGAGGGAGAGATGAGAAAAAAGTTGATTGATCTGAAGAACGAAGAGATAAATATTGAAAAGAATTTAAAATTTCTTACGGGTTTGGGGGACAGTCTCAATATGACCAACCTCCAGAAACAGTAGATGGGATAGGGCAGAAAATCGTTTAGGAAAGAATGGATGGCATCACTTTCAGTAAGCATCCTCCTATTCTTTGCTCCACTGCTAGAAAGCACTAGGCCCCAAGCTTGCTTTGCAGCTCAGCTAGCAGCCTTCATAGATCTGGTAGACGACACATCCAGGGAGCTCAGCAAATTGCAAACAACACAAATACTAAGAAAACTTTTCCTAATCACATCAGAATAAAACTGCTAAACAAATAAAATAAAATAAAGATTATAAGAAAATGATTGAAAACAGCTAGAGAAAAAATATAAATCACATGCAGGGAAGTGAATGCCTTAAATAATTTAAAATTTCTCCAGAAATCAAGGAAGCCATGACCACAGCAGCCCCAGAGTTCTATATCCAGTGGGAACATCTCTCCAGGGTGAGGGTGGCATGAAGCCAAGTTCAGAAGGCATAGACTAAACTCACCTATGTGCTAAAATATACTAAAGACAGTTCTTCAGGCTTAAGAGAAATGATGCTGGAGGGAGCTGAGATCTTTATAGAGGACTAAAAAGAGAGAGTGGGGGGATGGATGTGGATGTGGATATGTGTTTGTGTCTGTGTCTGTGTGTATGTGTGGGTGTCTGTGTATGCCAGCATTGGGGCTTGAACTCAAGGCTGCTCTAAGCTCCAGGCTAGGGATACCACTTAAGCCACACCTTCACTTGCAGTTTTTTGCTGGTTAACTGGAGATAAGAATCTCACAGACTTTCCTGCCTCTGCTGGCTTCAAACCTTAATCCTCAGATTTCAACCTCCTGTGTAGTTAGGATTACAAGCATGAGCCACCAGGGCTTGGTATACAGTCCATACCTAAATAGAAGATACTTAGTAATGTAAAAGGCTGTTACTTTCCTAGTTGTCTTCTGTTAAATGTGTACAACATTGGCTTATTGGGTTTGTAATGGAGGTAGAGGCAATATATGTGGCAATTATAATATAAAGAAGGGCAATGGTAGATCTTAGACCCAAAATACAGTCTCCCATATAATCACATGCAAAAGCATATGCTCATATACATAATTTAGTTAACTATAGTGTTTACAAGAATGATTTTCCATAGAATAATGCTTTTGAACAACTGACAGACCAGTTTAACACAGTGAATACCAGTAGCTGATATAAGGTTATAAGTAGTGTGGGTGGGGGGGGTAGTGAGAAGGCAGTGAAGCAATGAAAAAGGACACGGACAAATACAGCAAGAAAACTCAATGTACATATGAGATAAAGGAAGTGGGAAATGTGACATGACCACAGAGGGAGGGACTGACAGAGTTGGGGAGAATGATGGAAGGAGCCTCTGAACAGGAAGCACTGGAAACTTGAAAGAGGCACTGAATTATAACCCCCTTGTACAACCTTTTGAAATGCAGAAAATAAATTTAATTTAAAGACTGGTAGTAGTAATGGGGTCCTTACGGTTTCTACCCTCAGTAGTAAATGCTTCCTTACTTATAAGTTGCTAAAGGTACTGTGTCAATCAAGTTCTAGTCAGAAGACAGAAATCATTGTAGAGGAGTTGGCTAAAAAATAGCATTTTTTTTTCTTGGTAGTAACTGTGGTTTGATCCAGACAGGCAGGCGCTCTACTACTTGAATCTCACCCCCAACCCCCACTCCTTTTATCTGTTTACTTTTCAGGTAGGGTGTTTCATTTACTCAGAACAGTCTCAGATCATTATACTTTTACCTATAACCTCTCACATATCTAGGATGACAGATTCCTGCCACCAAGTTTAGCTTATTGATTGAGATGAGGTCTCACTAAATTTTTTCCCCTGGCTGTTTTCAAACCATGATCCTCCTGATCTCTGCCTCCCAAGTAGGTGGGATTGCAAACACATGTCACCACATCTGGCCGCTTCACTTGTTAAGCACATAAAAGCAGATTTTTAATAAATAGCAAGCCCAGTAAGCAGCCACTCTAAGACTGATAGAGATTACACAATAGGTTATTAGGAACTTGGAAGAGTGCTTCTTTTTCTCTCCAGGGCTGAGACTAGGACATCATTGGAAAGGCCACAGCCAACACAGAAAGACACAGCCTTGCAAAGGCAAGGAAATATGCCTGCATGGATGGCCCAGAAAACCACTAAAGGATGTAAGCAACCTGGATCTGGTCCACAGGACATGGCCTACTAGTGTGCCAGGGGGCCTGAACTAGGAAGCAAGAAATGGTCTCTTGAAGAGAATGTCTCTTGAGACTGAGCACCTCTGAATTTTCTGCATGCTGTTAAGCTGGCAGCCATGTATGCAACAAGAGGAAAAAGAACCCAACCATCAGAAAAAGAAGCTCTTGCCTTTGCCTTGGTACTTGCATCCCTCTAGTGCCCTCTATTGGCAAAGTCTAACATTGCACTAACCAGGAGAAATACAGGTTTCTGTGCCACAAACCAAGAGTGAGGGAGAGGAGAGTAGGGTTAGAACTAGGGGACAATAACAATAACTTTCTTGTCTACATGGATAATCTAATAATCTAATTCCTAGTGGAACCACTAAAAGATAATAACAAATGGAGTTTAAAAGCCAGAGATAATTCCAAATTGAATTCTAAATCCATGTTTTAGTAACCCAAAGACAACAAGAAAGGAAGAATGAAGAAATAAGGAACAAAAGAGATGAACTAAATGAAAACGTTAGACTTCATCTCAGCATCATTATCCTAAGTGCAAGAAAGCAGATGCAAAAGAGCTCCAGCTGAAGCTGATGCTTTAGAAAATGGTACCTAAGCCAGGTGTCCGTGGCTCACACCTATAATCCTAGCTACTCAGGAGGCTAAAAACTGAGGATTGAGATTCACAATGTCAGTCCATGGTCACTTGGTCCCACTGCTAATGGGCCCCATGCAACTTGATACACGTCATGATGGGAGCCTAAAGCGCAGCAAAGTGGACCTGCCCCGTGGTGAATAAGAGGCAGACGGAGAGGGGAAAGGACTAGAAACCAAGAATAGCCTTCAAAATCTAACCCAAGAGATCTAATTCTTCCAACTAGACCCCCTAATGTTTCAAAGGGCTGCTGAAGACCAAACCTCTAACACATAAGCCTTCGGGGACATTTCTTATTCAAATCATAACTTGGAATTCTAAAAAATAGCCCTAACTGGTCTCACATTTTTTATATTCTCTTCTTTAGTGATTTTCCCCTATTTCTGCTATGTAATTGTCACATGTCATAATGTCTTGCTCAACTTTGTCATGCTTCATCTATAATTGTTCTTCCTCTTTAGGCTTGATGCCAAGCCAAAAAGCAGCCAGCAACAACCATATTTCATTCATTCATCCCCCATACTTCATTCATTCATGTGCCAAATTCTACTCAAGGGACTAGAAATACCGAATTCATTCAAATAATAAATTAATAACTGCATCCTTACTCAAATGATACTGAAGGATATGGTAGACTATATGTATAGTATTTAATGTATGATAGATACTAGATAACATTCTCTAAAAGTTTTCAACATAATAATTCTATTTTAATAAGCTTGCAGTCTTGCCAGGAGATTTCTTTTAAGGGAACAGGTAATAGGTTGCCTGCGGATGTCTGCAGTTATTGGGAGGGGGTATAGTTTTTCCATCTTCTATGATAAACCTCTATAAGTTTCAATCCACAGTGCAGAGCAAAACTAAAAATTCAAACCTGACAGCAGGGGTCATAAATAACTCATTTATACCTAGGCAGCAGGAAAGGTATTATTTGTGAGTTCAATTCTTCCTCCTATCATTTTCCAAAGGCAAACAATCGGATTGTCAGATAGAATAATCACTGTCCTTCCTCTAGCCACTTAGCTAATAGGAGGAGCTTGTGAGGCTCCAGAGCTTATCCGCACACCATCTTTTCTTTAACTTCTGTCAGCATTGCTGCTGCCACTGTTCCAATGGAAGCTTCAATGGGCACAATGGGTCATAAGAATTTCAGCTTATGCTCCAACACAGTTACTAAAAACATTGATAAAGAGCTTTATAGAAAAGATTACATCTTTTAGTATGTGAAGTTTATCCTACTTAAATCCTAAGTTTATCCTAGTTATCGTAGTTAAAGTTTATCCTAGTACCTCCAGATACAATGTTCATGGTTTAAAGAAAAATGAGGAGTAAGTAGTAGGGAAAGAGGGCTGAGGGTTCATCTGTAGGAATGTGGGACATCATTACAGTGTGAAGGAATAGCTGTTTGGTGCTTTCTTCTGTCCAGGGGCCAATACTTTGGCTCTATACAATCATCAATTCCTGAGAAAAGGCTCACATAAGAAAGAAAAATGAGAAGAGCCAAAATCAAATCAATTTTTTGTCAATAAAACCTCCCTGGCCAGCCAGGAAAATATGAGAATGTCCACTGTCCAACATACTTTGTATATGCCTCAGAAGATATGAAAATGTGATTTTATCAAATTACTTAGTGTGGGTGAGCTGAAATGAATTCACCCTTGCAAGCTTGATTTTCAGTGACTGCCACAGATAGGATGGATAAGCAGCACTAGCAACTGTTAAGCTCCAGCAACACAACAAACATATATTTCTTACTCAGAGTATGTGTTTAATATAGGTTGGGGACACAAGACTGGTGTTGGAAACTTGTAGTCCCTCCAGGATGCAAGTTGATAGTGAATCCCTTTCTATATTTGATTCTCCACCATCACAGAAGGAACAAAGGGAACATGGTGGGTCATGTCTGGCTCTCCAAGATTCTGCACTATCACTCCCTGTTCACATCTCATTGGCCCAAGAGAGTCACATCCTACCATATGCCCAGGGTGAGCCACACTACGATGTTTGTGAATGATACTAGTTTCAGTCCCAGAGGCCCCTGTGACATTTTTATATTCCCTTTCGGGAATACAATCTTTAGCAAATCCCTTCAGGGCTGCAAATGATAGGTGAGTACACCAGGGAGGGAAATGACTGACTCGTCTACTGTGAGGACTAACTCATTGAGCTAACTTCCAAGAAGTTTTTGCACCACAGTGAATACACAACTTGATCATCTGACAAGACCTTCCAGAGCCAGTTTCTAAGAGTCCAGGCTACACAGGGATAGTACCAAAGGCAATCTGCTGATTTGCCTAAAATTTTGTCACTTGAGGCTAAAGGCCAAGCGAGTAATACCCAAGTGGAAATTTGTTGGGTTGAGTTGTTCATGTTTTTACTAATCAGAGATACAAGTTGAAAAGTAACTTGCTGAAGTAAATAGCAAATGAAACTCAGCTATTGCTCCACTAATTGGCATTTTTTTTAAATATGTGTAATATTTAAATTCAATGAGTGGGATTTTCCTCCAGGGCTTCAAGTACCATGAATAAAGAAGCTGTCTTCAAACTTGATGCAACACTAAAGCTGGTGGGATGGAGTCTTGGGCTACAGAACGCTCAACCAGACAGGTGTCATCAGTTATTCACACTCTTTCTTGTGAGAAGAGCTGTATTTAGGCTGTTGACCTGCTAGTCTCAAATCCCAGTTGCCTTGTAAAGCAATACAGTGACCTCTTGACCAGCATAGCCTATCCTAATATATTGGGCTGAGGTGACTGCTCCATGGGAATTTGAAACACAAATTTTACTTACTGTTATGATTTGGATATGAAGGCTCCTGCGGCTTGGTACCCAGCCACTGGTGCTGTTGGAAAGTGATCATGAGGACACTAGTCATGAGTACCCATTGATAATGGGTTTGTTGCATGGCGAGGAAACAGAGAAGCCACATTTTGAGAGGGAGAATCAGGAGTCTTTATTGAAAGCTGAAAAATGCAGGCTGACTCTTGCCACAAAGACCTGAAGCCTGGCAAATACACTTAACAGTGTCAGAAAACTGAGCCATAAGAGCAGGAGAGGGGGGAAAAAAAGAGCAGAAAAACAATACTAACAAACCAGATCAACTCCAATGGAGAGCTGATGGGTGGGATGCCATGTTGACTGGAGGAGAGCCAGGAAACAGGACATGAGCAGACAAGAGACACATGGCATGGTAACCCTGGGCCTGAGCTAGTCCAGGCCTAAATAGAGTCAGGTCAGGTGGAAGGGTCACAGAGAATTTGAGAGTTCACAACCCAAGACTGGCAGGTCCACTAATCTATTGTCCAAGTCCCTGCTCCTGCCTCTAGGAATCCAGGCACACCAATCACCTGGGAGGTGGGACTTCCCACAAGATGGCCCCAGTTAAACTCAATACTCTATCATCCACAACACGGCCAAGGTGGCACTGGTTAGATTCAGCATCCCTACTTTAGGCTAACCCATTGATGAGCTCATATTTACATAGGCCACTGGAAAGTGGAGTCTAGAGAGAGAAAGTGGGACAGTGGGAAGCTTGGGGGAGGTACCCTTATATCTAGTCTCTTTCTTCTCCCTCTCCCTCTCTTTTGTCCTCTTCTTCTTCTTCCTCTGTTTTGAAATCAGGGCATGGATGCTGTCCCTGAGCTTTTTCACTCAAGGCTAGCACTCTCCCACTTGTGCCACAGCTTCACTTCCAGCTATTTTATGGTTAATTAGAGATAAGTATCATGGACTGTCCTGCCTGGGCTGGCTTCAAACAGCGATCCTCAGATCTTAGCCTCCTAAGTAGCATGAATAACAAGCATGAGCTACGGGAGCCCAGTATTTTTTTTAGCCCAGTATTTATGATTATTTTATATGCATGTGGAAGTTGCCTCACAGAAGTAAAATGAAAACACCAAAGAGGTAGTCAGAATCAGTGATTTAGAAGTAATTGGGTAAGGTTACAGGCATGACCCACTGACTCCCAGCTGCAGCTACTTTCTCTTTCTCTCTCTCTGTCTCTCTCTCTGTCTCTCTCTGAATAATACCAAAGTGGAGATTCTCCTATTTCTTTAATATTCTCCTATCTCTGTTATAGTTGTGTGTGTATGTGTATGTGTGTGTGTGTTTATATGAACGTGCATGAATGCATGCAGGTTTGGGGGCTTGAGGGTTGAACTTGAGGCCTGGAGCTTTCCTTGAGCTTTTGTGTTCAAAGCTGGCACTGTACCACTTGAGGTACAACTCTGCTTCCAGCTTTTTCAGTAGTTAGTTGAAAATAAGAGAGTCATGGACTTTCCAGCCTAGGCTACCTTCAAACCCCAATCCTCAGATCTCAGCCTCCTGAGTAGCTAGGATTACAGACATGAGCTACCAGCATTCAGCTGTTATAGTTATATGCATGTATGAGTTGTCTCACAGAAATAAAATGAAAACTCCAAAGAGATGGTCAGAATCCAAGGTTTATGTATTATTTTGACAAAAAGTACTAAATCTTGTAGATGAGGGACAAATCAAAGGAGAAGGGTTTTGAGCATTAAGGGGTAGTAAATGTGGGAAGGTAAGTATAGGGGAGACTAATGGAAAACAAGGGTTACTGAGCAAAGTTCATGCAGGTCGATCTCAAGGCCAACCTTCCATCTTCTTCATGGCCACAAACCACTCCAGGACAAAGGATTTGTGGCCATCCTCATTTCTTGCAAATTATCTTCTTTTGGGATATAAGTGAAGATCCCAGATGCTTGCTTCTCCCATTCATTGATTTTGAGTGACATTCAGCTCAAAATTGCCCATACTCCAAAATGCACAGTTTGGAGGCACATGGTTGTAGTACTGCCTCAAATGTATCCACAGATACACAGCCTTGTTAGCAAGCATTATCACCATTAGTATAATTGCTCTGGCATCCTAAAGTAAATGTTACCCAGTGTTTAAAAAGACTTATAAATTCTGATTCCTACTCATGATTTAAAAAAAGCAATACAGAAATTAGCTACAACAGCTAATTCCTATGAAAATGAAAGATTGTTCCCAGATTACATGAAACTATGACCTGAATACACAGGGGATATTATTTTTCAGAGAGCATTTTCATATGTCTTCTACAGTGATAAATATCAGACACTGTGAATAAAGCAGACAAGATATCAAGTGTCCAAACTTCTTTGCCATTGATATTGCTAATCCTGGTTTTTGTGCATGCATGTGTGTGCGTGTGTGTGCATGTGCACACAGATACTGGGCCTTGAACTCAGAGCCTGGGCACTGCCACTTTACCATAGTAGAGATAGAGGCAGAATGGCAGCCTTCAGTGAAAAAGTAGGAAATGAAAGGTAAGAGTTTCACAGACTTCCTTGCCCGGTCTGTCTATGAACAATGATAATCAAATCTCAGTCTTCTGAAGAGCTGGGATTATAGGCATGAGCCACTGTACCTGGATTAGTCTTGTCTATTTGAGACAAATTGCCTGGTATTACAACCTGCATAGTGTACAACTAGAAAACTGAGAATAGAAACAAAGACAATTTGTTCATGTGGTATGTTGAAAGTCTAGAGGATGGATGAGTGGGTAGAGTAATGGCCACGAGTCTTGAAATCAGCCAAATCCTTACTAATAGTGTGATATTTGGAAATAACTAAATTTTTCTCATGTGCAGTTTAATGTTATATGAACAGGGATGGAAGAAACCTAACCTTCCGTATTATAGGAAATCAAATTGTGGATACTTTCTTTAGTCTTTTACAATCAAACAGCTCTTCATAATCAATTAAGCAAAATGAATTGAATTACACTGTAGTACAGTGAGACCAATAGGATAGCAGATCTTGGATAGGAGCAAACAATTATTGTATTTGTTGCCTAAGAACCATTGAAAGAGTGGGTTCAAAAGGCTCATCATTTGCAAAGCACATCAAGAAAATCAAATCCCTGTTGTTCTAACAGTAACAATAAAAAGTTTCCATATATTGAGTGCTTATTCAACAGACTAAAACTTGGTGAGTTAGATTTTTTATGTATACAGTTCTGTATGAATACAGTTAATAATGTCATTATTAAATTCAAGAAAGGAGATACTCTCAGGCAAAGGGTACCAAAGACAGATGGAAACAATCACTAAAATTCAAAGTTAAGCCAGGCACCAATGGCTTATTCCTGTAATTCTAGTTACTCAGAAGACTGAGATCTGGAGGATAGTTATGTGAGGCCAGCCAGGGTTGAAAAGCCCACTAGACTCCATTTCCAAATAAACTAGCCTGTTTCAGTCTTTCATGTACAGACCAATGTCTAAACACTCTGGACCAACTAGGCTTTAAAATCCAGTTTTCTCATCACATCCCCCAGCTAGCTCAGGAACTCCATACCTTTTTGCCTTTATCATATAGCAGAATTTCTCGTTTCTAGGCAAGTGTACTACCACTTGAACCATGCTCCAGTTCTGAATATCTTTTCTTTGGCCAAGTTGACATTCATGCTCTCCTTCCCTCCACAGTCCCTTGTTACAAATTTATTAGACAAGGTACACCTTGCCTAATTCATATTTGTTTCTGGAGTTTGGTCGCTGCCAAACATCTGTAAATACTTGTCAAGTTGACATGCACTTGGGACAGTTAAATCACTTTTCAAATGTTATTGGAGACACTGGGAGGAGCAGAGAGCTCCAGAACTGATTCTCAAAGAGCCAACAGTGAGAGCTTTACATACAGAAAGGTGAGTGGGTGTCTTGAGTCTAAAATCTCAGTTCTGTCAGGGTGCACGTGGCCCCTAAATAGTTTTTAGAAAGGAGTTAGGCATGGTGATGAATGTCAATCATCCTTGTACTTAGAAGCAGAGGCAAGAAGATGGCAAGTGTAAGAACACACTAAGCTATATAACAAGATTTTTGTCTCAGGAAGAAATAGATAAGAGGGAGAGAAAGAAGAAGGGAGAAGGGAAGAGGGAGAGAAGAAAGAAGAGAGGGAAGGAGGGAGGGAGGGAGGGAAGGAGGGAGGGAAGGAGGGAGGGAGGGAGGGACAGAGGTGAGGGGAGGGAGGGAGGCAGGCAGGCAGGCAATGTGGATTTTCTAAATTACTCATATCCCCATTATTCTTCTGAGAGCTTGAGCCACAATCCTGAAAGACACAATTCCAAACCCTGAATGGTGAAATACTGAAAGATCAAAATCCTAACATCTTAAATCCTGAAAATAAAACTCTGAAAAAAATATAATCCTTAAAAGACATTTATTTACATTTTGAGAAACCTATCAAACATTACAGAACACTATCTAGGCCATTTTACACTATAAAATAGGCAAAGGTAATATATAGACATTCCAAAATTTGAATACAACACACACAAATATGGTAGCTGTGGGTAGGTGGACCTTATTCATAAAGAAATAAGACAAAAAGAGAAATGTAACTAGCAGAGGGTGCAGGCATATTTTGACATTTCTTGTGCATTGTTAATCTTATTTTAAAGTCCCTCCATGTGAGAGACTTTAATGTATGTTCTATGCTATTCAAACTAGCTGATTGCAAGCAGATCATGATCCTAAGCTCAGCCAGTCCAACCAAAGGGGCAGCATGCCTGCTGTGTGCTTGCTTACCAGATTTTAGGATGATGACACACCCTTCTACAGAAGTAAATTTTGCCTTGCTGAGACAAAAAAAAAAAAAGCAGAGAGAGAGAGAGAGGCATAATAAATGCCACTGAGCTAGCTGATGGTGCATGGCCAGCTTGGTCACTGCAGTCATCTGAAACGGACAACCTCAATCTTTAGCAAGATGAGTTGAGAGCTAGGGCAGGTCATTTTGCCACCACCACTACCACACGTTAAGCCATCTAGGGCTTCAGAAGAGCCTCGCCTCCAGCCCCAGAGAGGAGTTCTGCTAGGACATGAACTCCCAACATCAACCCCATCAGCATGTCTTGGAATCAAACAGAGATAGGTAGCTCCTCTGATTTTTGAGACAAGTCACCTAATGCTGGCTTCTTCGGACAAATGTAGGTTTCATTCATTAAAAGCTCCTGGAATTTGGTCAGTGGAAATGAATGACAATGGGAAAAATGGGAACAAATGCTTCTTTTTCTTTTTTCTTTTTTTTCTGGTCCGGAGGCTTGAGTTCAGGGCCTGGTCAGAGTCTCTGAGCTTTTTTGTTCAAGTGCTCTACCACTTGAGCCATAGCTCCACTTCTGGTTTTTGGTAGTTCATTGGATATGAGAGCCTCATAGACTTTCCTGCCTGGGCTTGTTTCAAATCATGATCCTCAGATCTCAGCCTCTTGAGTAGCTAGGATTATAAGCATGAGCCACCAGTGCCCAGCTGACAAATGTATTTTTAAACTGATGTTTGACTTGGTGCAATCACACCTTATAAATCTCTTTCCCAGGATTTGTTTTCTAATCTTCTACTATGTTCTCTTTTAAAATGCAACTGTGGCTTTCAAGGTGTTAGCTCTCAATATTCAACATCCAGGATTGTATTTTGGTCTTTGAAGATTTTAATATTACAGATATAGATTCAGAGAGTAATCGCTATCACATCTTCCTGACTGAATTTTTTATATTTGCTGTTGGTGGTCAAGATGGAGCTGGGACAGAGCTAATGAATTTTATAGCATGATATTCATCGATAAATGTTAAGCACAAACTTGCTTCTCTTCTCATGAAAAGATGGGACTCCTGGGCTATTTCCCTTGACCCTGGGCCAAGTGAGACGTTCTTTGGCCAGAAAAAGCAGATGTGCTGCTGATTCCCGGCTAGACCTGGGACTCTGAAGAGGCTGGCAGACACTTCTGTTCTCCCTCCAAGCTCTGTCACCATGTAAAGTTGGCCATCCTACTGGAGAGACTATGCAGACAGGGAAAGACTAGCCGGCCCTAGAGGCTCTTGTCATTGCAACAGAGGTACAGGTAGGAAAGTTACACCATTCTGTTTCTGACCCAGTCAAGTTCATGCAGCCTGGGTATGTGAAATTCAGTGGCTCTAGAACAACAATAAGATATTCATCTCTCCATCGGTGCTGAGTACTGCCAGTGTCAAGAATCCTGTGTTGTAAGGATTAAGCGTTTGCATAGTTTGACCCAAAATGCCTAATGATGGTCTCTAACCAAAGAGTCCAATGTATACCGTGAACTCTAATATATGAAGTACATTATTATGATACTTCACACTTTCAGCTACATATAAATGAGGCATATATTTTAGGCTATTTATATATAAATCTAGAAATTTGTCTTCTACACTCTCTTCTACACATTGGGTCTAACTGCCCCTATTTAGGAGACAAAGAAATAGATGTTTGAAAATCAACTGAATGGTAAGAGCTGGTGGCTCACGCCTATAATCCTAGCTACTCGGGAAGCTGAGATCTGAAGATCACAGTTTGAAGCCAGCCTGGCAAGAAAATCCTGAGACTCTTATTTCTAATTACCATCAAGAAGCCAGAGGTGGAGCTGTGGCTCAAGTGGTAGAGTGCTATCCTTGAACAAAATAGCTCAGGAACAGCATCCAGGTCTTGAGTTCAAACTCTAAGCCTGCAAAAAAAACAAACAAACAAACAAACAAACAAAAACCTAAGGTCACAAGCCTAGTAACTAATAGACCTCTCCCACTACCACCCACGCAGGTGTGGAACTCGACTGCCTGTGTTTCTTCCTATGCTTTGTACTACTCTTAACCATAGCATGATTCTTTAGTCCATAACCAATCACCATGATACATTTCCAGTACATAAATGAAATAGGTCGTACTGGATCCAACAACTCTTATGAGAAAAGCACCCAACTATTGTCTTACTTCCCAGTCACTGGGAGCCAATCCCATTGTCTTTCCACTTTTTTCTTCTATATAGGGCACTGATACTATATAATGCCCTGATACTGGTTCCCCAAAGAATCATCAGGAAACAGTTGCTGTTTTCAATAGCCTGGTATTTACTAATGATTCCAATGTGTAAGTGAATTTGGGGATTTTGTTTTCTTTATATGACGGAGCCCATCCTGGGTTTAAGCAGAATGAAGTTCACCAAAATTGATGATGTTCTTTTCCCATCATTTCTCCATGCAAACCAAAAAAAAGATATCAATCGCATAACAGATTTATTCACAAGTGAAGAGAGAATAGCAGGACAAAAATAGGAGTACGGGGCTGGAGATATGGCCTAGTGGCAAGAGAGCTTGCCTCGTATACATGAGGCCCTGGGTTTGATTCCCCAGCACCACATATACAGAAAACGGCCAGAAGTGGCGCTGTGGCTCAAGTGGCAGAGTGCTAGCCTTGAGCAAAAGGAAGCCAGGGACAGTGCTCAGGCCCTGAGTCCAAGGCCCAGGACTGGCCAAAAAAAAAAAAAATAATAGGAGTACGTACTGAGTCCTGGAAGATGAGCCATTTGGCATGAATAGCTCATAAACAAAATGTTTTTTTAATACTTCATTTGTCTTGACCTTTAGCATTCCAATGGAAGCTTTTTCAGGCCAAAGCTTCAACTCCTTGAATCTGAACTCTTGGCCAGACACGTGCCTGACCTGTCACAGGATGAACAGAGCATTTGCTAGGCCAATGCACTGAAATTCTTTATTCCCAGAGAAACATACATGGTGTACATTGGGTGCTGAATGGCCTCACAGTTCTGTGGCCTATGAGGGATTGCTGTGCCAAGCCTTTCCACCTGCCTACACCAACAGCCTACCTGATGGAGAAGGAAGGAAAGAAATGGAACTTTCTGATGGTACTCCAGTACTGCAGTCTCATCTCCAGCATTTACTGTGTCATCTTGAACCAAGGATTCAGAATCTCGAAATTTAACAATCCTTTTACCTTTTTTCTTTCTTTCTCTTTCCATCTTTTGTTAATTCCTTCCTTCTTTCTTTCTTCTTCTTTTGAGTTACTTGGTTTGAACTAGGACTTTGCTCTTGCTAGATAGATACTCCAAGATTATTCCTTATTCTTTAAAAATTAAATATGACTGGGTGCTAGTAACTCATGCCTATAATCCTAGCTTTTCAGGAGGCTGAGCCCAGGCAAGAAAGCTTAACAGACTCTTACCTCAATTAACCAGAAAAAAAAAAAAACAGAAATGGAGGTATAACTCAAGTGGTAGAGCACTGGTCTTAGATGAAAAAGCTATGGGAGAGTAGGAGGCCCTGAGTTAAAATCCTACTATCTCCCTCAAAAAAAAAAAAATAGTGTTTGTCATGTTGTCTGAAGTGTTGTCTTCTTCAGGGAAGGACACTATTGGACTCTGATCCAGCATGTTTGCTATAGTCTATGCACTCACCACCCTTGAAATACTGCAAGAACTACAGTGGCTTTTAAACTGGACAATTAAAAGATACAGCATTGAGAAAGTTAGCACATTCAACCATATGTTCCTTAATTGATAATAAAAATAATGGCTGACGATTTGAATGTGTACTATGCATTAAGTGCTGTATACTTGGTGTGGAGTATCTCATTTAATCTTTCCAACAAACGTGATTCCCTACACTTACCTTTGCTGTGCTATGAATGATAAAACGAAGGTTCTCGGGTCCCTCACCAACTGCCTTCCCAACACAGGGCACTATTCAGTCAGCACCATGACCCCATCTTCTCTAGAGTCTACATCAGGAGAACGTGAAGGGAGCCCACTCTTCCCGCTGCTGTGGTATGGAGAATCATGCTCTGTGCAGCCTGAGTGCTGAGCCTGTAGCTAGAGCCATGGCTCCAAAGTTTTGTTTTCTGCAGTTGGCCTCCCATAGGGGACAATCTCTGCTCATGCACAGCCTCTCCAGCCACTCACAGGCCATTGATATCTCCAGCATGGAAAGTGCTTCTGAACTTGGTGTTGATTCCCAAGATTAGGTTGTATGATGTATTCAGACTGTCCTCCTTTTTAAAATGCCCAACTTCAGCTAGGTACCAGTGGCTCATGCTCATAATCCTAGCCATTCAAGAAGTTAAGATTTGGGGCTCACGGTTCAAAGCCAGGAAAAGACCAGGAAAGTCCCAGGCAGATTCTTAAGGGTAAAAATTTGTTTAAAAGAGAAAACTATAAGTAGACTCGGTGGCTCAAGTGGTAGATTAAAAAGCCTTGAGCACAAAGACTCAGGGCAGCGCCCAGGCTCTAGAACTAACCATATATATATGCATATGCACATATATGTATGTACACACACATACACAACATATATGTATATATACATATATATATATATATAAAATCATCTAACTTCAATCTCAGGCAGGAATAAATTCCATGCAGTTCTCTAAATTTATCACCAACTGAATTCTGAAGTGGAATTGTTTCCACTTGACTTACCTGGACCTTTGTTTAGATGCCAAAGTCCTGGTCTTAACTCAGATGTTTTCCTTTGAATCTCATTTAGAGAGAAAAAACTCTAGATACATAAAAATATCCAATAAAATAAGCATTCAACATCCTATATTAAAGTTTAAGATGACTCAATGGTAGATAAAATTGATAACAATAGAGACTTTCATACTAAAGTAAAATAAACTATCCTGAAATATAGATCCTCACCCAAAGCAGTATCAGCAAATAAAACACTTGGAGTGAAAAGATTCTTTTCACACACACACACACACACACACACACAGAGTAAGAATTTTAAATATGTCCATGGTACTTTAAGTAGTTAATAAATAAATGATCCCAAATATTTTCAGCTGAGGAGTTCAAACATCTGGGAGAGAAAAGATGAACCAACCCCTGTGGGGAAAGCCTCCATGCTGGGTTTACCGTCTCTTGTCAGCAGTGGACATGGGCATCTTTCTGTGCCATAAAATACACTCAGTGAACTTGAGCCAGTGCAGCTGCTGTGATTCACAATCACCCTTGAAAAATGAGCAATCCCAAGCCTTGTGTTGGTTGTCCAGAAGTATTACAAACTGTGTTCTGTTTTGAGGTTTCAAAGCTGGCATGCACACAGTCATTTTCCAAGGGATTGTATAGGCTGCTAGGAATGTCTATTTACTACCTCAGAACTAGGGATGGGGTTGCCATAACCCAAAAAATAACCATTCTTTAGGCTTACACCAAAGCTTGAATTGAAATTCATGGCAAATCCATCCATCCATTTGCCAAATGAACTAAGCTCATACTAAAACTGGACTTTCAGGGTAAAAAATCTCTAGCTCTAGGAGTCCCAACCAGTCTAGGTTTTCCCACCAGTCTCAATATACCAGTTCAAGAGATAAAGTAAGCAGGGAGCTGGTGGCTCACACCTGTAATCCTAACTACTCAGGAGGGTGAGATCTGAGGATCTCAATTCAAAGCCAGTCCTGCAAGAAAGTCCATGAGACTCTTCTCTTCAATTAACCACTAGGAACCAGAAGTAGAACTGTGGCTCAAAGTGTTAGAGAGCTAGCCTTGAGCAAAAAGAGCTCAATGACAGCACCCAGACCCTGAGAGTAAGCCCTACAACCTACAAAAAACAGAGAGAGAGAGAGAGAGAGAGAGAGAGAGAGAGAGAGAGAGAGAAACTAATGGTATATTTGGAGATAAAAGGATATCATGGAATGTAGCTGCATCAGGAGGACAACAGGATCAAGTAACCACAAGATCATCTTCAGGGTACTGATGTGAATTTCCAGTTTAAGTAGGGAAAGAATTGAGGGCAAGCGTGAGATTGTTTCAGTCCAAAATGTTATCTTGATTGAGCATTTTCCTGGAATGATCAGGCATCATTTGATCACTATGAGGAAAATGCAGTGTTGCCATGTATCAGTGGCTTGTACCTGTTATTCTAGCTACTTGGAAGGCTGATAATGGAAGATGGTGGTTCAAGGTCAGCCTAGGCAGATAAGTGGGTAAGACACCCTTCTCAACCCATAGCTTGTTGTTGTGGCAGCAGCCTCTTATCCTAAACTACATAGAAGGCTGAAATTGGGAGGATCAAACTTCCAGGCCAGCCCAGGCAGAGAGGTTCACAAGATTCCTTCTCAATAGATAGCAGCAAATATAGTGGTAATTGCCTTCCATTTCACAAAATCTCAGTGCTATAAGTGATACTTGTTATTATTAATCTGTTCTTCCTTATGCACATCTAGCTCTAGGAGAGCAGAGACCCATGCACCCTTGATTCTTGGTCAGGGTAGGAGAGAAAAGAAGCCACGGTGAAACAAAGAGGACACAATGGAGAGGGGTATGAAGGTGCACCTCTGCCAATGCCCCCTCTGCCCTAGCAATAGGAGGGCTCACAGGGTGTGATGACAGTGATTCTTGTTCAGTATCAGTCCCCATGGGAGCATATGGTACTCAAAAACAGTAGGAAAAGAAGAGCAGAAAGATACAGCGGGGCAGAATGGGCAAATAACCTCCCCATGCCACATATGGTCCACTAGAGATGAACTCATTTGGGAAAATGTTCCTAAGAGGCTAAAGGTCCTTTCAGAAAAGTAAAGAACCTAGATCACAGAGTGTGTGTGTGTGTATGTGTGTGTGTGTGTGTGTGTGTGTGTAAACACTCACTGGAGGGGTGTGTTTGTGGGTGCATGTCCACTCAGCACTGGCATGAGGAGAAGTAACTGCACTCCTGGGGACCCCGGAAGGCATCTCAGTCCACCTGAAAACACAAGGCAAGTCAGACTGAATGACTCCATCTGCAACAGACAGAGCTGAATAAAAAAGTGTACATATGCTGCCCACTTAGAAACGCAGAAGAAAAGGAGGAACTCTACCCTCTTCTCTTTTCTGAACTTAATCCTTGAAGGGGATTGATTACTCAAGGACAAGAGAGAAATTGGGACCACACTGGGACTAACAAGATAAACAGTAGATTTTTGTTGTTGTTGTTGTTAATGATGATGATCCTCTCGTATTTCCCCTGTGGTTGTCCCCACGTTATCTCTGTATCTCATCTGAGTACCCTGAATACTCACGTTATCACTGTATCTCATCTGAGTGCCCTGGATACTGTATATACTGGTATTAGAACTAGAGAAGGGAAAGAGAATATCAAAATTGAGAGATAAAGGATAAAAAGACAAATGACTCCAAAAGCAATACTTATAAAACCATTTGGTGTAAACCAACTGAACAACTCATGGGGGGAGAAGGAAAGGGGGAGGGGGGAAATGAGGGAGGAGGTAACAAATTGTACAAGAAATGTACCCACTGCCTTACATATGAAACTGTAACCCCTCTGTATATCACTTTGACAATAAATAATTACTTTAAAAAATTAAGAAAAAAAGAAAACTGTGGCATGTGCTTACTGTCTGGGAAGGGCTAGAATCAAGTTCTCCCTGATCAACAGAAATGAGAGTGGAGCCAGGTATTCATGCCTATAATCCTAGCTTCTCAGGAACCCAGGATCTGAGGGCTGAGATTCAAAACAATCCAGAAATTCTGTGAGACTCTAATCTCCAACTAACCACCAAAAAGCTGTAAGTGGAAGTATGTCTCAAGTGGTAGAGTGCCAGCCATGGAAGGAAGGAAGGAAGGAAAGAAGGGAGGGAGGGAGGGAGGGAGGGAGGGAGGGAGGGAGGGAGGGAGGGAGGGAGAGAGGAAGGGAGGGAGGGAGGGAGGGAAGGAGGAAGGGAGGGAAGAAAGGGAGGGAGGGAAACCTAACTACTCATACCAACTGTGGTTCCCTTGTAGTGTTCTCAAGTTATGTGACTTGCTAGAAGTGCTCCATTCATAGATGTTACACATGGCCTTTAGTGAATCTTTCCGCATGAACAGATAGGTATGTCATGTATCACTGTTACACAGTTTGCCAAATTTAGGTGCCATTTGTGCTTTTGTGTATTTAATAATTTTCTTTACCTCAGCTCACATTTTACTTCACTCCAGTCTAAACAATAAGGTGTCACAGGTTTGTTGTGTTGACTGTATTTTTATAATGTTACTATGAACTTTAAAATGAATTTCTACCTATTATTGTTGTTTGTTTGTTTGTTTCTGTTTTTTTGGCCAGTCCTGGGCCTTGGACTCAGGGCCTGAGCACTGTCCCTGGCTTCCTTTTGCTCAAGGCTAACACTCTGCCTCTTGAGCCACAGCGCCACTTCTGGCTGTTTTCTGTATATGTGGTGCTGGGGAATCAAACCCAGGGCCTCATGTATACGAGGCAAGCTCTCTTGCCACTAGGCCATATCCCCAGCCCTCTACCTATTATTAAAACAAAAAATCTGTTTTTATGCTCCTTAAGATCCTCTCACATAGCATTTGTAAGTGCTCATTGTGGAAGGTCCTGCACTGGATCCAATCACTGAATGATTTTTTTTTTCAAGGTTCTTGGGAAATGTCAGGAAAGCCAAGCAAGATTCTGTGAGCTGTTATTGGCCTTTTACTGGTAGAGACAAAAATAATCTGTCCTACTTCTAAGCCTCTTCCTTCATGGAAATCACTGGAGACATTTTGAAATATCAGGAATGTGAAGGGTGGCTGCTGGTGACTTTCACTTCCTGCTACAATAGCAACATTCTGACTCATGTCAGCGTGTGCCAACTGAGACCCACCACCATTAGTGCTATTCAGACAAAGACAGAGAGTGAGTCCAGCAATTACAACATGCAGACTTAAGAAATCAAAATGTGTGGTTGTCTTTATTGCCATAGAAATGATACCAAAGTAGAAAAACAAGAGGGCCCAGGTCCTTCTCTGACCTCTGCCACTTACTGGCTGTCCCAGTGACCTTCAGCTAAACTACTCAAGCACCGAATCGCTTTTTCCATAATGAGAGGGTTGGGCTAGACCAATGCCTCTTAGACAAACTTTATTATTGGCTAAGCATTATTACCTACTATTTTATAAAGAAATATGAAATATTCGATGATATTCATTATTTTTTTTCTAAAATTGATTTATTTCCTGGATAAAAAGTAGCAGCAATTGGACAAGGCAATCTGGTCTCTAAGAGAATCAAGGGCCAATATTGAATCCTTAGTTGGAGCAAGTCATCTCCCCAGTGAAGAAAGAGAGAGGGGGAAGCTGGGAGCCGAAGCACACCTTGGGATATATACAGAGCAAAAGGCTCACCTCGATTGTTTGTGGTACTTCCATGCTCTTCTTTGTCCTCCAGCCAAAACTCATGCAGCTTTCCTCCAGGAACACCCAGGCTTGTCCTAGCAGCACTGTAGAGGTTAAATCATCCTGGCTCTGGCCTGGTCTGTCTCCGTGAGCCATGCAACAGAAGCTTCTCAGATCGCAGGACACTTTCTCAGAAGTAATCTTACTTTTCTGTTTTCTGCTCTCCAAAACTAGTTCAAAACCAACAGCAGAAAACTTGTATTAACAGAGGCAATGTCTTCCAGATGCATGAAATGGCTAGAAGATGTGCTGCCACCTCTATTTTCTAGTCTCACTCCCAGAACCAAGCTCGTTATCTTTTAAAGCTCAAGGAGATTTATCTCCCTCTACACACAATTTTTTGTGCACGTGTTACCTGCCTTACACCTGAGAAGAGGCCATAGGAACCACCTTTACATACCTGCACCTGCCCTCTGGCAGAACCATCTCCATTCTGGTTAAGGGGGAAGGAAAGCCAGAGAGTAGTAACCAGGAAGGAGATGGTACAAGTTCAGGAGAAACTACAGTGTAGTCCGCTGGTACAGCCAGGGAGCACAGTCCCAAGGGCTCACTTCTCAAGCAGGAAGAGCTTTGGGCCCCAGGAGGCCATCTCGACACAGAGCTGGGGCCAGGATAATCTGCTCACATCCACAGGTGCTGTCAACTAGAAAGGTCTTGTGTGACAGTGGCTGATGCTGTGGTCTTTCTTACAAACTCAGAAACATTTTTCTTTACAGGCTTTGCTAATGAACTGAAATGTTTTCTGCTGAAATCTCACTAAGGAAAGCTCTCTTTCTCTCTCTCTCTCTTCATGTGTGTCTTCTTTTCCCTCTGATTTTCTTCTCTCCATCTTTCTCTAAATATGTGTATCTGTCTCTTTTCTCTCTGATCCTTTTCTGTCTCTCTTTTCTGTGTGTGTCTCTCTTATCTCTTTTCTCTTTACATCTATCTCTTTTCTTCTTTATTCTCTTCTCTTCCCTTCCCTTCATCACACATATGATCAAAATAAGCAATCCCTACCATCTTCCTGTGCTTTCTCCATATACAAGATACTTGAACTACTCTTAGGACAGGCACCAGTGGCTCATACCTGTAATCCTAGCTATTCAGGAGGCTCAGATATGAGGATGGCTGTTCAAAACCAGTCCAGGTAAGGAAGTCTATGAGACTTTTATCTCCAATTAACAACCAAAACAAAAGGAAGACAGACAGACAGACACACACACACACACACACACACACACACACACACACACACACACGTGCACACATGCAGGCACGTATGCACGGAGGGAGGGAGGGAGAGAGGGAGGGAGGGAGGGAGGGAGGGAGGGAAAGGGAAGGTGGAAGGAAGGGAAAGAAAGAAAGAAAGAAAGAAAGAAAGAGAGAGAGAGAGAGAGAAAGAAAGAAAGAAAGAAAGAAAGAAAGAAAGAAAGAAAGAAAGAAAGAAAGAAAGAAAGAAAGAAAGAAAGAAAGAAAGAAAGAAAAAAGGAGAAAGGAAAGAGGGAGAGAGGGGGAAAAGAAAGAAGAGAGGGAGGGAAGGAGAGAAGGAAAAAGAAAGAAGGAAAGAAAGAGAAAGGAGGGAGGGAGAGAGAGGGGGAAGAAATAAAGAAAGGAGGGAGGGAGAGGAAGGGAGAGAGGAAAAGAAAGAAGAAAAGAAATACCCCAATAGCTACACCCATATGATCACATAGGAAGATGCCAAGTGAAATGAACTTCACGTTACAGAAACAAGTTATACCACTGTTGCAATTATTTTCAACATGCCATGTGAACTCCTACTATTTTTTTTCTCTTTTTACTTGTTTGTTTGACTGATTGGTTTGTCTAGTTTTGTTTCTCTTGTACTCCCTTCGTATGGCTGTAACCTCACTATGACTGTATCATATCTGAGTACCCTGAATACTGTTTATACAGGTATTAGAACAGGGGAAAGGAGAGGGAATACCAAAATCAAGAGACAACGAACAAAAAGACAAACATCCAAAAAGCAACACTTATAAAACCATTTGTTGTAAACCAACTGCACAACTCTTGGGGGAAGAAGGGAAGAGGAAAAGGGAGGGGGGAATGAGGGAGGAGGTAACAAGTAGAAAAAGAAATGTGCTCACTGCCTTTCATATGAATATGTAACCCTCTGTATCACACTTTGACAATAAAGAAAAAAAAAAAAGTAAAAAGGTACCCAGGCTCCTCAAACCTGTAATCCTAGCTACTTAGGAGGCTGGGAGCTGAGGACCAAGGCTTGAAGCCAAGAGACAAGAAATTCCATGAGACTCATCTCTAATAGCAAAAAGCAGGAAGTGGAGCTGTGGCTCAAGTAGTAGAGCACCAGCCTGGAGCATAAGAACTCAAGCCCAATGACCAGTACTTGCACACAAAAATGTAAAAAGCAAACTATAGAATAGGAGAAAAATTTCATAGATTACATATTTGACCAGATATACATAGAAATTCCTAACCTAGGATAGGTACCCTTTTACCTTGAACACACAAAAAACTATTGCAACTCAATTATAGTAATAAAAAAACCCAAATGTCTTAAAATATGGAAAAGAAGTTTTAATTCCTCAGAAGAATACACACAAATGGGCACTATGTACATGAAGAGAAAGTACCCATCATTAGTGATTAGGAAAACATAAGTCAAACCACAGTGATATACTTCTTCAAACGTGCAAGAACATCTGCAGTAAAACAAACAATAGCAAGCAAGTGTTGGTGAGGATACAACAAAATCAAGACCTCCTTATATTACCGTGAGCCTGTAAAATGGTACAGCCATTTTGGAAAGCATTTTGTTGGCTCTTCAAAATGCTGAACATCTAGTTGTCAGCAATTTCTCCATGTGCACATAGGCAACAAAAGAAATGAAAATATGTCCACACAAAGACTTGTACATGAGTATTCTGAGTGGCATGATTTATAATGCACAAATAGGGAAGATAATCATGTCCATAAACTGAATAATGGATAAACAAAATGTGATATATCCACATAAAAAAACAATTGAGGGGGCTGGGGATATGGCCTAGTGGCAAGAGCGCTTGCCTCATATACTTGAAGCCCTGGGTTCGATTCCCCAGCACCACATATACAGAAAATGGCCAGAAGTGGCACTGTGACTCAAGTGGCAGAGTGCTAGCCTTGAGCAAAAAGAAGCCAGGGACAGTGCTCAGGCCCTGAGTCCAAGCCCCAGGACTGGCAAAAACAAAAACAAAAACAATTGAGGTACCAATGCATACTAAGGAGAAACCTTGAAAACATTGCTCTGAGTGAAACCACTCACAAAAGAGCATGTTATTTGATTATTCTATTCAAATAACTTATCCACAATGGGCAAATCCAGAGACAGCAAGTAGATTAGTGTTTGGTAGGGGCTGGGATGGAACTGGGAGGCTCTGGATACAAAGTTTCTTTTCAAGATACTAAAAGTGTTCTTAAATTAGGTGTTTATGATGGTTGTATAATCTGTAAAAATAGTAAAAAAAAAAGTTATGTACGAATTTTTCAATGGATGTTTTTTATGGTATGTAAAATATATCTCAATAAAGCCATAAAAGAAACTTTTAAAGCAATTTTGAAAGAAAGAAAGAAAGAAAGAAAGAAAGAGAGAAAGAAAGAAAGAAAGAAAGAAAGAAAGAAAGAAAGAAAGAAAGAAAAAGAGAGAGAGGAAGGAAGAAAGGAAGGAAGGAAGGAAGGGGGAGGGAGGGAGGAGGAAGGAAGGAAAATGTAAAGACAGAAAAGGAGCTATGGCTCAAGTGGTAGAAGGCTGGCCTTGGGCAAAAGCTGAGGGACAGTACCCAGGGTCCGGGTTCAAATCCTTGGATTAGCACACACATGCGCGCATGCGTGCGCAAATATACACCTACTCTTGAGTTTTGAAACCTCAGCTTAAATGCCACTGATCCCAGCAAACCTTCCTTGGTCTCCCCAGGAATAATCCATCTTTCCCTCTGTAAACTGCAGAGGATCTCCTGAAGCCCATTTCTGAGGCTTTCATCTTGTATCCCTTCCCCTCACCCCATAACAGGTGTTCCAGCACCACCCACATCAATAGCCAGTTGATGAATTCATGTACTGCAATCATTTTTATCCCCCAAAACAGTTGATATTAGAAATTATATTGTGAAGAGTGTGAATATAGTTGAAGTAGTTTATTTACATGTATAAATATTGAACAATGTCACCTGCTGAAATTACTTTAAGAAAGGAGGAGTGGGATAAAGGAGAGTGGTAAGGGGGTGAGGTTAATCAGGGTACGGTAGACCTATGAGGGAATGCCACAATGAAACCCATCCTTACACAACTACTATGCATTCAACAATTTTTTTTAAGTAACCAGTGCAAAAATGAAGCATGCTTCAGTAGTAGAATGCCTGCTTGGCAAGCACAAGGTCCTGAAATTACTTAATTAATTATTTTGAAATTACAAGCAAGTAGCACACACCTAAAATCCAAGCAGCTTTGGGAGGTAGCCCAGACCAGCCTGGGCTACAAAGCAAGACCCAGGCTCCAAATAAATAAAAAAGTTTTTTAAAGGCAAGAAAGACAATGAAAAAAATTAGATTGTGATTATTAATCATGATGTCTGGAGATGAGGAAGAAAATTAAAAGCAGGAGAACATAAAATATAAACAATGGTGAATATTTCATATAAAAAAAAGAAAACAAAACTGATGCATCTCTTTTCTCATACAAGGAAATGTTGTAAATTTGCCTTATGTAATGATCTCGGCAGATAGAACTGAGACTCTTATCTCCATCTTGCTTCTGGGAATTCTATAGTCCACAACTTTTTTCTTATGGTATAACAGAAAGACATTCATCGATTAAATTTGTTTAAGTTGCTTAACAGGCAAATTATTATTTTAATATTCTTACCCCATCCCTACCACCCTCAAGTAATATTAGTGGATGCTTTAAAATATGTAAAGATATTCACTGCCTCCGTTATCCTCTGGGAATTTGAACTGTTGTTTTCATGTACATTAATAATTTCTTGGTGTAATTTTTCCCAAGAGAATGTATCAAAAGAAAGTGTGCATAGATTTACATATGTAACTGCTAATAAGCATCCCAAGAAGAAAATAGCCTTCCATCCAGGTAGAAACAATATCACTTTGAAGCAAAGCTTTATGTCTATCAGTGTTTTTCCAACGTTATGAAAGAATGCTAGACTATCGATCAATAGCAATTAGAAAATGTAAGTAGCAATTCTGAAAAGTGGCCAGCCACTTGATGATTATGTAAGTACACTGCAGTCTCTACCATTTTGTCTACCAGGGCATGAACACCCTTCTTAGGTGGAAATAATTTCCAAGATTCTGGGGAGGTGAAGTCCTATTTCCCTTCATGCATCTCCTTTCCCAGCTACCTAATGACATGGGTATAGGTGCATGATGGTGAACTTTGAACAAGTAATAAAAATAAAAACAAAAATATAAAAGCATCATCAGATGCCAGTGGCATATGGCTATAATCCTAGCTACTCAGGAGGCTGAAATCTGAGGGTTGAGGTTTGAAGCTAGCCTAGACAGAAAAGTCCATGAGAGTCTTCCCTCCAATTAGCCATCAAAAAGCTAGAAATGGAGCCCTGGCTCAAGTAGTAAAGTGTTAGTCTTGAGCAAAAGACGTTCAGAGAAAGTGCTCAGGCACCCAGGACTCTCTCTCATACTGTCTCTCTCTCTCCTTCTCTCTCTCTCACACACACACACACACACACACACACTCCCTCACACACACACACAGACACACAGACACACACCTACACAAACAAACACACGCATACATAATGGAGGGAGATAGAGATTTCTAAGATTGACTAATGACTGGAGTCCTGCAAAACTGTAATTAATAGGAAAGGCAGCATCTCCAAGTAGAATAACAAAGCTGTATTTTCTATGCTTTCTTTAAGTCCTGACCCAACATTCAAAAAATATAAAAGATTTACAAATTACTTCGTGTGACATCACTGAGATTGCTCTAAAATATTCCAACAAAAATTTTTGAAAACAGCCATACCCCAGTGGCTCATGCCTATATTCCTAGCTACTCAGGAGACTGAGATCTAAGGATCTCAGTTTGAAGCTAGTCCAGAAAAGCAAGTCTGTAAGACTCTTATCTCCAATAAGCTCCTCAAAAAAAGCCAGAGGTGACACTGTGGCTCTAGTAGTAAATAGAGTGCTAGCCTTGAGTAGACCAGGCTCTGAGTTCAAGGCCCAGGATAGGCTAAATAAATAAATAAAAGAATGAAAAGATAAGAAAATACCTGAAAACATTTTAATGAGAGGTAAAATGACTAAGATTGGTAAAATAGTAATAAATTGTGGAATCTGGATATTGATAATACATGGAGCTTTATTGTACACTGCTACTTTGACTGAAATTTTTCATAAAATACTTCCAGTAGTTTGGCTCTGGCTCCCATGTTACGGCTTGCCCTTCAGCCAGGTTCAACAGAAATGCAGCTCTCCCCTGCTAAACCATTGGCTGACTTTAAATCTCACTGCATATCTTTCTGTTCTACCTGCCTGTGGCCTCTGAATCCAAACACAGCTTCCAAAACAGCAACTGAGATTTCAAAGATATCTGCCATTTCCAGCCAAGGTAAAGCAGAACAACAGACAAATCTGTCAGCACAACCCTTCTAAGAAGATAATGCAAGGTTTAAGCTGATTATAAATGAGTTCAGCTATGGTGGACAGCAATTAATTGAGTATTTCAAAGTACAAAATACGAAGGATTTTGTATGTTCAGCACACAAAGAAATGATGAAGGACTGTGGCTGTATACATGCCAGTTACCCTGATCTGATCATCCCCATTGCAAACATATACTGAAATGCTACACTGGACCTTGTCCTGTGCGCACTCACATATCTGCTAATAAATAAAAAGTAAATGTGTGCAAGATGGCTCTACCTTCCCTATTTCTTCAACTTCCCTTCCCCTGCGTAAAAAGGATAAACAACATACGCATTATATTTGCTAAGAATGAATAATATCAGAACTTCTCTAAAGAAGACTTCACTGTAAGGAACTCCTTGAACCTGTAGAATTCCTTTAGTTCAATTGTGTTGTTGTTTTTTTACTTTTCTGTCTATTATGGTGCTTGAACTCTGGGCCTGGGCCCCTGAGCTCTTCAGCTCAAGGCTAGTGCTCTGGCCACTAGCCACAGCACTACTTCCAGTTTTCTAGTGGTTAATTGGAGATGAGTCTCTTGTACTTTTCTGCCCACGCTGGCTTTGAACCAAGATCCTCAGATCTTAGCCTCCTGAGTAGCTAGGATTACAGCATGAGCCACAGGAGCCCAGCCAGCAGGGGAGTTTTCACCTCCAGTCTGCAGCCCAGCCCCCTGACTATAGGGACACAATGTCTCTCCACAGGGTTGCGGGCACATAGCCAAGGAAGAGAGGAGGAAACCTGCACACTACCGTGAGGCAGAAGTGTTAACGAAAGGAAGTTGAGTCATCAAACAGGAATGTGATTGTCCAATCATGAAAAGTTGCCTAAAACTCATGAAAGTGTAGACACCCCTGTCCATAGTTTAAAAGGTAGCACTGTTTGGAAAAAGTGAAGGTATCTTATCCTCATATTCTCAAAGAGCTAAGCATTCTCAACCACATTAGTTAAACATGAGGAGAGGGTAAAAATAACATCTAATTCACATGAGATGACTATGAGTTTGAGAAGAGATAGAAAGTTCATGAGGGCATAGGGTTTGTTCTGTTCAATACCTAAAATCCTTACCTTGCACACAGGATGCTCTCAGAGGTGTTCATGAATGAAGAGTCATGGGCAAGTGCTAATCAATGTGAGCTTATGTTAAAGATTGGCCTATATAAATCTACCAAGTTAACAATCAGCTGTTCTTCATTTGGTTTCCCCCTAAGTGGAGACTGGGGCATAGGTGCAGCTATTTTATTTAGAAGGTAATATCAGACATCGAGAGAAAAACAGAACAAATAAGACAAAGAAGTAGGGAGCATGGATAAAGAATTCTTGAAGCTAGGTACCAGTGGCTCATGACTGTAATTCTAGCTACTCAGGAGGCTGAGATCTGAGGATCATGGTTCAAATTCAGACTGAGGAGACTCTTACCTGCAACTAATTAGCAAAACGCTGAAACTAGAGCTGTGGCTTAAATGATGGAGTGCTGGTCTTGAGCCAAAAGCTAACAGACAGCACCCAGGCCCTGAATTCTAACCCCAGTACTAGCATGCACACACACACACACACACACACACACAAAATGATACTTGTTTGAGCTGGTTACTATTGTGAGTGACTAATTTAGCTAATCCAAAAGAGGATTAGCAGTGTTTGGGAGACTATAAATTCAAGATTAGTCTCAACAGTTTGATCTCAAGTAAGAAAATAATCAGCAGAAGAACATGTGAGAGTGTCCACATGGCAGGACAGGGATCCAGAGAGCAACTGAGGTGTCACATGCACTCATAATAAAACTTACTCTCCTAAGAACTAGCTCAAGGTCACAAAAGAATACTGCTCCCAATGACCTAGCCAACATCCCTTAGGCCCCACTTAAAGGTTCCACCAGTTCTCAACACCACTAGACCTGACTTCCAACACATGAACTCAAACTGTACCCAATCATAGCAGAGAACCTTGCAGAAATGAAGATTAGAATGGTCCTACCAAGGCTTGAGGCTGGGGCATTTGTCCACCAAGTCCTACCCAAAGTAGCTGTTGGTTGGAGTAGGAAGACCCTACCCTCTCTCTTCCAACCCCAAACATGTAGGCCAAGCAAACTCCTGGCACTTGGGAGAAATCCCTAAGGCAGAAGTTGCTGAGCCTCCTGAGTACTTGAGGTGACAGGTGATCTGCATGGCTCTTGCCAGGCTGGAGCTGAAGGAAAAAGCGAGCTTGCAGCAGTGGGTACTGCGTTAACCTGCTCTGTACTTCCTGAATAACCAAGCATTAACATTTTATGAAGTCCTGTGAGTGCCTCAGGAGACAAGTATAATATCTAAGCACAGAACAATTTTATAATTTAAAAGGGATTTGACTCTCTTCTCTGTCTAGACAGAAAATAAGCTAAGCGAATGACTCAGACCCTGTATATTTAAACAGACTGTTTTGTGAGCACCTTAAGTGAAGATGTGTTAGTCTCTTGTGTAGAAAGTCAGATTAATACACATTACTTTGCAGGAAAACTAATTAAATTTTTCTATCTTCCTCCTTGGCCTCTATCAATTAAGTGTAATTTAAACTTTACCTGGGTCTTTCCATAGAGGAAATAAAGAACACAAGTGAAGTCCTAGAAAGCAAATACGGTATTCTTAGGGGAAAATTTGTAAAGGAGATAAAAATTGAAAACCTTTGGTAGTTTTGGAGTTCAACTTATTACAACCTCCATATTCACAGAGGGTAAACCTGGAAGGTACAAAGAACTTAACAAATCTGCCAACCCCAATTACTCAATTCAAGGAGATATTAATGAAATTCATATTTCCCAAAATAAAGAAAATCAGGCAGAGAAACAGATCAACTCAAACAAGAGCATAAGGCCCTGAAAAGGAAAAGGAAAGACAATACCATCTAACATTGTTCTCAGTGTTTTATTTTTGTTTTGTGGTTTTTGCTTTTGTAGTATGAAGGATCGAACCCAGGACCTTGCCAACACTAAGCAAGCACGTTATCGCTGACCTTCACTCCTACCCTTTCAATAAGTGTTATAACCTTCTGAGCACTATCCAAAGGACTAGTTAAAGAATGATTGGAATGGCTCAGCCCTTCACAGCCTATGAGTGTCGGGGTCCTTCGCCCCCAGTGCTCTCCTGGCCAGCGGGAGAGGCGGGCCAAGAAAAGGTGAAGAGTCGGCAAACCGCCTGCACCCAGCCCCCCTTTCGCTGGAGGACAATCAGACAGCCCAGGAGAGTGTCATGCATGATCTCGCTTTATTTGGGAGGAGCTTTGGCCTTTAAAGCGGCAGGAAGGGGAGGGGTGTAGGCGCACCTAGCTAGGGACTGAGGGGAGGCCTGAGCTGTCCGTCAAGGGTGGATGGCCAAGGGACCAATCCTAAGAGGCAGCCTAATTCTATGTCACAGCCCACAGGACTGCCTCCGGTTTCACCACTAGGTGCCATCTTGGCTACACCTGGTCCCAGGGCTGAGGGATTGAGCCCAGGGCTTCATGCATGCTAGGCAAGCACTCTACCACTAAGCCACATTTCCAGCCTCTACAATAAAAAATTAAAAACAATAAAACTCCTTAGCGGATACTGGAGGAAAAAACCAACAACCACAAAGCCAAAAGTAGAACTGTGGCTCAAGTAGTAGAGTGCTAGCTTTGAGCAAAAAAGCTCAGAAACAGCATAAAGACCCTGAGTTCAAGACCCAGGATCATCATCATCATCATCATCATCATCATCATCATCATCATCATAAATCCCTTATAGATGTAAACACATAGTCACAAATCTAAACTTGGCTTCCAGTATAACTTATGCTTTTAACTCAGATAGTTTATATTCTAGGCTTAATTTCTCATACTCAAAGTATATTCTAGAGATAAATATTTTTCTTTATAAGTGGAATAAAGGAAATAATGTTGTTTTCTAATGAAAAATGTGTTGAGTAATTTACAAGGCAATGTTCTTGAGCCTCTGAGAGCAGGGCATGCATGTTGAGTAGATTTGCGCTGTGCTGTCCTATCCCTTCACCTTGCTCTCCATTCACCTAGCTGGGGACTGGGCATCCTGGTTCACCTGGTCAAGCAAAGCACATTGACCCACCCACTGATCATGCTGAGCCCCGGGTAAATGCTCCAAACAAATAAGCCAAATTGAGATATAACAATGAGATGAAATGCCGGAGGTCATTCTGTACCAGCCAGGTGAATACATTATTGACAGTAAAATCATAAATTATCTAAAATACCACCCGATAATGGTAAGTGTGTATAACTGTGTTCTTGTAAAATGCCAGGAAAAATAAAGAGAATTAACCTCACAAAATGTCTAAAGAACAAATATTATACTACATAACCATAGCCTATGGCATGACTAGAGTGTGTAATAATGACTCCTTTAGCTAGATGCCCAACTCCTTAAAACTATTGTTTGTTTCTTAATTTACATTTATGTGTTATGCTAACAATACTAGAGTTTGAACCCAGGGCCTGGGAGCTGTCCTTTAACTTTTTCTCTCAAGGCTGGTGCTCTACTAGTTGAGTTCCACTTCTGGCTATTTAATTGGAGATGACAGTCTCATATTTTTTGACTGGGCTAACTTGAGGCAAGTTTGTTTGTTTGACAGTCCTGGGGCTTGGAGTCAGGGCCTGAGCAGTGTCCCTGGCTTCTTTTTGCTCGGGGTTAGCACTCTACACTTGAGCCACAGTGCTAGTTCTGGCTTTTTCTATATATGTGGTGCTGGGGAATTGAACCCAGGGCTTCATGTATAGGAGGCAAGTACTCTACCACTAAGCCATATTCCCAGCCCCCATATTGGGCTAACTTGAAACCTTGATCTTCAGATCTCAGCCTGCTCAACAGCTAGGATTATAGGCATGAGTCATCAGTGTCCAGCCATTTTCCTTCTTCACATACAATCAACCACTATATTCTACTTCTAAATAGTTCTCATATTAACTACCTATATCTTCATTGCCCTAACCTAAATTCAGGTCTTTATAAACTTAAATTGGGCTCTTTCTACAGTCTTGCTTCCTTCTAGTCTACCATCCATGTTAGTTCCAGAGTAATCCTAGCAGTCCTCAAAAATAATTTAGCGCTTCTCCCTTTCAATAATCCCAGTTAACAAACATAGCAGAAATGGTGGAAATAGAAAATCACCACTGGCCAAGATGGAGTGGGACTCATCTGTAATTCCAGCACCCAGGAGACAGGCAAGACAACCTTGAGTTTGACCTTGGACTTTATGGCAAAATACTGTCCAAAAAAAATAAGGAAACTAAAGACAGGTACATTTCAGGTCCCATAAGACCTCCGCGCTTGCATGTCTTCGCATTATAGCACTCTCGCCTGTGACAGCATGGTTTTTGGCCTTGTGTCCGCGCTGACGTAACAAACCCTTCTGACGTCGTCGCTTACCTTGTGACGCGACGCAGAGGCGAGACCTGGGGTGACCCGTAGGCTGTGGGGATTCCTCCTTGACAACCTCACAGAATTGCTTCTACTTTTCCATCAGGCAGCTGCCAGGAGGCCCATCATTTTTGTTAGGGAAATAGCCCACATAGTCCAATGGAAGCAGCAGCCAAGCTGTGTGTAGTGCAGGGACTCGGTGGACATGCATGGAACATGCCGCATCCTCGACCCATCCTGCTTTTGATCCTGAACTATTTTAACTTGGAGCTTCATGTTCCAGATACTGTATAAACCAGCGCTTGGCAGACAAAGGCTATTTGATCTTCTGAGGCAGTACCTGGAAGGCGGCTTGAACATGACTCTGAAAAAATTAGAAAACATCAAACACCTGATTTCAAGAAGACTGCTGCTTCAGGAAAGATACAGGGTCCTGGTAGCTTTCTCCTGTAATACTTTATTCTTACACCAGATTTTCCCTAGGTTTCTTTCTCCAACTTACATTTATTCCTGTTTCAAAGCTGAAATCTAAAGAGATACAACAGAGCAAGAAAGTGTCAAAGAAGGCAAAATAAACTGGGCACAGATGGCTCATCCCTGTAATCCTAGCTACTCAGAAAGCTGATAGAGGAGTATCAAAGTTTGAAGGGGGGGAACAGTACATGAGACTCTTTTATCTAGTTAACCAGCAAAAAGCTGGAAGTAGAGGTGTGACTCAAATTGTAGAGCGCCACCCCTGAGCAGATAGTCAAGATCATGAAGCCCAGAGTTCAAGACCCATTGCCAGGACACAATAAAAGTGAAAGACATAAAATGAAGTATTTGCCAGATATAATTTTGCACGGATTTCTCAGATTTAAAGCCATGCTGTATATTAAGGAAAACTGTTACAAATGTCACTGTACCTGTTGCATTTTATAGCACTTACCCACGCTGTGTGTCTTCCTCACATTGTCTTCTTAGAGATGGTGCTATTGTATCTTTGACACATTGTGTAATGCTAATCGCAACCAGTGTGCAATGATAAATGAACATTCCTGCCCCTCTATTGCCAGCTATGAAATCCTTGTCTAACAATGCATTGGACTTACTGTGCTAGATTATAGTTGTGACTTGCCTTCAGTTGCAGCTAGCTAACTTAGCTTAAAAAAAATCAACTAAGTACAAAGCAAAAAAGAAAGAAGAAAAAAGAAAAGAAAGCAAACAAGAAGATACATTAAAGTGGGTAACAGATAATCTACAGGAACTTATTATAGTTCTGAAGGCTAAGTACAGAATCAAGGTGTCAGTAGATTCAAGGTGGGGACTTATTCTCTGCCTCAAAGATAGTGCCTTTTGTATATGTTCTCACATGGTAGGAGCAAGGCACCTCTCTTCAACACTATTTTATTTGTTTATCTATCTATCTATTTATTTTGTGTGCCCATCCTGAAACTTGAATTCAAGGCCTGGCACTGTCCCTGAACTTTTGTGCTTAAGGCTAGCACTCTACCATTTGATTTACAGCTCCACTTCAGGCTTTTTTGGTGGGCAATTGGAGATGAGACTCTCACAGACTTTCCTGCCTGGGCTGGCTTCGAATTATGATCCCAGATCTCAGCCTCGTGAGTAGCTAGGATTACAGGTGTGAGGCACCTCGCCTGGCCTCAATCATTTTTAAAAGGCACTAATCCCATTTGTGAGAGCTTAGACTCCCCCCAAAGCCCTACTTCTTTATACTACTCCACCAGATATTAAGTTAACTGTATGTGACACCAACATCCACACAAAAGTACACTGTACCAGGCAAACATATAAAGCCTATGCACAATTTCCTGAGTTTGTTATTAATGGATGGAGTATTGATTTCTATGTTGTCTGGTTCCCCCCGAGCCACTAGCTTTTATTGAATCAACACCATTCCCATGCACATTAGATTCCCAGGTTATGGCATATGACATATCACAGCTAAGTCAAGGGACTCAACTCAATTTTGTCATCAATTTAATCAAACGTGCTGACAGAATGTAACACCCTATAATGGTATATGTCACAAAATGGAATTGAGAACTCTGAACACATTCATCTCCAGTGCAAACACTACATCCATTTTCATGAAGTCAAGATAGGCACATTTATGCACATTTACAAAGTGCATATTTCTACTCTTACAGGTCCCATTACAATCATGTCTCAATCTTAGAGTGTTAAAAATGAATGTCAGTGAAGAAATTATTGGTGCATGCATGCAACAGCCTGGCCCGACTTCTTAATAGATTCACAAACAGGGATTTTATTCTTTTATTAGTAGTTAGAAAAGGTTGCATTAATATTCAGGAGTTAAAATGCGCCATTCTAAATTTTACATAATTTCCCACAGGGGAATAAATTTTCTGGAAAATATTCCCCATAGAAGAATGACTTTAATACCACACTGTCTGTGAACATGGCAAATAAAATGGCTCATAGACTTCTGCTTTGGCAAACAGTTGAAATAGCTTTCCCTTATGGACAAGTGTGATCCCTGTTCATTTAAATTGATTGAGTTTGGCTCACTTCTGTATAAAAGTGTGTTGACAATTCTTTGAGTCCTGTTGACTTTTGGGTTCCCAAGTCCTCCATGAAAATTTTCTAAGCTACTACTGTAGTAAAGGGAGCTGGCTAAGGACAGACAGATGTAACTATAAGTCACTGAAGTTTCTAAGATAGAGAAGGGAAAAGTGTTCCAGGAAAGTCTCTATTTCTCAATCTTTCCCTCTCTCCTCTCATTCTTTGCAGAAGCAAAGGTAAAGGGTGACTTCTATTTTTTTTAATAGCAACCAACTTGAAATAGAAAAGGAGAAACTTCTTCCTCGAGTGAGGAAAAGAGCTACTAGAAAGCCACAGGAGCAGACAAGTAATTGCAATGGAGCAGAAAGGACTGCAATACCATCGAAAAGCTTTTCTTCCTAGGATGCTGGAGAGAACTACAGAGTACTCTGCAATTCATGGGCAGGCCAGACACAAAATTGCAGGGAATGAGTCAGAGCAGCCACACACAAGGCTAGTGATTGACTCCCATCTAGAAATTGTTCTCAATCAGATAAATAACACTTTTCCTTGAAAGCATCATGTTGGAGGAGTCCAACTGCTAAAAGAAGGAGCTACTTTTCTGTCTCCCAAAGTAGAGAGAGGGAGAACACCAATGCTTCAGTGTAAAAGGATTTGGATCTAAATATTGTCCTGGTATCATTTAAGGACAAGGCCTACAAACCCCATCATGCTAAACATTCAGGTATGCACTCAGAATCTCTGCAGCACCAAGTCTGATCTTTACAGGTGCTATCTCCAGGTGTCCCTGTTAAGATGTTTAGTACAAAGGAAGGGACCCAAAAGACCTCTTATTAAATAGGTGTGAATATAAAAAGTAGCTGCAATTCATAAACAAGCCCCTGAAACAATGAGCAACATGCCAGAAGCAGCTTCTAGAATGATTTTTGTTTCCTCAGATCTAAATTTTAAAACTCTGGGGCAGGCTCACTCCAAGGAGAACTCACATTAAGCACAGATTCATTTGTTTATTGATGATGAATGCACAAACATGAACAGCTGATAAAGTCATTTCTCTGTGTAAAAGGGTGTGATGAATACAGTTAGGCATGTTAGCTCCAAATTCTCATACTGATTTACTGATGTAATGATAGGTTTGTTGCTATTGCAATAGGCTAAATATATAGGTGACTTGACTCTATCTGTATTTGTTATCTTCTTAAGAACTGGAAGAAAATTCACTCCATCTACCAGAAAAAAAAAATATGTTCCTTGTGACATCAATTCGGGAAGTAAATGCAATGGGAGGTAAGTCTTGTGACTATATCTGGAAAAGTGTCAAGAAACAATAAACAGCTGGGTGCTCATGCCTGTACTTCCAGTTGCTGAAGAGGCTGAGACCAGAGGATCACAGTTTGAAGCCAGCCTAAGCAGGAAGATATATGAGACTCTTCTCTCCAATTAAACACCAAAGAGCTGGTAGTGGAAGTGTGACTCACGTGGTAGAGTACCAATTTTGAGGAAAAACACCAAAAGAGAACATGAGGCCCTGAGTTCAAGCTCCAGTAGAGTCAGTAATAATTTCTTGGCAGAAGCATACTGAGTCTTCATTTGGAAATCTGAATGAGGCGAAAGTGCAGCAGAGATTTCCAGCTGCCTCTGCTGAGGCTCAGCAGTGAAAGACTGCTCCATTACCATTGGTATGTATCAAGTCAATGCTGAAGAACTTTTTCTTTTTCTTTTTTCTTTCTCTTTATCTTCCCCCAGCCACCCTCCCATGCGTGCGTGTGTGCGTGTGTGTGTGTGTGTGTGTGTGTGTGTGTGTGTGTGTGTGTGTGTGCGCTAGTCCTGGGGCTTGAACTAGGTGCTATCCCTGATTATTTTTGCTCACAGCTAGTGCTAAACCACACTTGAGCCACAGTGCTACTTTGTGTCTTTTTTGTTGTTGATAGTGGTCGTAGTGAACTTTTTTGCTCACGGCTAATGCTCCACCACTTTGAGCTATGACTCAAACTGGTTTTCTAGGTGGCTAATTGGAGATAAGAGTCTCATGACTTTACTGCCCTGGCTGACTTCAAATCATGATCCTTAGATCTCAGCTTGCTGAGTAACTTTGCCAGCAGCACCCAGCAAGATGCTCACTTTTGGATTATTTTTCAAATACTATCTTATATATAATAATATCTAATGTTCACATGCATAATTCAGAAAAATAGTATTGAAGCCAGGCTCTCAGATCTGAGAATCACAGTTCAAAGCTAGCCCAAGAAAGAGGCTAAGAGACTCTTATTCCCAATTATCTAGCTAAAGGCTGTAAATGGATTTGTGAATTAAGTAGTAAAGCACTAGCCTTGAGCAACTAAGTTTCAGGGACAGTACACAGGCCCTGAGTTTAAGCCTCAGGAATGTCACCAAATAATAATGACAATCATAATAATAAATAGTATTAAAAAGAAAAAATAGAGGAATGTGAGGTTTTGTACGTACAGGCATAAGAAAATGACTATCTAGAGATTAGGCACATAAGATAAAACATGAAATATTAGGGCAAGCATAACACTGTAGATATCAATAATTACCATTCTGACTGTGAGTTTGGCTCTGAGGACAGAGCCCTTATGGAGAAAATGTTATTGTCACTGTTTTTAACATATTATGTGAAATTTTTTCTTTTCTTTATTTACCCTATATTTGATTTTGGTACCCTAGGTATTATGTATATGTTTGTCTGAATTAGGAAAGTGAAGGGGAACATCAAAATGGTGAGACAAAGGGTAAAAGGCTAACTAATGCAACAGCAATACTTACAAGACAATATGTTGTAAAGTACATGTATAACTCGGGAGAGGGGGAGACTGGGGAGGAGGAAAATTGGAGAAAAATAAGAAATGTACTCACTACCTTATATATGTAACTGTAACCCCTCTGTACATCACCTTGACAATAAAAATTTTAGAAAAAGAAATAAAATGTAGAGTTCAACCCCAATACTAAAAAAATAAATAAAACAAAGAAAGAAAGAGAGAAAGAAATAAAATAAAAAGAAGGAAAAACATGCATTCTGCATTTAACAAAGTATGACTGGAACATGTGTTTTTTTAATCAATCCTACAGCACAATAGATTCAGAAGAAAATAAAGGAACTGTGCATATCAATATTTCTTTAAAGGCTGAATTACCAAAGATATTGAAGATAATCCATTGTCAGTAAACCTGCTTGTAAATATGTAACATCTCCAAAATACTACTTTGAGATGTTCTCTCAGGGTAAATAACTACAAAGAAGAAAACAGCTTAAAGGAAAGAATGAAAAGCAAATGGACATTCTTATTTAACCAAGATTCATTGTTAATCCCAATTTCTGATCTAAACATGAGCAGCGAGTGCCACCTATTGGGAATAACAATGAAAAAGTCTGCCAATAGCAGGTTCTGCAGCAACTGAACTGGATCAAATGTCATAAAGGAAGGAGTCAGCATTTTAGTAGGGAAAAAATGCTCTTTCTTCAGTAAGCAAAGCCAACAGATTCTTAAAACAAACAAACAAAAAAAGAACAAAGCCAATAGACTCTAGTGAGCTTGAATACAAAGCCACAAAAGATTTGCTGGAAGGGGCTGCATGAAGCCCTGGGTTTGATTCCTCAGCCCCACATATATATAAAAAGGCCAGAAGTGGTGCTGTGTCTCAAGTGGTAGAGTGCTAACCTTGAGCAAAAGAAGCCAGGGACAAGGCAAGCACTCTTGCCCCTAGGCCATATATGGAAACGTTATATCACTGTTTTATCACTGTTGTAATTACTTTCAACATGCCATGTGAAATCATAGCTTCTATTGTTGTTGATCCTCTTGTATCCCCTTCCTGTGGTTGTACCCGCACTATCACTGTATCTTATCTGAGTACATTGGAAACTGTATATATTGGTATTAGAACTAGGAAAGTGAAAGGGAATATCAAAATAGACAAAGGATAAAAAGACAAACGACTGCAAAAGCAATACTTGCAAAACCATTTGGTGTAAACCAACTGAACAACTCATGGGCGGAGAGGGAAAAGGAGAAGGGGGAGGGGGTAATGAGGGAGGAGGTAACAAACTACAAGAAAAGTATCCAAGGCCTAACGTATGAAACTGTAACCTCTCTGTACATCACTTTGACAATAAATAAGGAAAATAAATAAATAAGTAAAAAAGAGTAGTCTGTATCTGACAAAAGGAATAAAGGACATTTTAAAATGAAAAAAACAAAAGCCAGGGACAGTGCTCAGGCCCTGAGTTCCATCTCCACAACTGGCAAAAAAAAAAAAAAAAAAAGATTTGCTGGAAAAAGAGAAGTGGTTTATTATCAAAGACATTTCTAAGTCTTATCCCAGCATATAAAAACAGAAAAACAAAAGAGAAGCATAAATTTTAATGAGGAATGATTACTGAGCCTTTATTTTAATTAAAATACCATATTTGTGAAGTAGAGTGGGGGTTCGCTACAATGAAACAGGGTTCCCCCCAAGGGAAGGGATTCCTGGTTCTCCCAAGAGTCCACCACACAGTCTCCAGCTACAAGGTGACAAAAAGACAGTTTTATTGGGGAAGTAAAAAGTGAACAAAAAGTGAACCGACCGGCCTTGGTCGCAGCCCGGACTCGGGAGCCGAAACTGCCGACCACGTGTGGAGCCCAGACTCGGGAGCTGGGCTTGTACACACCTGGGCGGCCCAGACTCGGGAGCTGGGACCGCCCCCGTGTGGCCTTCCAGCCTGGTTATAAGGCAAACATCACAGACAAACTTGTCACACGCAGGTGACCAATGAAGATACAACACTTACAGAGCATGCTAGGCCGCACGCAGGTGGCCAATAGAGTTACAGTCTGTCTCATAATATTCATTTGAACTAACCTATCATTCTAGTTAGAATTGACGCATGGATTTGGCGGGGCACACATGATGCAGGCGGATATGCCTATTCATAGCTGGTTTCCTTGAAGCTCCCAAGCCTCAGGTGGTTAATCTACATAACTTATCATAATAAAGAGGAGGACACAGGTTCCCTTGAAGCTCCCAGGCCTCAGGTAGTCAATCTACATAGTAAAGGGAGCTTCCCTGAATAGGGTGGGGGAGGGCTTAGTGGAGATGGAGTTGGCTTCTGCTCTAATCTGAGCTGGAGTCAACCTGAAGTCCCTCCACAGCTATTAATGGCACTGGGCAGATCTGGTCTCCCCATTACAATTTGTATTTTAAGAATATTCTTATGAACACTCATTTTTCACCACTTAAAAATTTTGTACTTAGTCTGTCCCAAACTATCTTAACTATATATTATATGCTAACTATAGATAACTATCCTAACTCTATATTACATATGGTTATTATACATATTTACTATAAACAATATGTGCATTATATAGTTATATATTATATTACATAGCTGTATATATTATTACTATATTTTATATGTGCATGTATGTTATATGCACTATAAAATATACTGCATATTATGCATACATATATATCTTAGGATAGAATACAAAATAGGACTTGTTGAATTAAGTTTCACATAAAGCCACCTCTGTGTCTTTTTTATTGGAGCCTAAAGTTTTCTCACAGGTAGTGAACCATAATCTAATTTGTGTAAACATTGCCTATCACAATTAGCTGAGTCTCAGCCAATCAAATAGCTCAATTCTGGTGACCCACTATTCAAATCAGGTTAAAATAAAGCCTCTATCAAGCTTTACCCAGTCTACTAGTCTTCATAGTTAACTAGCTGACTTCCTTTTTCTATACTCACTTCCTGTCTGCAAATGTCTCCAGCTATGTAGTGACTCTGAACTCACTCTGTATCTGAGTGCTGTCTGGTATGTAAACCATTCCTTTTCTCATCTAAACTTCTTTTTTTTTTTTTTTTGGCCAGTCCTGGGCCTTGGACTCAGGGCCTGAGCACCATCCCTGGCTTCTTCCAGCTCAAGGCTAGCACTCTGCCACCTGAGCCACAGTGCCCCTGTTTTCCATATATGTGGTGCTGGGGAATCGAACCAAGAGCTTCATGTGTAGGAGGCAAGCACTCTTGCCACTAGGCCATATTCCCAGCCCCCATCATCTAAACTTCTTTAATTTAACATCTCTAAAGTTTATTTTGTTTTTTTTTTCAAATTTTTATTATTAAACTGATGTACAGAGAGGTTACAGTTTCATACATTAGGCTTTGGATACATTTCTTTTTCTTTTTCTTTTCTTTTTTTTTTTTTTTTTTTTTTTGGCCAGTCCTGGGGCTTGGACTCAGGGGCCTGAGCACTGTCCCTGGCTTCTTTTTGTTCAAGGCTAGCACTCTGCCACTTGAGCCACAGTGCCACTTCTGGCCATTTTCTGTATATGTGGTGCTGGGGCCTCATGTATATGAGGCAGGCACTCTTGCCACTAGGCCATATCCCCAGCCCTTGGATACATTTCTTGTACTGTTTGTTACCTTGTCCCTCATACTCTAAAGTTTATTTTGAAAAGAATAAGACTACTGTGACATGGTCTGTAGAGAAGGATGAAGGTACTGCCAGTTGGGCAGGTTAGAAAATGCTACCTGGGGAACTTACATGTGAGGTTAACTTTGAAGAAAGAGTTTGGTTTAAAAGTGAGAGATTGCCAGGAGCTGGTGGCCCATGCCTGTAATCCTAGCTACTACAAAAGCTAGAAGTAGATCTATGGCTCAAATGATAGAATGATAGCCTTGAGCAAAAGAGCTCAGGGACAGTGCCTAGACCTTGAGTTCAAGTCCTAGGACCAGCACTTAAAGCATTTTTTTTTTTTTAGCACTCACAGCATTTACATTCATACAACTCTATTTTCTAATATAAGATCAAAGGCAACACTAGGATTATATTTCCCTCTTTACAAGTTCAATGTGAACCCTTGGGCTATGAAGAGAATGATCTTTGCCCTGAAGTAAAATTGATTCTCTTATGCTTTATCAATTGTGTTTTAAATGCTTACTTTATTTTGCTTCAAATTTCAATTGAAATAACTTATGATTTTGCCTGGTGTTTGCTTTAGGGGAAAGTTTTAAATTGTTTTCTTGGTGTCCTTTATGCTAATGTTTTGAGCAGAAATATTTGTGCTCTCAGCTTGTGACATGGTATTTATCTTGGATTTCACTTCATTACAGTGTTGAACTGGATCCCTCTTGCTTTCTTGGGACCGTTCTTTTTCTGGAGTCTCTTGTTTTTTGTTTTTCTACAGTAGATCATCAGAGAACTTCCTCAGAGGGATTATGCCTCTTAAGAGTAAGGGATAGGTCTTGTAATTCCATGAATGTTTAAATTTCTTTATCTTGCTGAATCAAATTCCCAACAAGAAAACTGAAATCATGATATGTGTTTAAACTGAGGAATGTGATGGAGAAAGTTAACTGAATAATAATGAAAGGCCTGGGGCTGGGGATATGGCCTAGTGGCAAGAGTGCTTGCCTTGTATACAAGAGGCCCTGGGTTCAATTCCCCAGCACCACATATACAGAAAACGGCCAGAAGTGGCAGAGTGCTAGCCTTGAGCAAGAAGAAGCCAGGGACAGTGCTCAGGCCCTGAGTCCAAGGCCCAGGACTGGCCAAAAATAAAATAAAATAAAATAATGAAAGACCTGAGAAACCACACAAGGGTGAACAGCTTCACAGATCAGAGGAACCAAGTGAAAGGTGATCTCAGCAGATCTCACCTCTGGGCCAGGTTGCCCAGAAGAGACCAGAAGAGCAGAGAAGACCTGACAGCTGTTAGATCCCACTAAGGAGATGGGGAAGGAAGAATCTGGCCTTGGTCTCTCTTTTCTTCTTGCATTCTCATTACTTCAATCTAACTCAAAGCCAGTAAATGAGTAGCCTGAGAAATGCAGTCCTCCAGGCTAATGTAATAGGGAGGCCAGATCTGCCCAGTGCCACCATTAACTGTGGAGGGACTTCAGGGTGACTCCAGCTCAGATTAGAACAGAAGCCAACTCCATCTCTACTAAGCCCTCCCCCACCCTATTCAGGGAAGCTCCCCTTTACTATGTTAAGTTATGTAGATTGACCACCTGAGGCCTGGGAGCTTCAAGGGAACTGGCTATGAGTAGGCATATCCGCCTGCATCTTGTGAGCCCCGCCGATCCATGCGTCAATTCTAACTAGAATGATAGGTTAGTTCAAATAAATATTATGAGACAGACTGTAATTCTATTGGCCACCTGCGTGCGGCCTAGCATGCTCTGTAAGTGTTGTATCTTCATTGGTCACCTGTGTGTGACAAGTTTGTCTGTGATGTTTGCCTTATAACCAGGCTGGAAGCCCACACGGACGCGCAGTCCCAGCTCCCTTGTCTGGGCCCTGATCCTGCACTCGTGGTCGGCAGTTTCGGCTCCTGAGTCTGGGCTGCGACCAAGGCCGGTCGGTTCACTTTTTGTTCACTTTTTACTTCCCCAATAAAACTGTCTTTTTGTCACCTTGTAGCTGGAGACTGTGTGGTGGACTCTTGGGGGAACCAGGAATCCCCTCCCTTGGGGGGGGACCCTGTTTCATTGTAGAGAACCCCCACTCTACTTCAGCTAATAGGATCCTCTTTAAGAGGTCCTTATTGAGCCTCCCATACATACCTTCCTTGCTACCTTTCAACTCCTGATGGAATTGTCCATTTCTGCTTCATCACAACTGGACAATCTATCTACTACCTAGACCCCTCCCAGCTCTCTATCCTCTATAACCATTTTTTCTTCAACTTAACTCAATCATCTATCCCATGGTCATATGTGTAACCATACCTTCACCAACAACCACATTTCCACCGAAATCTGAATTTCAAACAGTCTCTCTTTTCCTCTCATTGAAATCACCAAGAATAACAACTTTCTGTGTATGTGTTAGTTCTGGGGCTTGAACTCAGGGCCTCCCATTCACAATCTCATTTGGCTTTTTTTTTTCAAGGCTTTTAACTCTACCATTTGAGCTCATCTTTCACTTCTAGCTTAGTGTTGGTTAATTGGTGATAAAAGTCCATTGGCCTTTCCTGCCCAGGCTGGCTTTGAACCTTGATCCTCTGATCTCAACATCTTGAGTAGGTAGGATTACAGATGTTAGCCACCAGTACTGGACTAAACATAAATGTCTTACCTGAACGAAATACTATCTTTTCAAAGCTAGTGGCATGTTATATATTTGACAAGTGATATAAAATGAGTGTTTTCTGCCCATTAGCATTTATGTACGAAAAGGAAAGGCAGGGCCAAATGTAAAACACACAAGATGAAAATGTAACAAGTGTTGTGTCTTCTGTCTGACAGGAACATTTTGAAACATGGCAGGTGAATTTCATCAAAGACTGGTGTAAAGTAATTCACTCAAGAAAAAAAAATATGTAATCATTCTTTATTTATGGAGTAATAAGGTCAGAATCACCTACAATAAACTAGTAAGATGTTATAAGCCAGGCATCAGTGGCTCACACTGTGATCCTAGCTACTCAGGGGGCTGAGATCTGAGAATGGATGTTTAAAACCAGTTCATGCAGAAATGTCCATGTAACTCTTATCTCCAAGTAACCACCAAAAAGTTGTAAATGGACTTGTGGCTCAATTGGTAGAGCAAGTTTTGAGCAAAAATCTCAGGGACAGTTATCAGACCTTGAGTACAAGCTCCAGGACCAATACTGAAGGGGGGAATGAAGAGTTAAAGTACCCCATTGTCAGGCAGCCCCCACTATGAGCAAACCCAGGCAAGCTTATTAGGGCCCAGCCGGCCGAGAACTCTAACCGCCTGGGAATGCTTAACTCTAACCACCCCTAGAATGCCTCCAGCCCTGAGCCAATCAGATTTGTACTCGTAATCTTGCTTGCTTGAACACCTGCTTGCTGTAACTTTGTCTTTTGCCTTTATAAGCTCTGTGTAATCACAGCTCCAGGCTTCCTTCTAACCTCCGCTGTGTGGGTGGGTAGGACAAGGCCCGGGCCGCAGCCCTGCTTGAATAAAGTCTTGCCTTGCTATTGCATTTCGGAATGTCTGAGTCTCAGTGGTCTTCTTGGTGGTGGTTTCGCGACTTGGCATAACATTTGGGGTTTAGTCTGGGATAGCCCCAGAGACCCCCGAGACCCCAGACTCTGAAAGTAAGAAAACAGCCCTGTTCATTTGTCTTGTAATGTGTCTGTCTGCTTTGCTTTTGCTTATTTCTTGAAGGGGTTGTCGAAGAGGACGCAATCCTGCCTTACTAGGCAATCCTGGGGAGACACCCCAGACTCTCCACCCTCTCCACCCTTGAAGGGGGACCCCTGGAGCCCCGCTTTCAACTTGAGTCCACTCCTGTACCCCTGCAGGAGGTTGTGGGCCAACTTGGGAGACCTCCAGCTTTTCTTGTTCTTGTTCTTGTTCTTCCCTGTGTATTTTCCTCCTTTTGTATTGTTACAGTTGTTTTGTTTTCTGTAGCCTTTTGGACTGAACATCTGATCAGAGCTATGAGTAACGTTCTATCATGGGAACCTCCATCTAGCCCCCTAGACTTGATCCTAGCTCACTGGAGGGAGGTTAAGGAGATAGCTCAGAACCAGAGTGTGGCCCTTAAGAAGGAAAAGTGGATCACCCTGTGACTCTGGGGGACCCCCACCCAGCCTTCTTAAGCAGAAAATTATTTGGTGTGCTAAAATGTTTACTAAGACTATCAAGCCCTGGAAAATGAGGCTGGAGAATGTTAAAATCATTTGCTAAAGGTTTTGTCTTAAAATTTGTGTGTTGCAGGAGTAAGATTGGCAAAAATATCTCTTGCCACTGGAAAATGTATGGCCAGTGTTTATTTTGCACACTTTAAGATCTTTTGAATGTGTATGTGTGTGTGTGCATGTGAGTGTGAACATGTTCAAGACTGCAGTATGATGCAAAATTAAGTTTTAAGTTTAAATTCAAATGGTCATCAAGTTTGGGCATTACCAAATGCTTTAAAGGATTATTGCATTGTTTTAAAAATGAACTAGAGTTAAAAAAAAAAAGGATTTCTCAGGGTTCTTTAATTAGCAGTCAAAAAAAAAGTGGGTATCTTAATAAATTAAGACTTGATTTAACAAAGGGCAAGCTGGCGTGAACTCATTAAGCCCTATGGAGTAGGACAGGCCAATGGAGGCCTCTCTTTTGTCTCTTTTGTTTTCAGGTGAACTTTGGAAACCTTGTGGTAAAAATGAATGATTTGCTAAAACTGCCCCTTGAGAGGTACTAAATGGTTAGAAAGTTTATTTGATGTGATTCGATTCCTATGCTATTTTTGTAATGGGGATAGAAGTAAACTCTCATTAACTCTATGTATGTAGGAATGAGGTGCCAGGCTTTGATCACATGAACCCCATTTTAGAGCCAATCAGATTTGTACCTGTGTTCTAATCTTGCTTGCACAGCTGATTGTTGTAACCTTGTTCTTTGCCTTTATAAGCCCTGTGTAATCACAGCTCAGGGCTCCCTCCTAACCTCCGCTGTGTCGGTGGGTAGGACGAGGCCCGAGTTGGCAGCTCGTTAAATAAAGCCTTGCCTTGCTTTTGCATTTCGGAGTGCCTGAATCTCGGTGGTCTTCTTGGGGGTGGTCTTGCAACTTGGCACAACATTTGGGGGCTTGTCCGGGATAGCTCCAGAGACCCCGAGATCCCAGACTCCGAAGGTAAGAAAACAGCGCAGTTCATTTGTCTTGTCCTGTAATTTGTCTGTTTGTCTGTTTTGCTTTTGCTTATACTTGTAGGGCGCGAGTCAGTTTGGTTTTTGGCTGGAACTGACCAGAAGGGCCTCCTAAACGAGACTCAACCCGCCCACCTTGTATTTGGGTCTGCTCCTTCTGCTTATCTGGCAGGAGGTTGTGGGTCAACTCGGGTCCACTCCTTCTGCACCCTTGCAGGAGGTTGTGAGCCAACTCGGGTCCACTCCTTCTTGCAGGAGGTTGTGAGCCAACTCGGGTCCATTCCTTCTGCACCCTTGTAGGAGGTTGTGGGCCAGCTTGGGAGATCTCCAACTCGTAGCTTTTCTTAGGCCTGTGTGTTTTCCTCCTTTTGTATTACATCTGATCAGAGCTATGGATAACGTTCTATCTTGAGGACCTCCATCTAGCCCCCTAGACTTGATCCTAGCTCACTGGAGGGAGGTTAAGGAGATAGCTCATTTTTGTGTGTTTCTTTCTTGCACTGTGCCTGACTGACAAACAGATGATGGGGAACGTTCCTTCCACTCCCCTGGACTTGACTTTAGCTAACTGGAAAGATGTACAGGTGACAGCCCAAAATCAGTCAATCAGTGAGAATGTCCGCAAAAAAAGAACTCTAGGGGGACCTCCACCCAGCCTTCTTAAGCAGAAAATTGTTTGGTGCGCTAAAATGTTTTACTAAGACTAAAAATGTTTTACTAAAACTATCAAGCCCTGGAAAATGAGGCTGGAGAATGCTAAAATCATTTGTTAAAGGTTTTTGTCTTAAAATGCACGGCCAATGCTTATTCAGCGCGCTTTAAGATCTTTTGAAAATGTATGTGTGTGTGCATGTGTGAGTGTGAACATGTTCAAGACTACAGTATGATGCAAAACTAAGTTTAAATTCAAAGGTCTTCATGCCATGCAGTAACTGGGACTGAAGAAAAAAAAAAAAAAAAAGAGGCTCTTTTGAAACAAGCAGCCCGTAAGCAAAGGGCGGCACCTGGTTTCAGATTGCCTGTGAGCTTCAGTTTTTCTGATGCAGATAAAAGCTAAAGTGTTGTGTTAGTGTTAAAAAGGCTTTGGAAATCAAGAATACATTTCTAGATAAGAAATTTGGAAGTAAAATTGTCCTAAATAATTATTGCAAAGTGAGAAAAGGAGAATTATGGCTACCAAAATGTTTAATTGCCATTCCAGCTTCTTTGTAGGTTTTTTGTAACAGTTTCCAGCAGGCCCACAGAGAAGCACAGGTGATTCCTACAAGTTTGTCAAGATCTAATACTGACCCTTAATAAGTTCCAGGTAAGAGAACATGCTTAAAAACTACTTCTGTGTGGACCACCTTGTTGCTTATAATTGGAGTAAAGTGGCCCCTTATAAGACTCATTGATCTGAATCTGCGGTTTGAAGCCAGCCCGGGCAAAGAAAGGTCCCTGTGAGAGACTTGTCTCTAATCAGCCAGCAGAGTGCTGGGAACGGAGTGGTGTGGAGCTCAAAAGTGGTAGGGTGCTAGTCTTGAGCTGGAGAGCTGAGGGACAGCACTCAGGCCCTGAGTCCAAGTCGAAAGTCACTCCTCCTGGGACAAAAGTGATGGAGCATCCAGAGGCAGTAAGCCACTGCTTGGATGGCAGAGATGGTGTCAGATCCTAGAGTCACTACTGTTGGCCTTTCAAAAGTTAAAGCCGGGAAGTCCTAGAAGAATAGTTCGTAAGCATGCCTTTCCAATGCCCATGTCTGTCTACTGGGCAGGAATTTGCCAGTCATCTGTGATAATGGTTAGTAAGGGTAAGTTTGTCAAATGAGAGGATAGCACTGGGGACGGATTGGAAATTGCATTGTGCTTATAGACCCCAGAGTTCAGGACAGGTAAAGAGAATGAATCGGACTCTAAAAGAAACCTTAACTAAACTGGCCTTAGAGACTGGCGCAGACTGGGTGTCACTCCTTCCTTTTGCTCTGCTTAGAGTAAGAAATTCTCCCTATCAGCTTGGCTTTACTCCTTTTGAAATAATGTACGGGTACCCCCCACCCATTATCCCAAGCCTTCAGACTGAACTGCTTGCTGATTTGGATAATGCTGAATTTTTGTGTAAACTCGATTATTTGCAGCTCGTGTACAAGAATGTGACCCCAACTTAAGGCATTATATGATTCTGCTTCTGTCCCTACCCATTTATTCAGACCAGGGGACTGAAATCCTAAGAACCACGGTGGAAGGGACCCTAGACGGCATCACCACTTGGGTTCATTGCTTCCACGCCAGGCGAGCTGACCCCTTTGCCCTGGATGACAACTACCGTGATGGAACATGGGAGGTCTCCAAGCACCCAACTCAGCCGCTTTGCCTTCGCCTCAAAGAAAGTTAGACTGAGACTAAGGTTATAGGTTCCTGGCTAGGTAAGGTCTACGCCCCTGAGTCAGCCTGAAGAAGTTACAGAAGATGGATCTTCACCCATCAGCCCCCCTTTAAAATCAAGGGACCAGAGTTGTTTTTGGGAAGATGAGGCAGGATAAACTAGAGGCATGCAAAACAGAGGTACAGAGACTATTCTTGTAAGAAATGGTGACAGGCCCTTTGGTTACATTGGGCCCTACTGGCCCATGCCTTACCTCTATATCATCCCCTAGACATGCAAGCCATTGAAATGGACAGAATGGAGCCATGATTGGCTCCCAAGGTACCAAAAAGAAAAAGGGGGAAATGAGGTGCCAGGCTTTCATCACATTGTTAGGTTTTTAAAGTAGGTAGCTGGTAAAGGAGAACACCACGCGGTATTCAGGCAGGAGAGAACGTTTATTACCGAACTGCTGGCCTGTGGCCAAGATGATCCATGGCCGGAGAGAAGGGAGAGAGAGAGAGAGAGCGACCCCCACCCAGCCCTGCTTTATTTAGGGCAGGGGCAAGGGGTGTGGCCAGGTGGATTAGGAGGTGACTTTAGGGAAAGGGGAGGTAACTGCCTCCAGGTCTGCAGGTTACCCAGGTAACTGGGTGGAGACTTAATGAGGTGGGGGCATCTGCATGTAGCCCTCAGGGAGAGGACCTAACACACATGAACCCCATTTTAGAGCCAATCAGATTTGGTGTTCTAATCTTGCTTGCACAGCTGATTGTTGTAACCTTGTTCTTTGCCTTTATAAACCCTGTGTAATCACAGCTCTGGGCTTCCTCCTAACCTCCGCTGTGTCGGTGGGTAGGACAAGGCCCGAGTTGGCAGCTCGTTAAATAAAGCCTTGCCTTGCTTTTGCATTTCGGAGTGTCTGAATCTCGGTGGTCTTCTTAGGGGTGGTCTTGCGACTTGGCACAACAGGAAGAAATGGCAAAATGGGCCAACGTTTCTCACTAATTTATTGGAAAGCTGAATGGATAAGTATTTCTAATTCTGTAATTGTAATTCTTGCATTAAGAAAAAATTGTCATTTGAGTTCAAAGGTCTTCATGCCATGCAGTAACTGGGACTGGAAAAAAAAAAAAAGAGGCTCTTTTGAAACAAGCAGCCCAGAGGCAAAGGGCAGCACCTGGTTTCAGAATGCCTGTAAGCTTCAGAGTTTTTCCAATGCAGATAAAAGCCAAAGTGTTAGTGTTAAAGCAGAGGTTAGTAAAAAGGCTTTGGAAATCAAGAATGCATTTATAAGAAATTTGGAAGTAAAATTGTCCTAAATTATTATTGTAAAGTGAGAAAAGGAGAATTATGGCTACCAAAATGTTTAATTGCCATTCCAGTTTCTCTGTAGGTTTTTTGTAACAGTTTCCAGTAGGCCCACAGAGAAGCACAGGTGATTCCTACAAGTTTGTCAAGATCTAATACTGACCCTTAATAAGTTCCAGGTAAGAGCATGCTTAAAAACTACTTCTGTGTGGACCACCTTGTTGCTTTAATTAGAGTAAAGTGGCCTCTTGTAAGACTCACTGATCTGAAATCTGCAGTTCGAAGCCAGCCGGGCAAAGAAAGGTCCCTGTGAGAGACTTGTCTCTAATCAGCCAGCAGAGTGCTGGGAATGGAGTTGTGTGGAGCTCAAAAGTGGTAGGGTGCTAGTCTTGAGCTGGAGAGCTGAGGGACAGCACTCAGGCCCTGAGTTCAAGACCAGTGGAAAGTCACTCCTCCTGGGACAAAAGTGATAGAGCATCCAGAGGCAGTAAGCCACTGCTTGGATGGCAGAGATGGTGTCAGATCCTAGAGTCACTCCTGTTTGGCCTTTCAAAAGTTAATCAAAGCCGGGAAGTCCTAGAAGAATAGTTCGTAAGCATGCCTTTCTAATGCCCATGTCTGTCTACTGGGCAGGAACTTGCTAGTCATCTGTGATAGTCGGTAGTAAGGGTAAGTGTCAAATGAGAGGGTAGTTTAAAATCCCAACCCCCTGCATCTACTAAAAGCCCTGACTGGCAGTGAGAATTTAAAGCTGATACATCTGTTCAGGAAAGAGACCTGAGATTGTGTCCTTACTGAGATCTGTTAAGTCATCAGAGATCAGTTCCCCAGCCAGTCAGGAAAAAGCTTTTACAAACTAGAATGTTAAAAGGCTACACTGAGGTAGCCCAAAAAGAAGTCTGTATAGTTGAAAGTTAAAATGTTGAATGTAATTTCCAGTTTGGAGTAAAGCTCCTAATGGACATCTGATCCTGCAGCCCCTTGCTAAAGTAGACTGAGGTTATAGGTTCCTGGCTAGGTAAGGTCAACGCCCCTGAATCAGCCTGAAGAAGTTATAGAAGATGGATGATGATCTTCACCCATCAGCCTCCCCTTTTAGGACCAAGGGACCAGAGTTGTTTTTGGGAAGATGAGGCAGGATAAACTAGAGGCGTGGAAAACAGAGTTAACAGTATAGACTGCACCTGTGAGAAATGGTTACAGGCCAAGCTGCCTATGTTGGCTTTAAAAAAAAATTCTAGCCTTATTGGAAATATCTGATTTAAACTTATTGCCCTGGCAAAATGACCCAAGGGCCATTGATTGCCTAAAGCTGTCTTGACTTTCAGTAATGTGGCAGCCTGCAAAAGCTAGTGTGCTTAAGAAGGAATTAGGAAAATACTAGGAAATTTGACTAAAGTTAGACTTTAGGTTAACTTAGGTTAAGCTTCTCTAACCAGACTATGGAGAAAGTTGCAGGTAACCCAGAAGGTATGACATTCTACTGGAACCACTGGGAGCCACTGCTGCCTGACACCATGGCCCCTGCCCATTGCATTTGAGTGAGGATCAAGGAGAGAGTCTAACAGTCATCTGGAAGAATCTACATCTTCAGTTCAGACTCTTACCGTATGCAGCTGATTTCTGCTGGAAAGTGCTTTGGATCTGCTAACTAGCTCTATTAAGAAAATTGGGGGGCTGGGGATATGGCCTAGTGGCAAGAGAGCTTGCCTCGTATACATGAGGCCCTGGGTTCGATTCCCCAGCACCACATATACAGAAAACGGCCAGAAGTGGCGCTGTGGCTCAAGTGGCAGAGTGCTAGCCTTGAGCAAAAAGGAAGCCAGGGACAGTGCTCAGGCCCTGAGTCCAAGGCCCAGGGCTGGCCAAAAAAAAAAAAAAAAAAAAAATTGGATATTGTAAGAAATTTTCAAGCAGACTGGCCCGCTGCTAAATTCAAAGCATGTATGACAGGCTGGAGAGTCACTTTCAGGCAATGCCTGGGGTGGGAGGTATGCCCAAGAGTATTAAAATGTGTCCAGATGGATTAGGGTGTGACCTCAGAGAAGAGAGGGAGGTAACTGCCATCAGGTGTGCCAGGTACCAAGGTAACTGGACAGAGATTTAAACTGCTGGGGGCATCTTCATGGAGCCCTCCTGGGGGTGGATCTTGCAGATGCCACTGGCCAACCTTAGGCACTTGGAGGAACTGGAAACTGGAGAAATCCACTCTAGAATAGTTGGCTCATGATATAGAATATAGATAAGAATATAGATATAGAATATAGAATATAGATATAGAATAGTTGGCTTATGATAGTTGGCTCTGGCCTGGCTTCTTAGGAGCAGCAGTCCCATTGGACTGACCGTTGCCCCATCTTTATTTTCCCCAACAGCCTGTGGGTGGAGTCACAGTAAATTGCCTTGATGTAGTTGAGGTAAACTGGAAAATGTAGACAGTTTAAAACTCTAGCAGCAAAGAAGCCCCAGGAAATGTAAAGAGGAAGGTTAGTATAGAAAGTCTTGGAGAAAGGGATAGAGAAATGGTTTCCTCTGGATAAGAAAGGGATTTAAAAAGTAAATTATCACAGAATTTTCCAGTAAGTCACTGATGGTGTGAGGAAGTAGAAGATGGTGTGAGTGGGTATATGTTAAATTTTATAAGACACAGATTATAAAACTGTATAAGGAAAGACTTTAGAGAGAAAACAAAAATGTTTCCTTTAGATTAAAAGGTTTTGGTATGTTAAAAGTGAGAAAGACAATCCCTAAAGTGAGTATGTAACAAATGGTAAAGTTGGTATGTAATCAAGTTGGCTATAATATAAATAGGGTCAGAATTGGGGCTTCGGTGTAAAACTATGTTTATCTGTACCTTTATCTGCAGGGCTAAGAGACTTGTGTGATGTCATCTAAATGTTATTCCTAACTTGTAATCGCATTTGTTATGAGCTTTTATCGCCCCCTCAGAGCCCTATAGCAAGTCCACCAAGAGATCTGGCTCAAGCTAAAGGCCCTTTATGAGACTGGATCTCCTCCTGAGCCACACCCGATACCAACTGAGTAAAGCGCCACCACAACTTATGGTATTGCAGGCACAATACCAATCTATCCCTACTGATTCTTAGTCAGAATCAAACTAATAAGCAAGGAGAACCACGATTGGTTCTCGAGTTACCTATCAGAAGGGGGAAATGAAGGGGGGAATGAAGAGATAAAGCACCCCATTTTCAGGCAACCCCCATTATGAGCAAACCCAGGCAAGCTTATTAGCGCCCAGCCGGTCAAGAACTCTAACCGCCTGGGAATGCTTAACTCTAACCACCCCTAGAATGCCTCAAGCCCTGAGCCAATCAGTTTTGTGCCCGTAATCTTGCTTGCTTGAACACCTGATTGCTGTAACTTTGTCTTTTGCCTTTATAAGCTCTGTGTAATCGAGCTCAAGGCTTCCTTCTAACCTCTGCTGTGTCGGTGGGTAGGACAAGACCTGGGCCGTGGCCCTGCTTGAATAAAGTCTTGCCTTGCTATTGCATTTCAGAATGTCTGAGTCTCGGTGGTCTTCTTGGTGGTGGTTTTGCGACTTGACTTGACATAACAATACCAAAAAAGAAAATGTAATAAACTGCTAAAATGAAACACTGATCCAATATAACAGGAGGAAGGTGTGGGAAGAAGTCTAACATTAACAAGCACAGCCAGAAAAATGTAAAGAGGCATCCAAACCACATAGCACATATAATATATGAGGGCCTCTTTGGTTCACCCTAAGAAAGATAATTGAAGCTGGAAAAAAAAAACCACAGAGATAACAACTAAAATCCATAAAATGACTGCTAGTTAGGATCAATAACAAAGTAATAATGAATTATTCATAAGATTACCATGTGCCTACTCAGCTCAGAACCTGCAAACATATAACTTGTAACCCATATAGAAGGCCCATGAGCTATGTATAACCATTTTCATCTTAAAGAAAATGTATTGATCTATAGGGGCTACTGTGACAAAATACCAGAGCCTTGGGGCCTTAAACAACAAAACATGACCCTCATTATTCTAAGACTACAAATCCAAGATCGAGTGGTAACAAGGTCAGTTGTGGAGGTGGAAGGGGTCTTCTTTGTCCCTGTGTGCTGAGAAATGGCTTTCTAGTGTATTCTCTTCTTAAACAGATACTAGTCCTCCACCCTTATGGCATCACTCAACCCTAATTACATCTTTCAAGGCCTAGCCTCCAAACAGTCACATTGACAGGTAGAGTCTCCATAAAAAGGTCAGGGGTGGGATGAAAGACCCACCATTTACTTCATAACAGATTAAAAAAGTGGAGAACCCCTTTTCACCAGGCCCTTGAGCTCCCGACTTCTCAAGAGCTCACAGTCCCTGGCTTTCCCTGGCTTAAAGTTGAATTCAGCCATTGGAAAGTACAAGCAGGTAATCAGAAGATGAGAAGTGGGAAATTATCTGCCCGTTCTCATCCTGTTGAGCCATGGCTCCAGTCTGGTAATCCCAATCCTATGCCCATAACCATGGGCCAGATCCATTAGCCACCTTCTTCTCCCACAGAAGTTGTCTCTCTAGGTTAGTGTGGTTACAGCTTCTGGCTGTTGCTAATTTCAGGGTGTTTTACTATCCCTTTTTATTTTTTTCCTGTTACCCTGATCACAACTTGTCAGTAGTAACTTCATTACTTTCTCTTCTATGGACTGGCTATCCTTCATCTGGATCTTGTATGTGTTATAATTGGTTTTATATATCATTTAGTTTAATCCTTCTTTTTTTTTTTTTTTTTTTTTTGCCAGTCCTGGGCCTTGGACTCAGGGCCTGAGCACTGTCCCTGGCTTCTTCCTGCTCAAGGCTAGCACTCTGCCACTTGAGCCACAGCGCCACTTCTGGCCGTTTTCTGTATATGTGGTGCTGGGGAATCAAACCTAGGGCCTCGTGTATCCGAGGCAGGCACTCTTGCCACTAGGCCATATCCCCAGCCCTAATCCTTCTTTTTTTAAAAAAAATGAAAAATTACCAGTTGAATAAAAGCAAAAACGAACTCTATTTTTCTGTAAAGTCACTTCAAAGTTGCTTTTGAGGTTTCAATCAATAAAGAGTAGATACTTTATTACCCTCAGGTGAGTTCAGGATAATCTGATAATTTGTCAGTCTGATTCTGGATGTATCAAACTCAGATAAATTGGAGTTCAAAGCCATCACTCTTCTCCAGGGCCAGCCTGACTTAAAAACTTCCTATTTCAAAAGGAGGGACAGAATAGAGTCCTCTTGAACATAACATTTCTATTTAGAACATGGTTTACACAGAAGCCAGAATCAGCAGTTTCTTTTTCATCTATGGCTTCATTTTCCTGCCATGGTTGATGTGATTTAACTTCTAAGGTTAGCATTTAATCTCTCACCCAACCCCAGTCAGATTCTGACTCCGTCGTGCAGCACAATAAATGGCCAATTAATGCTACCAGGGCATTTCTTCCATGCCAGCACTTCCCGCTTATCCAGCAGATAAAATTAAGGAGCTGAAGCATTAATTTTAGAATCTAAGCCCAAACTTCCATATGTCAAGACTGGCCATTCACCCCATATGCCAATAAAGAAATGGTGAAAGAGAGACTTAATGAAAGACCAAAGTGATTCCATTTTGAAAAAGAAACAGCCATGCTAGAGTTAAAACTGACTCTTGAGAAGATGAGAGTGCAGTTGCTGGGGAAAAGACCTCAACTAGGGGCCCACTAAAAACAACAGATAGGGGGCAAGCTGACCTAGTCAAGAATAAACCCTTGCTGTTTTGAAATGTGCAGCTGGCCCCAATCAGGCATTGCTGAAGGTCGACCACTAGGATAGCTGCCAACATGGGAAGCCCCTAAAGTTTGCTCACTTGTATAAAATGTAACCCCCTTCCTCAGGGCCCTCATTGGCCCGAATGTGCATTCGCTAATAAACGGCACCTTTGCTTTTGCATCAATCTCGGTCTCGGTGGTCTCTGGGGTCTCAGAATTTGGGCATAACATTACTATGTGGCATGGACAGCCAAGAGAAATGACGGTTTTAGTTCATCTTTGGCCATCTATCTTAAGGATATAGACACAAGCTGTATGTTTGAATAAACCAAGAAATGGGAAAGGAGGAGAAAGTATGTATAATTAAACACTCCCAGCCAGTCTGACAGTCCGTTGTCCTAGGATTGATTCAATGAACCCTGACACAGTAAGAGTCATTGACATGTGGCAAGTGGCCACATCACCTCCCAGGGTTCTAATATGGTTCTACAGTGGCAACAGGAGAGAATGGCTCAGGGCAAAGGATATATAGTTAAGGATGTCTAGCATTTATTCTGCCTTTAGTTAATTTGTGGGCCCAAACAGGGAGTCAGTGATTTTCAACAAAAGCAAAAGTTTTGGCAATTATTACAGAATCAGTTAGCAGACTGTTTTAAAAAGTTATGGGGATATATTCAGTACCATAGTTCAAGTATTTTTTAATCTATCCTTGGCTCTAAGACATTAGAAGCACTACACTTAACATCCTAACATTCCATACTGAGTTGTACTTATCTAGATCCCTGGCATTTGTGTCTTTTCCTGTATCTTTTCTCTAAATAAATGATATAATTATCTGACCAATTTCACTCAGTTCTGAACAGAGGAATTACTCAGGGCACCTCTAATCTTATCAGCTGCATTCAATCAGTCATTAAATCCTGTTAAATTCCACCTCAGTTGATATATCTATCACAAACTTCCTCTCTGATGCTCTACTGTCTTGTTTCCAGTCTTCATGATCTTTCCCTTGAATATTACCATATTAACTGGTTTCCCAGTCAACTGACCCCCTCCCCACCTATGCTGCCAAAAGAGTTCCTAAGTCATGTGACAAGGTCTTTCACCTGTTTAAAATATTTGACATTAGTGGACACAGCAATATGCACCCCTAACTCAATAAAGTGAAACAGGATGTCAGGAATTTTTTCCTCCTATAGGAAGAGAGTATGGGTTTGTTGTTGTTGTTGTTGTTTTGTACTGGGGATCAAACCCAGGACCATGCACTTGCTAGGCAAGCATTTTGCCATTGATCTACATTCCAGCCCAGATGAGCTTTTTGTTGTAATCTGTCCTCTGCTGCTAACAAAGGCTAAACAGAAGGTGCTAAACAGACATCCTGCTTGCTAGCTAATCAAATTGGGTGACGAACCAAACTAAGATTAAATTGCTCATGTACTATCTGTTCTATAACTTAAGTCACAGATTTCTCTAGATTTTTCATGCCATTTTCAGAGCAAAGAGATAACTGTTGTTGTCAAACTGTTTTATAGCCCACATGAAAAAGCAAATTGTGGTATTTATCAAGATATTCCTAGTTAGGAGATAATCACAATTGATAATTGTATGCAAGATAATATAGATTTATAAGCTTTACACAATGTTGATCACCGTATCTTGCCTCTAGGATTTTCTTCTTCATAGCACTTACCTCCAAGACTACTTTTCTATTTTCTCACTTTACCAGAAAGTGAATGCCTTCAAGGGCCAGAGGCTTTGGTCCACCAAAACAGAGTACCCCATATTTTGTATATTGCTACTGTAATAACGGGGTGGGGGGAGGGCAGAAGCCCCCTCCCCACGTTGGCGTGAATGCCATGCCTCACTGCCGAAGAAAGAGGAGATTCCCGCCCCACATTGAGGGGAACGGAACCTCTACCACCCCCACCCCCACCACTGCCTGCCGGTGCGGGGTGATAAAGAGGGGAGGACTTCCGGAGAAGGGGAGAAGAGAAGAGCAGGAGGGAGGGGAGTGAAGCCGAGCGGAACCAGACCGGCCAGAGGAGCAGGGCAGAGAGGAGAACCCAGGTGGCCTGAGGAGAAGAGCGGAGCCGTGAGCTGTACCAGACTGGCCAGAGGAACGGGGCAGGGCCGTACCGGAGCCTGAGGCCTGAGGAAGAGTCTGAGCCTTAGGCCTGAGGAGGAGTCTGAGGCCTGAGAGTCCGAAGCCTGAGGCCTGAGAAGGAGTCTTAGGCCTGAGGCCTGAGGGGGAGTCCAAGGCCTGAGGGAGAGTCTGAAGCCTGAGGCCAGCAGAGAAGTCTGAAGCCTGTGGGGAGGCTTGATGAGGCTTAAAGCTTGAGGAGAGGTGAGGCCTACCGGAAGGAAGCTAGCTCTTCTGGAGATTTGGAGGCCAGGAGGCTGAGGTGGTTAGAAATTAAGGTGGAGATTCGGAGTTCAGGTCAAAGACAGATGTCAGATCTGGGTTCTTGGTAATTAACCCAGGACTAGGTAGTCGCAAGCAAGCATTAGGAGGTGGAGGGTGGCTCTGGTTCGGGGTTTTAAATTGTAAATAGAATCCCTTTGTAAATAAAAACCCCTTCCCACCTTAAGTGTGCTTCCGTGGATTATTCTCGATCGATCGGGGAATACAACACTACCACAGTGATTGCCTCAAAATGAGCCCAGAATCAACATTGAATGGACAGGCAAACTATTTCCTGTAAGCCAGAAATTCGAGGTGTTTTTTAATAACATTACTCTCGATACATACTAATAGAAAAAGCCTTGGATAAACATGGAAAGTTGCTCTATTATACAGGTATAGACTGAAGCTTGGAAAAAAAAAACATGTGATGGCAAAGTCACAACACAATGAAAAATAAACTGGGGGGGGGGGGGTGTGGACCTTGGCGCTTGGGGATTTCTCTGGATTTCATCCTTGGATGTGAAACCCAAGTAATAGAGGCATCCCTGTCAGAAATTGCCAGAGTAGACAAGATTACTTACCTCACAAGTACTGAAGGTCAAAAAAGGCAACAAGAAAGGAACTGAGCTATGGGACAATTTTCTACTACAGCAACAGCCTTTGAATTCTCGTGTGTGTGTGTGTGTGTGTGTGTGTGTGTGTGTGTGTGTGTTGGGGGTATGCCAGGCCTGGGTGCTATCCGTGTTTGCATGTGTGTGTGCGCGCCTGTGTGTGTTGGGAGGTATGCCAGGCCTGGGTGCTGTCCTTGAGCTTTTGTGCTCCAGGCTGGCGCTCCACTACTTGCACCACAGCTCAACTTGCAGGTTTGAGGGGTAGAGGGTAATAAGATTGAGGAGTCTCGCGCTTTCCTGCCCGGCCGGCTTCGAGCCGCGATCCTCAGATCTCAGTTTCCAGAGTAGCTAGGATTACAGGCTCCTCTTCCCATTTTGAAACTTCTGTATCTATTCCAAGAGACACTTTTGCAACCAAAACAGTCTTCCGGTGCCCGGAGTTAAGATGGCCGGAACAGTCTCACTACCCAAAATGGACGCTCACTGTGACGTTTCCAACAACAATCCGTCCTCCCGTGGTCAAGCCCCACTAGGTCCAAATCCCGCCTTTCCTGCCCCGCCCCTCTGCGCTTCCGCCAGACGCCTACTTATGATTGGCTGTTTGTACTATTTACCTTTTCTCCGGACGTTGCGTCACGCAGTGAGTCAGAGCGGCTGCGCGCGCAGGGACAGTAAGGACCGGGCGGAGGGCCGAGAAGGTGCGGTGTCCGCGTTTTCGCAGGCCCGGAAGGGAAACTGCGTGGTGGAGGTCACCGGGAGCTGAGGTGCTTCTTCTCCCCTGAGCGGGAAGGGAACCCCCAATATTCTCCAAGTTGGGCCTTGCTGGGGAGGGTGGGAGGCGGCGGCGCTGTGGGTTGCGTCCCGGCCGGCCTCGGCGTCGGTGAGTTCCTGGAGGGCGGGAGGAGGGCTCGTTCGGGCCGGTGAGCTAGGGCGACCTCCTGGTGGGCGGGAAGAGGGCTCATTCGGGCCGGAGAGCCGGGGCGACCTCCTGGAGGGCTCGTCGGTGCCGGAGAGCCGGGGAGACCTCGTGGAGGGCGGGAGGAGGGTTCGTTCGGGCCGGTGAGCTAGGGCGACCTCCTGGTGGGCGGGAAGAGGGCTCATTCGGGCCGGAGAGCCGGGACGACCTCCTTGAGGGCGGGAGGAGGGTTTGTCCGGGGCCGGAAAGCCGGGGCGCGCTCTCCGTGGACCTGACTAGCGGGGCAGCGGGATGCTGAGTCACGGCCCCGGCGGGGTGGGCGGTGTTGTTAGGCCGAGCACTGGCTTTTGGAGTTGGGCGTCTCTGCTGGCTGGTTTTCGTCCCTGGCTTTTGAGGTGAGTGGAGGACCAGGCGCCCCAGAATCATAAACGCTTGCGGTTTCGTAATGTTATCATGAAATAGGGTGTCAGTTTCAGACATCCAGCATCCACACGAGGCCGCTTTAGAAATGTGTGGCATTGAGATTATCACCCTGGGCTGTTGTTTTGTTATTTTGTGCCGGTTCTGATGCATGAACTCAGATCCTGGGCTATGTCCCCAAGTGCTCCACCAGTGGAGCTACAGCTTCACTCTGGCTTTTTAGTGGTTAATTGGACACGGATTTACCTGCCCAGGCTTGCTTTCGACCGCGACCCCCTCAGATCTCAGCCTACTATTACAGCGGTGAGCCACCAGTGCCCCCACTCCAGAGCTTTTATACGATTTAATTGGCTACTGCCTGTGCTGGCCTCTGTCCCAGCCAATGAGCAGAAGACAGGAAAATTCAGGCTGAGATGATGCAAATGGCATGAAAGTTTCAGAAGAGATCAGTATTTCTCCAAAGGTCAGGTGCCCAGTGATTCATAACCTTCAAACTTCCTGTGGCAGAACTGGAAGGATGTTCAAATATTTCAACGCTAGAATCCTTAGCTTTGGGAATACTAATTTTAAAAATATGTTTCTGATTCTGTTTCTAGAGTCAGAGTCACTAGTTGCAAGACATGACCCAGAAGTTTTATGTGTATGTGTGCCCATCCTAGGGCTTGAGCTCGGGCCCTGTGTCCCAGCTTTTTCTCTCAGTGCTGAGCCACTGAGAGAGCCACAGCTCCATGTCATTGGTTAATTGGAGATGAAAGTATCACGGTCTTTGCTTCCCCCGGCTTCAGGAAGTGATCCTCAGATCTCAGCCTCCTGAGTAGCTAGAATTACAGGCATGAGCCCCTGGCATCCAACAGGAGCCTACATTTTAAGATCTATCTTGGGAAGTTTCAGAGTGGTAGTCCAAGGGCCAGCACTGTAGTCAAGTACTGTTTGGGTCCAAATTTCTTATGGTACAAATGGGGAAAACAAGACACCAGAGGATTTCATTTGCCTAAGATTGATTACAAATCATTGACAGACATGGGCTGGTAAGTCTGAATCATCTCACATTTGTCATCTCCTTACCTGTCACCATCATACTGATTTCTAAATGATCACTTACTTGGTATAGATTGTCCTGGAGCTGAAGGAGTTTTTAGCATGCTTTATCACTGGTGACGCCATAAATGGATACTAACATATGAGGGAAATGTCATTGATAATCGAATTTAGGTTGCTCTTTATTTGTTGTAGAAATTCATATTGAGCAGGTGAACTGAATTAAATATTTCCACATCTTGTCTTTAATATTCGAGACACTTGAAATTTATGTTTGACCCTGTAGAGTGGGTTCCTTGAAGACAAGCAGAGGTTTCATTGAAAAAGTGTGCACCTTACTCCATATTTCTAATGAAAGTTAATCGTTGCATCTAGTTCTGACCCATCTGTATTCTCCCTTAATTATGCTTTTATCTTTCCCTCTAGCATTTCAGATCTGCTTAGTAAACCTGGTTCATCACCATGCTGGCTGCAAGGGTGGTGTGTCTCCGGACACTACCTTCTAGGGTTTTCCACCCAGCTTTCACCAAGGCCTCCCCCGTTGTGAAGAATTCCATCACAAAGAATCAATGGCTCTTAACACCCAGCAGGGTAAACAAATATGTTTATACTGTCAATTTTCTCTGCTCTTGGTTTTGTGGAACTGGTATGGAATTTGAGTTTTGGGTGGCTTTTTGTTTGGTTTTGTTTTATTTTTGGAGGTAGGGTTGTGTTTGGTGCCAGTCCTTAGGCTTGAACTCAGGGCCTAGGTGCTGTCCCTGAGCTTTCTTGCTCAAGGCTAGTGCCCTACCACTTAAATCACAGCTCCACTTCCAGTTTTCTAGTAAATTGGAGAACAGATTCTCATGGATTTTCTTGCCCTGTGTTAGGAAAATGGAGGAGAAAGGAAGGAAACAGGCTGGACTCTATCCCACAGACTAGGACTGTTTATTGATGAGGAACAGTGGGGAGCACAGCCTTCCAGTGGACTTGAAGGCTGTGTTATGGGTGGGGTTGGAGTTAAGGCTTTTATGAAGACTGAGTAAGGAGACAGAGGTTAGTTTAGTATGGGGATGGGGGTGACTGCAGGTGTGGGCAGAGAATAGGGTAAATATTCCCTTTTCCAAAGTTTGAAGCTTTTTTAATGTTCAAACAGTTCTATGTCTGTCTTGCCTAGACATTTTTAACCTTCACAGGGTCCATTTCTCAATCTTCCAACTGCTTAACCCTTTCCAGGCCTCAGCTCAGCTTCATAGGCTAGGCCCACAATGGAATGTTTACAGCCAGGCTCAGGTCAGATTGTCCTGCCTGCATCAGACAGTCTGCACATATTTTTGGTGGCTTGCCTGATGTCTGCATGTGCCTGGGAAATTAAGGTGGGGGTCAGTCCTTCATATTCCATCTTTAGATCCATAAAAACATTGGGCCAAGAGGGGAAGGTTAAGTCCTTCTTTTCACCCTCAATCCTCAAATTGTTACCTCTTAAGTAGTTAGGATTACAGGCATGAGCCACTGGTGCCCAGCTCAGTTTTTATTCTTGAGTACGAAGCTTGCTGCCTTTAACGGTTTTCTGAAAATTAGTGGTTGCTAAACATTTACCAACAGCAATATCTCCAGATCTTTCCCCCGTCAGTTTTACACCATTCTTGTCTCTGTCTCTATCCCATATGAAAGAGAAAATCTCTGTAACTTTATTTATAGCTCTTGTAATTTCTCAGAAAATTAAGATCAAATAGGGAGGACTTGAGAATTAGTAGTATAACACTTGAGAATTAGTAGTATAACAAAAGATCCTGCATGAGGCTTCTCTACTTAAGAGCTCAGAGTTACTGCCACTTGGCCAGTAGCTTATTTATTGTTGTTGATAATTATTTTTTGTTATTATAAAGATGATATACAGAGGGGTTACAGTTACATAAAGAGGATATTTATTTTGGGACAGTGTCACCCCTTCCCTGCCTCTCTCCCAGTTCCCCACTCACAAAGTATATAGTTCATTTCAACATAGTGTCCAGTGGGTCAGTAGCTTATTAATAAGCTAATATGGATGCTATTTCAGCTTTTATTTGGAAAATGAGTCTGTCAGGTTAGAGAGAAACTCATTTTATTTTTTTTCTTTGTGCCAGTTCTGTGGTTTGAACTCAAGCCTTGCTGTTCCTTGGCTTTTTTTTTTCCTCAAGGCTAGCATTCTATCACTTGAACCACAGATCTACTTCTGCCTTTTTTTTTTTTTTTTTTTTTTTTTGCAGTCCTGGAGCTTGAATTCAAGGTCTATGCTCTGTCCCTGAGCTGCTCTCTGTCCCTGAGCTGCTTTTGCTCAAGGCTAGCTCTACCACTTGAGCCACAGTCACTTCCAGCCTTTTCTATTTATGTGGTACTGAGGAACCTAGGACTTCATGCGTGCTAGGCTAACACTCTACCTCTAAGCTACATTCCCAGTCACAAGTATATTTTTTTAAGTGAACAGTAATTAAGAAGAACACAAAGTAGCTAGGAAGAAAAAGCTTTTTGTTTGAGTTAACTGCCCCACTCTTTAAAAAAGAAAAACAAAACATGGTGCAGCCATGCTTCTCTGACTTGTGTTCAGGAGAGAGAACTTGCTTAAGCCCATTTACCAGAGGAGAGAATGTAGCCTATGTTTATTGAGTACAATTTTTTTTGGGGGGGGGGGATCAGGAATATGCCACCAAGACAAGAGTTGGGATGCGCCGTGGGAAAACTGCCCAAGAACTCAAAGAAGCGGCATTTGAACCATCAATGGAAAAAGTATTTAAAAGTAAGTGGCAGTCATTTGATTTTTAACTGGTATTCATGGAAATGTTTTAAGAAGCCTATCAACAGCCTTTTACAAATATATACACAACTTAGATATTTGCACATTTTCTGGAAAGAATGGTGCTGTTACTGTTTCAGGGACCTGATTAACAGAAAATAATTGCACTAGGTTCCCAAATTTTCAAATGCAAATTTACTTTTAATTTTTAGGGGACAAATGGAGGGAGGTAGATAAATATGCCATAATCTAAAGACATAGCCTATTTATTTAAGTTATATGGAATCTTTATTCAATATGTAGTGTTTATGTGTGATCATCATCAAAAATCACTAAAACTTAAATAAAAGTTATTGAAAATCATAGTCATCTGAGAAAGATCCTCAAACTGCCCATTAGAGCCTTTCATGAGAGCTTTACCTTAACTCTTTCTGACTCAGTTTGGATTTTAGCTTTGCAAGTTCAGAAATTAGTACTCTTCTGAAACCTTAGTTTTTAAATACCACTATTCCTTAGTAGTCTTGAAACACGTCCATACATTACACTGTGAGAGAGCCCTAATCAGTATCCCTGAGCATATTTCTTTCTGATTAGAAGTTTGATCCTACAAAACAAATCATGAGTTCAGTAACATTCTCAGTAAACAAATTTAGTTTGAAGAGAGAAAGATGTTTCTCAGTAAAGCATCTACCTGCCTCCCATCAAAATAGAGTTGCTAATTGTCAGTACTATAAAACAAGCATCTTCTCCTTTGACTCCCTAAAAAATTAGTTTGTCTTTGGGTTTTGTTTTCTCTGTTTTTTGGAGGCTTTTAAATATTCTTAAAATACTACTTTAAATATAGGATGGAATTATGGCTTTCATTTTTCTACTTTGTTTTTCATTTTTTTGAGACCAGTCTCTGGATAGCCCAGGCTGGTCTCAAACTTACGATCCTTCTTCATTTTTGTTTGTGTGTTTTGGTTTGGTTCCATTTGAGTTTTATTTTTGTAGACAAGGTCTCAGTAACATGGCTGGTCTAGCACTCAAGAGTCCTCCTCTCTTAGCCTTCCAAGTACAGGAATGTAGTACCATTCCTGTCAGGTCAGGTCTTTTCATTTTATTCACAGTACTGAGTTTTGAACTCAAGCATTCTGCCAACTTAAGCTACACCTAAGCTAGCCCTTTTGTTTTCATACAGATTATTACACTTGAGTTTCAAGAGTGCCCTCTTATACTGGTCTCCCAACTTTAAGGGCAGCATCATGTCCTATGTGACTGCTATTTAAAAAACAAAGTAGGGGCTGGGGATATGGCCTAGTGGCAAGAGTGCTTGCCTCATATACATGAGGCCCTGGGTTCAATTCCCCAGCACCACATATACAGAAAACGGCCAGAAGTGGTGCTGTGGCTCAAGTGGCAGAGTGCTAGCCTTGAGCAAAAAGAAGCCAGGGACAGTGCTCAGGCCCTGAGTCCAAGCCCCAGGACTGGCCAAAAAATAATAATAAATAAATAAAACAAGGTAGGCAATTGGATCTCCTCATGAATGTTGTGAAAGCCTCATATCCAGCACTTGTGACATGTTAATACCTGCCTGCATTTCTTCTTGTGTTCTGCAGTTGACCAGATGGGAAGGTGGTTTGTTGCTGGAGGGGCTGCTGTGGGTCTTGGCACTCTGTGTTACTATGGCTTGGGAATGTCTAATGAGATTGGAGCTATTGAAAAGGCTGTGTAAGTAATTATTCACAAAGAATCCTAAGACTCCTTCAAAGCGAAGGTTCCAGTTTTCTCATTTGTTATCACTTTTAGATTGTCTTATGTACATACACAAATAAAAAATAGAATCTTTTGCTTTTGGCATGTATTCAAACCTAATGTTTTGGGTTTTTTTTACCTAGGTTATGTGTGTTTTAGAAAAAAATATGTTGCTTTTTACATGCCCCAAGTGCTCGTCATTTAATCATTCTAATAATTTAATTATTCTATGATAAATGGAGATTGAGAGCATCGAAGCAATTAGACCCAGGCTCACCTAGGTAACGAATGATTCAACTAGAATTCTAACACGTGATTTCATAAACTAACCATGTTGTGTTTCTTTCAGAATCTGGCCTCAGTATGTGAAGGATAGGATACATTCTACCTATATGTACTTAGCAGGAAGTATTGGTGTAACAGCTTTGTCGGCTTTGGCAGTAGCCAGATCTCCTGTTCTCATGAATTTTATGCTGAGAGGCTCTTGGGTGGTAAGTCAGCTTGTTTGGCTTTATTTTGTTTTTCTTTTATCAAAAGATTAAATGAAATACATTGGCAGGAGTTGGTGTGAATGATAGAATACCATATTAAACAAGTTTTTGTTCACATGATCATGAGTTATTAGTACAGGTGAGAAAGTTTAGATTTTGTTCTTTGTTGAATACATATTTTAATAGAACCAAATGAGTTGGAAATTAACCTTACAAGAATATCCTTATCAAGCAGCAGATAGCAAACAGTCTCTTTGTTACAGTTTTCCTTAACAACAACAAACAAATGTATACAAACTTCCTTAAAGGTTGGAAGGAAATAGTTGTCACAAAAATCCAAGGTTCTATGCTGTCAAAGAATAGCACTGCCTGAAGCTGAAAGAAGAACCTTTAAAGAAAAATACAATTGAAATGAAGTGTTCTGAACACACTGCAGAGCAGATGTGTGACTTGATTTCTAGTACTTGTTTCTCTGTTTGAAAATGGTGGTCACCAGTACATTTTCCTGCATGAATTAGGGCTTTCTCGCTCTATAGAATCACCTGGCTGTTGACTTGTACTTTATATCAGAGGCTAATAAGCATTCTCATGCCTGTGGGTCAGGCAGAGAGGAAGCCTGATAGCTCCCATAGAGAATGGTTAGTACCTATAAAACATTCCCTGGTTGTAGTAGTAGTCTGCAAACAAAGAATGTCTGCCACCTGATTCTGCCCAAAGGCTGCAAAACTTTGCCATCCCTGCTCTATATTTTATGAAAATGTACCACTATCTTCCATTATACACATTTCTTCTTGCCATATACAAAAAATATTTAAATGTCATAGCAGTGAGAATCTATAATATGCAAACAAAAGGAATTTAGGCCAAGTCAGTCATTAACCTAGGAGGACAGAAATGTGGGATCTTACTCTTTTCCATGTGTTACAAATAGTGTTTACATTCTATTTCCTAAGTCTTCTTAGAGGATGTTTGACCTCTGTCTGATAAAAATTGTTAAAATGATAATTGTCTCCGTTTGAGTCATGTACCTGAAATTCGTATATGGCAGTAGGGGGCACTCTTGCCAAGTTACACAAAACCTAAATGATCTCAGTATCTTAAAAGTGTTGGAAAAATACAGTGTTCTTTTTCTATTTTATCATTTGTCTTCTCAAAACTGGTTTATTAGGAATATGTAATTATTCTTAAAAGTGTCTTCATGATGCATGTCTTTCAGACAATTGGTGCAACTCTTGCAGCCATGATTGGAGCTGGAATGCTAGTCCAATCCATATCGTATCACCAGAACAGGGGCGCAAAGCATCTTGCTTGGTTTCTTCATTCTGGTATGTTCTAGTTTAAATTGTTACTAAAATAACTATTTCTTTTTTTGAAACAGAACCTAAGCTATCCAAAATTTGTGGTCTCCCAAGGCTCAGTTTTCACGTATTTCAAGTTTTTAGATATTTCCCCTTTAAATCAGCTCTTCACAGTTGTAAATGGCTTTGTACATAATTATTTGAAAGCTTATGTTGAAGAATCACAACTTTCTGAAGTCACTACTGGTTGCATTATTGTGAGACCTTCACATTGAAAGGTAGATTTCTGGTGGTGAGTCTGTGGCCAACCCCAGTATGTCTCTGAAACAAGGTAGTATGCAAAGTCCTATTTTTTGGTGTATTGTCAAATACCAGTAGAATCTCAGATCTGTTGTTTATGACTTGAGAATTGCTTTTGTCTGATGTTTATTGGGGGGGGGGGGCCTGAAGATAGAAAGTTACTAAAAAAATGTTCTGCCAGTTGTAAAACTGATAGGAATTATAGTAAAAAACAAACACCATTTGTAGATTTTTATCTCATATCTTTACTTGAGAAAAATGTATTTTTTAGTTAGCCAGCATTATTAAGTACCGTGTACCTTACTCTTGATCTAGAAGGGCTTGTCTTGCCCAAAAGACACACTAGTATTGAGATACAAGGTGGCAATTGTTCTTTGAGCTTAGAAAACAATAACTTAGACACTGGTGGCTCTCACATCTGTAATCCTAGCTGCACAGGAGGCTAAGATCTGAGTATCGCAGTTCAAAGCCAGCCCGGGCAGCAAAGTATGAGACTATAAGAATCTCCAATTAGCAACAAGAAAACTAAATGGAACTGTAGTTCAAAGTGGTAGAGCACTAGCCTTGAGCAAAAAGAGTTCAGTGACAGTGCCCAAGCCCTGCGTTCAAGCCCCATTACTGACAAAATAGTAACCTAACATTTTAGCACTAAATATTGTCTTTATCCAAGATTTTTTCACTTGAAGTATTCCATTTGTCTTTGTTCAATTATTTCTTTTCATTTTTATGAAAATGCTTACATAACAACTAAAATTACTTAACAAGCTGAAATAGCATTTACTACCACACAGAGTAACAACAGTATCTGTCCTGGAAGTTCCTGTATTCTCAGATTCACCATCTTAACCTCTTCCTCTCCTTTTACTTTAGTCTCTTTGGCAGCAGTAGGTAAGTTTGACCTGACTCCCTTCTTTTTTAAGTCTTTCATATAACTCTGGTGGTGGAATGAGACCTAAATAGTGAGATAAATAGAATTCTGTAAGGTTACTAAATAGTAGGTTAATGTTAGTGTTTGTGAATTGTGACCAAGCATTTTGTCTTTCCCCAGGTGTGATGGGTGCAGTGGTGGCTCCTCTGACTATACTAGGGGGACCTCTTCTCATAAGAGCTGCGTGGTACACTGCTGGCATTGTGGGAGGCCTCTCCACTGTGGCCATGTGTGCTCCCAGCGAGAAGTTTTTGAACATGGGCGCACCCTTGGGAGTAGGCCTGGGTCTTGTGTTTGTGTCTTCACTGGGTAAGCTGCTGTGCTTTCACACTTAGCTCTTGATTCCTCAATTCTGGCACATTGGTTTTGTTTTGGGTAGTACTGGGATTTGAACTCAAGGCCTGTGCTTGCTAGTCATTGCCAGAGAGCCACACCTCCAGGCGGGGAGTTCATTTTTTTTTTTTTAAAGCAAGTAAAGCTTAATTTTCTTGTTTTGATTTTAGGGTCCATGTTTCTGCCACCGAACACTGTGGCTGGTGCTACTTTGTACTCAGTGGCAATATATGGTGGATTAGTTCTTTTCAGCATGTTCCTTCTGTATGACACTCAGAAAGTAATCAAACGTGCAGAGGTAACACCAATGTATGGACAGAACAGATATGATCCAATCAATTCGTAAGTCATCTTTACTCCTATTTCTCTGTTGCATAAGTATGTCTGTGTTAATGTGGTCTGTGTTAGTTTCTTCCCCCAGGGTGCTACCTTACATCTTGAGATGGGTTGCTTACGACAATAGAAAGTTATTCCTTTATGAACCTGGAGCCTAGAAAGAAGTACATTATCAAGATGTCACCACCTAGATTTTTTTGAGCACTCTGAAGGAAAAATCTATTCTGTCTTTTAGCTTGTTGTCACTGCTGGCAAGCCTTAATATTCTAATCCCACTTCACTTGCCATGTTTCCTCTGTGTTCTCTCCTTTTTAAATTTTGTCTTGTCTATTTTTGCTTCTTGTGTTCAATCAAAGTTTTTTAATAAGTACCCAGGCATATTGGGATAAAGGCCCACCCTACTCTAGTATGACCTTATCATAATTTATCTTAATTATATCTTCCAAGGCAATATTTCCAAGTAAAATCAGATTCACAAGTCCTCTAACAGGAGAACTTCCAGGTATCTTTTGCGAGCAACCCAATTCAACCTACAGTAATGGCTTTGTCAAATGTTGCTATTTTATTTAGTAAATTATGTAGATCCAGAAAACCTGTTGATATGGCAACCAAGTATATGCAATTTAGTTATTCACTGAATTGTATATACTGTTTCTTGGGAAACTATTCATAATTGACTTCATTTTAGAGACGCATAGAATAAAATCTTACAATTCTAAAAATTAGCAAAATTTTCAGTATCCAGTTGGATACAATTCTTTAGTATCTCCATTTTTTAGATACTTAAGCATTCAGTATTATATAATTACTTTTCTTGGAGTCTACTAAAGTAGGTTATTTAAACAGTTTTCTAGAGTTACATGGTATTGGTCACTTTTCTTTTTGCCAGTCATGAGGCTTGAACTCAGGGCCTGGACACTGTCCTTGAGCTTCTTTTGCTCAAGGATAGCATTCTATCACTTGAGCCACAGCACCACTTCCAGCTTTTTCTGTTTATGTGGTGCTAAGGAATTGAACCAAGGGCTTGATTCATAGAAGGCAAGCACTCTACAGCTAAGCCGCATTCTCAGCCACATTCTCTCATTTTCTAAGTAATTTGTTTTCCTTTATCTAAAATATTATGTTATGGTTTAAAAAATGCTTCTATAAAGCTTACAGATTGTAGCTTTATTTAGGAAGGGTGAAGTTAACATTTTTAAATACCAGACTGTATAACAAGTTCTTAGGTGTTTCTTTGCTTTTGTTTTGATTATTTCATTGTCTAACACCCAAGGTTCATTTTGTGTATCCTTTTCCTGCAAGATGCTATACTTAGAGCATCAGAGAATAAAATATAGAATAATGCCTTTAAATAGTACCTTTAACATTTGAAGATAAGTCTACCAGGAAACAAAACATTATTTTAAATAAATTTCCATTTCATAGATCTAAAACAAATAATATTACTTTTTCTTCTTTTCTATGTTAAATAGTCTATTGGGCTGGGAATATGGCGTAGTGGCAAGAGTGCTTGCCTCGTATACATGAGGCCCTGGGTTCGATTCCTCAGCACCACATATACAGAAAATGGCCAGAAGTGGCGCTGTGGCTCAAGTGGCAGAGTGCTAGCCTTGAGCAAAAAAGAAGCCAGGGACAGTGCTCAGGCCCTGAGTTCACGGCCTAGGACTGGCCAAAAAAAAAAAAAAAAAGAAAAGAAATAGTCTATCATTAGGATCGCATCATAGATAATGGGTGCAATTTCCTTCTAGGATGTTGGGAATCTACATGGATACACTGAATATATTTATGCGCATCGCAACTATGCTAGCAACTGGAAGTAACAGAAAGAAATGAAGTGGAAGTTCCTGACTCCCCAGTATGTCAGAAGTCTTGCTGTTGAATAGGAGCAGATATTCATGGCACAGTTTGGACAAGCAGCTTTCAGTGAAGTTTAGAAGATAAGAACCTGTCGACATGTTTGAAATATTCTAGTCATGTGACCCTTCAGGTCTGCTTTTTCTTCTAGAGAATAAATTCAGTAGTAGTACTCTTCCAGATAAGATATATTTTCAACTCTTATATGTAAATAATCCTAATGTGCTTTAACAAATGTGAAAACTAAGATTTGTGTTATAAGAATTTTAAGTGTTTTTAGTTTAATTTATTAGATTAAGAGATAGTCAACATATTTTGGTAGATGCAAAATATTGTAATGTTATAAGTGACTCCAAGGATTTGATACAGAGAGCAGAGAAAGGTAGTTGTAGGACTTAGCAGTGTGTGATTATGATGAGCCCTGATGAACAACATTATTTGGACTGCTGTGTTATTTTTTTTTTAATTATCCTGTAAAGGAAAAACCGCAGGATTTCTTCTCCTGCCCTTTTCCTTAGTTTCTTTTTCCATTGTTGATGATATGTTGTTAAAGACAGTCCAGAATGTGAATCATGGAGAAACCTTGATAGAATTACGTATGTGTATGTGAATTTTACATTGAAATGTCTGAAACAAAGTATTTTATTCTCAAGATAAAATACTTAAAAGTATAAGATTTGATGCTTTTGTCAGATATACATGGAGTATATTTACTAGTTGCTGAGTTTTGTGCCGTTATTGAATGTGTAGTTGAGATACATGGTTGCATTTTTTCATCTCAAAGTTTTGAAGACTGCCAGAAAAGTCCATTTGTAGTCCATTTGTGAAAATGCTTAACTCCTGAATCTTGTCTTGAGCATTGGGAAACAAAGCAAAAATAATTTTTTTCTTTAGAATATGTATGCATCAAAAATGTTCTTGGGATATTGGAAATTGTTCATTGGTTCCTCTAGCAGAATTTCCTTTTTGTCCTACATAGCTTTCTCTTGATATTTATCAAAGTCTTTTGATACATAATAGTTATTTGGGGAAGTTTGCAGTGAATGAAAGAAGATTTGTGTGATTATTGAGATGATTGCTATTCTTGGGGAACATTTTATTACAGCAATCCTGAAATAACTATTTTAACCTCTTCAAAGTACACAGGGTGTCTATTTCTGAAATAATAAAGATTCTAGCTGGATGGTGACTAGTGTACTTTTTCTGCCTGAAACATGCACATCATTTGAATCCTGATTTATTCAAGAAAGCAACATAGGCTCTTGCCACTATATGGTATAATAAGATGGTGAGTCTTGTGGTAGACATCCTCTTTCACTTAAGTCCAGTACTGCATTGGAGGTATTGGTTGTTAGCACCAGCTGTGGGGAGGCATAAAGATGAGTGGCCAGAAACGTGTTAGGGACAGCACCTGAGGGGGCAGTGGATATGGATAGTAAACAAGGTGATCTAATGCTAGTGAGAGAAAGCAGTTGGTTGGCCTTGGTGAATTTTGAACACAGTGCTGAAGTCAGAAATCCTCACTTACAAAGTGGGGAATTTAGAGCCCTAACAATAGCTTGAATCATCATGAGTCACTTTTAAGAGATCAACTCTTACTGGGTATTCTATTAAGTAACAGTTGAATTGTGAGAAATAGCAACAAGCACGCTAGTGACCCAGGTAAAATCATTCATTAACTACAAAAGGATTATCCAGAATAGTTGCAACAGTTTTCAGGAAGTGGGGAGCAGATGTGCCAAGTAAGGAAGGAAAGGGCTGGTGCTTAGATACAAAGAATGTCTGCCCTGCCTCCACAGGCAGCAGCATGCCTACTTAGCAGAGTGATTAGCCTCCACCTACAGGACCCTGACCAAGAAGTTGGAAAAATGAAGTATTTTCACAGTCAAATTCTGAGTGGCAAGAAAACAATTGGCATTTAGTAAGGAAGGAGCTAGGAATCTTTTCAGTAGCTCTTTCTTAAGACCATATTGAGAAAGTGGGTATAATTAAAAACACTTTATGAGAAGCTCCTCAGATTTGAGGAGCTGGTGGAAGATGCTGGAAAAGCTGTCTTGGTCTCCCCTACAGCACTGCATCTAGAGTCCTCCAGATACGTGGGCGCAGCTCTGATGACTCACCCCTCCATCCCGGACTACACAGCTGTGGCCACGTTGCTCACCCCACTGTTCTAGTGGTGCTAGGTGTGGGGGCAAGATTAAGAAGCAAGGAAGCCTGCCAAACTGCAAGGCACAGAAGAGGCAAAAAGGACCCATCCCAAGCTTCCTTTGCTGTTCTCCAGCCATAAGCTCTAGCAGAAGCACAAGATGGTGTTTCTGTACATGGTCCCTCCTGCCACATCTGTGCTTGCTCTACTTGTCCCCTCACTTTTCTCATCAAAACCCACATATGAAGGGCTAGCAACTATTGAGACCAAAATTTCCCTGTGTGTGTGCGCTTCCTTTGCTATTGTGGCAAGAGAAAGTCCCCCCTCCCCCACACCTAGAGCAGCAAATACCCTTGACTGCAAGCAGAAGATTGGGTCTCTTGGGAGAGGTTTTTGAGGGAAAGGTGAATTCCAGCTATTCCTTGAGATCGTGAAATCTATATTGAAGAGGTGTGTAGCCCCACATGTCCACAATAAGAAGACATGGAATCAACCTAGTATCCATCAGTAGAAGAGGGGTAAAGGCATCTGGAGTGGAATATTAACCTATAAAACACAAATTTTGGTTATTTGCAACAACATGGTTAAGCCTAGATGGTATTTATTGTGCTAAGTGAAACATGCTGGGTACAGAATTTTGATGAATACACATGGAATTGAAAATTACAGAAGAAAGGTGGGTACCCTACTACTGGGGTAGAGGGAATAGACATTGGTTAGCATTTGGTTAGAAAAGAGGAAAAAGTGCTATATAATGGATGTGGTCATTGGTTTTATTCAGTCATTTCACACACACTACATCACTGTATCCCCATAATTACATACAAATAGTTTGTCAAAATAAGAACATTAGAATGGTACAAGAGAATTCTGCACAAGTTGGAAATCTCAAACCTTATGAGGTGAACCAAAATCTTAGATGACATTGAAACTAAAATTTCACTAGTTTCTTGATGAATATGAACTCATTTAGTTGAATGTGTAGTCTTTGGTCTTTCATAAATACACTAAACATTTTGAAGTTGACAGGTGAAGTGATGCGCATGGTTCTGGAAATCAGCTAGATTACATAAATCTTTTCCTAGAGCATGCACATTGCCATTTAACTCTATCAAACCTGTTAATCTTCCAGCTACTATTTTACATTGAAAGAAACAGGCACAGAGAAGTTGATCAACTTGTCTAAGTCACAGCTAAAACATAACAGCTCTGATTAGAGCTTGGTTCGGGGCCTCTTCCTCTGGCTTCATGAAGGCTCAACACCAGTGTGGAGTGGCTTTGGGTGAGGCCTTCTAGTCTCCCTACAAGCCTTGGTTACCTGGTGAAGAAGGTAAGATCCTGGCCCTTGGAGTGGAGGAGTCCCTGGGCCTGGAGAGAACACGGGAGTGAGACAGGGTAACCCCACAGCCAAGACAGCGGACCAACCTGTAGGGAGGGAGATGTGAACCACAGTGGGCATTCACAGCATCAGTGAGCCAGGAGGACAGGCACTGGGGAAATACCTCCACCACACCACCATACCAGCTTCAGCAGTAGCCCAGCCGCGAGACCTGCGAGGCTTGAGGCTGAGACAGAAGTGCAAGTTAACTGTTAACAGTAGAATTTTTCTTGCCTGGGTGGAATGTAGGCTAAACGTTGATGTCAGGGGCTATTTCCAACAGCTCATGAGTTCTGGGGCTCTGAGAAGAGTTTTCAGCTTTGGAATCCAACAGACCAGGTTCCAGTTGAGAAATTCTAGGGGGCCACAGGGCTCCTGGCACCACCCTCCATCCTGAGGGCTATGTGGTTTGCTGAGCGAGTTAAGGAAAGTCGTTTCTGGTCCATTGTGGGGTCTTTATATAAAATCCTCTTGGAAGAAAAGGTGCTGCCTAAGAGCAATGTGGAACATAAGCCAAGAAAAGATGCGCTTCTGGGTGACTTGAAATGGGTTTTAGTTCCTTGTAAATTCCCAGGTGTCTTGGGTGTGTCTCTGGAGACTTCTTTCTCATGAAGGCTACCATGTTTTCACAATCATCTTTGGAAATCACTCAAAGCCTCACATTTGAATATTTTGGGAGAGGTGGAGGGCAAGACCGCATGTTTAAAATTAATAGGTGTCCCTATTAAAATTGCTTCTAATTTTCACCTCTCTCAACTCAGCATGAGATTATGAATATTCCAAAAGGCCAGAGGTGTTTCTTCCTTTTTTTAAAGCTAGGAGTTGACAGCTATCTTTGAAATGTTAAAAGCAAATGAAAATCTGTGAACAGCAGTGGTCCCTGGAGTGTAAGAGTGTAAGGTTGCACATGGAATTTCTCTCTTTATCTTGTGTTATTTCAATTTATGGTGGATAGGATTACTTCAGCAATTCATTTTGTGAGCATTTAAGAAGAGGACACAAAGCATGAAACTCAGGAATGCAGCATCTGCCAACTGGGCACAGCCTCTGAGTTCAATGTCCAGTATTCGAAAAAAAGGAAGAAGAAAAAAGAGATAAACAGTCACCAGTGGCTCACATCTGTAATCTTGGCTACCCAGGAGGCCACGAGTTGAGGCCAGCCCAGGCAGAAAATTCTGTGAGACTTTTCAGCTAACCAGCCCAAAGCCAGCACTAGAGCTATGACTCAATGTCAGAATATTGTCTTGGGAAAAGTAGCTGGACAAGAGCATGAGTCCCTGAGCTCAAGCCCTAGTACTGGCCAAAGAAAGAAAAGGAAAAAGAGGAACAAAAGAAAGGAAAAAGAAGAAAGAAAAGAAAAACAGAAGGAAGAGTAAGAAAAAATACAGAAAAAAAGGAGGGAGAGAGAGAGGGAAGGAGTGAGGGAAGGAGGGAGGGAGGGAGGGAGGGAGGGAGGGAGGGAGGGAGGGAGGGAGGGAAGGCACACATGCACTCACACACGTAGGCAAGTGGGATCCTGTCCCATGTCATTGTCCCAGGACAACCTGCTAGTCTGTGAGTTGTATGTGTGAATGAATATGTAAGGGGAGAAGCCCCTGGGCAGCCCATTCCTTCCCTTATCTGTGCAATTAATTACCCTAATCCCTATCCTCTCTCTTAGCTAGTCTTTTCCCCTCTGATGATGGTTTGCCAAAAGCAACAAGGATCTATTTCAGTGCAAACAATATCTGTTACAACAGGTAACAGGTATGCAACAGCCCAAAGTGAGCTGCTGCCCAGAGAACTTGGACAGCACTCTCAAATGACCCTTGGTGAAAAACAAGTGATAATGGTCCTTGACATGGACAGGGGATGTTGTCCTAATCTTAGGTGATCACCTTTAGGACAGTTGGCTGGCTGTATAAGTCTAGGTCTTAAGAACCTTGTGCTGGCCTACAAGTGCCCAGTGCCTCACCCTCTTTCCAACAGTGAGCGCCCTAGGTCTCTCTTGGGCACCAGCTCTAGAGTTGTCCCTGTAGTCAAGCAAGGCCATCAGGACTTAGAGCACACCTGGCAGAGGGACTCAGGCTGGGGCCTGGGCAGGTGATTGACATAACATGACATATAATGCTTAAACCTAGCAGCTTCAAATAGTTCTTTCTGAAAATTAAAACGGGGGAGGGGGTGTGCGCATGCGCGCACACACCATTCCTTGAACTCTGGGGCCTAGTCTTTGTACCTGAGCATTTTTGCTCAAGACTGGCATTCTACCACTTGAGCCACAACTCCACTTCCGGCTATTTGGTAGTTAATTGGAGCTAAGAGTCTCACTAGCTCACGCCTGCCCAGGCTGGCTTCAAAGCATGATCCTCAATCACAATAGCTCAACAGCTATGTACATATGATTATATAAGATGAGTCTAAGTAAAATGAACTCCATGAACAGGAAACAGGAGGAATTTATTGTTGTTGTTATGTTAAATGTACTAGGTGAATTTCCTTTGGCATACAACATGTTGTATATGATTTTGGTACACTGAATATTGTATATATGCTTACCTGAACTAGGGAAGGGTAAGAAAAATGAGGAAGGATGTAACAAATATGACAAGAAATGTACTCACTACTTTATTATGTAACTGTACCCCCACTGTACATCACCTTGTCAATAAAATTTAATTAAAAATAAAATAAAACATGATCCTCAGATCTCAGCCTCCTAAATAGCTAGGATGACAGGTGTGAGCCACCAGCACCCAACAATTTTAAAGCTTTTGATAATATATAGAAGCATTCAGGCTATCCGAATATTCCCTACTCATTGATTTGCTCATTTAGCTGTTCTGAGCATATGGCCTATTTTTTTTTAATCTATAGCAGAGCAGGAGGGCTAGGGGAAGTATATCATGAGCAACCCAGCAACAAGGAATATCTGATTTGGCTGCCAGGAGCCACAGAGATCTTGGAAAGCTGGACAAATACTGGCATCCTCCAGTGGGAGTTGCCAGGATAGGAGCCTGCATCATCTCCTTGGGTAGAAAGACATACTTACCAAGGCAAAGGACAGATGGCCAACCCTCTTCACTGGCTCATCTCCAAAAAGAAGCTCCTGGTCTACCTACAAAATAAAAATTCTGTTTCCATCTTCAGCCAGAGATAATGAAACCCCATCACTCACATTTCCCTTCCACTCTTGTAGCTGGAAGGGTGTTTACATCTTTCTGTCTGTATTCTCTGGACACCAATCTGGGAATATGGTACCGTTTCCTCTTCTGTAGGGTTGCCTCTTCCTGCCCAAGCCTTGTCTCCCATCTCTATGGATGACAGCTTGCCCTGGGCAGGAGAGCAGGTGCCACAATGGATTTTCCCCACATTCAAAGAATTTCAGTACCCACACATTGCTCACAATTGACCAGATGGGCCCTACTAGGCCATAGCACTTACCCCAACTCTCAGAAATTCAAATTTCCATTTGTGCCCTGGGCTGAGGACCAGGATCTCCAGAATCTGTATCATGATGGAAATAGTATGAGTGCTAACATCACAACTCTTGCCAGCGCTGCCTGTACCAGGGGCCAGGAATGCTTTGGAAGAGGGAATCCTAAACTTGGTCTGGAAGACTAGCAAGAGCTGGCTCAGAACATGGTCTATACTCCTAAGCAGGGGCTCGTCAGAATTAATAAGAAATACCTGTCCCTCCATATCCCTGAAGTCCAGGGACTTCGTGGATCTGGACACCATTATTAGGAGAACACTTAGGAGACCATCCCTGGATAGAAAAGAAACCTTGTTTATATCATCAGTCTACCCAACCAAATCTTCCATGCTTCCTTTTCCTTTGTTCTTCTTTTAATGATTATTAAGTAGTTCTATAAGGGGTTACAATTCCATAAGTCAGGAATACCAGTGCTTCTTGGTCAATATCACCCTTTCATTCTTTCTTCTCCATTTCCCCCCTCCTGCCCCTACCCTCAAGTTATATAGTTTTTACACAATGTACATTGAATGTAATGACTACATATACTCACTCCTATTCCTGTGTGTCCCCTTTGCCCATCCAACCAAAATATGTTTCCACTTCCTGGTATTCATTTTCATAAACAGAACATTACTTGTTCAGAGGAGTTACACCTTTGGAGTCCTAAGTATACAATCACTTAGTTTGTTTGAGTGTAAATGCTATAAGCCCCATATCATGCATAGTTGTATTTTAGATCTAGTTTCTACAGATGAGAGAAAACATGTTTCCTTTGTCTCTCTGGGCCTGGTTTACTTAACATGATTTCTGGTAGGTCTATCTATTTCCCTACATTTCACATATTATTCTTTCTAGAGAGTAAGTAAAATTCCATTCTGTATACGTACCACATTGTCTTAATCCATTCATCCACTGTAGGCATGCATGCCTCCATTATTCAGACCTTAGCTAATCTAACTCCTCTGCTATCTCAAGAAGCCACCACAACCTAATTTACCAAGCTAGCCCAGCTCCTAGCCTGCCCATTCTCTTTGTACAGCTTCCTCTCTCTTCCCTCTGCCACAGCCAACACTTACAACAGCTATGTGTCAGACACTTGTCCCCACACCTGCCTCTACCAACAGAAGCCTCCCAAGTCTAGGCAAAGCATCTTCTGTATCCCTGAGGCTCAAAGCATGTCCCATCCTGGGACATGTATCCAATGGATGGACGACAACTGAATCTGCTGCCCAGGTCCAACTTTCCCAACTCATGCCCTGGTGAAATGCCCCCTTCCCTCCTCCATGTCTTGCTCCAGCTTACTTTGTACCTAAAGTAGCTTTCCATTTCATCCCCTCCTAAACTCCTATCAAGGGCCAGGTGCAGCCTAAAATAACTCAAGAATGGGGTGAGTGTCCAGCTTGGTGCAGATGGCTTTCTCATATACATTTTCATGTAGTCTGTGAGAAAGGTAACCCTGTACCATTCCGCAGGTGGGCAGCAGATTCAGAGACATTCAATGACAAATTCAAGGTCACACCTCTGTCAGGTGTCAGAGCAAGCCTTCCAAGCCAGGGCTTTTGACCCTCTCTGATGCTTTGCTGATGATTTTATGGCCCTTATTCTCCCAGCCACATCTAAGGAAAGAATATGAAAGTCTGAATTTGATGGAATTATTACTAACATTAAAAGTTAACCTTCAACCTTAGAGCAGGCATTTCCTGCTCTAACCCCTGAGGCCAGGCAGAGAGCTAGCTCTCAGGGCTAGGCATTTATGGTTCTCTTCACTTCAAATCACTTAATGTTCTTAACTTCTTGAAAAACTGGGTGGTTTTTTTTTTCCCTCTTAGGAGGGGCTGACTGTAATTTTTATGAGACTTCCCAGGGTGTGGTGCCCTTGCCAATCAGGAAATACCTCTCTGTGTGTCTTTATAAATGTCTGCCAGGATTCAAGGGAGACCTTCTGTGGGACATTTTCCTTCCCAGGACCTGAGACTGAGACTCCCTACACTTCACTATGAGGCTTGGAGTCCTTTCCAGCTTGCTCTTCATCCTGCTGCTCTGTTTCTCCATCTTCTCCTTGGAAGGTAGGGCTGCCTGTCCCATGCCTCCTCTACCTACACCCTTCCCCCTCACTCCTAGAATTCAGGGACAGCTATTGTAATATCTGAGAAGGTCCCAACCAAGAAGGTCCCCTATATACTATAGTACCCTAACGTTGCTTGGGGGCAACTTCAGACTCAGAATTCCACCCACCACTCCTGCAGCTCCCTTACAATTCATGGCTGCTCCACTAGACAGTGGGAGTCCTTCTTGTCTGGAAATTCATAACCATCCATTTGTATTGTGCTTAGATCAGAGTACATTTGTGCTGGGTGAATAGTCACATTAGCTGGTTAACTGTTTGATTTTGAGCATTCCAAAACCTCATGCACACAAAACACCCACAGGCATATGGAGTGAAGTGAGATGGAGTGGGATGTGCTTGTATGTGTTCAGCAATGGCAGGGAGGGGTGATCTTTTCAGCCTCATGGATGGGCATATTTGGCTCTTCTATCATTCCTGATCCCAAGAGGTAAGTGTTAGGGCTTTTTTCCCCCTGTGGCCTAGAAACTGCTTACTTCAAAATATTGGCTGAGAACAATTTCTGCCTTTCCCCATAAAGTTTTCTATCTCCTTAAGATTATCTGGCAGATTCCAGAATTGGTATTATTCAATTAGCACTTTGTATATGTAACTTCCCACCCTGAGTGATGCATGCTACCATGAATTAGTATGCTTGGGCATCACAGTGATTTATAACTTCACATTGTATTAATAAATGGAACAAAGCTATATGTACATAAAACATTTCTTCTACTTAGGATTCTTACACTAGATTGCCAAGAGAACTCCTGCATGGAAGAACATCATTTCTTCACAATGCCAAAAGGCTTTTCAGACTGGGGCAGCATTGAGAAAGGTCTAGTCTCAAAGCACTGTTACCTGCCAAAGCTGACTTTGCTATCTATGAAAAGTAGTAACAAAGCCCACCCTTTATCCTGGTCCAAAGCCAACTAGGGAAGAAAAATCCTGAAGATTTGAATTTCCAGTTAACCACCAAAAGGCTAGAAGTGCAGTTGTGGCTCAAGTGGTAGAGCTACAGTCTTTATCAAAAAAAGCCAGTAAGAGCACTTAGGCTCTGAGTTTAAGCCCCATTACCAACACACACACACACACACACACACACACACACACACACACACATACACACACTCACAAACGACCACCTCTTCCCTCCTCATCCTGAGTTTTCTTGAATAAATACTTCTGTACACTGAGCCTTGGAAGTAGAAACTTACTAGGAAACTCACTGCAAAGCTCTACCCCAGGGTGCCCCAAACCCACTGAAGTGTCTGTGTTTCTTTGTTTCCTCAGGGAAAAGGCATTTTGCCAAGCCTGGGAAACTCAGGTCCTGTTGTCGTCTAGTTCCAAGCCGCAACCAGACAACCCAGAAAGGTAAGTACCCATGTCCTGCTGGCACCCAAGGGAGGCATAGAGCAAGCCAGACTTGCAATCGGCCCCACATGTCCCTACCCTCACGCACTAGTACAGAGGGGCCCACAAACAGGTGAAATGACAGTCTCGTGGAGCTTTATATCGCCAAAGAGGGCAACAAAATCAATGATTTCCAACTGGACACTTTCTGTTAAGTGAAAACATTAAGAAATGACGTGAAGGCTGGGCCTGGTACATACCTGTAGTCCCAGAACTCAGGATACTGAGGCAGGGGAATAATGAGTTGCTGGCAAGCTTAGGTTACAATAAGAGATCCTGTCTTAAAAAAAAAAGGGGTGGGGGAGGCATAGGATGTAATTCAGTGGTAGAAGAGTACTTGCTTTAAATGCACAAGGCCCTGAGCTGGATCTGAATACTGCAAGAAAGGAAGAAAGGAAAGGAGAGGTGGAAGAAAGGAGGGAGGGGGGAAGGGAGGGAGTGAAGAAATTTAGGAAGGAAGGAAGAAGGAAGGGAGGGAGGAAGGGAAGGAGGGAGGGAGGGAGGAAGGAAGGAAGGAAGGAAGGAAGGAAGGAAGGAAGGAAGGAAGGAAGGAAGGAAGGAAGGAAGGAAGGGAAGGAAAATTGGAGTGTGTTGGGAGAGCATCTACACCTTGGGTGGGAGGAGTCAGAAGGCGTTGTCTTGACATTTATGAAATCCAAGGAAAGGCCAGCAGAAGAAGTAGCTAGGATGAAGGCCTGCATGATGATGGAGGTGATGATGGAGGCAATGATGGAGGCATCATTTAGTGGAAGGAGATGAGGAGTGAGGGAGCAGAAGCAAGAGGCCTGGAATAGGTCAGCAGGAGGCACAGAAGAAGAGAGGAGCTGCTCACACACTATAAACCAAGCCTTCCGGCCTGCTTGCCTATAGACATGAAGTACATGGCATAATGCAAGTCACTGATGGGGTGGAGTGGGGGGATGGTATCTGGGTGTGGGAAGCCCCAATTTGGTGGAAGATGAGGTGGCTCCCAAAGACTCATGCATCCAGACTTCAGTCCTGAGCACCCTGATGGAGGATAAAAACCAGAATCCATGCTCAGGATGAGTTGCAGAAGACCAAAAAGACTGACCTTTCTCAGGTTTGGAGAAGAGAGCCACTGAGTAATAAGGGGGAAAGAGCCTGGCCTATGAGGGCTGTGGGCTCCTAGCACTGGAGCTCCAGGCCAGGGGTAGACTGACACATTGGGATTTCTGTTCTGAGGTATGTGACCTGAGCTGCAGGACCTCTGTGGCTTTAGGCCAGAGGATCATAGATCCCGGAGTGGGCAGAGCCCTGCAGGAAGACTGCAGAGCCAGGACGGCAGCTTCTTGCCTGAGCTCCAGCTCTGAGGCCCTGCTGGCTCCTCTGGATAGCAGATAAAGGAGTCCACGATCAAGGGCAGAGCCCTGGGTCTTCTGTCTACCCAGGAAGAAACATGGGTGAGGAAAGATGGTGGTAGAGGTAGAGGGAGGGGAGGAGGGTGCCTGAGTCCTACATCTACCTGGGAAAAAACATGGGTGAGAAAGATAGTGGTAGAGGTAGAGGAAGGGGAATAGGGTGGCTCCAGGCTCAGGCCACCCAACAGCCCCTCCTCCCAACCAGCATCACACCCAGAGCGGGGCTGGGTAAAAATAACCAGTTGTCACACATACACCTCGAGAACTGAGAAAGGAGTGTGAGGCATCCGCCTAGGTAAGGTGGAGGGCGAGCAATGGCTGCCTACAGCTCCATCCCCCCAGGCTGAGAGGAGGAGGAGCCAAGGAGCAACAGTGTTTCTGTGAAATGAGGAGGTGCAAACCTAGGAAGAGAGAAGTGAGGCTCTCTGCTGAGAGGGGCTTGTTCCAACCTGCCCATGCTCTCTAATCCTCCCTAGCAGGATGCTCAGCAGTAGGAGGGAGAAATTGGAGGGCAGGTGCACCCATTCATACTACAATCGTACATACCCCATACATATAACACATATACACAACACACAAGTACACACACAGGGACATACACATATTACCCACAGATCACTCAGACAGATACAAATACATACACCACACACTACACACAGAGAGATATATGCAGATACACATTCAGGCATACGCAGATATGTATACAAATATATACATACACAAACATATGTGCCACACAACTATGTACAAGTATACACAACACACACACACACACACACACACACACACACACACACACAGGAAACAGCCAGGATTGCTCCTTGTACACAGCCCTAGGTCAGCCTTCTTGCCAGTCATATGACAATGTGGGAGAACTGTTTAGATCCACGGTTCTTATGTGGAGATTAGAGTTCTTACTTGTGTGTACATTTTCAAAATCCCATTGCAGAAATGGATCAACAACTTGGAACAAGAAGAGTGAAATCAATGTATTGACTGGGTCCTAACCATGTGATCTCTCTGAAATCATTGGATCTACCCTTGAGGGTTTTATGTCTAATGTATAGTTTGGGAAACAGACTCAGAGAGAAACTGATGCAGAAACAGAAACCAGGGTCTATGGACTTCTTTCCTCGGGACAATCTGACTTTTCTCTGGAGGGAAAGTTCCTGTAGTCCATGAATGGAGACAGGCACAGGCCATGGGATGCAGAGTGTGCTGGCTGTGTGTCCTTGAGCAGTCCCCAGCTTAGCTGAGCCTCCGGCTGCGGTGAGTAATCAGTGGGGTCATGTCCATAAAGCCCTTGGCGTCCAGCCTGCCACATGACACACAGCCTGTTACCTGAGATGAAGGCTAGGCCAACGCAGAACAGAAAGCCTGCCCATTATTGTCCAGGCTGTCTTACAAGCCAACCTGGGAACCAGAGAGAAGGAAGGAGATGAATCAGGTGTTAAGTGACACACAGCAGGATTTTAGAATTTGCCAGGTTCGTGAAATCTAGACTCATGTCCCAGTTCAGAGAGAAGACATTGCCTCCAAGAGCTTGTCAAACCTTCAGTACACCTTGTCCCTGGTTATTTTGGAGACAGAGTCTTTCTGGATGGCTTCCAACCATAAGCCTGTGCCAGGCTAGGTTCGCCTCCCCTGGCACGGAGATGCTAGGCTTATTCTCTTATCTGTGCTCCCTTTCTCACCCTCTCCCCTGGTTGCCCGACCAGCAGGCAAGACCAGGGTGGAGTGAGGGGCTAGGGAAGGCCTCAGGTGCACGTGGCCGAACGAGATCCCCTTTCCTCCCTCCTTACCCACGAAGGAAGCCAGGCGTACGTGGAGTCTTGGAGACAGCTTCAAGAGCAAATCTGATTTAATAGGGGAGTGGCTAACAGTTAAGATAGTAATGCTGACGAGAAAAGGGGTGATAGACCAGGAGCTGGCGATAGGCTGGCAAGCTTGTCTTAAGACCCCCTCATGGGCTAACGTCACTCCCATAGCACCACCCCTGGGCAAAGCCCGTGAAGAGGGGAGCACACGTGCTAGCTGGCGAGAAGTTGGGGGGCTGGTTGCCAAGCCACCCCTTCTGGTTCCAGACCCAGAGAGGTGTGGCTTGCTTCCACAGTGCCCCAGGGCTGGGGGAAGGGCAGCGTCTCAGGATAGCTTTCCTTGCCCTTCCCCCCCTCAAGGCCAAAGCTGAATCCCCAACAAGCCTGCACATCTCAGTCTCTTGAGCAGCTAGGATTACAAGCCACCAGCACTCAGAATTATTATTTTTTTTTGTCTTTTTAAACTGAGAGCCAGTACTTGCTAGACAAAGGTTCTACCACACCCTCTATGACTCCTTCCCCAACCCTCCCCCAAAGCAACATTCAATATACTGACCATGTTGGATCTTGAAAGACATCAAGCACTGGCCCCAAACCTGTGAGGTCAGATTGATGATTGTTTAGGCCCCATCAGGTGAAAGGTCTATGAGTCTGAAGCCTCTGTCAAGCACTTTCCTTAACTATGTCCTGAGGCTGCCAGAAGGAAAGCTCCTGGAGGCTCTGGCACCTGAGAGACTGCCCAGTTCCAGAGAGCCACTGCCACCTCCCTGTGTCAGAGCTCAGCAGAGGAACTCTATCCTGGGGGCAGAAGGTATAAGCCACCAAGTGGCTACATTTGTCCTCAGAAAAGACCTCAGGCTGCAAGGACAAAGGCTCCTATTGTATATACTGTGGTGGCTTGTCGTTTCTGATTTCTGCAATGGGCCTTGAATGAAGGGGTAGAGCAAGCTCAGATGGATAGTCTTGATCCTTGTAATGATACCCATAGCTGCATTACAAGCCATCCCCAGCTTTGTACTTAGGATGTTTTCACTAATCTTCATGTCACTATGTATGTTTTCTTGGCTTAGCTGATTCCATCCCCTTCCTTTCTTCTGTTCTTCCTTTATTTCTCCCTCCTTCCTTCCCTTCCTCCCTCCCCTTTTTCTCTCTTGTTTTCTTTCCTTCTCTTTACTTTCCTTCTCCCTTCCTTCCTTGATTTCTTTCTCTTCCTTCTTTCCTTCTTCCCTTCCTTCCTTCCTTCCTTCTTTCTTTCCTTTCTTTGTTTTCTTTCCTCCTCTCTCCCCTGATGACTTTCTTTCCTTCCTTTCTATTTTCTTTCTTTGTCTCTTTTTCTTTCTTTTTTTCTCTCTCTTTCTTTCTTTCTTTCTTCCTTTCTTCTTTCCTTTCTTCCTTCCTTCCTTCCTTTCTTTCCTTCTTTCTTTTTCTCCTTTCTTTCTTTTCTTTTTTTTTACTTTCAGGATCAGGTACCTTTTCATTTATTTGTTTTGCTTTTTGTTCAGTCCTGGGGCATGGACTCAGGGCCTGAGCACTCCCTGGCTTCTTTTTGCTCAAGGCTAGCACTCTGCCACTTGAGCCACAGTGCCACTTCTGGCTGTTTTCCATATATGTGGTGCTGGGGAATCGAACCCAGGGCTTCATGTATACAAGTGAAGCACTCTTGCCACTAGGCCATATTCCCAGCCCCTCGTCCTCCCTTTCTTTCTTCCTTTTTTTTTTTTTTTTTTCCTCAGAGAGAGTCTCACTATGTAGCCTGGGCTGACTTCAAACGCACAATCCTCCTGCCTCCACTTCCCAGTGATAAGATCATAGGCTTCATCCATCCTTCCCCAAGTTTGGGAAAGTGGCTTTGTGGATGGCTGGGCTCCCCGGCCTGTCTGGAGTTGGAGGATGGGTCCAGTTGGAGCATTTAGAATCTCTGCACAGTGTCTTTCATTCCCCAAGCATCTTATTCCAGACTGTTCATGCAGGGTTGCTGAGCTCTACTTACATGATGGGAAATATGTACTTTAGGCAGGAGTCCAGAACTGATCCACATTCATCCCACCCCATGCTATTGGCTGAAGCAAGTCACAAGGCCAGTCCAGATACCAGAAGCAGGGAAATGTATTCCATATCTTAATGAAAGTAACCACAAAGGAGAGATGGAGGATTATTCCCATATTTTCAGTCAACCACAATGTATATTGTAAAAACTAGAAAAGGTTGTCTGAGATTTAAAGGTAGGAATAGGAGCAGAGGAAGTTGTCAGGAAACCATGGGCCTCCATCAGGAATGCAAAGGAAAAAGAAAAAGTAGGAAGGAAATCACACCAATTGTAGTTATTTGTGGTTATTGCATGAGGCTTGTAGTTGAATTATGATCATTAAATCTATTTTTAGTTTAGCATGTGTTTGTTTAACAATGACTAGGAGGAGGATTTATAACTGCTAACAGACTTAATCTCAAAATAATCCTAAGGCTGGGAATATGGCCTAGTGGCAAGAGTGCTTGCATCACATACATGAAGCCCTGCGTTCAATTCCCCAGCACCACATATATAGAAAACGGCCAGAAGTGGCGCTGTGGCTCAAGTGGCAGAGTGCTAGCCTTGAGCAAAAAGAAGCCAGGGACAGTGCTCAGGCCCTGAGTCCAGGGCTCAGGACTGGCCAAAAAAAAAAAAAAAAAAAAAAAAAAAAAAAAAAATCCTAAAAGTTACATACTATGACTGTCCTCATTTTCACACAGGAGGGACTAAAGCACAGAAAAGATAGAATTCGTTGGGCTGGTGCTAGTGGCTCATACCTGTAATCTTAGCTACTTAGGAGGCTAAAATCTGAAGATCAAGATTTGAAGCCAGCAAATCAACAAGATTTTTTTTAAATTTTAGTTTAGTTTTGCTGGTCCTAGGGCTTGAATTCAGGGCCTAGGTGCTGTCTCTAGCCTCTTTGTGCCCAATGCTAGAGCTTTACCACTTTAGCCACAGTGTCACTTCTGGCCTTTTCTTTTACCTTTCCTTTCCTTTTTCTTTCCTTTCTTTCTCTCTCTCTCTCTCTTTTTTTTTTTTTGGCCAGTTCTGGGGCTTGAACTCAGAGCCTGGGTGCTGTCCCTGAGCCTCTTTGGACTCAAAGCTAGCACTCTATCACTTGAGCCACAGTGCCACTTCCAGCTTTTTCTGTTTGTGTGGTACTGAGGTATCGAAACCAGGACTTCATGCATGCTGGGCAAGCACTCTACCACTAGGCCACTTTCCCAGCCCCACTTTTGGCTTTTTCTGAGTAGTTCATTGGAGATAAGAGTCTTGGACTTTTCTGCCCGGGCTGGCCTTGAACTGCAATCCTCAGGTCTCAGCTTTCTGAGTAGCTAGGATTATAGGCATAAGCCTCTGGTGCCCAGCTATGAGATTCTTATCTACAATTAACCAGAAAAAGCCAGAAGTAAAAGTATGGCTCAAATGGTAGAGTGCCAGCCAGCATTGAGCAGAAAAGTCACACAAGAATGTGTGTCTCGGCTGGGAATATGGCCTAGTGGAAAGAGTACTTGCCTCGTATACATGAAGCCCTGGGTTTGATTCCCCAGCACCACATATATAGAAAACGGCCAGAAGTGGCGCTGTGGCTCAAGTGGCAGAGTGCTAGCCTTGAGCAAAAAGAACCCAGGGACAGTGCTCAGGCCCTGAGTCCGGACTGGCAAAAAAAACAAAAAACAAAATGTGTGTCTCTGAGTTTAAGCTTCATTACAAGAAGGAAGGGGGGTGAGGAGGAGGAGGAGGAGGAGGAGGAGGAGGAGGAGGAGGAGGAGGAGGAGGAGGAGGAGGAGGAGGAGGAGAGAAAAAGAAAACTTGTTGGAAGTCACACAGCTAATAAGTGGCACAATGGGCTTTGAATCCAAATAATTAGGCTCCAGATTCTATGTTTTTAACTTCCACATTACAGTGTATATAGTAATGATTTGGACAAATGAGAGGAACAATTTTCATTACTACCACTTAACCCTTCCCATTCGTTTCTCCTTTGTTTTTCCTTTTAGTTCAGAAACATTTACTTAGCTTTATTTATTGTCTTGAATGACTGGCCCCTTCTGGGCTCCAGGGAGGACCGTAAGATCTGGTGTTTGCTTTGGTGCTTAGCAGGACAGTGGTGGTTCACATCTCTAATCCTACTACTCTGGGGGCTGGCATCTAAGGATCATGGTGCAAAGCCAGCCTGATCAGAAAAGTTCATAAGACTTCTATATCTGGTTAGGCACAAAAAAAAGCTGAAAGTAGAGCTGTGGCTCAAGTGGCAAAGCACAAGACTTAGGAAAAAAGCTCAGGGATAGCACCTAGGCCCTGAGTTCAAGCTCCAGAACCAGAACAAAAGAAAAAAAACATCATGTTTGAGAATGAATCTTGTGTCCCTCCTTCTCTCCATTCCCCACTTTCTGCCCCCTCCTTCTTGTCTGCCTGTTGCTCCCTTCCAGGAAATCGCATAAAGATCTGCAGAGTGTGCAAGATGAAGGCAGTGGCCCAGCCTTGGGTGGTACCTGGTGCACTCCCACAGGTGTGACTTTCCCAGCTCCAGGCTCTACCAACTGAAACCCTCATGTCCAGAGCTGGACACATTCAGAAGCTCCCAGATGGCTCCTGTGACTTCCACAGCAGTATACTGTAGTGTTGGAGGGCTTCATCTTGGGCAGCAAGGGCCCTGAGAAAATATTAGAACTCCAGGGCCTGAACATGATCGCATCATCAACCTTCATAATTATCATGAATCAGGCCAAGCCCACCGGGCTTTGGACCCCACAGAATCCTTCCATTGCTGAAAATTGAGGACCCTCGTCATGACCTGTGGCAACTCAGATCCAGAAACCCCCAACTCTGATACAGTGCAAGGTAGCAAGACCCTGTGATGGACCAGGACTGTGGCATGTCAGCAAGGCCTTACCATCCTCCTAACTTCCCAACCTGAAAGAGCAACCACAAATACATCTAAATAAACACACAGAAAGTACCACAGAGCATCCTTGTTTGATAAAGTTGATGATGGGGCCTGCGACACCATGTTCTTGTAAAAGAAATCTGTGTCCATCTTGGTATCATAGGTCAGGTGAGGGGGAGGGACAGTGTGTCCAGCAAATCAAGACACAAAACCCAGACCACCTGAGATTTTCTGTGTGACCCAGGTACAACAACTCCCTTCCATGCAGAATGGCTATCTCAGAACCTACTCAGAGGATCACGGCAGGAGTAAAGTACTCACGGAGGGGCATGGCTCAGAAAGTCCCTGCCTTTCCTGCCCTAACTCTTTTGGTGTGTGGGGAGGGTAGAGGTGTTGATGTTCACAGTGCACACAGAGCTGAGACACAGAAGGGACAGATGGCTCAGATCTAAGAGGCTTATCTATCTCCCAGCAAAGCTCCCTCTGATCGGATTCTCCCAGCAAGGTGAGAAGTCCCATTCCTACAACATCCATGGGCAGGAGTGAAAACACCAGGCTCCACCGGAGTGAGGCTGAGGCAGGGTCTAAGGACAGAACGCATTATCTTACCATGGTCCAGACTTCTCAGTCCTTCTCACAATCATCACATATAGGCTCTCTCACTCCTCCAGTCACTCATTCCCACATTAGGCCATGATCAGACTCTGTATAAGGTTCTGGGACTCAGAAAAGAATAAACTTGGTCCTTCAACTTCTGAAAGGTAATTAATGCTCCACAAAATTGCAAGTTCCAAGGAAAGACCTGAGGATGGAGGGTTCAGGAAGAGAGTGGAATATAAAAGCAAAGAGAGAAGCTGACACAAACTCAGTGAAGGGGAGAATCCCCACTGGGGAAGGAACACTTGTGAAGTGTGTATGGGCAATGTGCTGTATGTGCATGGATTGTGGTGTGTGTATGTGTGTGTGTATGTGTGTGTGTGTGTGTGTATGTGAGAGAGAGAGAGAGAGAGAGAGAGAGAGGGATCTGGGCTGAAGTAGGTGCACAGCTGAGACTCAGCAAGGAAGACTTGAATGTTAAATTGGAATTCAGCACCTGGACAGCAACATCGAGGTCAAAGGACCCAGAACCTCATTATGTATTTGAGGTTTATCTTGAGAAGAAGAGGTGTGTGTTAGGAGAGAAAACACAGTAAGAAAAGGAAGAATAAACTGGAATGGGTGAGGCACGGGGAAGACATGCAGAAACTGGGTAGGTAGGGACAAGTTAAACCCTCACCAGGAGCCTCATAGAAGTAGGTGGCCAAAATGGCAGAACTGTAGTTCCTACGTACTGACCTTCTCCTTCTCTCCTTTTCCCCAAAGAGGTAAAGAGACACATACAACTTCACCTGTGAGCTTACATCCACCAGGAGGGATAACTCCACGATCATGTTCCCTGAGGCTGAACTGAGCCCCTTCTGGAAATTGACAGAATACAGGAAAGCAGGAAGCCTACAGCCTCCGCCTCTCAAAGGGGGCATACTGGAAGGATTACAGTGACAAAGCTAGCATACATAAGTGACAGAAAGGCCCACCCTGGCACCTTTTCAGGGCAAGGGGGCAGGATTGTGATGCCATGGCTTAAACCACAGTGAAGTGGACATTGGCCTTCCAGAGACTCCAGCCACAGAGCAGTACCAGCCCCAAAAAAAGCACAAAGGAAGATGGGGATTGTGCGAGTGCCTGGCTCCACCTGTGGTGTCTGTGACATCGATCCGGTGCATTGTACACATAACGTGGCATGCTGAATAGAAACCCCTTTGTACAACTACTTAAAGTTAATCTACTTTTTAAAATCACTCACTCTTCCTTGGCCAACTGGAAGGGTAGATCTACTGCCTACCCCCTCCTCACTGTCCCAGACTAGATACAGGGGTAGGGAGAAGATGGTAGGTGTTGGATCCTGCCTACCACTTCCTCTCACACAGTTAAGGAGCGCCTCTGGGAGCGATGGCCTACTGGAGAGGCAAGGTAGGAACAGGCTGAGATCCCACCGAGGGGTCCTCATAACCCCCACAGCCTACTCCCTTCCACCCCTTCTCTTTGTATTTTGGTCTTGCCCTCAAAGCCGAATGTCTGGGTTGTTTCCTAGCCCACTGGCTATTTTATCTTCATGAATACTCAGCTCAGATGAAAGTCCTTGAAAGCCATAGAGGAAGAGTATGACAGAGGAAATCTCCAGCTGGGCACTCAGGAGAATGAGGTTTGAGGATCTCAATGCAAAGCCAGCCTGGGCAGAAAATTTCTTGGGCCTCTTATCTCCAATTGACCAGCACAACGCTGCAAAAGGGTGGAGCACCAGCCGCCAGGGGAAAAGCTTCGAGACAGTGCCCAAGCTCGGAGTTCAAGCCGCAGTACTGGAACCCTCCCACCTTGCTGCCCTAGACCAACTGCAGACTTTCCCGGACTCCATCTCTTCCTCACAGCGCCCCATCCCTGAGGCCCAGTGACCCTTCGCTCCTGAGAGCCAGGCGGGGAGAAGCGGGGCAGAGGGAGGCGTGGCAGGAGGAAGGGCATCCGTGGCACGCCCTCCCGCCCCCTTGCAGTGGCTGGTGCCCACTAATTGGCCTCATTAGGCAGTGGGCAGGAGCCGTCCAGCTGCGCAAATCCCAGGAGTGTCATCCGCTTAGCGCCCCGGTACCGCCCCGCACTCCCGCCCCGCGCCCCTCCCGCCGCCGCCGCCGCCGCCGCCGCCCGCGCTGCACTCTGCGCTCCGCGCTCTGCCCGCGCGCCCAGGGCATGATCCGCGCTCCGGCGCCCGGTCCCGCTGGCGTCGGCGGCGGCTGCGCTCGGCACCCACCCGGGGAGACATGAAGCGCGGGCCGCGGGCCGCCCTGGCCCTGGGGCTGCTGCGCTTCTGCCTGGGTGAGTGGACACGGCGGGGGCGGGGACTCGAGGGGACCCTCCGTTTCTTCCCGCTTGGGCTCCAGAGGCACCGTCCTGGTTCCCAGACTCAAGCCGCGGGACGCGGGAGGGCGGGTGAGGGGAGCCTTCCGGCCACCAAGCCCTGTCCGAGTAGTGTGTGTGTGTGGGGGGTGGTGGTGGTGGTGGTGGGTAGTGGGACGCTCTCAGAGCGCGCCCCAAGAGCGGATTTGCGCTGGAGCTAGTGTCGTCCTCGGTGCTTGGCCTCTGACCCTGGGCGGGAGGGTTTCCTGCTCCGCCGGCGGCATGCGGGGTGGGGGGCGGTCCTGCCTCCTGGCCTCGTGGGGTCATCTGAGCCAGGTCACTGCCCCGCCCTGAGCAAGGCTTCCCTGTCGATCCTTGGATGGAGAAGGGTTGTGTAAATGCTCTCACATCGTGTATGTCCCGCACAAGCTTGAGGCCCACAGCAGTGAGGTGAAGTGGGGGAGATCTTCAGGGTGTGCCAGTGGGGACCATCGGGGCGCTGTGGACAGCGAGTCAGAGCATCCTCCTGCCCACTGGTCCTTAGTGTCCATGCTGCTCTCTCTGTCTCTCTTTGTCTCTCTGTCTCTCTCCCTCTCTGTCTCTCTTGTTCGCTCGCTCTGGATGTCTGAGTGTCTGTCTTTTCTTCCTAGCCCAGGCCAACTTTGCCCCCCACTTTTTTGACAATGGGTTGGGCAGCACCAGTGGAAACATGGCCCTTTTCAGCCTCCCGGAAGACACGCCTGTAGGTAAGTAGCCTTGATTGACTCCAGCACCTCCCCGGACACCATCGGTCTCCCTAAAGGCAGCTCCCATCCCCTGGACTACAGCATCCAATGCCAGGTTGTGTGCTCCCCAGGGTGCCCTGTTTGTGCTTTGAATTCCCCAGAGTTATGAGAGGAAAGAGAGGTTACCGCTGCTATGGTGACCCAAGAAGCGAAGGCCATTCCTGGGGACCAGAGCAAGAGCCTAAGGCAGCATGCAGGCTGCAGACCGGCTCAAAGATGCTGCTAAAAGACTGTGCAATCTTGAGCACAGCCTCAGATCTCTAAGTTGAAAATCATCAACCTAAGCTGGGTACCCGTGGCTCACACCTATAATCCTAGCTACTCAGGAGACTGAGATCTCAGGATCTGCAGTTCCAAGCCAGCCCAGGCAGGAAAGTCCACGAGACTCTTTTCTCCAATTAACCACCCAAAAGCTACAAGTGGAGCTGTGATTCAAGTGGTAGAATACTAGCCTTGAGCAAAAAGCTAAGGGGTAGTGCTCATGCCCTGAGTTCAAGCACCAGAACTAACACAAATCAATAATAAATAATCCATAAGTCAAGAATATGCAACTGGCTGAGATGTGGCAATGGCAAGAGAGAGAAAAAAGGATGCACTTGCATCCAGAAAACCTATAAAAACCAGTTCAGGCATGTGGTGGGGGATGTAACACTAAACATGGGTAGTCAGTGCTTTTATTCCCCCTTGCCACCTCCCCTATCCCAAGGAGTCCCCTAGACTTGCCTCCCGGAAAGAGGAATTGGTCCAGAGAAATAAAGTTGTTACTGTTAGACATAGCAGTTTCCTCTGTAGACTGTAATGGAGATGACAATCTTGAATGTGGCTGATAATATCTAACAGTTGAAAAGATTAGAGATTTCTTTTTAAGTTGGAAGTCACCAACAGGTGTGAGGCCAGCTGTAAGTGCCCTATTCAGGGCTGTAACTTTGGCACTGAATTGAATATTCACTCTTAACAGTTGAATCCTTAGCTCTGAGCAGTTGCCACTTCATGTGTGCGTGCACACGCACATGCACCTCACTGGGGCTTTAACTCATGGCCTATATACTGTCGCTGAGCTTCTTTGGCTCAAGGCTAGCACTCTACCACTTAAGCCAACAGCTTCACATCCATTTTTTTTTTAATGATTAATAGAGTCTCATGGACTTTCCTGCCTGGGCTGGCTTCAAACTGCCATCTTCAGATGCAGCCTCCTGAGTAGCTTGGATTACAGGCATGGCAGCTGCCACTTTTAAAGGGAAGTTTGCATCCCAGAATCTAAGCTCCTCTCTCTGGTCCTTGTGTTTTATTTCAGGCTCTCACGTATACACCTTGAATGGAACAGATCCTGAGGGAGATCCCCTCTCCTACCACATCAGCTTTGACCCCGGCACTAGAAACATCTTTTCTGTTGACCCCAATTTTGGAAACATCACTCTGGTAGAGGAGTTGGACAGAGAGGTAGGGAGAAAGTTTGAGGAGTGCATTGGGGCAGCTGTCTCCTTGACTTGATGGTCTTGAATTTCTCCTAGCTGGGCTCGGCTGGTATCCATTAGGCCCTTTTGCTAGGAAGGGCTGAGGAGTGGGCTGTTCTCCCTCACTCCAGCAGCTCTGGTTCTCATTAGCAGAGGAAACTTTACTCACTCAGAGTGAATAATGGGCCCCCTCACATCTGCCAGCCCTGCTTACCTTTCAAGGATGTGCTATTAAGAAGAAATCTGCATGTTGAAATTTCTGAAAGAGGCATTCTCAAGACTGTTTTCAAGCCAGTGCTTAGAAAGGCACTGTAAGCCACAGGAGATTCTTGCAGCACACAGGAGAGAGAGAGAGAGAGAGAGAGAGAGAGAGAGAGAGAGAGAGAGAGAGAGAGAGAGAGAGAGAGAGAGGAGAGAAGAAATCAAGCTTGGAAAAGCTCCTGTCTGTGCCCTACTGAATCTACAGGGTTGGAGAGTGGGCTTTTGGGCTTTCTCTCCCTATTGAGAACCTACAGCTAGCTAGTCAGTTTAGGTAGCTACAAAGCTGGACCTCTGCTATGAGGTTGTGGATACCTCAGGTTCAATGGCAGAATCCACTAGCTTCTGGGGGGGGGCAGGGAAAGGTAAAGGAACCCACAGAGACTGCTGTGTGGACTCCGTGGTGGAGGCTAATGTCACTGCACAGCCCCGGCATCCTCTGATCTAGTGACTTTGTGATTGTGTCCCCTACATCTGAGGGGATGGAGTCCCACCCAGTCTCTGGTCCCCGGTGACCTGTTACACCCAAGGCTGTTCACTCTATCCCTGTGCTTTACAGAGAGAGGATGAGATTGAAGCCATCATCAGCATTTCTGACGGCCTGAACCTGGTGAGTCTTGCCTCCAGGGGTCTGGGCTGCATGCAGTCAGGCATGAGAGGGCTCAGTTTGTCTCCCAACCCAGTTGAAGCCTCCCTGGCAAGCTCAAGCAGAGACTAGCATGACTTGCCCAAAGTGCCCACAGCAGAGGGCCACAGTAAGACCAGAGGAGAAGGAGGAAAAGAAGAAAGGAAGAGAAAGAGGAAGGAAAGCAGGGAGGAAAGGAACGAGGAAAAGAGAGAGGGAGAGGGGGAAGAAGGAAGAGAGGGAAAAAATGAAAGAAGAGGGAGAGATGCAAGAAGGGAGGAAAGGGAGTGAAGAAGAAAGGGAGGAAGAAAAGGAGAGAGGAAACTGATAGCAGGCTCTCTCAGCTGAGCTTCTGATGTAGCAACCACACCCATGCATCTCCCCAGAGCTGCTTTTCTCAATTCTGTATCTGCCTTCTCCCAAATGGGTCTTGGCCTCTTCCTTCGTTGTCCAAACTAAACACCTGTCCACGCAGCTGTCTCCCCTCACCTACTTCCCCACAGCCACCATGTTCCCTTGCTCTAATTAGTGCTTGCTAGGATTGCTGTAGTAAGTCCCAGAGGCTCCCCAGCCATCCCAACCCCCCCCCCCCCTTCAAATTACCATCACTAGGAAATAAATGTAGATCTTGGCTCCCCAAATGGCAGCTGCTGGTCCCCACCTGTCCATGTGTCTGTCACTCAGGTGCTCAGGGATTCCTGTGCGATGCCACCTACCTCTCCTCGCCTTTCTTCATCCATCCATCCTACAGCCACATAGACAGGAACCTCCTGTATATCTGCAATCACACCCTGCATCTCACCCCTCTTTGCCCTTGCACATGCAGTCCCATTTTCCTGGCCTATTTTTCTACCTTGGCAAACGCACTTTAGGACTTGTAGCCAGCCCTCCCAGGAGCCCCTCGGCTGCGTACAGCTGGGGCTGAGGCTTTCCTTAGAGCCTCTAGCTCCAGTAATCAATCCTGAGCAATGCCTTTATGTAGGCTATGGTGCACAGCATGCCCTTGAGTGGACCCACACTCTCCAAACCTGGCACACTGGCAATTGTCACCCCAAATGATATCTGTACGTTTTCCTCTAGGTTGATCTTTGCTCCATATCTAAGCCACCCATGGCCATTGCAAATCAGTGCACCATCAGACTCTTTCTCTAAAACAGGACTCAATGCTTGACATCCAGTGTTTGATTCATTTTATATATATTTACTGAATGAATGGAACCAAAGAAAAGAAATGGAGGAGGAGGAGAAAATATGGCAGGACTATGCTCCCAGTTGTCTTAATAGCCAACATCTTTTTATCCACTAGAAGGTCTCAATGTCCTAACTCCTAGCCCATCTATCTGCCTTTATCAGGTGGCAGAAAAAGTTGTGATCCTGGTGACTGATGCTAATGATGAGGCACCCAGCTTCATCCAGCAGCCTTATGTCATCCTGGTTCCAGAGGTGAGTGAGGGCTACAGGGAAGAGAGGATGCTCTCACACAAGCCCTTGTCTGCATTATAGCCCAGAGAACTTGAATCTGGACTGCATAGCACCTACCCATCACCTGCTACTCATTAGAGGGCACTGGCTTCTGTGTCTTCCCCCATCTCTGCCACTGTGACCTCTCATGCAATCTATCTGACTATGTGTGTATGTATCTTATCTTATCTATCTACCTATCTACCTATCATTGGGGAGGGACAGTACTGGGGCTTGAATCCAGGGCCTGGGAACCGTCCCTTAGCTTTTTTGCTCAAGCATGGCACTCCACCACTTGAACCACAGCTTCACGTCTAGCTTTTTGCTGGTTCATTGAAGATAAGAGTCCCACAGATTTTTCTGCCTGGGATAGCTTTGAGTAGTTAGGATTACAGGCATAAGCTACTGGCACCAGTCTCTCCCATGCATTCTTATATCAAAGGAATGTTCACTTAGTCCCTTCCATTGTAATCATAATGCATACTTAGTAGAAATATGGTATAGAAAAGTAAGGGGGAAAGACTGAAAAAATTACTCTCAATCCCTCTGTGTAAAGTTTAAATATCTTTCTACTATTTTTGTGTTTTTTCTTCTTTATTTAACATACTTGTGATTGTACTATTCATGTACTTTTTATGTCCTGTTTTTCATTTAATTTATACCATAAGCCCTTTCTTCACTGACCATAAAATTTGAGTGACCATCACTTTAATAGCTTCCATCAAGTTAACACATTCTGGTTAATGGTTCAGTTAACTGAATCATTCCTTTATGCTTGGATATTTAACTTTGAAAATTTTGCTATTGTAATAAACATCCACTACTAAGCATACTCTCTCTCTCCCTCTCCTTTCCTTCCTCCCTCCCTCCCTCCCTTTCTCCTTTCCTCTCTGCCTTCATTCCTTCTCTTCTTTCTTTTCTTTTCTTTTTTTATTGGAGAGGGTTTTGCTATGCTCCCCAGGCTGGCCTCAAACTCCAGGTCCTTCCACCTGCACCTCTCTAGTGCTATAATTCCAGCATATAACAGACATTTTCTTTTGAGATTATTTCCATGGAGCAGTTGTGGTGGTACATCCTCTAATCCCAGCAACTGTTGAGGAGGAGATAGCAGGATCAAAATCCAAGGCTGGGTCAGATTAAAGTATGAGATCCTATCAAAACCTAAACTAATAATCAAAGGGCTGGAGACATGATAAGGTACTTGCCCAGCAACATGGGGGCTTTAAGTTGAATTTCCATTATAAAAATTGGAGAAGAAGCCAGGTGCCAGTGGCTCACATCTGTAATCCTAGCAACTCAGGAGGCTGAGATCTGAGGATCAAGGTTCAAAGCCAACGCAGGCAGGAAAGTCCATGAGATTCTTATCTCCAGTTAACCACCAGAAAACCATAAGTGGCTTGTGATAGAGTGCTAGCTTTGAGCTGATGAGCTCAGGGACAGCACCCAGACCCAGATTTCAAGCCCCATAACCCACCAAAAAAATGCAAAAGGAGAACAGGAGAGGAGGGGTAAAGAAGAAAGGAAGAAGCAGGAGGGGGGGAGGAAGAGGAGGTAGAAAAATAAGAAAGGGAGGAGGAAGAAGAGAAGGAGGGAAGGGGAAAGGAAGAAGAAGAAGAGGAGGAGGAGGAATTATTATTATTTTTTGGAATTATTTCTTTAAGGAGAGGAAGATAAGTCAATGGTGGCATACTTTGCCTATCTGCTCAGGATCCTATGTTCACTCCCACAAAACCAGATAAGAAGAAAGGGAATTGACGTGTTCCATCATATACTTTTTTCATGTACTAGATGGTTAGGATTCTAGGGAATTGATTATAAAATATTTTCAATACAAAAAAAAAAAGAAGAAAGGGAAGGAAAGGGAGTTGGGGGGGGTGAAGGGAGAGGAGGGACAGAGGACAGAAGAGAGAAAGTGAAAGTGAGAAAAAGCAGCAGGATGGAAAGATGATTTCTTTAAGATACAGAATTAAAAGCACAAATATTTATGTTACCAAGTTGCTTTCCTTGCTTTCTCCTTGTCCTGCAACTTAGAGGGTGGTTTCTCCCTGTGTCCCTTGCCTGTGCCAGGAATTCTCAAAGTTTCAAATGTTTGCTCATTCAACAGGAGAAAGATGTTTCATTCTTACTCTCATTGTGTCTCAGTGGTCTCAGGTGAATTTAAATATGTCAATTTGAATATTGCCACTTCATATTTAAACCCTTTATCTATTGGGGGGGGGTGTGAGACTTGCCTTTTCCTTTCCCCTCTCACTTTGAGTGCATCCCTAGCTCCCTGCCAAGTCTTCTGCCTCCCCCTTTCCTTCCCCTGTTCCCTGCTTCCTCCGCCATGTCTCCTCCATGGCTGGTCCTGCCTTGTCGGGAGCACACTTACATTGACACCATCTTCTCACTATTTTTGCTGTCCCCTTCCCTGGGCCCCCATGCATCTAGCTCCCTGAGAACCTTATCACTGCCCCTGACCCTCCCTTGTGGCTGTGACCCCTCCCCCCAGGACACCCCTTCTGGAAGCAGCATCTTTAAGGTTCATGCAGTGGACAAGGACACAGGCTCTGGAGGAAGTGTCACCTATTTTCTGCAGGTAAGATGGGACATACCCATTGCAGCCGGGGCACCTAGCCACCTTCCACCTCTATCACCAGCACCTCTGTTGTTCTCTATACTACACCAGGATTATACTGTACAACTTGAGAGGTTTTCCTCCCCTGACTGTCACTGCCCTCTCCTTGAAGCCCCAGGACTCACAGCCCTCCACTTCCCCCCATTTCCCCAGGAGGCCTGGATACCCTCAGAGCATAAGAAACCCACCTGAGCTTGGGATGATCAACAGGAAGGAGAAATGAAGAGGAAATTTTCAAAATAAGTAGAGTTATGAGGCCCAAGTGTGCATACCTTTCTCCCTTCATGTCACTTTGACAAAAGTTGTGGGTTCTTCCTTTTACCTCTGGGCCCCCTTTTTTGATACCCATCATGGGGCTTGAACTCAGGGCCTGGTTGCTATCTCTGAGCTTTTTTGCTCAAGACTAGTGCTTTACCATTTGAGCCATAGCTCCACTTCCAGCTTTTTGGTGGTTAATTGGAGACAAGTCTCAAAAACTTCCCTGCCCAGGCTGTCTTTGAACCTCAGTCCTCAGATCTCAGACTCCTGGTAGCTAGGATTATAGGCATGAGCTGCAGGTGCCCAGTACCCCTTCCACCTTTTTAGGTTTCCCCAGGAATGAGCCAAGTCACCCTCCCATGGCTGCGATTTCTGCAGCATTTCCTCTCTTCTCCCTATCTGGTTACCAGTCCTTTATAATTTTTAAATCAGTACAGGTTAGTGGGTAAAACCACAGGTTGTGAAGAAATGTCCTGTACTCCATGGGTACCAAGAGTGCCCCCTACTTACAAGTTATGTAACTCCAACACATTACCTAACTTTTATAGCTCAGCAGGAACGATAAGGCATAGGTTCATTACATTACTGTGAAGATCTCATATATAGAAAGCTACAGTCACAGTACCCGGTGCTTAGCCACTGACCTTCCCCAGCAGAATAAGGGTCTGAAGCACAGGAAGCAGGTGCTCCTGCCAGCCTGCTCCAGCCTGCCCTGCCCCAGCAGGGGCCACCGGCAGCAGGACACAGTCAGGTGCTTGGTGGATCTGAAGGTCTCCAAGATTCTCACCTCTCCATGAGTGTTAAGCCCCAGATACCTCTACCATTCTACTTGCTGGATTTTATCCCACGGCTGCATGTTTTCCAGCTGAGCAGATATAAAAAGCTAAGGACTTACTGGAAGGGAACAATTCTCACTTTGACTGAAGTCCCCAATAAACCCCATGAAGAAGGACCCTGGGATCAGAAAGGCCAGTGGCCTTGCCTATGGAACCTCAGCCTCAAGGCCAGCAAGTCCACCATGAGAGTAGATGAGAATTCCTTCACAAGCAGAGTGCACATTCCTGGGACTGGTCTGAGTTCTGCCCTGACATCTAACTACTCTCTGTTACAGAACCTGCACTCTACCTACTTTGCCATGGACCGCCATAGTGGTGTTCTGCGTCTCCAGCCGGGGGCCACGCTGGACTATGAGAAGTCACGGGCCCACTTTGTCACTGTGGTTGCCAAGGTAATAGAGAGGGTGGGGCAGAGGAGGATCCCCCTCTCCTCAGCCTTCACTAGGTTGACACGCAGTAAGGAGGGGCAGGTAGGTGTGTATCACAATCTGGCCAATAGGCACTTCTCTTTACCCTTGCCCCCCCACCCAATTCCTCTTCTCCAGGAGACCAGCTACCCTCTCATGGCCTCTGCTTCCTCAACTACTTATTCCTGAAGCTTAACTAATTTCCTCAGATTTCTGGAGTGAATAGGGCAGCATGCTTGAGAATCAGCAGTGCTCAGTCAAGCTCCTCCCTCCCCACCCCTTAACCCCAGGCGAGTACCTAGCAGCTTCTTTGACCAGAAGCCCCTTGCAGATCACATGTAAGCTATGAGCCATTCTCATCCATTGTGTTGTAGCTTGTTCGAGGAGGCTTGGAAATGGTGCCAGCTGCCCTGTGAGGGTTCTGCTCAGGGCACACTTTCATTACACCTAAGTCGTATTCCTGGTGAGCCTCTCTCAGGAACTGTTGGATGCTTGGTTCCTGGTGGGAAGTGAGAATTCAGCTCTGACTCTTCCCTGCTTTGATACTGGCTTCCCACTCCATGTCCCCAGAAAGACCTCATATCCAAAGGAATGTTGAGCATGTTGAGCACTGACGGAAAGCTTTCATGTGTCATCTGATTTTCCCAGCATCCCTGCAAGGGGACAATGAACTTCAGGAGTACACAGATCTCACTCAGCCAGGCAGCTGACCTCACAGCCTGTAGGTGGCAGGAGACAGTTTCCAGTGGAACCTGTCTGACTCCTGAGCCAAGCCCATCTGTATTCCTTAACCCTCCTTTCTGTGTCCGGGATTCCTCTCTAGGATGGTGGAGGCAAGCTTCGAGGGGCCCACGTGGCATTCTCAGCTACGGCCACTGTCACGGTGAATGTGGAGGATGTACAGGATACAGCCCCAGTTTTTGTGGGCACACCCTACTATGGCTATGTGTATGAGGACACACTTCTGGTAGGTGGTTGTGTCCCTCGTCCAGTATCTCCCTCAGACATACCCTGCCCTGTTCTTTGCAATTCCCAAGTCCCACTGGCTGCCCTTCCCACACAGATGTTGGCCCTGGACTTACCTGGGCTTGGGACACAAACATGTTCTTTAATCTTCTGAAGAGTAAGAGAGGGGAAGAAGCTCACACAAAGGTGTGCAGCATCTCCTGTGTGCTGAGGCTGGGTGCAACATTTGTTCATGCATTCCCAATTACTCCAGCCCAGACACATAGATCCGCTGCTAGAAATGAGTGGGAAATGAGGGGGTGCCAGGTGGCAGGCAGGCTCAGCTTAGGAAGAGCATTTCTCATACATCCAAAAGTTTCCTTTGTGCCTTGTCAGCCCCAAACCTATAGCCTGGATCAGTGGTCCTACCATGATCAGCCACTGCAGAACCACTATGATGTTTGTCTGGTTTCCACAGGCCCAGCAGGAAGTTAGTCTCAATTCCCCTCCTGTTTAGACTTCTGGTGGCCTCCAGACAAACCTCCAATGTTTCCACTCAGCCTGACCTCCAAGGTTCATCCTGCATGAGTGCAATTCTCTTTCCCAGTTTAGCTCAGGCGCTGTGATTCCTATCTCTTTGACTGATATCCTGGAGGTCACAGGATCAAATCCTAAATCTGAGACCTGCTGTTAGAGGTGCTCTGTGACTCCTCCTACTTCGCTTCCACCTACCTCTCACGTCTACCCCTATACCTCTGGGTAGGATGAAGGCCAAAGATGTCAGACAGAGCATAGTGAAGCTGGAAGTAGAGGGTTTAGAATGAGGAATGAAATAAGCATGGAATGAGCAGGAGTCAGTCAAAAGGCTCAAAGTCTCTGGGAAGCCCAAACTCTGACCTGGTGGGTTAGGAAGTGGCCAGGTTCACACTGTCTCTCCACTCCTGGGAGGCCAGTGGGTATTGAGACTTCTCATCTCAGCAGGACAGAGTAATGCTCTAAGGCCAGTAAGGCTTGCTCGTTAACTGTGTGGGAGCATTGCCTCCTCCCTGTGATAGAGCAGAATCTAGAGAGAGGAGATTCCAAGGATATACATCAAGCTCAGGGAGTTTGCTTTTGTCTCCAAAGGGCTCAGAGGTGCTGACTGTAGTTGCCATTGATGGAGATCGGGGCAAACCCAACCACCTCCTCTACAACCTCATGAATGGTGAGTCTGGACACTTTTGGGGTGATGTCTGAATTTCTAAGTGAGTAGAATTGTTTCCAGCCTTTTTAGAATCTGGTTCCCTCACCTACAGGCCTAGGGGGAGCGCAATGCTTTGGAGATGAGGGGCAGGAGATGAGTGCTCCATCCCTGCTTTTCATTATACCCAGAATGGGTCCCATGAAGGGCTGGAGAGCAACACAAGCTGCGGCCATTGCTCCTGTCATGCTGGGCATGCTGTCATAGTTTTTACACTCTTAGAATTGCTTCATTTTGTTCTTTTTAGCTTTTTTTTTTTTGCTTTAGAGCATATAGTTGAATTAAATAATTAAATGCAATGATGCTCTGACATCTCCCTAGTGTTAGCTCTATAAGTGGATGGGAAAACTGAGGCTCAGAGGTGCTAACCAAGAGCCCTAAATCCCCATCAGTGGACTGGAACCCAGCCAACCCTGGTGTGTACTGTTCCCACACCTAGGCAGAAGCTGAGCAGACATCAGGGTCCCTGGTGTGGCTGCAGCCTTCATATCACTTGGAGCCTGATCGCAAACAATGGCACCTAATAAACTCATGCAGAGTCCCTCTCCCAACTCTGCCTCCCCTGCTCCCTCCTTTGGCCCTGTGCTGAACTGCAGGGTATATCTCTGACAGGGAGTGATGGAGCCTTTGAAATCAATGAGACATCTGGAGTCATCTCTGTGATGCAGAGCCCTGCCCAGCTCCGGAGAGAGGTGTATGAGCTGCATGTACAGGTAACACTCCTCTCTTTCATTTGGCCTGCCTTTTCCACTCTCTAGCTCTGGAAATCTACAAAAGGAATACAACCCAGGGGTTAAATCTGGAGAAGGAGCTAGATAACGCTTCAAGGAGCACTTACTCAGATTGTTGCAGATCAGTGTGGTGTCTCCAGTGAAGAGAAACATGAATTTGCAAGCCAGAATCATGCAAAGGCAGGTGAAGGAAGGATGAATGTAGCAACGCATCCAGTATGGGTAGAATCCAGTCTGTGGATGAACACTGGTGGAGGGGCTGCGGGTGGGAGGAATGAAGGTTAGAGTGGAATAAAGGCATCCAAAGCCATAAGCCTGTGAATAGGGAATTGGCCAGGAGTGAAGTGAATGTGGAGCAGAGCCGATGGGTAGCAATAACAGGAGCATGGAAGAACTCCTAGCCATTCCAGGAGAGCAAGGCTCACATGTGAATGTTGGATTTTTCCTATATCAGGGTCTGCAATCTGTGCAGAGGCTGTTAGAAGGGTTCTATACCAAATTTATAATGCCTTATTGTTTGCTCTCTCAAAATCGTGGGGTTTTTTTTTGGGGGGGGGGGGAGGTGATCCTGAGTTGCTAGGATTATAGGCATGAGCTATAAGTGGCTGGCTCTGTTTTTAATTCTATGGTGTGGCTGTCCTTTTTGCAATCATAATTCTAAAAAGCACTGAAAGATTTGGGTCAGAAGCTCAATTACAAGTTAAAAAGCTCAGGTGGGCACCAGTGAGTGATTCATGCCTGAAATTCTAGTTATTCAGATATAAGGATCCCAGTGCAAAGCCAGCCAGGACAATAAAAACTGTAACAGACTCATTTCCACCTACCCAACAAAAAGCCAGATGTGGAAGCATGGCTCAAGTGGTTGAGTGCCAGCTCTAAGTGAAATGAGAGATCAAGGCCCTAAGTTCAACACCAATCAATACTAACACACTAACACACACACACACACACACACACACACACACAGAGAGAGAGAGAGAGAGAGAGAGAGAGAGAGAGAGAGAGAGAGAGAGAGGTTTAAAAGCTTACTCTGGCTGCTCAGTAACTAGTAGATTTGTAAACTATGGCCAAGAAGAAAAATGTTCTCCTGGGTCATCAATGTATCTAGGGCTGTGGATTCTGTGACTGTCCAGGAGATAAGACATCTATCAGTTGAGAACTATGGTCTCCAGCAGTTGGCAACCCTGGTTTCAAGTCAGGTATGATGGGACCTGAAGAGGAGGCAGGGCCATCCATCAAGGAAGAGGGCCTGTAGGAGTGAAGGAGGTGGGCTGACAGAAGGAAACAATTACAAAGTAGGAAGGAAGCAGATTTCACAAAAGATGGCAATTGAATGGGAATAGGAAGGGATGGCAGAGGGTGGATGCAACTCAGGTTGATACTATATGGTAAGCTCAGGAAAGGAGATAAGATTAGTAGAAGGTAGATGATGAGTCTCTGCCTAGGGGACATTCAAGGTTGGCCATCTAAACTTGATCACACAGGTCTGAATCTTGGAGGAATCTATGTCCACACGAAAGGCATGAGAGGGAATGAGATCACCCTGAGAACAGCTGTTGGGAGAGAGGAGAAGTGGAGCAAATACACAACTACAGGAGCATCAGAGGCTGACTTGAGGTGGAGGAGATCCAGGAGGGATCAGAAAAGTCAGTGGAAACTTGCTGAAAACAGAGCCACATTAGCCAAGTGGATGGAGCCCTTGGAAAAATGCAAAGGTGATTGCGCTGGATGCAGTGTAGGACTCAGTGTGAAGCCTCTAAGTGGGGGACAGGTGAGAATCCAGTGGGGGTAGGAAGTGGAGAAGGCACAGTCTAATGGAAGGACAAAGGGCGAACAAATGCAGCAGTGGTACTCACTAGACACTATGTTGAAAATGAACTATACAACTTGTGGGTGGCGACAGGAGAGAAAAACTGGGAGAGAGCAAGGAAGGGTGATATTGTCCAAAAAGAAATGTACTCATAATCTGAATTACATAACTGCTACCCCTTTTTTCATCACCTTTATAATAACAATACATTTTTTTTAAACAAAGAAGGCACAGTCTTCTGAGAAGGTAGAGTTAGGAAGTTAGGACAGCTGCCAGGTGTGAAGAAACAGGGTCCAGGGAAAGTCATTATAAAAAGAATCCTGACTGAGCCAGAGTACACTTATAGAATAAGGGAGGCTGGAGGAAATAACCAATCCTGGGGTTGGAGGCATGGTTCAGGTAGCAGAGTGCCATGCACTGAGCAAAAGCATCAGATAATATATTGAGTGAGTCCTGGTCTGGAACTAAAAAAATAAATAAAATAAAGTAACAAGGGAAAGGATGTGGAAGAGGAATATATGACATTTGCCATATGATTTTTTGAGGTGACTATGGGCCTTCAGCAACTTCTAATACTTCCAAACAAATTTCCCCAAACATCGTGGCTTAAGCTAACGTACATTGGCTGGGTGCCAGTGGCTCACACCTGTAATCCTAGCTACATAGGAGGATGAGCAATCTAATGATCACAGTTCAAATCCAGCCCACACAGAAAGGTCTATGAGACTCATTCTTGTCTCCAGTTAAGCCAGAAGTGGATTGTAGCTCAAGTGCGAGAGTGCCAGAATTGAGCAAAAAAAGCTAAGGGACAAAGTTTTAGGCCCTGGGTTCAAGCCTCAATGCCAGCACGCACAGACAAAAGAGACAATTTGCATTTATATCTGGCATACACTTCTATCTGACCCATTCACACCTGGGTCTTCACACCAAGGTCTCTTCAATGAGTTCTACAATTAGAGTGTCATCTGGGCCTCAGTTCTCAGCTGAAGGCTTGGCTGGGGAAAGATTGCCTTCCTACTTTGGTTAATTATTGGTATGACTCAGTTGTTCAACATGTTAGCTAGGAGTTATTGTTAGTTCCTTGTCACATAGACTTCTCAGCATAGCTGCTTGTTTCAGCAAACTCAGAAAGGGAGACTTTGCTAGCGAAATGCAAGTTAGAGTCTCTTGTAATTGAACTGCAGCCTGCTTTGTCATTTTTACTATATGTTTTAAATTAGAAGCAATTGCTAACCTAGTCTACCCTAAGGAGAGGGGACCACACAAAGGTACCTGGCATAGCACCAAGTATAGATGCTCGAAAGCAGGAATGTATGGACCACTAATATTCCACTGGAAGCCTGGCACCAGTGGCTCATGCCTATAGTCCTAGCTATTCAGGAGGCTGAGATATGAGGATCACAGTTTGAAGCCAGCCTGGGCAGAAAAGTCCATGAGACTTATCCCCAAATAACTGCAAAAAGCCAGAAGAGGAGCTATGGTTCAAGTGGTAGAGTGCTAGCCTTGAACATAAAAGCTTAGGGACAGCACCAACACCTAGAGTTCAAGCCCCAGGACTAGGAAAAAAAAAAGATTCGACTGGACACAGAGCCATGTCTGTTTGTCCCAACTCCCAGGTGACAGAAGTCAGCTCTCCAGGAAGCCTAGCTGCCCAGGCCATGACTCCAGTCACCATCAGGATAGTGGACCTCAACAACCACCCACCAACGTTCTACGGAGAGAGCGGGCCCCAGAACAGGTTTGAGCTGTCCATGTATGAGCATCCACCGCAGGGGGAGATTCTACGAGGTCTGAAGATCACGGTCAATGATTCTGACCAGGTATGCCTTCTTGCCCTCAAAACTGACGGGGCCTGCTTCAACCCTCCTCTGTATAGGCCAGACAGGTAAAAAAACAATGAGGTGAGAAAGTCTGGCCAGGGGAAGTGGAAGGGCAGTGCCTAAGCTGAGTCTAAATGTATCCATAACCAATTAAAAAATGAAAGTTGAGCCATGCACTGGGGGCTCACACCTATATTCCTAGCAACTTAGGAGGCTGAACTCCAAGGATCAATATTCAAAGCCACCTAGGCAGGAAAGTCTGTGAGACACATTTTCCCCCAACTAATCACCAAAAAGGCAGAAGTAGAGCAAGCTGTGACTCATTGGTAGAATGCTAGCCTTGAGAAAAAGGGGAAAAAAGGATTAGAAACCACACCCAGGGCCCAGGAGGAAAATGAAAACCAGTCAAACGAAAGGTCCTCAGATCCCCCAAACAGGTGTTTTTCCATATGTCCTGCCACACCCTTTGCCCAGTTGTTTGTTATCCTAATAACTGTTGCTTAATCCTCATAACCTGCTAAATCTTGCTGATCCTTGACTGACCTTTAGAAAGAAGAAATTACTCATTTTTTTCAGAGTTAAGGCCACAGGAAGGCTCACCACCCAATTTGAAATGAACACTGTGTTTTTGTTCTTATGTTCTTCCATTTTCCTTGCCCAGGGAGCCAATGCCAAATTCAACTTGCGGCTGGTGGGACCCGGAGGCATCTTCCGTGTGGTCCCGCAGACTGTTCTGAATGAAGCCCAGGTCACCATTATTGTGGAGAACTCTGCTGCTATTGACTTTGAAAAGTCCAAGGTGTTAACTTTCAAGGTGAGTAGGGCTTTGCACTTCCTTACCTGGATGAGGGGAGGGGATCGCAGGAACTCATTCCAACATCATCACAAGTTATCCTGGAAGGGACCCGTGTTACTCCCTTCTCTTCCTGGCCCCACTCTTCTTTCCAAAACCCCTGTTCCTCTGCCTCATGGGGAGCAGGTGATGTCTCAGGGTAGGAGGAGAAGAAGGGCTTACAGACAGCTTCTGAAGACCATTCACAGTCCGGGAACCACAAGGGCTGGTGAGTCAAAAGAAGATTGCCAATAGTTTGCCATTTTAACGGATGCACAATAGAAACTCCAACAATCAGGGCAGATGTTTTCTCATGAACCTTTAACATCTGACGTTTATTCTGATAATTCTACTTTGAAATTTGTAATTATATAAAATTTAAACGTATATAAATAATACTATATATTAACATATAAGTTAGGTACTGGGAAAATAATATCTTATTGGATGTCTTACATAATTATTTATAATCACACACAAACATACACACTCATAACATGCATCAGGATGAAAAATTAAATACTAAAGGAATACTAAAGGCAGGAACAAAGCATGACAACCCTCAAGAAGCTGAGATCTGGTTCAAAATCTTCCTAGGCAGGAAAGTTTATGACACTTTGGTCTCCAGTTGTCCAGCAAAATAAGCTGAAAGTGGAGTTGTGGCACAGAGGTAGAGAATCAGGCGAGTGAAAAAGCTAAGGGACAGAACCCAGCACAGAGGTCAAGTTCTGGTACCGGCCTAAAACAAAAAAAAACATTACTGTCTGCTATCACAACTGTCATGTAGCTCAATGTTTAAAATAACAGAATTCCTGGGTAAAGAAAGAAAATAAGCTGCAACATTAGCTGCAAACATTAGAAAGAACATTATATGTAAGGGACATTATTTCCTTAAAAATGTAAGAGAAATAACAGAAAAAACTGTTAGAAATACAGCAAAATTACTAACACTGTTGATTATAAAATGAGCACCCCAAATACAAGTTTTGCTATATCTCCACCTCCAAAAGAAAATATCCTGAAATGAAAGATTCTTTCTCTTTTACAAAAACAACTAACATAAAATTCCTTGAAATTTCCATAAGAAGAAATATTCAGCATTTAAATAATGAAAAGTGAAGAATTTCACAAAAGAATATAAAAAGGACAGGTATGGCTGAGTGCTGGTATCTCATGCCCGTAAAGCTACTTAGGAAGTTGAGATCTGAGGACTATGGTTGAAAGCCAGCCCAGGCAGGAAAGTTTGTGAGACACTTCTCTCCAATTAACCACCAGAAAACTGGAAGTGGAGTTTGACTTAAAAAGGTAGAGCACTAGCTTTGAGTTAAAAAGGCTCAGGGACAGCACCGAGGCCCGGAGTTCAAGCCCCATGTCCAAAAGAAAAAAAAAAGACAGGAATGTACCTATATGCTTTTTAAATTTTGTTTCTTTTGTTTTTCTTTTTGATCATACTGGGGTTTGAACTCAGCCTCTTGCTTGCTAGGCCAGTCTCTACAACTGAACCACACTTTCATTTTTGCTTTAAAAATGAAAATTCTTCTTAAGTTAATAAAGAATTCACAGCCACCCCAATTAATGCTTACCTAGAATTCCCTTTGAAGAGCTAATAAGAATCCTTGATAAAATTATACGGGTTTGATCTAGAGAAAGGAGCTTATAAAAATAGTAGGAAACTTGAAACTAGAGAGGAATGTGCAGATAAGCAGAGCAACAACAACAAAAATAAGGAGGCCCAAAGACAAATGGAAATGGTGAGAAAGCTGGCATTGAAGCAAGCTTATTGGAACAGAAGTATATGAAGTCTCACAGACAGTAGCTGGAACGGCCTGATGGCAGGTGAGAATGGAATGGGAGACAAGACAGGTAGATGCTGCAGCAGTCCTGGGAAGACAGGTAGTGAGAGGGCTTGAGGCAAACAAGCCTTTGATTCCCCTTCCTCTCCCAGCTCCTGGCTATTGAAGTGAATACCCCGGAGAAGTTCAGCTCCACTGCAGACATTGTGATCCAGCTCCTGGACACCAACGACAATGTCCCCAAGTTCACTTCCCACTACTACATTGCCAGAATCCCTGAGAACGCCCCAGGAGGCTCCAATGTGGTGGCTGTCACAGTAAGCTGGGGACCAGCCCAGGGCCTAGGGTTGATTTAATGGGGCTATTTGCACTGCTGTCCTTTCCTAGCCTCTGTTTCTTCATCTGTACAATGAGTTCTGTGTCCTCTATTACTGCTTGGGGGGGGGGGCGGTGTCAGAAAGGGGAAAGGATCTCCTAGCAAAAGAGCAGTCACAATCTTTAATCTATACATGATAGGATATCTCATCATCCACCTTAAGCTCAGTCAGAAGCAAGTAGCAAGGCCACAGGGAAGCCACTTGCTTCTCATTGTTTATAAGGAGGACTTTTATATACATTTCAGGCCTGGAACAAAGGGACCCATCCTTTTTTTTATTACAAGGAAGAAATAAAAGTTTCCCAGACCTAAACCTTTTGGTTCCAACAATGCACCTCCCTGGAAGAAATCTAGGGGCCTAGAGCAAACTGCAGGTCAGATACTCCCTGGCTGCTGAGCCCTAGGCTCCCCTTCTCTACATTGGAAGCAGCCTTGAACTCCAGGAGCCTCCTGGCTACTTGGCAGATACCACTGGGAGCTTTCTTTCTTCCAGGCTGTGGATCCAGACACAGGACCTTGGGGCAAAGTCAAATACTCCATCTATGGAACTGGATCAGATCTGTAAGTACATCTAGAATTCCAGGTGGAGCTTCTGGCAGAGGATTTGGGTGGTGAAGGTCTCTAGCAATTAACAGCAGGAAAGACTTAAAAGGGATAAAAACATGGCTTGAAGAATCCCCAGGTTTCAAGGTAGGGAGAGAGCAAGTGGTGGAGAAAAGTGATGGAGTCTGAGGTAGAGAAATAGGGGCCCTCACACAGTTAGTAACTGAGAAAGAAGAAGGTCAGGTCACAGCCTGGAGTTCGGGTCATGACCTCCCAAGCCAGGCAAGCAGAACTGGGCTCCAGAAGAAGTGGGCAATGGGAAGAAAGGGAAGGGCTGCAGTTCAGGTTGTTAAACTTCATAGCAGTAGATGGATGTACCAGTTGTCAGATCCACCCCCCAGAATCAGGATGCAAGGCTAACAGAGGATTGGTTGGGATACTTTGGAAAAGAAGCTGAACTATGCATCATGCGTGCACAGGCCTGTGTATGTGTATGTCTGGGCATGTGTGCACATGTAAGCGTGATTGTCTGCAGACAGGCACACCCCTGTGCCTGAACTCTTTGTGCTTGGCAGCTTCCTCATCCACCCGTCCTCCGGACTTATCTACACCCAGCCCTGGGCCAGCCTGGATGCTGAGGCTACATCGAGGTACAACTTTTATGTGAAGGCGGAGGACATGGAGGGCAGGTACAGCCTGGCTGAGGTGTTTGTCACCCTTCTCGATGTCAATGACCACTACCCCCAGTTTGGAAAGAGCATCCAAGAAAGGACCATGGTGTTGGGGACCCCAGTAAGAATTGAGGTAAGTGTTACAGGCCACCGAGCTCCCCTAAAAATCCTCATTCCTGCAACTGGGAGAGACTCTGGGAATTAACATTTAGATGGAATAATGGACTACAAGGTACTTTACAGAAGCTTATCTTTGTACCAACTCAGACAGGTCCTCTGAGAAAGACGACCTTACAAACGCAAACCTGAGGCTGAGAGAGATTGTGTCTGAGTGACCATAGCTGGCCTGCTTCAAAGCCTTCAAAGCAATGCTTTTCCTAATGTGGAGAAAGCATAACCTCTGAAAGCCAACCAAAGAGTTGGAGGCATCCCTCAGTTGGTAGAGTGCTGGCCAATAAGTGAAAGCATCAGGTACTAAGTTTGAGTCCCAGTCTCAAACCGCCCCCACCCCAACAAAAAAGAGAACAGAAACAAGTAAAAGCCAATTGACTTTGGTTTGAATCCCAAGCCCCTTCTTTTCACTTCTCCTTTTTTTTTTTTTGCCAGTCCTGGGCCTTGAACTCAGGGCCTGAGCACTGTCCCTGGCTTGTTTTTGCTCAAGGCTAGCACTCTGCCACTTGAGCCACAGCGCCACTTCTGGCCATTTTCTGTATATGTGGTGCTGGGAAATCGAACCCAGGGCTTCATGTATACAAGGCAAGCACTCTTGCCACTAGGCCATATCCCCAGCCCCCCTTCTTTTCACTTCTGTCCTTAGACAAGAAACTCAATATCCAAGCTTTCCTAGACGAATTTTAGGAATAGAACTATGTAATTTACACATTCAACCTTAAGTGACCCCACTTGTGGTAGAGAAGACATTCTCCTTTCCCACCTTAATCTATTCCAGACAGAATCAGCCAGCTTCAACTCAGCCAGCTCCATACTCACTTACACTCACTCCATGCTCACCCAGCCAGTGTGCCCACATGTCTTGCCTCTAGCCCAGCTCTGTCTACCCCACTCTATGTACAGGCAACAGACCAGGATGCAGAGGAACCCAACAACCTAGTAGACTACTCCATCACCCGAGCAGAGCCAGTCAATGTGTTCAACATCGACGCTCATACAGGGGAGATCTCGCTCAAGAACTTCATCCGCTCTCTCGATGCCCTTCACAACATCACGCCCCACAGAGACTGCACATGGTCTGTAGAGGTGCAGGCTAAGGACCGAGGCTCTCCATCCTTCAGCACCACGGCCTTACTCAAGATTGACATCACGGACACTGAGGTAGGTACAAGGCCATGGTGTATACCTAGACAAAGAGGGTAGCAGACTATCCCTGGCCACTCTCCAACACGAGCAGAGAGAGAAGGACCATCTTCTACTTCCTCCAAAAGACATTCAACGTTAAGACTTTTAATTTTATTTATTTATTTATTAATGTTTTCTTTTCCTTCTTTTTTTTTTTTTTTTTTTTTTTTTTTTTTTTTTGCCAGGCCTGGGCCTTGTTCTCAGGGCCTGAGCACTGTCCCTGGCTTCTTTCTGCTCAAGGCTAGCACTCTGCCACTTGAGCCACAGTGCCACTTCTGGCCGTTTTCTATATATGTGGTGCTAAGGAATCGAACCCAGGGCTTCATGTATACGAGGCAAGCACTCTTGCCACTAGGCCATATTCCCAGCCTCCTTGTTAAGACTTTTAAAATTTAGTATACATTAAATATATAAGAGATTTTCGTTGTAATATTTCCATGAATGGATATAAGGGACTTGGATCAAATTCACTTCTTCATTACCCTCCTAGAGCAGGAGTTTTTAATCTAAAAAGGTTGTTCTAGTTGTAATGGGAAATATTCAGCCTGCAGGCTGCAGAATCATTGGGTACACAATAGCTTTTTGTATGCTTCTGGTCAGTTGCTTGTGTCCCAACCTTGATAATTCTGTATTGCTCTCAACTGATGCTATATTTAAATAGCCCTTAGCAGGAAAACGATTCCCCACTTCTGTGAGGATGATTTGCAACATCCTCCCTCTGCCTGTATTTTTTTCTGTAAAGAAGTCTGTACTTAGCCAGGTGCCATTGGCTCACTGTTATAATCTTAGCCACTCAAGAGGCTGAGATCTGAAGATAGAGGCTCAAAGCCAGCCAAGGCAGACAAATCCAAGAGACCCTTACCTTCAATTAAACAGCAAAAACCTGAATCTGAAAGCATGGATCAGATGGTAGACAGCCTGCCATGAGCAAAAATGTCCGAGCCACACAGCTCAAGGCTCTGAGTAAACTCTAACACAACACTTAAAGAATGAATGAATACATATACACATACATACAAAAAGACATAAACAAATTCCATAATGCTTATCTCAAAGGGGTTCCTGGAACTGGAGGAAACTCCTATATCCATTCTGTCTCCTGGGTAGCAGGAGTGAACAACTGAATGCAGGAGGTGATTCTTTCTTCCAGACACTGTCCCGAGACTCCATGGCTGCCTTCCTGATAGAGACCAAAGACAACCCCATGAAGGCTGTGGGTGTGTTGGCTGGCATCATGGCTGTTGTGGTGGCCATAACTGTCCTCATCTCCACTGCCACCTTCTGGCGCAACAAGAAGTCCAACAAGGTCCTACCAGTGCGTCGCATGCTCCGAAGAAGGCCCAGTCCTGCACCCCGCGCAGTCCGTGTTGAGTGGCTCAAGTTCAGGAGGGCTAAGGCTGCTACCAAGTTCATTCTCAAAGAGGATCCTCCCACCGAGAACTACAACAACAGTGCAAGAAGCTCACTGCCTCCCAGGGCTCCCACTCTCCCCCCAGCCCCTAGGATGGCACCCAGCACAGCTGCCCACTGGACCGTGCCTACGGTCTCGGGATCCCTTACCCCCAAGCAACCCCAGCTGTCATCCAAACCCAAGGACTTGGGAGCACCCATCCAGTCTACCCTGGTGTCTGAGCTCAAGCAGAAGTTTGAGAAGAAGAATGCTGACAAGTCTTCCTTCTAGAGTATACCTCATGGCCCTGCTCTTCCTCTCCTCCCAACATCGACTCCCCGATGCTCCTCACCTACCCTCTACTCGTCAAGAAGATCATGACACCCCCAATTTTATACAGAGATATAACTCATATCCAGGGCTCTGAACAGGGAGAGTCTTGGGCAAGAGAATTCGTGGGCTATGGGATGCTATTGGCAAGTACATTGCCATTACCCAAATATTTGGCACAGCTTGAGGTTGGCTGAGCAGCCTCAAGACCTTGAAAACAACAACAACAGCAACAACAACAACAACAACACCACACACACGTTACCAGCTTCTTCAGGGAGCCTAGAAGCAAGTAGAAGAATGTTAAGGCCCCTCTCAGAGGTGCTGTCCCCAGCCCTCTTTGAAGAGATAGGGAAAAATGGTGGACAGATATGAGGGCTGAGATTTGAGGAGACTCCATATTTATCCAGGTCTTTTGTTTGTATTATGTCACCTTAGGGAAACTGCTTAAACTTCCTGATTGCCTTCTTGCTATAAAACGAAGAAAGTAAACCCTTGTATATAAAATGAAGAAAGTAAACCCTAAAAACATAGTGGTGCTGAGGATTTTAACCAACTGTAAGGCAATAGGAATACAAGGTATTTTTCTGCAGGCCAGAGTTCAGTTTTTCCAGAAAGTATTAAATAAAGCCTTGTAGTTTCTCTGTCAAGTGTCCCTCGCCCTGTGGGCAACCACACATCCGAAGCCTGATGCTGGCTTTGGTCTGACTCACACACTTCCCTTCTGCTATCCCTTTACCCCATGCCACTCTTAGAATGAGAGTCAGGCAGCCACATCTAGTTTAAGATTCTGTTTTGTCTGAGATAAGGGAACTGTATCTCCAAGAGAGGAGTGACTGCCCCCATACCACACAGTGGGTGGTGGCAGGGGCCTGGTCCCAGGCTCCTAGTCCATGACAAGATCTTTTAGTTGAGGCATACCTTGTCACTGTAACCATTTCTCCCAGGAAAGAACTCTTACAAAGCCTTCATGCGTAATATATTGAGGTTCTGTTCTACTTTAAGGAACCTCTTAGAAGGAAAATCTAGACATGTAGACAGTGATATAAGTTAAACTTGTTTTTGTATGTTGCTTCGTTCACTAATAGGCTCTTTGGAAAACATCAGTGGTTTTATGTGAATAGATTGTACACACATGTGATTTTCTTCATGAGTTTGTATTTTAAGGAGTTGTTGAGAGTCCTTGCCACGGTGTCTGCAACCCCTGAATCACACAGTATTGAAAGATAGACTGCAGCCTCCTGAGAGACAAGTAGACATGTATTTTCCACCCCTGCTTTAGGAGGGAGCAAGACTGAATGCAGAATCCTTAAAACATGCGTGTAATCAACTCTTTTGTAAATGGCAAATAAAAAGTCTCCTAATGAAAGGACAAAAAAAGGTGTGTGCTCACTGACTTAAGGAGACAAGTGTTCCTGAATCCTAGATCTGACTCTAAGGCAAGCTGCAAAACTTGTCCAAATTGCCACCTTAAACAATGGTATATTTGCAGACTCATATGCTGACCTTGACTTGTTCTAGGCTTGCATAGAGCTTTTATCCACAAACAGGACCAGCTTAGGTAGGGCTGTTTAGGATAGAATGAAGTCTGGAGCTAGAGTTAATTATCCCAGGACAGTTCTGAAGGGGTAAGAGCTGGGAGATTTGGCATGACCCCGACTGCCTGGAAAGCAGGCTGGTACAATGATCAAAAAGACCTCTGAGCTAGAACAGGCCAGCACATGGGCCTTGGAAGGAGAATAGGTCCCTGGATAAGCCCAGAAACTTGACCCAATTGAAAGACAATCTTGGAAACTGACTAGAGGGAAAGGGCCTAGTAGCCAGTGTGAGCCCCACTGGAAAAAAGAAAGAGGTACAGCCAACCAAAGCGACCAGCAAATGTGAGCACTGGAGGAGTTGCTGCAACCATGTCTTACTCTATTAGGGAATGGTAGTGTGAGAAACTGCCTGCTCAGTCACACTGGCACATGCCACTATCTACAAACTGGTACCATGTTAGGCTTCCAGCTAAGCATCTGCAAGGCAGGAACAGTAGCGAGGCAAAGCCACCTTTTTTTTGTCAGTCGTGGGACTTGAACTCAGGGCCTGAATACTGCCCTGAGTTTTACTGCTAGCACTCTACAACTTTGAGCAACAGCTCCACTTCTGGTTTTCTGGTGGATAATTGGAGATAAGAGTCCCATGGACTTTCTTTCCCTGGGTGGGTTTCAAACTGCGATCCTCAAATCTCAGCCTCATGGGTAGCTAAGACTACAGGAGTGAGCCACAAGTACCAGCTCAAAGCCTTCTTTTTCTCCCCAAATCCTAAGAATGGAGCATTAGCCGTGTGGAAAAAAAAAATCAATACTTGTAACTCAAAGGTATTAGTCTTTATTTTCTTGCATGTGGCTGATCTCAACTTTCTAATCATGTGAAATAATCGTTTTTTAACAGCTTGACAGCCTTAGATCTGAATTTAGGTTTTGCCACTTACATGTGATTTGAAGCAAGAGACTAAAGCTTTCTGGGCCTTGCTTTCCTTATCAACACAGAACTTGTTGCTGTTGGAGGTGACAAGAGCTGACATATGACAAGTGCCAAGAGCCAGCTTTGTGCTGCTAGTAGATCAGTAGGCAGTTGGTGTTCTGAGTTTCCAAGAGGATATCTGAGGAAGGCTGAGTGTGGTCTACACATCAGAGCACATGTCCAGGAGGGAGGACCTTTCCCTACAGCCTCATGCCGAGATTTGTCCACCCACCGGAGGCCCTGAAAGCCTTTACTTTGTGAGAAGATAAGGCAGAAGTGGAGGAGAGTAGGCAGACACCATAGCTGTTGGGGATTCACGCGGCCCTTCAACCAGCCCTGGGGCAGTGTGGGAGGGACCCTCCCACCTTCTGGCCTCAACCGGAAGAGAAGCAAGCGGTCCCCGCCTCCCGGCTTGGCCTCCCGGCTTGGCCACTTGTCTAATGGCAGAGGCCTGGCCCTTGGGGGACTGTAGTCCCCGCCCATAGAGGAAGTTCGTGACATCTCCGTGATGGACACGGTCTTTAGCCTATGATTGGCCCTTTGGCCAGTTCCCCTCCTTTCCCGCCATTACCTTTACATAACCGCCCCCCCTCAATTAAATCCTGTGAGACGCATGGACCATCAAACTGTCTCCCCGATGCCTCTCTCCGCCGCTCCTGACACATGAGGGGACAAGGGGCGGGGGAGGTTTTCAGCAACACTCTCTCCTCAGCTAAGCGCAATCCATTAGAGCACGCTTCGCCTCCTGCGGGCAGGAGATTAAAGCTGAGTGCTCTTTGACAGTTTGGGAATCAGGCATTTCCCCTGGGAGATAGGGGGAAAAGGGGGTCCCAAACCCCCCAACCTGGAATTCAGGCATCTCCCCTGGAGAAGTGGGGATAGGGGGTCCCAGAGATCCCGACACATAGCACCTGTTACCTGTGCAGCAAGCACCTTGGGTTTGGGCATCTAGCTATATGCTCCAAGGGAGTGAACAATGGATGAGATAAGAAAACCAGAAGCAGCACAATAGATCAAACATGATAGAGGAGTTTGGGGAAGAGCTAACATCCTCTGCTTCTCTAGGCACTTCAGGGCCTCATCTCGGAGCAATGGGTGTGTTGATGTTGTTGAGACAGAGTCTGGCACACTGATGGTATGGCCCAAGTAGTAGAGCACCAGCCTTGAGTGAAAAAGCTAACCAAGAACACTAGTCCTTGAGTTCAAGCTCCAATACCAGCAAAAAAAAAATTGTACTTCAACCAGCATTGATTACTGACAAGTCCTAATATTGAATAAGCATGGTATCAGTAGTGAGGAAGGTCAGTTTCTGCCCTTATTTGAGGAAACCATGGGGTTAGTGCTACTTGACACCGTAAGTCATTAAACTTTTCGAACTCAAGTTTCTTCACCTATAAAAAAGAGTACTTTTAATTTGTCTTTGGGAGGGTAGGTGTGGAAACAGAATTGGAGGGAGAAAGGATGAAAAAATACAGCAGTGATACTTACTAGACACTATATGGGAAATGAACTTTACAACTTGTGGGTGGGGATGAGAGGGAAAAACTGGGATAGAGTGAGGGAAAGGGTGACCTTGTCCAAAAGGAAGTATACTCATGACATGAATTATGCAACTGTAACTTCTTTGTACATCACCTTTATAATAACAATTACAAAAACTTAAGGATATTCTACCTCCCTGTTCAGGATAACATATATGAAGTGTTATATGCAAATGTACATATGAACATGTGACAATTATTGGGCTATGCACATACATAGAGTAATATATAGATCTATATACATAGATCATAGATTTATCTATCTCCAGGCACTGTCTATAATCAAACAATTAATTTGCTAGGTCTAGGCCTTAGATGCATAAAAAGAACTATGTCTCCCTTTTCACTTTAGAAAACTCTCTGTTAGTTCCCATGCCTGGAATACAGTCGTTATTCAATAAACACTTGTTGAATAAATGGTTGGAGCCAGGTTGAACTGCCATAGATGGTCGGATTCAGAGGAAATTCCACATCATTTCTACCCTGTAGCCTGGGCCATTAGATCTTATTTTCTTCTACTTTTTCCTCATTCTCTTCCAAAACTCTGTGTCCCTTGTCATCCTCACAGACAGTGTGATGGCCTTTAAAGGAGTCATCCTTGTATTGGGGGACAGTTTGGGGACACCTAGGAGCTTTTCTGTGATGAAGATAGCAGTGCAGGCCCCACTCTCTGCAAGGACCCTGCACAGCCCAGACATAAACACCCACAGGCACTGCTAGGAGCACAGCACACAGAACCACCGTGACATGAAGGAGGCGTTCACGAGCCTCTAACTCTCCACTATCTCTGCCTGTCACAAAGACCACACAATGGCTGTGGTGTGGGGGTTGATTCCCCAGACCTAGACATGCCTCATATTTTGTGCCAGGCAGGAGGTCATCCACAGCATATGTGTTGATTCCTGGACCCATGTGGATGACCTCCTTCCTGAGGGCCTCTTCAGATGCGATGTAGAGGGTGATCCACTCCTCAGGGGTGTTGGCCACAGCAAGCCACTCCAGCAAGATCCCACGCACTGTGTGCTTGACCACACGAAGGTCCACATAGGCACTATCTTCTGAGGAGATGGATAGAGAATTGGGTGCAGGCAAGGCCTGAACAGGCTGGACATGGAGGGAGATGACAAGGGTGCTCCTGCCAATGGAGTTAGAAGCAACACAGGTATAATTACCACTGTCCACCAGGTGAGCAGTAGGGATGACCAGCTGCGACAGAGCACCATCTTCTCCAGTAGAAGAAGTCAACACTAGGTGGAAAGAAGAGCAAAAAAGTTCTTTGCATTTCTCTGACAGGCATCTGGAAAGTTCCAATAATGCTGCTCTTTGTCCAACAATGATGGTGACCATCTATTATTAAGTATGTACTCAGTGCCCAGCATTCTCTTCCCAGGACCCCTAATATAATTAATTACATTCTTTAAAATATAAGATGTTGAGGACTAGAGAAATTGAATCTTTCAGATTGGATAGTGAGAGTTGTTCAACAGTGACAACTGATCTGGAACCTGGTTCTTCTATTTATAAACACCACACTCTTTTAAAAACTTTAGTTGCTCCCACCAACTACCTTGCCCTAGCAGAGTCTAGTATCATGGCTTTCTGATACCTCAGAATTGTATGATTAAAGATTAGACACCAACCTTGATTGCAAAAGTCAAGGAAGAGTATGAGGCCCTGATTTCAAGACCCAGTACCAACACACACACACACACACACACACACACACACACACACACACACACACAGAGAGAGAGAGAGACAGAGAGAGAGAGAGAGAGAGAATTGTATGATTGATACTGTGAACACCAATAAGTGCCTTCCAACCTCCCACATGTGCAGTGGTTCAGAGCCTAGAGCCAAATGCCTGGGTCCTATATCTTACTAAATATATGGTCTTAATCAAGGTGCTTTAAATTCTCTTGACTTTGACTTCCTTGTTGATAAAATAGGATAATGATAGCTTTCAAACAATAAGTTTGATAGTAAGTTTCCAATAAGTCTTAGCTGTTATATTTTTCCTGGAGACTAAATATAACACAATGCCAAGAATGATTACAGAACATTTCCTGCTTCTCTACAGTGATAAAGACTTTATCTCTCCTTTATGAGCATTTCACCTCCAGCCAAGAGGATGTGATCAAAATAATGAGGGGAAAAAAACAATCAATTTGGCATTTTTTAAGGTATGACAACTATCTTGTTTGACAAATTTTAATGTAGTACTTTAAGTTATCTTCTAGACAGAGGAAGATAAGGACACCGTTTCCCTCAACTTCACTGACAGCCTTGAAGAGGCCGTGCCTGGCTTTGCAAAACCTCCCAGTGCTACAGGAGATTCCTCTGGAGATCTGAAAAAAGAATACATGGTTCCTGGGAAGTAATGGCAGATTTTGAATACTATTTTGGAATCCATGGAAGTCATTTCCTCTCCTTGGGGCCTAGGGTTATAATTGCAAGATAACAAGGCTTGATCACCATAGTCACAAGACTTGAAAATTCATAGATACATATATATGTTAGTTATATATAGCATATACATATTATATACATAATATGTGAATATTATATACATATATGTATATACCATACACATATATACATATATACATGTTTACAAATATACATATCTGTTATGTACACACATAACACATATATGTTATATACATACACATGTGTTATATAATATATACATATGTATAGATCATATATACTATGTATGTATTACATGTATCATACATATGAGCATATAAGCAATACATATGAGCACAATATGCAAATATTATGTGTAATGTTTACATGAATGTACATGTGTGTATATGTATAGTATATATGTACATGTATATATGTATAATTTATGTGTAATATACATATGCACACATGCATATGTTATATGTGCATTATTTAGACATATTAACATGTATGTTATATATACATATATTCTCAGCCTTACTAGATAAGAGTTAGTTGTGCATTAGGGTTGAAGAGGAAAGAAACACTTGCTAAAATACATGACCTAGGCATTGGATTCACTGAATTCAACTCCCCATGGCAAGGGCTGGGAAATCTTATTCTAAGCAAACACCCAAGTAGCTTTGCTTGCTTTAGAAAAGAATAGATATTTTCTGGAATCAGTACTAGTTGGAAATCCTAAGATTCTAAAATTCACAGTATAGTGAACCTCACCTAGCATACTCTCAAATAATGCATTGTTTAGATAAAATTCTATAACATTTCAATGGTATACTAAATGAGACCCAGTAGATGTACTTCACTTATGCATGCATATATGTTTGAGCAAGATCTGTGCACAACCATTTGAAACAATGCTGACGGTGGAATACTACCTTGGAATCTTTTATGTTCTGTAAAGTTAATTTAGACCTATACCAATTTTACCGATACATAGCTTTCACAATGGACCATTTAGAACCTCTCCAGTGAGGTGGGGTTACTACAGACATCTGCATTTCTCCCAGATGTACTGAGAGGCTACATGTCGCTTACCATCGAATTCTCTCCACATGCTCAGGGGATATGCCCACACAATGGATGGTGAGGGGCTGGCCTGTGAAAAACACTGCAGTGTCACATTCTGTCCTGCCTGAATGGTGATATTGGCACTAGGGGTTGAGATCTGTGGCTTCATGCAAATCCTAAGATCAGTCTCATGAAAAAGCTTCCCTGCTTTAGAGAGAGGGCCCTGGCATATCAGATAGGAATTCACTAGAATAATTGGGAAGCTAATGGACTTGACAAACTGGACAAGCCCCCTTAGACGACAGTCACACTCCCAGGGGTTGTTGTGCAGTGCCAGCACCATGCTGGAGTGAAATTCCACCCCACAGTGAGGCTGCTGGTGTTTCTGGTAGGCAGGCCAGTTCAAGAAGACACTCTTGGATACAACTGTAAGCCTATTGGAGGAAAGATCAAGGTAGGTCAGGTTGGCCAGGAACTGAAGCGCTACCTCAGGGAGGAAATCAATCCTGTTGTGTTTGAGGTCCAAGACCCTTAGGAGCGGAGTGGCACGGAAGACTGTCCATGGTACTGAACGGAGTTTGTTCCCTTCCAGCCTCAGCTCTCTCAGTTCTGGCATGTGATCTAGTGCTCCGAGATGGATCACAGTGACATTGTTAAAGTTGAGCCAAAGGTACTCCAAGGCGCTCATGTTGATGAAAGACCCTCGGGGAAGTTCATACAAGGGTGTGTTTTCAATTCGCATTTGCTTCAGCTCTTCAGGAAGGCTCCCTGGAATCTTTCCCAAAGAAATAGACATACACTTCACAGTCCTGCACAAGAAATCAGAAAAGCTTTAGGATGAGTATTGGAGATTTGAAAGTGATAGATGGTAAATCCTGGCATGAGATTTGTAAATTAGATGGAAAAAAGCTACTATTTAATGAACTAAAAGAGATCTATATTTGATTTAAAAAATGCTCAGCTTACCAAAATCCAACACTAACTAAATGAGACCCATAGACATTCAAATTTCCTGCCAATTCTAGATACAGGTACACTTTGCATCATCTCTACAGAAAACCCAACCCCTATAACACTCTGGCATTCTGCCAGAACAGCGCACCTGCCAACACTCTCCTCTGAGCAGATGCATCCTGGCAGGCAGAAAGGCTGAGCTGCCTGTGTATCCAAAAGAACCAGAACTAGCAGAAAATAGTAACAACCTAAAGCCATATTTCTCTGTGAAAAACTACCTTGTATGCTTTGAATAAGCATAGCGCCAGCTTCCAAATGACAAATCCTATTATTGGTAATCCTTGGTGATGTAGGTCAGCACAGTGGTAGCAAAGCCCTTGCATGCCCACAGGTCTATTTTGGCCCAGATCACAGGCTCAGGCAGAGCCCATGTAGAGGGAGCTAGGTCTCTTGTCTAAGATCAGAACATTCACCCTTCATCTACTTCTTGAGTTTGGAAAGAAAACTCTTAAGTCATATATCCAGATTTCCTGGTTCTCTCTCCTCTTGGTCTCTTGGAGAAAGTAGGTGATGCTATGCTGGGCACCACTGCAGTTCAAGAGATTTGGCCAGAATCCATCAAAAACTTCATATCTCCCAGCTGATCCCTTAAGCCCAGGATTTCTAACTATTTATTTTTATTTTTTATTTTTATTTTTTTGCCAGTCCTGGGGCTTGGACTCAGGGCCTGAGCACTGTCCCTGGCTTCTTCTTGCTCAAGGCTAGCACTCTGCCACTTGAGCCACAGCGCCACTTCTGGCCATTTTCTGTATATGTGGTGCTGGGAAATCGAACCCAGGGCCTCATGTATACGAGGCGAGCACTCTTGCCACTAGGCCATATCCCCAGCCCCTCTAACTATTTTCTTGAAGTGACAGCAGCAATCATTCCTGTCAGTTGTTCTCTCTCCTGAACTTTGGGTGGTGAGTTAGCCAAAACAGCTGTATCTACCCAGCATGGTGCAGTTTCAAACACAGGATGGCATTTTCCAATAACACAAAAGCTTTGGGGACTGGGGGTAGAGATCAGTGGAAGATCTTTTACTGGCTTTTATCTTAAATGTGGTGTATTTCACATCATAATATTAGTTACTTGCATTTTAAAGTGGTGTGGGTAATATGACATCGCTCTGCTATAATTCAGTCTCTCAATATCTACTGGTCATCTGCTCTAAGATAGACACTTACTAGATGCCAGAAATGGACTGGTGAGCAAAAATAGTTATAAATTATCCCCTTTGCAATTTTCTCATTGCTTGTGCTTCTGAGTCTTGAGGGTTTGTCAATGTCAATGTCATTTTGACCTCTATGAGTCTGAGTTTCTCTTCTTCAGAGTGAGACTGTTAGGAAATGCCCCACAGTGCTTCTGGGATATTTTGACATTATTAACAGAAAGCACCTGGCATACAATACATGGTTTCAAATCAAGAACCTAGCTTGTAGTAGATGCCCATTCATTCACCTTCTATGGAAACAGATTCTTGAGAGGCAGAAGTGTAAACTTCTCTATTAACTGGGAGCACTTTGGATCCTGTGATTTCCTGTAAGACTCGTGATATAAAATGTACCATACAAAAGGCCTGAGTGAAAAAAATCCGCTTAATAGCCAACCAGTGAGCAGGAAGTGGGTCACCACCTAAGCTGATTACACTGCAGGGTTTCACTCATCCAGATGTATTTGATGGAGTTCCCAGGCAGCCTAAATCTACAATCTGGATACATCTCTGTGATCTCCCTCCACACAAAGTAAAAATCCAAAACAAAATGTGTAAAATAGAAGTAATGTTTATGATACTGGTAAAGATGTGCTGCCTTGATCATCATTCAAGAGTTGAGCTGCTGCTTAGCTCTAAGAAGTGTTTGGGGCCATGCCCCTTCCAAAGCAGCCCATTCCCAGAGACAGAGGAGTGAGGGAGCATTGTGGGCCAGTGTGTTCTGATGGAATCAACTTCTGTGTGTGTGTGTGTGTGTGTGTGTGTGTGCGTGCGCGTGCACACGCACGCGCCTGTGCTGGAGCCTGAGCTCAGTGCATCATGCTCCTGCTGCGCTTTTTCACTCAGGTCAAGCCCTACCACTTGAACCACACCTCTGCATCAGGCTTTTTGCTGGTTCTTTGGTGGTAAGGTTTTCTGGATTTGTCTTCTTGGTCTGGCTTTGAGCCTCAGCTCTCAGATGTCAGCCTCCTGAGTCCCTAAGATTAAAAACATAAGTCACTATCACCCAGCTGATGGATCAACTCCAGAGTTCTCACTCCAGAGTCTGCTATCAAGTTTTCCAAGACTGCATCAGACTTGCTTTTGAAAATACACACAACTCAGTCTATCCCAAACCATAAGTGAATTCCTTTCCTCTTAGAGCCAAATAAAAGCCTAAAGAATCTTCTTGCTTCCCTATTTCTTCTCTGTCCATTCCATGCTAACCTTTCCACAAAAATCCAGCTCCATCCAGCTTTCCATAAGTTGGCTGAGAATGTGTCAGAAACCCCCCTGGCATTCTATCACATAGGGCCCCCCTCCTCTTTTGACCACTTTGTTCTCTAGTTTCCTGATTTGGCATAAAGGTGAAAGGAGTAGTTAATGGTGGGAGTCAAGGCAGAGGACTGGGACAATTAAAGGTGTTAGGGACAAATCACTCAGGTAAAATAACTTGTGGCTAAGAAACTCTGACAATAAGGGGGAGGGACCCAAAACTATGCTGACCTCATTTCCCTTTCCTTATCAGGAATTCAGCTCTTAAGAGTTCTTAGAAGAAACAGAATTACTCTGTGCTTATGAAATAGCTAGATATAAATGGCTCCTGGGAAACTTCTCACTGGCTAGTCTTTTTCTTTTTTTTTCCAGTCCTGGGCCTTGGACTCATGCCCTGAGCAGTGTCCCTGGCTAATTTTTGCTCAAGGCTACCACTCTGCCACTTGAGCCACAGTGCCACTTCTGGCCATTTTCTATATATGTGGGGAATTGAACCCAGGGCTTCATGTATACAAGGCAAGCACTCTTGCCACTAGGCCATATTCCCAGCTTGTCTTGTATTTATAGACTTGGTAAGAGACTATCCTGCCTGTTCAATTAGAAAATTCCACTCACTACTATTAGCAAATAAATATTGGCATAATTAACAAAACTTTCACATAGCACAGATAGAGAACTGAACAGCCTATGAGAGATGAGACATGTCTTTCTTTTCCAAGCTAGAACTCTTTCCTATCCTTCCCAAGACACCTGAGAGATCACAATATCCAAGCCCCCCTGAAATACAAAGACCATGTGACTCATGTTATACCTAGTGAAATGTTAGGGTAAGATGTTTGAAAAATCCCTACATTCTTCTCCAGTCTCTTTGTTCTCCGTCTGGGGCAATTGTTGGTATTCTAGATGGTGGAGCCTCCATTAACCTGGTCCCTGAGTAAGTGATGCAGAGTCTGCTCCTTCCACCCCCACCCTCACCCCAATCTACATTCCTACTCATTCAAATATACTTTTTTACTCTTTTAGATTCAGGACCAGGATTTGAACTTGGTGACTGATGCTTTTGCTCATTGGCTAGTGCTCTACCAAGTAAGACACATCTCTGACACATTAAATTCACTCTTAAAGAGCAGGGAAAAAAAGATATGTGTTAAGCCACTAGAATTGGAGAAATGCTACTGTGTCATAAACCTAATGTAACTACAATGTCCTTGAAACTGAGTAAAATATAGTCTAATGCTTATCAATCCATACTTGCCTTTACTAGATTATATGTTAGTTAAAACCAAAATTTTCAGCTCTGCTCCTCTAAATAATCTGCTCAGTGAGTCTTCTTGATTGACAGCCTCATCTGATGCCTATATCCACTTTCCAGAACATATGGTCTATTGTTTTAATTTACCCTGAAACCTAGGTAACTGAAATAAGTGACTTTGGGCTTATCTTCTGCCTCCTTAGAGAAAAAAAAGATGTGCTGGAGATGCCACAATTACAACCAACCTCCAAAGTAAACTTGTAAGGTAAACCTACTGGGAGCTCATCATGAACCATTATATTGATCATCATCTTCTGGGACACTCAGAGGTCATTCCTTTTTCATGAACTGACTCATGCTTACTAGATATATACTAAAATATTAATAGATAAACCAGACACCATTTATTTTTCTGTAGCATGGTAATTTTTGAAATATTTGTGGAGACAATTCATAATGACCTTCCCCTATAAGAGCAAATCGGGGAAGAGCAAACACATAAAGGGAGGTTGACAGAAGGACATTGGAAGGCTGAGGCTGACCATTTTGAGGACCACGACTCAAGAGTTAAGACCTTAGTAAATCACTGAAAATTTTAATCTGCTCCTTCTCCTCCTCTTCCTCCTTTGAATCACTTACTTCCCCCAAACAATTCTCTCTCTCTTCTCTCTGTCTCTCTCTCATACTAATGCTTGCTCCCAAGTTCCTCATTTTTCTTCAAAGTCCATTAAAACTGGCTAAATGTCAAATGTTTGGGATCAATAACTTTTCAGTCAGGCTTAAGTCAACATTTAAAGGTGACATCTTTGATTACTTGTAGCTGTGTGTGTGTGTGTGTGTGTGTGTGTGTGTGTGTGTGTGTACACACCAACTCTGGGACTGGAACTCAGTAGATGGATTCTGTCTCTGAACATTATTTTGCTAAAGGCTAGCACTCTACCAGTTAAGCCACATCCCCATTTCTGGTTTTTGGATAGTTTATTGGAGATAAGAGTCTCACAGACTTTTCTGCCTGGGCTGGCTTCAAGTTGTGATCCTCAGATCTCAGCCTCCTGAGTAGTTAGGATTACAGGCATAAGCCACTGACATCTGGCTCACGTAGCTCTTTTTATCTACTATATTTATATTTGTTCTGATTTAAGAGTAGTCTGCAACTCTCCTCCTGTACTGAACTATTGTAAATAAGTCTTGAGTATCTAAAGACACAGCAGATATATATTTATATCTATATCTATCTATACACACACACACACACGCACGCACACACATATACACACACAATATACCCAGGGAAGGGGTTGACAAACTATAGTCTATGGGCTCAATCCAGATTTTCAGTTTTTTTATAAATAACATTTTATTGGACCACAGTCATGCCATTAACTCACAGATTGTTATTGAATTTACATCCCATTGGAAGAATTGAACAGTGATAGACTCCATAATATTTATTATCTGTTACTTGTTACAAAAAAAATGGCCCTTGATATAGATAGTTTTTGTCATCATCAAACTGAATAGTTTCTTTTGCCAATGATGATGGCTCACAGATATAATCAAACTATATCCCCACACAATGGAAGAAAAATATCCAGATATTGAAACTGCAAGCTTATCTACATAGGTGTTGTCATTGTGTTGATCCAAAACAACTCATTTTCCACAGTGAATCTATTATGGATCACATTGCAGAGATAAATACCAAATAACAACTCTTTGCCTGGCTAAAAAATTGCCCAATCTATATTTCAAAAGCTACTCCACTCCTCCCCTGCAAAAATCAATTCTTTGGTTCTCAGTTTTGTCATCTTCAGAATCAAGTAGAATCAACCTGCAGAGTGGGTTGTCATAAGAATTCAAATGTGAGAAAGTTAGAAGAGATATTATGAGAGGTCATTTGTAAGTGTGAAAAGGATTTGTATCTAGAAAATGTCCCCATGATGTTGAGTTTCTTGCTCATGACTAACCAAGTAATTCCTTAAGATCATTTTCTGCCCCCAAATATTCTCAGTTGTTACCCCAAATACTTGAAACTAGGTGTCTTGGTTGCTCCCCACTAGAGCTGAGCTCTGTGGATAAGGAACAAGAGAAGCCATCACTTCCCTGGGAATATTCATTTTCTCCTATGCAATGAGATACCAACTCAGTGGTTTCCAGCTTTAGGCAAAGCTGAGTAAAAATCATCTTCTGAAGGGGTACACTGAGTGACCAGGAGGGCTCCAAGACATTTGCAAAAGCCCATGTAAGTTTCTGTAGGGATCATCGAGGAAAAGGTGATCAGGGAGCCTGGCAGCACTGGTGTGACAGTAGCTCTGCCAGAGAAGGTCTCTTGGATTCCCCTCTCCCTCCCATCTTGAGAACAAATGAGCAAAGCTCTCCTGAGCATCAGCCAGATCTTAAAATTTATTGAACATCAATTGATTATCACTGAACAGAAGTGACATCCAGAAACAAATGTTGGGATTTAGAGAATAGATGTTGGAATTCCACCACATGGATGAGTGACGTGTGTGTGTGCTTGAACTCAAGTCTCAAGGCCTCATACTCTTGCTTAGCTTTTACAGTCAAGGCTGGTGCTCTATGGCTGGAGTCATACCTCCATGTCTGGCATTCTGCTGGATAATTGAAGGTAAGAGTTTCTTGGATTTGTTTCCTCAGGCTGGTTTTGATCAGGGATCTTCTGATCCCAGTCAGCTTCCTGAGTGGGTTTACAGGAGTGGGCCACAGGAGCCTGGCAGCTTTTGCTTCCATTTGTTATGTAGCAAAAACACCGACTGTCAGAGACCAATCTCTTAGCCCCCCCCCTGATAAACCAATGACTGTTTTCAGAGCTTACTGAGTTAATGCATATGAAGGACTTAGGACAGACACTTTCTGGCACACGATTGCTTAGAAAGCATTTGCTGTTGCTGATGGAGACCATAGGGATGAGCAGGTATCCATTCAATCGAAGTGTCTGAGCCCATCTTCAGGCGTTAGAGTGACTGTCGGACTCTGAGTGGACCAAGCGGCTCTGGCATCAGCAGAAGTATTCATTGATGCGCCGGCCACCCCTGGCCCCCAAGGCCTGGGAGTCCAGGCTGGAGCGGGCCGAGAGGAGCCTGTCCCCCTCCCCAAGGCTGCTCCGGGACAGCAGTTCGGAGCCGTCCTGGCTGTGGCGCAGCCTCTCCAGGTGGACATAGGCCCCAGCGGCCTCCGCCGAGCCCCGAGCGCGGCACTTGCGGCAGCGCCTGCGGAGCGCCCCACAGCACACCAGCAGCGTCGGAGGCAGTGCGATGATGGCGGCTACGCTGATCACCACCACGTTGATGAGCCGCTGGGTGCCCTCGGCGTCCACCACCTCGTCGGTGGAGAAGACCACGCATTGCTCCCTGCGGGGCGCCAGGCCCCGCGCGCACACGCACGCCACGTACTTGGTCTTGGGCGCCAGGCCCTCGAGGGTGACGCGGGTCTTCCCTGGTGGCACCAGCACCCGGCGCATGTCCCGCTGCCCGAACACCGCGTAGAGGACGCTGAGGGCGGTGGCGTTCCATGCCTGGGGGGCCTTCCACACCAAGGACACACTGTGGTAAGTGTCCCCCACCACCTTCAGAGACCTCACCATCTGTGCCTCCGGAGGCTCCTCCTGCCGGCCGGTGGCACCCATCTGCAGGTGTTGCAGGGTCAGTGCTTCCTTCAGGCTGGGCACAGAGGGCCGAGGGGCTGCGGGCTCGGGGACACGGGGGACGTGCCTGGCCACCAGCTTGTTGTTGTAAGCTGCGGCTTCCATCCCCTCCCCCATCCTGGCCAGCAGGGCCTCCGGAACCCCACTGTGCTCCGTGGAAGTCTGGGGCTCCGTGACTAGCAGGGAGATGAGAGTCTCCGAGGCTCCCAGGAAGTTCTGGGCCTGGCAGATATAGTCACCGGAATCTAGGCGAGTCACGGCAGGCAGCTCCAGCAGAGACCAGCTGGAGCCATCGCTGGAGACTTCCTGGTGCACTAAAGAGAGAAGAGGCAGATGTGAGAGGAGGAATGAGCTCAACTTCCCCCATGTCCTCTGCCAGGGATAAGTTCACAGCTTCTGATTTGCACACTCGATAATGGCCTTGCTATGCCAAGAAAACACGGCAAGCATTTAATATCATTCAAGGTTCAGTTCATTGGGTCATTCAAGGCTTCTCCACCAGCCCTTTCCCTTCATAGCTGAATACTATTGGCTTAGACTAGCCAGGGGATCAAGATTGCCTGGGCTCCAACTGTGAGGAGTTCATGAAGCTTCAGGCTGACACTGAGCCTAAGAATAAATTGCCTTTGAAATCTGAGCTGTTCAAAGTGGTTTTTTGTTTTGCTCTGTTTTGTTATTGTCAGATGTGGGACTTGAACTCAGGGCCTGGATGTGGTCCCTGAGCTCTTTTGCTCAAGGCTAGCACTCTACCACTTTGAGCCACAGCTCCACTTCTGGTTTTTGAGTAGTTAATTGGAGATAAGGGTCTCAAGGGGATTTTACTGCTCAGGCTGGTTTTGAACCTCAATCCTCAGATTTCAGGCTCCTGACTAGCTAGAATTACAGGTGTGAGCCACCAGGACCCAGCTCAAAGTGTGCTTTTTAGGGTGTAGGAGTCTCATAGAGGTTATTCCTTAGGAGCACCAGACAGGTGAATTGGAAGGTAGGATGGTCAGGTGGTGAGCTCAAGGCAAAGGCCCAGTTGGAAGTTCCCTTCTCATCCCTGCTCACACCCACTACCAAGTCAATGAGAGCATCTTTACCTTCCTGATTTACATAATGGAGCTTTGGGTACCATTTTGCTTGTAAATTTATTTATAGAACCCTCTGACAATCTAGTTGAGAGAGAGGGCCAGAAGGCATGTGAGGTTTACTGATTCAGTGCTAAATCACCCCCCCGCCCCCATTTCTGCCTGCGATGGCTGTGATTTCCACCTTCTCTGCCGCCATGGCAGAGATGAGTCATCTCTGCCCACACAGCCTCACAGAAATAGGACACACTATTGGAATCCCAGTTTCTTCTCACACAAGCTGTATGATGTAGGCAAAGCATTTACTTGCTTGAAAAGTAAAGATAATCAGGTTGTTCATTAAAATTCTAGGCATAATTCACTTCACATAGTGATAGGCACACGTGAAGAGCGCAAGAGATGATTACCTCCATTATTAATTACCCCTGATAACACTACCTTCATATTCACAACTGGGAGACTTGCTATAAGTATTAAATACATCAAAAGAGTATCTTTAAAAAAAAAAGAGTATCTTTGGCCAAATATCACTTTTTAAGATTCTTCCCCAAATGCCCTGAGTCTTGAATACAGTGCTGGTTACAGCACAGGTTTTGAGCATGGGGACAAGGGGACTTAAACAATTTTAAGTTGTTGATATCCAACTCCATTCAGACAAATGAAAGTCCAGCCTGGGTCCAACCTGTCTACCACCCAGTGTGGAAGTACAGCACAGAAGTCACTGCACAGCTGGGCACAGCTGGGTATACTGGTGGCTCATACCTGTAATCCTAGCTGAGATCTGAGGATCATAGTTCAAAGCCTGTGAGAGTCTTATCTCCAGCTAACTAGCAAAAAGCTTCACATCAGAGTATGGCTCAAGTGATAGAGCACCCCCTTGAGCGAAAAAGCCAAGAAAGAGTGAAAGGCCCTGAGTTTAAGTCCTAGTACTGGCATACACACCCCCAAAAAAGTCTCTGCTGTAGCTCACATACCTGTGCCATTGAGTGGGTGCCCATTGGCTCTCCGCCAACTCATCTCGGGCCCAGGGACCCCCGTGGCTCCACACCGCAGCAATACCGTGCTACCCACAGGGGATATGATGCTGGTCACCCCTGGATGCAGCTCCGGGCCCTGACATTTCCGGAGCTCCAGCTGGCTGAAGGCCACTCCAGCCAGGCTACGTGGGTTGCCACACTTCAGTCTGGCTTCAATGAAGACTAAGTTTGGGACCCAGCCATCCAGAAGATGGACCAGTTCATAGAGTCGGCAGTCACATACCCAAGGGTTGTCCTGTAGACCTGAAGGAGTGTGTGAGAGAAGGCAAGAAGTGAGTCCCAGGTCTCCCTTTCCCCTCAGGTAAAATGAAGCAGCTCAGGCAAAGGAAACAGAACTGGCCTACAGGCCCAGCTTCTTGTCTTGCTAGTTATATGACCTTAAACATGCTTCTTTATTTTGAATAGCACCATTACTTCCCTTCTACATTGCTGCCGGCATCAATAAAAACATATAAGTACAGGGCAAGTCATACAGCATACTGACAAAATGCATTACCACCATCATACTGAAGCTAATTCTCTCAAGCCACTGGCAGGGCTAAGGGCAAATTGTAGTAATTGCAATATGCCAAAATCTGCTTTGTTTCACTGACTCCTGACCTTTGACCCCAGGCCTCCCTGTCTAAATGGCATGTTTGGCATCAATAAGAATGGTTCATTTGACATAAGCTCAAGTGGGGAAAATGGTAGGGTAAGAAGAATAGAAAATAAAATCGTATGCTTTAGCCCCAATCCTCTTATTGTTGAATATGAGCAGATCACTGGTGGCTTATACCTGCAGTCCTACCTATTCAAGAGGCTGAGATCTAGAATTGTTATTTGAAGCCAGTCTGGACAAAAACGTCTGTGAGACTTTCATCTCCAATTAACTACTAGAAAACTGGAAGTGACACAGTGGCTTAAAGTGATAGAGTGCTAGCCTTGAGTAAAGAAAAGCTCAGGGACAGTGCCTAGGCCCTGAGTTCAAGTCCTATGACTGACAAAGAAAGAAGGAAAAGAGAGAGAGAGAAAGAGAGAGACAAAGGCAATGAATCTTGTTGAAATTGTTTTGAGAAAGGGGGGACAGGGCAGGATAAGGGGAGAAATAGAGGGGATGAGTTTGCATTTCTAAAATACAATATGAAAGTATTTGTTATAATGTTCTTTTTTTCATGGGGGAGGTATGCCAGCACTGGGGGTTTGAACTCAGGGCCTGAGCATGGTCCTTGAGCTTTCTCATTCAAAGATGATGTTTTACCACTTGAAACACACTTCCACTTTAGCTTTATGGTGGTTAGTTGGAGATCAAAGTCTCAAAAAGTTCCCTGACTGGGCTGACCTTGAACTGTGATCTTCAGTTCTTAGCCTCTTGAGTAGCTGGGATTATAGGTGTGAACCACCAGCATCCAGCTGTGATTTTCTTTTTGTATACTCAAAGGTTGCTATTAAATTTGATAGAATATTATAATCCATGTTATGTTATTCATTTATGTACATATATTTGGAAAGGGGATGTCAAAGGCTTAGAGAAGGTATGTTTGGATCTGCTTCATGTCACAGACTCTCAGGTCCTTTTGAGTGCAACTGGGGTACAAGCTGCTTCTTTGTTCCATCCTAACAAAAGCTGGTGCCTGGTGTTAAATGCACTCATAATACATCTACAATCCAAGATTCATCACTAATTCAGTTCTGGTGGTAAGCTACTTGGCAAAAGCCTGTTACAAAATGATCCCAAAAGAATCAATACAAAAAGTAAAGTAGAACAACAGTAAACTTTCACCTTTCAGATTAACAATAGTGAAGCGTTTTGACCAGTTTAGTTGTTAGTTGAATAAGGGAATCAATTTCTGGTTTCTAGTGGGAGTGGTGGTGGTAGTGTGTAAATGCCAATACTGGGGCTGGAACTCAGGGCCTCACACTCTGACTTGGCTTTTTCACTCAGGCTGATGTTCTACCCCTTGAGTCATACCTCTACTTCTGGATTCTTACTGGTTAATTGAAGAATCTCATGGATTTTTCTGCCTGGGTTGGCTTTGAAGCTCAATCCTCAGGTCTCAGCCTCTTGAATATCTAGGATTATAGGTATGAGACATCAGTTACCAGCCTAGACTTCCTGTTTTGTTCATTGATGTATATCTAGTACCCATAATTGTATAGCACAGGAAAAAAAATTGCTGGATGATTACAATGAATTAATGATCTTGACTGGTGCAGTGGCTCAAGTGGTATATTCTTCCAACAAAAGAAAGGGAAAAGGGAGAGAGAAAAAGTGAAAGAGAGAGCTAGAGTGTGAGAGAATGTAATTTGTTGGGCTGGAGGCAAGGCTCAGCAGTAGAGCACTTTCCTAGCTAGCACAAGGCCCAGGGTTCAGACCTCAATGCTGTCAAAAAGAAAAAAAGAGCTCATGAATGAATGGCCTTACACAGTAGTGTGGAGAATGGGAATTGTGCCAGGTATGTTTGAATTATGAGGCTGATTCTAAAATGTTCGCTATGCACACTCCATGATCTAGCAATTGTGCTTTCTAGCTCTTATGCTTCGGAAACATGAGAGTGTGCACACAAAAATATATTGGCGAGAATGTTCTCTGTGACATCCCAGGTTTTAACAAAATAATGAGGACATTCTAAGGGTGCTTTGAGGAGGGATGGCCACTATAAGATATGGTGAAATACACTATGGAATATTGTGCAGTAGTTTAAAAAAGGGAACTTGTTACATTTGTAGTAATTTGCAAAGGCCTCTGAGATACATAGTTAAAAGAGAAAGATAATAGACAGATAGATAGAGTAACACATATATATGTATAACTTTATGCATGCTTATATGTAAGAATTTGTATACATATACAAATGTATTTCAAAAGATAGGGATGTTTCTGGAGAGAATGAGAATAGGAAAACAAACTTGTCCTTAGCCTCCTTGGTTATGTTTTAAATATTTATATTCATGTAAGTGTTATGTGATTCAAATAGATTTTCCAGATGTGCCTCATCTATCATTCTCAGGACCAGGTGGGTGCCTTGGGAAGAAAATGGGACTTGGTTCACCTGGTAAGTCTTTATTACAAAGAGGAAGGAAGAGGAGATAAAGGAATCTGGTGATGTGATGTGTTAGGCTAACCCTGAAGTGGGAAACTGAGTCACAGAGGGAGCTTCCTGTTACTTTTATGACCTGGAAGGCCTGTTGTAGTTTTGTTTCATTTTGCTTTGTTTTTGGGGGGATATTTTTGCTTATTTTTTTTTAATTCACAGCACTGTGACATGAATTCCTATAGTAGGGCTTGAACCTTCAGCTCCCAAGACTGTTATGTTAGGAAGCCATGATTTTTCTTTTCTGGCCAATAAATTAGACTGGCCAATAAATTGGACTTTAGTCCAATCTACTCAGAAGGACTAAAGTTTGAAGCCAGCCTGGTCAGGAAAGTCCCTGAGAATCTTTATCTCAAAAAAACTACTCAGAAAAAATCTGGAAGTGGCGCTGTGGCTAAAGTGCTAGCCTTGAGCAAAAAGAGGCTCAGGGCAGTGCCCAGGCCCTGAGTTCAAAATCCATGACAGGCAAAAAAAAAAAAAAAGACAGAAGCTTAGAAACTTATTCAAGACCTCAGGATCCTATGAGAAGTTGAGAGGAAGGATGCCATCTCTTACCTAGGACCAGCCTGGTGTGGTGGCCTGGAGGGAAGGAGCCTGTCTTCAAGTGAGCCCAGGTGAGCAGCAGCTCCTGCGGGAGCCTCATCAGCTGGTTACTGGAGAGGTCCAAGAAGGTGAGGTTTCCTAGGAAGCGAGCAGCCTCAGGTGGCACCACAGAGAGGCGGTTGGCCTGCAGGTCCAGCAACCGCATCTGTGGGACGTCCCTGAGTGCAGCCCAGGGGAAGGTGACCAGGCGGTTCCCAGGCAGCCGCAGCTCCCGAAGGCGATGCAAGCCTCGCAGCATGAGCACACTGAGCTCACTGAGGGCATTGAAGGGCAGCCACAGCTGCTCCAGGCGGGCCAAAGACCTGAAGGCCTCCCCTGGCACCCTGCGGATGGCTGTCCTCTCTAGGCACAGCCTGCAGGTGTCTGGAGGGACAAATGCTGGAGGCAGGGTCATATCAGGGTCACTGCAAATCACTGTCCTGGACAGAGAAATGAGAGATACTTGAGTAAGGGTCCTGCCAGGTCAGGAGCTCACCACCACCACCCTCCCGCCATTACCTATATGAGCCTCACTCCCAAATCTGCCAGTTAACAAAGGACACTATGTCCACTGCATGATGGGCTCTGGAGAAGCCTGGAAACAAGCAGCCTATGTTTTCATTTTGGAGGACTATTGCTTTAAAAGCAGAGTCTTTCTGGCACTTGTGGCTCACACCTGTAATCTTAGCTACTCAGAATGCTGAGATCTAAGGGTCACTGTTCAAAAACAGCAGGAAAGTCTGTGAGACTCTTATCTTCAACAAAACTACTCAGAAAAGGCTGGAAGTGGTACTGTAACTCAAGTGGTAGAGTGATAGTCTTGAGCAAAAGAAGCTCAGGAACAGTGCCCAGGCACTGAGTTCAAGCCCTAGAACTGGCAATATATATATATATATATATATATATATATATATATATATATATATATATATGCATATATATATATTTTTTTTAATAAAAGGGATAACATACAAATTTAGCCTACTGAGAGTCTGGAGCTCTCATTTTCAAGACTTTTATCATTGTAGCCCCTGTGAACCAATCAGAGAGTCTTACTAGCTCCTTCCATTGCTCTTTTTCCCCAAACAGTGACAGGCATGCTATGTTTTGTTCTCTTATGCTTGTGTCTAAAGTTGAGGCTGGAGAGACCTCAGGAAGCTGTCTTACCGCCACCTAACACAAGGGAAAGAAAGAGAGGATGGAATTCCAGAAGATTGGAGAGTGGATAGGACAAGGCTGAAACAGAAGCTGAAGTCTTTGCAAGTAAAGAAATGCAGAGGTCATTCATGGATAAGCTGAGAAAGTTAGAGGAATAATGGTGTAAGGACTGTGGAAGAAAGGAAGAAACCCAGCTACGGCAGAAGAGCAAAGGTCCACAAACCACAACGGCCCTGAGAAGGTCCTATGGAAAGAAAGGAGAAAATGAAGATGTAGACAAGGACATCAAGAATGAGGCTGAGCCAGGCACCAATGACTCACACCTGTAATCCTAGCTACTCAGGAGTCTAGATCTGAAAATCTGGGCTCAAAACCGGGACAAGCAGGAAATTCCATGAGATTCTTATCTCTAATAAACTACCCCAAAAAGCTGGAAATGGAGCAAAAGAAGCTTGGGGATAGTACCCTGTCCATGAATTCAAACCCCAGGACCAGCACAGGGAAAAAAAAGTGCAGCTGAGGAAGGACAGATCATGCTCAAATGGACTGGAAACTCCTGGCATTTAAGAGCACCTACGGAAAGGGGTCAAGGCTAAAGCTCCTGCGGGCTTCCAGAGGTGTGAAGGGGAAGTCCTGGATATGCTTTGACATCCCAGAGATCAGAGGATTGGTAAAGGCCAAGGACACAGGGACTGGGATCCACAGAAACAAAAATCAAATGGAAGGAGGCAAAGATAGGAGAAGAGAGATGTAAGGAAGTGACTTGCTGGACCTTAAAGAGGGCTCCTTCCCACCGGGATCCTAGAGAAGGACGAGGAGGATGTCCAGGAGCAGAAACACTTCTTAAGTAAAGGTTCCTGAGACCTGCTGGGCAGAGAAACCCTCCTGCTTGCTGGAATACGAAAGAGCACAAACAATTCCTATAGGAGCCTGGGTTTCAAGAGCCAGGGAGTTGGGGCCTCTCCTAGCCATGGGTCAGGGGCCATGAAGCTCACTGTTCCCAGAAGCTCACTGGACCCAGAAGCTCACTATTCATCAAATTGTCTCAGGTTTTCAGGTAGGGATAAGTGCTGAACATCTAAGCACTCCCAACCCAGCCCAGCCCATAAGACAATGAGGACTCAGCAACATCCTCCCCCTCCCCTTACTCCTGGTGCCATACCTGGCCTTACTGCCATCGCCCAGGAGGTGAAGGCTGCAGCTGCATTGAGAGGGGCAGGAACCCCAGGCTTGGTAGGGCCCCCCAAGGGCCAGGAGCCAGAGCATGCCCACTGCTACCCACATGACTCCTGGATCCTCTGTGGCCTGGGCAGGGGGCCTGTACTTGGTCTTCTCCGTCCTGCCAGCCCCACAAACCCAGCAGCTGCCCACTTGCTTGCTGCCCTCCCTCCCTCTACATCCCTGCCTAAGGCCATCGGATAAACATGGACAGGCTGGGGATTAGGGAGGGAAGCCCTAGCCACACCACTCAGCCGCTTATTGCTTCCTGAATCACCAGCACTGAAGGCGGGAGATGGAGGACCCCTTTCCATAGCAACAGCTCCAGACTGCTGGGATGCAGCAAAACAAAGCAAGCGCACAGCTGGCCACAAGCAAACTGGCTACTAGATTGGCTGGCTGAACTGCCCACCTGCAAAGTACTCCATGCCAACCAGGCTGTGGGTAGCTCATTGGGCTGCTGGGATTCTGGGAAAATGGAATCAAAATTCAGACTTCTAATGAGGGCCTTTGGAAATGCTCTCTGATGACATTCTCTTTACTGAAAAAGCAGTCCATGGAGCAAGGCCTTCCTGAAAGTGAGAAGGGTATTAGGAAGAGCCCAAGCTCTACAGTCATGCTCCTAGGTTCAAATCTTAGCTCTTCCATTTACGGGCTGTGACATCGGGTGAAATTATATCACCTTTCTTGGCCTCTGAGTCCACATTGCTACTAAAAAGGAAACAAAGTTATTCCACCTATAGTGCTGATGAAAGTCAAACAAAGCAAGTTTCCATGGCCTTGACCACCTGGGGGAATGGATGATCTGTCATCAGTTGCATATACTCTGTGCTATTGGATGTCCCTGCTCAGGAGAAGCTGGAAAGATGCTGATGTTTCGGAGACCTCAGAGATGGCTCCTTTGGGCTCATGAGCCATCTCATCTACTGTGCAAACTGCTGCCTCCCCTGAAATCCCCATAAGACCTCCAGTCTTTGAATACTGAAATCACATCTGCACCCTTCTGGGTATTATCTTCAAAGCAAAAGGGAAGAGGTATGTCTGTGGGAAGGTAGAGTTCCCTACCTCAAGATGTGGTGCTCCAAGGAGGGGCCCAGGCAAGCACCTCCTATGACCTCCTATGGTTTGTAGAGAAGACACTTGTGGTCTTTACCTGTTGGCCCCTCCCCAATATGATCCTGCCTAACCTACTGGGAAAGCAAAAGCCCTAGGGGACTGGGGAAGGGGTTGGGAGGGCGGAGCTGAGTCACACTCAGGTGACTCATCCCTTTGTTCTTCACATTTGACTCTAAGATTTTGCTTTCTGGTCCAACATCTCTACTCATACCCTTTGTCTTTTCTAGAAGGTTCCCCTTTCCCTCAAGCCCAGGGTCTGGGTTAGTGATGTTGGCTTGAGGAAGATACCCAGGGACCCATTGCATACATAGGCAATGCCTAGCTCTGGGATAAGTCTGTTTTGATAATATTGGCTTCCAAAAGATGATGACTTCCATTACTTTCTCTCATCCAATTTAGCCATTAGGATTTCTTTAGTGTCATTACTGTGCCTGTAGCCTCCTTCCCCAGCTGAAAGACAAGCTTTGCCCTTTGCCTCATCAGGGCTATCTTTTCCTCTTCACTTGTGCTTCTTTTCCTCTTTCATTTGCCTGTGTTATGCCTAGATTTCGGGTCCTCAAAGACCACCAAGGAGCTGATTCCTATGCAAACACACAAGAGTCTTTATTGCAAGCTCGAGCCTGGACTCTCAACCATCACTGAAGCAGCGGATCTGGATTGAGAGCCTCGACCCTCAGATAGGCAAGGTTTTTTTTATTGTGATTACAACAGGGGCAGGGTATTTCCAACTTGGCAGATACTTGATTGGATGGCACTTAGCAAGCAAGTCTTGTCCTATTTCTATCAGCTATCTACCCTTGCAGTTATCTATTTTGGCTTTGATAAACAGGAACTGGCCTTGGTATCAGGAACTGACAACAGGTGGTCACATAGCACTGATGCAGGGGGTTAATGCAGGGGGTAGAGCAAGTCACAAATGGGTTAAGCAAGCCATTTACAGAAGCAGAATTTTGTGGTCAGACTGACCTAGTACCAACTTTATTTTAACAATTGCTACTATGTTTTCCCATTACTACTAAGCAAGCTTGAGTGGGCTAAGACAATCCAGTACTCAATCATAAGTAAACCAACCCAACAGTTACCATGGCATTTCTACTACTATTATGGTTATTTCTATAGTCTATCACTATGATCATTTTTTTTAACTGTCCGTTACCATGGTTGCTACCCAGGTACAGAGGAGAACAAGGGCTCCCTATATTTTTAAATGTCAAACTACAAGAAACTAGTCTCACAGGTGGGGGTGTACCCCTCGAGCATGGAGTCATCACCAGGGTTTAGAAGCTGTTATAATTTTAACACTAAAACTTACATTTAGTTACTCAGGTTCTCAGGTCAGCCCTTACACCTGATGACACTTTGGTTTTTTATTTATTTCTTAGGTCTGGGGCTTGAACTCAGGGTGCTTTCACTAAGCTTTTCTGCTCAAGGTTAATGCTCTACCATTTGAGCCACAGCTCCACTTCTGGCTTTCTTAGTAATTAATTGGAGAGAAGAATCTCATGAATTTTTCTGCCCAGGTTTAGCTTCAAACTATGGTCCCCAATTCTCAGCCTCCGGCGTAGCTAGGATTACAGGCATGAGCCACCAGAACCCAGCTTTGATACTACTCTTTATTGCTGGCCTTCTCCTCTCTCATTTTTCATGAGTTCTTTCTTGCAGTGTTTCAGGCATGGAAGAAAGATGGACATAGGTATTATGTAAAGAATAAATGGGTAGAAATGGGGGAAAGGGCAGGGCAGGCACTAGAAGACATGACTATAAGCTCAGCTCTGAGGGATAGATAGGCTCACACATCAATGGGAACTTACAAGGGAGAAGCCTGGGAATGAGACAGCCAGAAGAAGCTGCTTGGGCTGGGAAAGTGGCTTAGTGGTAGAGTGCTTGCCTAGTATGCATGAAGTCCAGCGTTAGATTCCTCAGGGTAGATCTCTAGCCTTGAGCACAGAGAGGCTCAGGACAGAGCCCAGGTCCTGAGTTCAAGCCCCAGGATCAGCAAAAAGAAAGAAAGGAAGGAAGAAAGAAAGAAAGAAAGAAAGAAAGAAAGAAAGAAAGAAAGAAAGAAAGAAAGAAAGAAAGAGAAAGAGAGAGAGGGAGGGAGGGAGGGAGAGAGAGGTAGGGAAAAGGGAGGGAGGAAGAGAGAGAGAGAGAGAGAGAGAGAGAGAGAGAGAGAGAGAGAGGAACATGCTGCTTAGATAGAGGGAAAATGTATGTGAAAAACACCCAAACCTACAAAATGGGAAATGAGACCTTTGTTCCAGCACCACCTAAAAATTACAGCAAAACTTCAGGTTGATTCTTAGCTACTTTTAGCTGCAGTTTTCTTATTTGAAACAAAGAGAGCAATGGCATCTAGTTTATGGAGTCCTTTCCAGGAATCATCAGAAGATGTCTTAGCACAAAGCCTGAACTAAGTAGACACCAGTTACATCGTTATTACACCTCTGTGACTCAGGTTCTTCTTCTGGTAATGAATTTAGTTGCACAGATCAATTTTATTGGGTATGGATTTCACCAGGGGCTGGTGAAATATAACTTATATAACTTGTATAACTTATACAAAAACTTCATTTGTAGAAGGCAAAGTTCTTAGTGGGTCATGAGGACACTTAAAAGAAGATAGTAGGGGCTGGGGATATGGCCTAGTGGCAAGAGTGCCTGCTTCATATATATGAGGCCCTGGGTTCGATTGCTCAGCACCACATATATGGAAAACAGCCAGAAGTGGCGCTGTGGCTCAAGTGGCAGAGTGCTAGCCTTGAGCAAAAAGAAGCCAGGGACAGTGCTCAGGCCCTGAGTCCAAGCCCCAGGATTGGCCGGAAAAAAAAAAAGAAGATAGTAGACCATCTGTTCCAAGCTGATATATTAGGATATTTTTTAATGCTCATAAGGTCCAAAGGCATTATGGGAGACAGAAAGTAAAGGCTTGCAATATATATCCATGATGTATTCTAATCAAGGATTAGTTAGATAGGACAGGGTATAAAAGATGCTCTTAAACTTCAAATGAGAAAATTGAGAAGACCCACTTGCCAAACTTTAGATCATGAATCTTGTTACTGATAGGTTCCAAATCAGAATCCTGGGCCTCAGCTAAGGGTTTTTCTATGATACCAGGTGCTATCTCAAACTTCGTTCTTTCCAGCACATCCATGTGATCCGACGAGTGTGTGCATACACACACACACACACACACACACACACTACTCTTACCCAGTTCTCATGAACAGCTGCCACTCCAATCCCTCCTTCTACTCCCCTCCTTGGTTATGCAACACTTTTTCAATTCAATTCTCAGCCACACACTATTTGGATCCCCAGATTTTAATCCTGCCAGTGGGGCTTAAGTGAATGAGTCGGGGCTCTGTTGTAACTTCACAAAGGCTGCACTGTCCAACTGGTGAATGGGTTCCTTTGTCTTGGTCCAAGAGGATGATTTAGAGGAGGGGAGGAAGAAAGAAGGAGTTCAAGCCCTTATTTCACAATAATTTGCATGTGCCATCATGTGGAATGGTCCTTTATAAAGGAAGGGCCTGAATTTGGAAAGCCAGAACAGAGCAAGACCTCTGACAGAAAGGAAGGCCAAAGGATGGCAGCATCGGGGGACCTGCCAACTGGCTTCGGAGAGCTTGAGGTGCTGACTGTGGGCACCGTGCTGCTGGTAGAAGGTGAGCCAGGCAGTGTGTTGGGTGCAACAGGGGCTCAGTGGGTTCTCAGAGCTCAAGCCACAGAGCTGGCTAGAAGTCCCTGAACTCAGCTGTGATGTTTTGTCATCTTGATACCCAATTCTTGCATCAGGAAGTCTTAGGGCAACCCCTCTTTGGGAGATGTACCATGCTGGACAGGAGCCAAGAGAAAGAAACCAGGCACAGGTAAGGGAGACAGAGGCTTGGATAGTCTATCCAGGAGTCAGCCAAGAAGCCAAACTCAGACTTTTCTTGTCCCTCTAACCAGGAGAAAATATAATTCTCTCCTGATAAATTCTGCTATGACGCCTACAAAAGATTAGGCCTTCCAAAGGCTCTTTAGGCAGACAGCTCGGACACTTGCTGTCTAGGTGACTAGAAAACCAAGACACTTCAGCTTTTGACCTCCAAAGTCTTGGCATTGCAAGTAGATAATTATGGAGGTTAAGAGGGAACATCCGTGTAAAAAGCTAGACTAGATAGACACTCAGGAGACTTCAGTTCATTGTTTCCTGTCCTTTTCAGTCCCACCATTAACTTCAACTAAGCCACTCACACAAACTCACATTTCCCCAGAGTAACTAGCTGGGCCCATGAGCTACCTGTGTCCACACAGAATCGCTGACATGCTCAGGGAAGCCAGAGGTACAGATATGATTGACCCTGGAGTTCATGGAGGATGCAGAATTGTTCAAACAGATCCAGAGAAGCAATTAGCACATTTTCTTGCCCAAAGAGAATTGGTGGTAGAGAAGGAGTGACAGTCATTTATTTTTTCTGGAGGCTCTAGACATGACTGTCTGCTAGCACAGTCCGTTTCTCCCTCATCTGGGTAGACTGAAACCTATGGTTCTCCAACATGCTGCAAAATTTAATCACATTATGTATTTGCACATACCATTTCCCTTTGCTGGAATGTTGTTCCATGCATTGTCTTCCAGGTAAAGGCTCTTATGGTTTTAAAAGGCTAGAACCTGCTGGGCACCAGTGGCTCATGTCAGTAATAGGCTGGGATCTGAGAATCATGGTTCAAAGCCAGCCCAGGCAGGAAAGCCAGTGAGACCCATATCTCCAAATTACTACCTAAAAGCCAGAAGTGAAGGTGTGGCACAAATGGTAAAGTTCTAGTCTTGAGCAAAAAAGCTCAGGAACCCTGCAAGGCACTGAGTTCAAGCCCCAGGACCAGCAGAAAAAAAAAGATTGTATTGATGGAGGAAGCCGAGGTTCAGAAAGTTCAAAGGAAGTTCAAAGTTCCTGTCCTTTGGGGCATTACTACCTCACAGGGAGGAATCAAGCTAAAATTCAAGTCCACCTAACTGTCTTGGGTCCTGGACAGCTCCCAGCTCTAACTTGAATCTTCTGTTCCTGGGTTCTCTCGTACCTTGTTCCATAGCCTTCAGAGAAGGCATTTTGGAATCTAAAGCACCTGAGATGGAGCCCTAGCTCTGCCACTTACCAAATGCATACTTAGGGCATGCTAGCTAGAGTCTTTGAGCCTTGGTTTCCAAACTGTACGTGGAGAGGAGAGGACTAATGACTGAATGAGCTGCATACCCGTGGCTTATGCCTGTAATCCTAACCACTCAGGATTCTGAGATGTAAGAGTCATAGTTTGAAGCTAGCCCAGATAGGAAAGTCTGTGAGAATCTTATCTCCAATTCACCAGTAAAAATTCTTCCTCCTGCCTCCCCTCTCTAAACCATCCTCTTAAGGTATGATTCAAGTGGTAAAGTGCCAGATCTGAGCAAAAAAGCCAGGAAGAGATTGAGAGCCTGAGATCAAGCCCCCAATACTGGCACACACACACACACACACACACACACACACACACACACACACACACACACAGATTGAGCAAGCTGATTCATGTCACAGGCTTTTATCAGAGCTGCCATACTTGCTCAGTGCTTATGTAACATGGTGTTCCTCATGGTAGGGGGGATGGCCAGGCATCAGAGCATTCAGCACCTCAGTAGAATTTAATGAAGTGCACCTAGAGAGTTGCTGAGTTTGAAGTGGGTGTAGACTGCTGAGGCTCCACCCATCACAGACCTGGTTGGGACCCTAGGTGACTCATACCAGCCCAGATGCTAGTCACTACCCTTCCTTTCAGCTCTCTCTGGTCTCAGCCTCAATGGTCTGACCATCTTCTCTTTCTGCAAGACCCCGGAGCTGTGGACCCCCAGCCACCTGCTGGTGCTGAGCTTGGCCGTGGCAGACAGTGGAATCAGCCTGAATGCCCTCATCGCAGCCATCTCCAGCCTCTTACGGTACCAGCCTACTCCCTGGTCCACAGGCTCTGGGGCCCTGCATGAAGCCCAATTTGGAGGTCCTGGGAAGCCAGGCCAGAGTATAACTCCTATAGAAAATGGATCACTTGCAGACTGAAGTAGTCTAAATCTAAATTCCAGATTATCCCTGAAGAACCACAGCCAATGTCTAGAAATCTCTCATACCTGAGAGATATGACAGGCTGTAAGGATTAGGAGCATGAATCTTCTAACAGGGTAGCCTCATCTTGAATCCTCCTAGCTTTCTCTTTCTGGCTCTTGGCTACTTCTTTTACTTCTATTTTCTTTCTTTTCCCTGAATGTGTGTGTGTGTGTGTGTGTGTGTGCACACATGCGGGTGTTTGCACGTGCACCAGCACGTCCATGTGTATATCCACAGTAGGGCTTGAACTCAGGGCCTGGGTGCTGTCCCTAAGGCTGATGCTCTACCGCTTGAATCACAGCTACACTTCTGGCTTTTTGGAGGTTAATTGCAGATGGGTCTCATGGAGTTTGCTGCCCAGGCTGGCTTTGAACAGGGATCCTCAACTCTCAGCCTCCTGAGTAGCTAGAATTACAGGTGTGAGACATCAGTGACCAATATCTCTCACCTACTTTTTAGAATTGAATATTAGTATCTAGTTCATATGGGTGGCTGGAAGTATTGATTTAACTACTTACAAATAACTTGAAACAATGCTGTCTAGGCAGCCTCAAATAAGTATTAGTGAGAACAAACAGGATTTGTGATTGGAGTCTCTTGTCTCCTTGCATGCAAGCTGAGGTGTCCTCACCAAGCTTGAGAAGGCATTTCTAGATTCTTTTCTTAAGCTGAATGAGCATTTCTGATCTGTGTAGGTCACTATGAATGAAAGTTGAGTTCGCTTGGGTGTGAAGGCTCCAGTGGGGTATAAAGCAGTGGGAATTCTCCTTCCACAATGGACTGATCCCTGGCCGATGGCTCTGAGGGCTGAAGGCTTGGGGTCTTCCCTCTGACTTTTCCTTTATCTATCTGTGTGATGGTTGCTCAGTGCCTTTTCTCTCTGAACATCCTTCCTCACCCCGTAGAATAAAGGCTGAACAGTTAGACCTCAGGCTTTGCAGAGACCTTTCATCCAGACTGGGACATGGCTTGCACTAGGCTCTACCCCTCCATCTGGGTGACTTCAGCTCTAAGGCCCTGCTTCCCTTCCTGGAAAAAAAAAATAGATGACAAGACTCTCTTTGTGGAAGCAGGAACAGCTTGCAGGAACCTACCAAACTGTAGCTGGGTGGGTGTGGGAATGGGGAGAGGGGAGTGGGTGCTGGAGAGATCACTTGGACTCAATGTTTCCAACAGGCGCTGGCCATATGGCTCAGAGGGCTGCCAGGCTCACGGTTTCCAGGGCTTTGCCACAGCCTTGGCCAGCATCAGCAGCAGTGCAGCCATTGCCTGGGGGCGCTATCATCACCACTGTACTCGTATGTCTTCCCCCCATCCCCCCCCCCATCCCTGGAATGAAGGGATAGCTCAAGCTTGGGTGTGAGAGGATAAGAAGCAAGATGGGGATGGCCACAAATAAGTGCCTTCCCACAGGTGAGGGAGGGAGTGGGGTACATGGGTACCAGGAAAGGAGGGAAGGTGGGAGAGCATGACACCTGCTTCTAGGCACAAGTTGGGAGAGCTATGTCAGATTGTGTGCTACAGCCTTAGCAAGTCAGGGGTTCCCTCTGCACCTTAGTCCTCTCTTCTGTAAGATGATAAAAAAACAAAAAAACACCAACTTCATAGTTTTGTTTTGAAAATCAAATGAGATCACAGATACAGAAAATGCCCTTGCATTCAGACACGGGGCAGGTGTTGAGGGAGAGAAGGTGTGTATGTGCATGCTTGTGTGTACATGTGCATGTGCATACATGAGTGTGTGTGTGTGTGTGTGTGTGTGCATGTAGCTGGGCATGTGGCCTGCTACCTCACACATTTACAGACCTCCGCTGTGGCATGGTTCCATGGAGACTTGTTCAGTTCTGAATTTTGCAAACCACATTTTCAGCACATGTCATTGCTACTAGCTCTGATTTGTGACTCTGTGTGTGTGTGTGTTTAAGCTAGTACTGAGGCTGGAACTTAGGACTTCCTCAAAGCTAGATCTCTACCACTTGATTCACAGCTCCACTACTGGCTTTTTAGTGGTTAAGTGGAGAGAAGAGTCCCACAGACTTTCGTGCTGACCTGGCTCAGAGCTCAGACTCTTGAGCAGTTAGGATTACAGGTGTGAGTCATGAGCACCTGGATTTATTTATTTATGTACTAATTTTTTAACAAGGACTCATTGCTTTTTCTTTTTCTTTTTTTTTCTTTTTTTGCCAGTCCTGGCTTGAACTCAAGGCCTGGGCACTGTCCCTGAGCTTCTCTTGCTCAAGACTAGTGCTCTACCACTTCAGCCACAGCAGTAGTTCTGGCATTTTTGGAGTAGTTTATTGGAGCTAAGAATCTCAGAGACATTCCTGCCCCAGCCAGCTTCATACTGCGATCCTCAAATCTCAACCTCCTGAGTAGCTACAGGTGTGAGACACAGGTGCCTGGCTTCTAAATTTTTAAATACTTATTTTAGTCTCATTCTGAAGAATATGTAACATAATTAGTTTAGTGTTTTATCATTTTAACACCCTTTGATGTACAAAATATGTTCACTGCCATACATAAACATGCTTGAGGCTCTGGGCCTCAGCTGACCACTGCAGCAACTCCATCTTATACAGAGAAGTTAAGCAGCTTTTCCAGTGTCACACGGTATATAGGAGCTAAGCTGGAATGGAGTGGCGCAGTTGTTCTTGTGGTCAGCCAGGCTCCAGGTTCTGAGCTGTGGATCAGCCCCACATTCAGGCTATGGCGGGGGCCATGGCCAGCATTGCCTACTCTTGGACATGGCCCCTTGGAATGCACAGATTTGCCCTTTCCACAGATGCTTGCACTGGTCACCAACCCTGTGGCTCTCTCTCATCATGTGTCTTCTCAAGCCAATATGTATTTCAAATGGTGATAAGTTAGTTTCTCCTACCCATGTGGCCTTGGAGTGCCTCTCCCAATATGTCCATCTCAGTCCTTGAACCATCACACACACACACACACACACGCACGAGCAGTTAATCCCTGCTCTGGGCCCTCAGCTCACAGCTCTCCTTGCCTTGAAAGGTGAACGAATATAAGGTAAAGACAGGGAAGGGCTGAATCATCTGGTCCACTGTTGGGCAGCTTTGGGCATGCCACTGTAGAGTTGAAGTAAACCCCATTTTTGAGGCAGTAGCCATTTTGTTGACTGTTTAAACTATGAGTAACCCAGGCCACCAATTATCCCGGCTAGCAGAACAAGCTTATTAGGGCCCAGCCGGTCAGGAAACTCCCTGCTTAACTCTAACCACGTGGGAATGCTTAACTCTCACCGCCCCGGAATGTCTCTAGCCCTGAGCCAATTAGATTTGTACCCATATCCTAATCTTGCTTGAACACCTGATTGCTGTAAACTTTGTGGTTTTTTGCCATTATAAGCCCGGTGAAATTTCAGCTCGGGGCCTTCCTCCTAATCTCCGCTGTGTCGGAGTGTAGGATGAGGCCCGAGCTGCAGCCCGCCTGAATAAAGCCTTGCTTTTGCATTTCAGAACATCTGGCTCTCGGTGGTCTTCTTAGTGGTCGTCTTGCGACTTGGGCATAACAGCCACCTTGCCTATTTGTCTCTGATGTTTCCCCCAAAGCTGGTGTAAGATATAGACCAAAGAGAGTATTAATTATTGTGCTCATAGATGGGGTGGAGGGTATGGACTACTGAAACAGAATAGATGGCTTAACCAGTAGATATTTTTTTCTCATAAGTTCAAGGTCAGCGGAGCAGCATGGCCAGTTCCTTTTGGGTCTGCAGAGGGCCACCTTTCTGTGACCTCACATGGAGGACAGCATATTTCCCGGTGCCCCTTCTTATAAGGACATTAATCTCACTCAGGGGTGTACCCTAATGACCAATCACCTTGACAAGGGCCCTACCTTCAACTATCATCATATTGAGGATTGAGGCTTTAGCATATGAATTTGGGGGTGCATACATCCCATCTATTGCAAGGCAGCATATCAAAAAAACTCCATTTGGGCCAATTTCCTAGGAGCAAAATGTCCAATGAGGGAGGTTGTAGACCTGCTCTTCTGTGCTGACCAAACTCCATGCCATCCATCTCTCGTCTGCCCTGGAGTATCACCTACAAAGCCACACAACAAAGAGACACATGGGGACACATGTAGCAGTCATTCAGAAATCAGGTCCAGGAAGAAGCTCTGGAGGGATGAGTGAATGTACTGCACCCATCTGTGTGGAGGGGTTGAGGGAGATTCGGTCAGTAGCACTGGGCCACACCCAGAACCATTTCTGGGACCTGTCATCTGCCTGCAGAGCTGAGATGGAATCCCAGGACCTCAGGTGGGATTCTGGAAGCAGAGTTTGCCAGCTTCTCAGCAAGAGCGAAGGATAGTCCAGACTTGTGCCTCCTTCTTCTGTGACTCTCCAACTTCCCCGATCTGCCGCCTTTGTCTCATCCATAACTCTGGGTTTGGGAAACACATCTCTTCATTTTGTTCTCTGAAGAAGCTAGTACCAAATACCATCTCTTCTACTAGAAACCTTCACCACCCATGATCTCATTGGCTGTTCATAATGATTTATAAGACCCATTGAAGAGCAGAAAACTAAGGCTCAGAGGAACCCTTAACTTTCTAGAAGTGCCAGGCTATCAGGATGCAGAGCTGGAAGCCAGGTGCTGGCGACTCAAACCTATCGTCCTAGCTACTCAAGAGGCTGAGTTCTTAGAATCGCAGTTCAAAGCTAGCCCAGATAAGAAAGTCCAGGAGATCTTACCTCGAGTTAACTACCACAAAAAGCCAGAAGTGGAACTGTGACTCAAGTGGTCGAGTGCTAGCAAAAGAAGCTCAGGGACCATGGCCAGGCCCTGAGTTCAAGCCCCAGGAAGGGCAACAAAAAACAAACTTAACAACAACAACAAAAAACCCAAACAAATCAGAGCTTGGATTTAGGGACATCCTGGGGCCCACCCTTTGTTGTTGTTGTCATTTTCACTTGGTCAAAGTATCTTCCCTTCATAACTCTGCTTCCTCCTCTCTTCTGTGCAGGCAGCCAGCTGGGCTGGGACACAGCCATTCTGCTGGTGGTCTTCGTGTGGCTGTCCTCTGTCTTCTGGGCAGCTCTGCCCCTGCTGGGCTGGGGTCACTATAATTATGAGCCACTGGGGACATGCTGCACTTTGGACTACTCCAAGGGTGACAGGTGAGATGGGAGGAGTGGCTTGCGGGCCCCTTGGCCTTGAGTTTCTGGGACAAAGATGTCTGAAATCACCACAAGTTCTTTCTGGGTCAGTCCTCCCTCCCATGGCCATGACCTGAGACTCCAGGCTCTTTTGGGGTATCTTCAGTGGTTTCTTCAGAGGCACACTAGACAGTCTCCTTGTCATCCAGAGTGTATGTCTCTCTCTCTCTCTCTCTCTCTCTCTCTCTCTCTCGTCAGTGATGGGGCTTGGACTGAGGACCTGGGTGCTGTCCTTGGGCTCTTTTGCTCAAGGCTAATGCTCTACCACTTTGATCCACAGCTCTACTTCCAGTGTTTAGGTGTTGAAGTGGGGAGAAGAGTCTCATGGACTTTCTTGCCTGGTCTGGCTTTAAACCGCAATCCTCAGATCTCAGCTTCCTGAGTAGCCAAGATTACAGGTGTGAGCCACCAACACTGGCTCCAGAGGCTCTTTGCAAATCTTTGTACCTAGAACACACTGTGAATGTCCCTTCCTCTTGGTTCCAGTGATATCATTTAGTGAATACATTCCCCGAACCAAGTTACCCCATTTTCCATGTTGAATAACAATTTCAAGTTCAAGGCCAGCCACTTGGACTTGAAGGAGCCTTTCTTATCTCAGCAACCTAGTTCCCAAGGCCAAATTCTAGGGAAACTTCATGAAGAGGTCAGCTGGGGCCAGGATTGAGCACGCTTCATGTGCTTGTCTGATGGAGGCTGTTCTTCCCCACAGCCATCTGTGGGGTACAAAGGCTGGGGGACTTGGGAGGGCAGGTGACCATCCTTGGGAACTGATCCTTGCCTTCTATCTCCTTCCTATAGAAACTTCACCAGCTTCCTCTTCACCATGGCCTTTTTCAATTTCCTAGTGCCTCTGTTTATCACACTCACTTCCTACCAGCTCATGAAGCAGAAATTCACAAGGAGTGGCCGATGCCAGGTAAGAACCAGATTCTAAAGCAGCCTTCGCTTGCTTGGGAGCCTGTATGATGTGATGGGTGTCCACCAGAGTTTCTTTTCATTTTTTGTGCTGGTCCTGAGGCTTGAATGCTGGGACCAGGCACTGTTTTTTAGCTTTTTTTTTTCTTTACTTGAAGATAGTCCTCTACCACTTGAGTCACAACTCTACTTTTGATTTTTTTTGATAGCTAATTGGAGATAAGAGTTTCATAGACTTTCTTGCCTGGCTTGGCTTTAAGTTACAATCCTTAGATCTCCTGAGTAGAATTACAGACGTGAACCACCAATGCCTGGCATTCAATCAGGGTTTCTGCATTTGCAATAATCAAGATAAATTTCAGCTTCTGTAGAGCATGGTATGTAAGAGGTGAAAGGTCACCCTCCCTCCTCACCAAGAGCTGGGAAGAAGGTCCTGGGTGATTGAGAGTGATGCATACCCTTCATCCCTGAGGATAGGGACTTCCTGCATGACCCTGCCCATGCCCTTACACTTAGCACGAAGTTACAGACCCTTTAAATATTACTTCAGTTGCTTTCCAGTGTTTAATTTAATCACAGTCACAGGCAGTTACAACATAAGAATCACACCTACAGGCATATTTGTCCAAGAAAAACAATGTTTCAAAAGAAGTCCTCTGGTCCATTTCCACATTTCTGTATTAATATTCCTTGCCACTTTTAACTCTGTTACCTGGACAATTTAGCAAATAAGTCATAGCAAACAGCCTGTTGAAGGGGCGGTATTTTTAAGACAGTTATCAATATTATTTTATGTGCATTGTCATTTCCTCTTCGTGACCACTCTCTGAGGAAGCAAAGCTTTATTCACCCTGTTATACAAACTGGATTGAGAAGGAGGTTAGCCAAGCTGTTCGTCAAAAGTCACATACCTGGTGATAGCATGCATGGATATGAATCTTGCCTGGGAGTCTACCACTGTAATGCTCAGAGAGCATCAAAAAGCACACTCGCCTGCCCGGTGCTGAGGCCTCACACCTGCAAGTCTTACTATTCAGGAAGCTGAGGTTTTCTGAAGCTAACCAAGGCAGACAAATCTTAGAGACTCTTATTTCCAATTAACTAGCAAAATGCCAGAAACGAAGGCATGGTTCAAGTGGTAGACTGCTAGCCTTGGGGGAGGGCGGGGGATCTAAGCCAGAGTACAAGGTTCTGAATTCAACCCTAGGTCCCACATCTAAAATAAAAATTTGTTTGTGATTGACTAGTATTTCTTTTTTTGTCATTCCTTTTGAACAGCTATCACCAATTACAAACAGCATTATATATCTTTTTAAAAATCCAGTTTCATTATTAAGACCCTTAATCTGCTTCTTCGTTATTTTATATGTTCCTATGAGTTGGTAATGGACTGTATAGATTGATTTCAGCAGGAGGTCACAGAAGAAGGACAAGGACTTGCACTGGAGACAGGGTCTCAACTCCCAGCTCCCAGCTTTCCAGCCTGATCACAGCCTGTACTCTGCTCACCCCAAGCCTTGTCTGAGGTTCAGTCAGACAGGGGATGAGGCTGGCACAATGTCTTTCTTGTTATCTCTGTTGACTTATTCCACCAGCAGAGGTCATCACACTGAGGCACCGATAACCTTGGAGAGATCTGAGTGGTCACCCACTGGGGTACAGATTCTTCTCCAGCCTCAGCTTCTCCCAAATACACTCTTTATCCATATTGACCCCCCCCTCCACACACACACCAGAAGAAGGGACAACTCAAAAGAAAATTTTATCCCCTGACTGGTCATTGGTAGCTCACACCTGTAACCCTAGCTACTGAGGAGACTGAGATCTGAGAACTGACGTTTGAAACCAGCTCAGGCAAAAAGAAAAAAAAAATTCCAGGAGACTCTTATCTTCAATGAAGCATCAGAGTCAGAAGTGCAGGTGAGGCTCAAGTGATAGAGTGCTAGCTTTGAGGGAGAAAATCCAGACAAGAGCATAGGACCCTGAGTTCAAGCCCCAGAACTACACACAAAAAAATGTGGTATTGATATTTATACTTTGCCTCAAATTTTTACTATGTGAGGAGCATTCAGGATAGAGAAGAATATAACAAATCCATCCTGAAATTAGAGTTCTACTTCCGTGCCCCCTTGTGGCCTTAGGTGGAACTTGAGCATCCACCACTCTCCAGTTTGGATCACATGCCCTGGAAATCCATTGAGCTCTGACCGGTCGCTGTCACCAGGTGCCTGCTGCCACTAATGATGAGCTGGTTCTGTGCCCTGGAGATCCTTTTGTACACACAGTCACAGAGCCCAGAATACTCCTAAAGAGGAAAGATCCTCATTATCCAACCCACCAATAGCTCTTGCCTCCAAGCAAGCCTCTTGAGTATCTATTCAGAGGCTCTTTTCAACAAGGCAACAGAGCTCAAGTAAACTTAAATAGCAGGCTTTGGGTCATATGGTGTTCCAAAATAGAGAGGCTCACAAGGTCCCTAGGTCTTCTGCTGATTCCACCTCTTCCTGAAGCCTTCCACTGTTGCTCAGAACTGGTGAGTACAGACCTAGTCTCCCTACCTACTCAGGACTGCAGCCACTTGGGGTGAACTGATGACTCTGATGCTTGTTTCTTTCTCTCCAGGTGAACACCACTCTGCCATCCAGGACGCTGCTTTTGGGCTGGGGTCCCTATGCCCTCCTGTATTTTTACGCAGCCATCATGGATGTGAACTCCATCTCCCCCAAGCTGCAGATGGTACCATGTCTAAAGCTAGAAGTCTCTCCTTTTTTGCATCTCTCTGTCTCACCTTCTGGTTCTCTCTTTGTGTCTCTCTGTGTCTCTGTCTTTCTCAATTTCTCAGTCTCTGTTTCTCTATCTGTGTCTCTCTGTCTGTCTGTCTGTCTCTCTCTCTCCCTCTCCCCCACTCTCTGCATCCTCTCTTGTCCCTCTGCATTCTCTGCTCACATTGTGCTGAGATGATGGGGTGAGGCAGACAGAGGATGAACGAGTTCACTCTTCAGTGATGAGGGGTTAAGATCGATGCCCAGGTCGGGTGCATGTGTGCCTGGATGGGCTGGGTTTTCATGGGCTTCATGAGCCAGGCACATCTGCTAGCTACTTAGGAGAGGCCCAGAGGCTTCAGAATCAAGGTGAGTACAAGGTGAAGGGCAGCCTCAGGGAGAGGAGAGAGTCACCTGGTAGGATGAGGAAGGAGAGGAAAGGCCCTCAAGCATCTTTCCTGGACTTTTCTGCCACCACAGGTGCCTGCCCTTGTCGCCAAAATGGTGCCCACGGTCAATGCCATCAACTATGCCCTATGCAGTGAGCTGCTCTGCGGGAGACTCAGCCCCTGTCTCTTGCCCCGTGGGAGCAAGCAGGACCACGCCAAGTGAGTCTCTCCACGGAGCTGCCCAGGACCAGGCCCATGCTCTACCACCCTGGGGTAAACTCCCACAACAGAATCCAGCCAAACCCCGAGGCTAAGCTCAGTCACTCATCCACTAGCAGTAATGGATAGGCTAAGTGGGGCTCCAGGCTAGAGCTAGGAATTCAGAGAGACACCAGGCTCTGTGGAAGAAGCATTGGAAGTGTCACTGTCTCCAACCCGAGCTACCTGAACCCAAATGTAACAGGCAATATGAATATGAACTTATACTAGGTTTCTGTGAAGATTGAACTCCAAGCACATAGCAAATGCTCATTAAAACAGCTGTCCTTATAAACTGTGGCTGTGTCTCCCAGTGATTCAGTCTTAGTCAGGAGACAAATCCCTGAGTGGAGGGGTTTCTTGTGGGAGCTTGTCCCAGGCCACCAGCATTTAGACACTATACATTAAATTGCATTGGCACCTTTGGCTTGCTCTGACACCAACTCAGAGACCTCCATGGGTATCTGGGTGTTCCTATGCCCCCCTCAGGACACTTCAGGGACAAGGTGCGGTGGGTGCAGAGTTCTAGGTGGGACGCAATGTCTTAGAGGGAACAGAAGAACAGGGTGATGGGGGCTATACAAGAAGACTAATAATGAAGGAGCAGTTGGTCCAGGCCCCATGGAGGCAGAAGAAAGAAGGCCCATTCTGTGGAACTGAAGAGATGGAGGGTGGTCATTCCAATGGCAGCTAGATCTCTAGACCAATGCAGGAAATCAGGCTACATATACCTAGAGCCCAAGAAGCTTGCACAAAACCAGCCAGTCCTATCACTTTGCAAAGCCAGGTGGGGAGGGGTGGGGGAAGGGAGGCCACCTTTCCAAAGCACTGTTTCCTAAGTCATGGCCATTGTGTTGTGGGGACGAGATGCCCCTCAGCCACAGTCAGTTTTGTCTTGGGGCAGGAACAAGGGCAGGATAGGGAAATGTCTGCACCTGAGCCTCAGCTGGGCTCTTACACAAGCTGAGTGGTGGCCAGCCAGGAAAAGTGATGGGGTCCATGCTGACCATCATGACCCTGCTCTCCACAGCTCATTCATCCCCAGAAACCTCAGGAGGGATGAGGGGAGAGGGCAAGAAGCAAAAGTGGGAGGAGCTTCCCCCAGAAAAGAAGGGTTGGAAGAGAAAGAGCCTGAAGACCCACAACAAGAGTGAACCTTGTCAGCGTTCTCCATGAGCCAGTCCCCACAGTAAGAAGAGGAAAACAGAGCAAACAGATTAGTACCCTCCCTGTGCTTAAGAGGACAGGAAAGGAAGGACAATTTATACCATCAAGCCTGATTCTTAAAGTTTGACTGATGTTTCCAGGTTTCCAGCTTCAGAGCTTCTTGGAGAGGAATAAAGGCTTGGTGCTGAGTCTCTCAGGCCTCCCGACTCTGCCCTGGGTTGACAGGAAAGGGGAAGAGTGGAAGCAGCTCCTGGTGGGCATGACCAAGGGTTTTCACTTTGGAAGCTTTGACTCTACCCACACCCCCCAAATCTTACTCATGGAATAACCCTATGCATCCTCACAACTTCTGGGTTTTCTACCCATGTCCCAAAGCCCTTTCCGGATTGCAAGTTTCCATGGACAAACTGCACTCAAGCAGAGCTCTGCACTGCCCCTTCCCACCAACCTCCAGCACCCCAACCTTGACCCTGGGGCCAAGGTTAAGGTCATCTCAACTGCCTCAGGGTCAAAATGGACCAAGAAGATGGCTGTGTCCCACCTGGGGTTTACCTCCCTTCAGGCCCTTTGCACATTTTTTACTACTAGGGCTTAAGCTTGGGGCCTTAGCTTTTATCCTGTAGGCTAGTGCTCTGCCACATGAGCTACACCTCCACTTCTGACTTTTTGCTGGTTCATTGGAGGTAAGAGTCTCAAGGACTTTCCTGTTCGGCTGGCTTTGAACCGTAATCCTCAGACCTCAGCTTCCTGGATAGCTAGGATTATAGATGTGAGCCCTCACAGGCCAACTCTACATTAGGTTTAAATTCAAGCCTTCCTCTGCCTGGTTTGCTTTCTACCTCTTCCTCAGGATGCTGTAAAGCAATGTATAATCTGTTCTTGGGAACCCTGGGTCCCCCCACCACCATTCCTTTAGTAGTCTCCTTGATACACACATTATTCCAACTTTTCCCATGCAGAGACACAACGGGTGTGGAAGAGGCCACACCAGCAAGGCATGTTAGCCCACACAACCCACCACTGGTTCCACCACAGTCCCTTTGATCCTCACACCCCAGGGAAACTGAGGTCCCTTCACACCTAAGGAAAAACAAGAGCAAGCTGAGAAAATTGAACCCCAAGAAGTCAGAAAGAAGGGCTGAAAGCCAGACTGCTAAAATCCCAGATCCAGAGGGCTCAGCGTGTTACCATTGGAGTGCTGCCATTGGAGGGCCCCCAGGCCTGCCTACGACCATGACCACTGGCCGCAGGCCAACCTGCTCCATGCAAGGAAAAAGCTGATGCCCAGAACTCCAGAATGGATTTAGGAAAGGCCACTGTGAGGCAAGAGGCTTATCAAAACCAGGCAAGCCCCAGGCATCAGAAAAGACCACCTGGAATAAGAGCTTTCTCATCTACAAGCCAGAATCCCCTTTAAACCCCCATCACTACCATTTCATTTTGCTCTTGCTCATCTATTAATCTAATATATATATATATATATATATATATATATATATATATATATATATATATATATTTAACGAGCAGGGGCCGCATGCCAGACACAACATGCGGCAACTGATGCTGCCAAGATCTTTTCCAGTGACTCAGGGAAGTGTCTGCTACCTCTTCTTCTCATATACGATTTATGAGTGTGGAAAAAAAAAACTTGGCCAAGTACCAGTGTTTCAAGCCTGTAATCCTAACTACTCAGGAGGCAGAGATCTGAGGATCACAGTTCAAAGCTGGTCTGGAAAGTCCATGAGACTCTTATCTCTGATTAACCACCAGAACATCTGGAAGTGGAACTGTGGTTCAAGTGGTAGAGAGGCAACCTTGAGAAAAATAATAAAAACCTATTGGCATGGAAGTCAAAGTAGAAATTATGGTACAACTGTGTCCAAGTAAGTGCAATAGAACATAATAACTAGGGTGATAAAGATAATCCAAAAGTTGCCTTCAGAATCTCTTCAAGTCCTTACCTCAGAAACACATTGTTTTCCCTCATTCCAGATAGATGAAATAGGTACTCATTCTCCACTTTAGGTGCCTCACAATACATAAGTAAGTTGGACTTTCTTACTTAATTTACTTCCCCTTTCAGCCCCATTCTGGGTGTGTGTTCTACTGGGGCTTGAACTCTGGGCCTCAAACTCTTGCTTGGCCTTTTCTCTCATGACTTTCTTTACCACTTGAGCCACACCTCTACTTCTAGCTTTTTGCTTGTTAATTGGATATAAGTCTCTCAGAGTTTTCTGTCTGGGCTGCCTTCAAACTGTGATCATCAGCTTCATGAATGGCTGGGGTTGTAGGCATGAGTCACCAGCTCCCAACCTTGGATTTCTTTATTTCAGTGTCTAGGGTTTAACCCACCATTATTTTTCAGAGCAATTTCTTCCTTAAATGAAACCTGCCAAGGAAAAAAGTAGCTCCATACATCCCTGTCCTGGCATGATCAGACACTGGTTCTGCTATGCCTGAAGTGGGGTTAGTGGGCTTAGAAAAAGACAGGCAGGCAGACAGAAGGAAAGAAGGAAGGAAGGGAGAAAGGAAGGAAAGAAGGAAGGAAGGAAGGAAAGAAGGAAGGAAGGAAGGAAGGAAGGAAGGAAGGAAGGAAGGAAGGAAGGAAGGAAGGAAGGGGAAACAACAAAAAATAGTAGAGTAATGTCCTCTACCCCTCCCATCTTATCTCCTTTCTGGGAAAGATTTCTCTATCTTGCCAAATGGACTTGGATTACAGTCACAAATAAACTAATAACTTGTTTTCAAAGTAAAGGACTGGCTCATCACCAAGCTTCTGCTGAGATAATTTTCCTGGAGAGACACAATGTCTGTATACAATTGATTAGCAATTGGAAATTGCCTACACTCTATCTATCATCAATCCATCTATTTAAATATAGATTGCTTATTAAAGGTAAGGGTAATTCTGAAATTTTTCCACATATGTAAAAAAGTTCAATCCTAAGAAAGTGATTGTTTATTTTTTGCTGCTTTTGCCACAATAGTGATGAGACTTCTGCTTGTTTTCCTTATCAGAGCCTATCTTGATTCAATTTGCTCAAATACGAACTTACTATCCTCACTCTCTGAGTAAATACCAGTGCTTATCTATCTAACTTAAAGTAAAAGAAATGGAGTAGGAAGAGTAAAGCTCCAATAAACATAAATTGTTCTTCCCAACAGTGGTGCTGTGCAATGTTTAGTAGATACCATGAGGTGGCAGTGTCATCTCAATGATTAATTTTATCCTGGTTCATGGGCCCTTGTGGAGACTTTCTGCAAAGTCTGAAGGTACCCTAGTAAGAACCTCTAGGTGGAGTGTTGATTCTTGTAGGGTCTTAAACAAACTTTCCTTTGTCTGCTTTTGGTGTTGAAACATGATGCCCAGCTATTTCTATGTCGGGAAATAAGATTCTCATCTTTCCTCAAAAGAACAAGAATCTCATGGGCTGTTTCCAGGACAGTCAGTCCCAACCAACTCCAGGCCTATAAAATAGTCATTGGAAGTTGATCTGGAGACCTACATCTTCCCATACACCAGGGAATTTGGTTGTGAGCTCTAGATTTGGGCTTTGTCTTTGTCTAACTGACAAATTGTGACTATCCCTGATTTTTCTGACCCTGAGTTATTCTTTGAAAAGAGGGGCTGAAGTCAGGAATGGTGGCTCATGTTTGTAATCCTAGCTACTCAGGAGGTTGAAATCTGAGGATTCTTGTTCAAAGCTAGCTTGGGAAGTCAAATCCAAGAGCATTTTACCTCCAATTAACCAGCAAATAGCTGGAGGTTGAGATGTGGCATAAGTAGTAGAGTACCAGTCTTGAACAAAGAGGCCAAGCAAGAGCACAGGGACCTGAGCTCAAGCCCCAGAATGAGTGCATGCATGCATGTGTGTACATATGCGCGCACACACACACACACACACACACACAGTGGGGCTGAGAGCCCATAAGTTAGGGTCTCAAATGAGAGCGTGTTGTAGGAGGGAGTGGGGGTGCGTGTCTGAAGAGCATTCCTGGTTCAGTGCCTGCAAAAGCAGCCCAGGCCTTGGCAGATGCAGAATAAGTAACATTTGGTGATAGACAATGTTTCCAAGGTAACAAATGCTGGGAAAGCACTGGTTGAAGTCCAAGGACATAATCCCTAAATTTTCCCTCCTCTTGGTTGTGATCATGAGCCACACCCTTAAGCTGTTCCTTGGCTCCACCACCATACACCTGTTTTTTCTTCCATCCATCCAACTCTCCTACAATGGCTTCCATTGTCTCCTGGAGCAGCACCGTTGGCTCAGCTGCCCATCTCCCCTGCAGCTGTTGGACATATGCAACTCCTTCACCCTCCTAGGTAAGAGACAGAGTGGCAACTTGGAAAGCACTTGAGTCTGGTATTGGGAAGACCTGGGCATGAATCCATAGTTTGCCAGCATACTCAATATGACAGTCTCTGGTTGATCAAACTTTCATCCACCTCTGATCCCTTCTGTGCACTTCCTTGTAAAACCCAGTTCGAATAAAACTCTGCTGAGCTAGTTCAGCAAGAGTACTCAACTTTCTGCATCTGATCAGATCCCTCAACCTCTACCATATCCCAAGCAATTATATGTGCCCCTTGGCCTATCTTTCAAGCAAGTATCCTGTTCACTTGGTGATACAGCTTAGACCATGGAAATCCTTAAAGGCCCATGTGTTAAAGGTTTGGTATTATTGGGAGGTGGGACCTTTAAAAGGCAGGGCCTACAGAGAGTTCTTTAGATCATTGGGGCATGATGCCCTTGAAGAGTGTGTTGGGAGTCCAGCCATTCCTCTTTCTCTCTGTTATTTCTTTCTTTCTCCACAAGGTAAGCAGACTTTTTCCCACCACAGGCCCAGAAACAATGGTGTCAACTGGCCATGAACAGGAACCTGCAAAACAAAGAGCTGAAATAATCTTTTCCTCTTTATAAGTTGGCATCTCGGGTATTTGGTATAGTGACAGAAGGCTCAGTTTAGCCAGAGTCCCCTGAAGGCCTTCTCTGGATCCTTTTCTATCTAGTTACTCTCCACTTTGTTTCTTAACTATAAATTTCCACTCACCCCTGTTGTATTTAGATATAAATATACAACATCTCTTGACAAGGTCCTTACACCTATACCAGTGGCACTAATAGTACCTTCCCTGCTCTGTGTGTGTGTGTATGTGTGTGTGTGTGTGTGTGTGTGTGTGTGCCAGTACTAGGCCTTAAATTCAGAGTATTCTCCCTTAGCTTTCTTGCTTAAGACTAACACTACCACTTGAGCAACAGCTCAACTCTAGCTTTTTGATTGTTAATCAGAGAAAAGAGTCTCACAGACTTTTCTGTCCTGGCTGGCTTTGAACTGTGATCCTCAGATGTCAGTGTCTTGAGTAGCTCTGATTACAGGTATGAGCCACCAGCACCTTCCATTCCTAGGTTTTTGGAGACACCATATGGTGAGATAAGGAGGAAGACAACCTAGGCTTAGGGTGGGGGGAGGGAGTAGACATTAGATATTTGTTTCTTACATATTCTGCACCCAGTGAGCATTTGGGAGTGTGGAGTCATGGCTGTCACATGGTCTCTTCTAGGTGTGGTTCAGAGTAACAAACTCCTTGCCACTTCTCAACAGTCTCTTCAACAGCTCAGGAGTCAGAGTAAGAATAACCCTGTGATGAATGAGCTGTGACGTTTTTTTTGTTTTTTTTTTTTTGGCCAGTCCTGGGCCTTGGACTCCGGGCCTGAGCACTGTCCCTGGCTTCTTCCCGCTCAAGGCTAGCACTCTGCCACTTGAGCCACAGCGCCACTTCTGGCCGTTTTCTGTATATGTGGTGCTGGGGAATCGAACCTAGGGCCTCGTGTATCCGAGGCAGGCACTCTTGCCACTAGGCTATATCCCCAGCCCCAAGCTGTGACATTTTTAAGCCAAATAAAGACATGAATGTAAGCATTCTGCTATTGAAAGTAGGAAAGATGGATTATAAAAAAGGAATTTATAGTGGGGCACCAGTGGCTCATGCCTGCAATCCTAACTAGTAGGAGGCTGGATCATGATTTGAAGTCAGCTTAGGCAAGAAAGTCTGTGAGACTCTTTTCTCCCAATTAACCACAAAAAGCTAGGAGTAGAGATGTGGCTCAAGAGGTAGACCACTAGCTGTGAGCAAAAGTAGCTCAAGGAAAGCACCAGGCCTCAGATCCAAGACTCAGGACCAGCATGAAAAAAAAAAAAGGAAAATAAATTATGGGAGGAAAACCTTCAATCTTCACATATCTCTTGTGTTGATGACCTTCAGATCACCCGAGGGAAGCAGGAAGGGGCTGCAGAATTCCAGTATTTGGATGGGAAACTCACAGATGAAATGGTACCTGAGTTCACACTGGAAACCTGTCCTCTGCATCCTAAATCAAACTCTAGTCCCTTCAGATCCCAACAAGTAGGGTCAGGAAAATTTGCTTGAAAACAACATTTCTACAGATCAGGACATTTTGTGACTCAACTCAGCACATGCAAGACATTTTTTTCAGGTGCTATGGGAGGTGGAAGGTGAGGTGGAAAAAAACTCTGGACTTCTAGACACACAGACAACTAACTCTGGAGTCCTCGGATGGCTGCTCCCTTCCTTTGTGACCTAGGATGAGTCAACACATTTTTCTGGGCTGCATTCTCATTTCCCTAATAGGAGGTTAGATTAATTAGTTGTTTTCAGACCTAATAATGGAAGCATTATAGAATGAAAGGTGGAAGGAAGGAAGGAAGGAAGGAAGGAAGGAAGGAAGGAAGGAAGGAAAAAAGGAAGGGAGGAAGGAAGGAAGGAAGGAAGGAAGGAAGGAAGGAAGGAAGGAAGGAAGGAAGGAAGGAAGGAAGGAGAAAATAAAAGCCACTTTAGAAAGTATAAGTTAGAGAGAAGCCAGGTGCTGGTGGCTTATACCTGCAGTCCTGGCTACTCAGGAGGCTGAGACCTGAGGATCACAGTGTGATGTCCATTTGGGCAGGCAATTATGAAAGACTCTTGTCACAATTAACTAGCAAAAAGCTGAAAGGGGAGGTATAGCTTAAGGGTCGAGCACTAAGCTTAAATAGAAAAACTGAAGGAGATTATAAGGCCATGAATTCAAGCCCCAGGACCAATCAGCACTAACTAAATAAATAGACTCATTGATTAGTTAATAAGAGAAAATCCAGGCTGGGAATATGGCCTAGTGGCAAGAGTGCTTGCCTCATATACATGAAGCTCTGGGTTTGATTCCCCAGCACCACATATATAGAAAATGGCCAGAAGTGGCGCTGTGGCTCAAGTGGCAGAGTGCTAGCCTTGAGCAAAAAGAAGCCAGGGACAGTGCTCAGGCCCTGAATCCAAGCCCAAGACTGGCAAAAAGAGAGAGAGAGAGAGAGAGAGAGAGAGAGAGAGAGAGAGAGAGAGAGAGAGAGAGAGAGAGAGAATCCATTGTATCACCCTTTATTAGATGTTTAAGAGAGAGCACGGGAAAAGCTTCCTCCCTCAGAATTCTTATCCTGGAAGCTCTCCTGCCCTTCTGCTTTGCTTCTCCACACCCCACCCCCATCCTGGGACTTGAACTCAGCATTTGAGCATTGTCCCTGAGCTTCTTTGCTCAAAGCTAACATTCTACCATTTGAGCCACAGCTCTACTTCCAGCTTTTTTTAAAAAATATAATTAATGGATGTAAGAGTCTCACAAGCTTTCCTGCCTGGGCTGGCTTTGAACCACAATCCTCAGCTCTCAGCCTCCTGAATAGCTAGGATTACAGGAGTGAGCCAGCTTGCTTTGCTTTATAATAATCTGCTAGGTAAGCAGATTATCTTCCTAGGTAAATTCTGGGATTGTCTACCTTCTCCCAGCCCTCATGCCTTCACTGCTAAAGTTATTTTCTTTCTACCTGGCCAGTGCCACAAGGCAGCAGGTGCTCACTGTTGATACCCCTACCTCTACATGAGCCCTATGGATGGAGTGCCTGGGCTATTCTCCTTTCCTGAGTTTCAGAGACCTTTGTGGTTCATCAGTTGCTATTGGCAGGTGCATTTTCCAAACTCTTGGTCAAGTTAGACAGGACATGATTAGAACACTCCCTGAGGTAAGGAAATGCAAAACTAAGCACTCACAACTAGAAAGTAGCCTTTGTTATATATATATCTCGTATCAACAGAGCTAATCCTCTAAACAATGTCAGGATCTCATTTTAATTTTAAGTTTTATTGCCTATCTTCATTGTATGCATGAGAAAATACAGCCTTTGATTATGAAAATTGCCTTAGGATAGCTTAATAAGTGATAAGATTAAGACACAACACCCTAGAACCAAGTAGATACAAAAGCAAGAAGTTTTTCAAGGGTTTTTTCAGATTAGAAAGAAATGTTAGCCAGGCACAATTAGCTCATTCTGTAATCCTAGCTACTCATGAGGCTGAGATCTGAGAATGGTGGTTTGAAGCCAGCCATAGGCAGACAAATCTTCAATACTCTATCTCCCATATCTAGTAAAAAGCACAAGTGGAGGTATGGCTCAAATGGTAGAGCTCCAGACAAGAGGGAAAAAAAGCCACATAAGGGTGAAGCTCTGAGTTCAAATTCTAGTACTGGCATAAAAGAAAAAGTAAAAGAGGAATAAAGACATTCCAAAACTGGAAAGAAAGAAACAAAAAGCAAAACAACAAAAATCCCAGACTTTCTTTATCTCCTCAAGACATATTACAGAATATCCCCAAACAGAAATGAAGGACACTACACAATAACTAGAATCCACAGGAAGAAGGATAAAGTGTCTTATTTGGCCTAAGTTGCCAACAAAACACCATATATGAGGTATCTAAACAATAGAAATTTACTCTCTCCAAGTTCTGGAAGCTGAAAGTTCAAGACCAGGCTGTCACCGTAGTTGAATTTGGTTGTTACTCAGAAATTCCTAGCTTAGAAGTGGTTGCCTTCTTGCTATGTTTTCATGTAACAGGCAGCCCTCTGTCTCTGTCTCTCTCTCCCTTCTACTTCTATCAGATTAAATCTTCACTACTGCTGGATACCAATGGCTCACTCCAGTAATCCTAGCTACTCAGGAGGTGAGGTGAGATATGAGGATCACAGTTCAAAGCCAGCCCCGGCAGGAAGGGAGCTGTGGTTCAAGTGATAAAGCACTAGCCTTAAGCACAAAAACTCAGGGATAGTGCCCAGGCCCTGAGTTCAAACCACAGGACTACCACCACCACCACACACACACACACACACACACACACACACACACACACACCCCTTTATTATTATGCCTCGGCTAATCTTACTTACCTCTTAAAACTAAAACTCCTGACTCCAAAGACAGTCAGCTAGAACTTCATCATATGAATTTAGGGAGCAGGGAGTGCCCACAATTCACAGCACAAGAAAGGAAAGATACAAAGTAACCCCTAAGAAGAAAGAAGGAAACAAAGATTACAGAGGAAATGAAATTAAGAATTGAAATTAATAGCAAAAACCAATAGGCCTAAAGTTTAGTACTTTGAAAATATCAACAAAATTAACATCATATTACCTAGACAGACCAAAGGAGCGAAAGGAGAGAAGATTCAAATGACTCAAATTAAGACCAAGAAGGGTCACATCACTATGTCCCAGGGGGGGAAGAAATGGAAGAAAGAATGCAGGTGGAATGCCATCCTGCCATTTCCAGCAAGGTTTTTACTAATCACACAGCATGATGACACTGTGGAGGTAAGGAAGTCACAACCCATTGACAGGATCCATCATGTTTTTCCATTGATCTGAATAGGACAGGAGCAATAGATACACACCAGGGCATGCATACACAGGCACTGTGGGTGGAGGACTGATTTGGAAATGGGCCGTACTGGGAGGAGTGGAAACTTAGCTCTACGTCCTGGACCAGGGAATGTGTTCATCTGTACAACAGGAAACAGCCTTTCCTCTGGCGTTCTGCACTTAGTATTGCTGAAATTTGGGAATGTTGTTCTCTTTTAGTTGGAGTGTTTTTGAGATGAAAGTGAAGGCACTGATTCAGGCCATTGGTGCCTAAGACAGGAAGTGGTCTGATGAAGCTGGACAGAAGCCAACACAGGAGCTGGTGGCTGATGTCTGTAATTCTAGCTACTCCAGAGGCTGAGATCTGAGGATAAAGGCTTGAAGTCCACTGAAAGAGGCTATAGGAGCCCCCTTGAGTAGGAAGTTACCCAAGCCCCTCTCCCTCCGGGACACGAGGACAAACCCCCCATCCTGCCATCTATTGTCATCTGGACTTTGCAGTTATCTGAACTATGCAGCCTGCAAGCAGTCACCCAACCCCACCTTGAGGGGAACAAACAAAAGGCGCCAGCCCATCCAAAAGGTCACTTGCACATTCCAAGAATCCTCGCACACATACAACTTGGCACGTATCCCTTACCAGCCCAAATTAGGATTCCTTAAAATGATTGGTAAATGTATGTGACTCAGTGTAAAATGATTGGCTGCCTGCGTGCAGACCACGATGTGTTACTTTAAATCTATTGGTTACAAATGCGCGGGCTTTACCCTAACGGATAGTAGAGTCCTATATAAGGTCACCCTCAGAAAAGCTCGGGGCTCTCAGTTGTTGACTGGTTTACGGTCATGCTGTGAGCCCGAGCTTGCTCGAATAAACCCTTTGCTTTTGCATGAGAACGTCTCTTGGTGTCCTCCATTCCGTGGATGCGCTTCTCGACCCTTTCACCACCAGGGCAGAAAAGTCCATGAAGGGGGCTGGGGATATAGCCTAGTGGCAAGAGTGCCTGCCTCGGATACACAAGGCCCTAGGTTCGATTCCCCAGCACCACATATGCAGAAAACGGCCAGAAGCGGTGCTGTGGCTCAAGTGGCAGAGTGCTAGCCTTGAGCGGGAAGAAGCCAGGGACAGTGCTCAGGCCCTGAGTCCAAGACCCAGGACTGGCCAAAAAAAAAAAAAAAAGTTCATGAAGCTCTTACTTCTAGCCAGGAAGAAGCAGAAACTGAAGATATATAACTCTAGTAGTGGAGTGCCACTCTGGAGCAAAAAAAAAAGCGCTAAGTGAGAGCATGAGATCCTGAGTTCTAACTCCTTACCAGCAAAAGAGGAGAAGGAGGAGAGGGAGGAGGAGGAGGGAAAAGGGAGGGGGAGGGGAAGGGGAAAGGGAGGGAGGAGGAGGGGGAGGAGGAGGAGGAGGAGAAGGAGGAAGGGGGAGGAGGGGGGGGAGGAGGGGGAGGGGGGAGGGGGGAGGAGGGGGAAGGGGGGAGGAGGAGGGGGAGGAGGAGGAGGGGGAGGAGGCGGAGGGCCATTTAAGCCCCTTTTGCTCCAATTTAAGAATTTGGGACTTTGTGCTAGGGGATAATATGATCTAACATATTTTAGTGTTCTAGAAGAAAGAACAGACTTTAATAAATAGAATAGATGAAAGGAGACCAGTTAACATCTACTATGGTCATCTAGGTGAAGACATTTGTGATAACGTGTTCTGTGATAGTGGTAAAGGAAAGAAACTGAAAGATTATTGGGTTTATGGGGCATGATACTAAATTCAGCCTAGTTTAGCTGTGGCTGATGTACTTTTTTTGACAGCCAAGTAGTGATATGGAAAAACAATTTAATATAAATGTTTGAAGTTCAGAGAAGGCTGGATAGGGTGAGCAGAACTGAGGACCAAGTAATTTGTCTAGGTATGGGTTTATTTCTCTTCCAGGTACAGAATTAAGAGGCAGGGTAGTGAAGTATACTGAAACAGTAAGTTTACTGAAAGCAAAAGTAGAATATAGACTTTCCACAAAGAGAGGCCCCAGAACTAGGAGTCCAGTGGAGTCTTCTCAGAGAGTGATGGTTACATATTATAGTAAGTAGGCTCCTCCCTGGGGCTTTACCTTGATTGCTTGGTGGCTTATGTGTGTACTACCCTGAATCTTTGTATTGGTTGAGTAGGAACCCAGAGCATTATGGGAAGAAGAAGCATTTCAGCAGAAATCCAGGGTAACATGGGAAGAAGAAATGCGATGATGGGTCACATGGCATAGCTAATGCTATTGTGTCTATTTTTTTATCCCTGTGTCTAATCGAGGAGGACTTGACCTAGAGCCTTGCAGTCTGTGAAGTAAGTGGTGGGTCAGTTGTGCCACAGGTCAATTTGAGTTGACAGAAATATGCTCCCCAGATTTTTTTTTTTTTGCCAGTCCTGGGGCTTGAACTCAAGGCCTGAGCACTGTGGCTGGCTTTCTTTTGCTCAAGGCTAGCACTCTACTACTTGAGCCACAGAGCCACTTTCAGCTTTTTCTGTTTATATGGTGCTGAGGAATGGAACCAGGACTTCATGCATGCTGGGTAAGCACTCTACTGCTAAGTCACATTCCCAGCCCACCTCAGATTTTCTCCCCTATTGGTTGGCCACAAGAAAAAACTCACATGACATTTGGAGAGTGGAATAGAAGAGTGGTCTTGTTTCCTTGTCACTTGGAAGTTCTGTGCAGGAGACAGTAAGTTTAAGCACTTTATTCGTTATTGACTAAGACACCAACTTACCAATAGCCACTCCCTTCTCCCCTGAATTGTAATTCACCTTCTATTCCTATGCCACCTGTGCTTAGCTCCGTTCGAAACAACAGTATTAGCCAGGCACCAGTGGCTCTTGCCTGTAATCCTAGCTACTCAGGAGGCTGAGATCTGAGGATCATGGTTCAAAGCCAACCTGGGCAGGAAAATCCCCATGAGACTCTTACCTCCAATTAACAACTCAAAAACTGGAAGTGGAGCTGTGGCTCAAAGTGGTAGAGCAGTAGCCTTGAGCAAAAGGAGCTTAGGGACAGCACTCAGGCCCTGAGTTCAAGCCCCAGAGCCAACAAAAAATATGTAAGTAGATAATAAAATAAAAACAACTGTTTTCTTACATTCAAAGTTGAAGCAGTGATACAATAACATGGATTCCAGCTGCAAACTCAATGCTACTATGTATTCCAGCTTAGTCTCTTTTTCCTCTCTCCCCTTCACAGCTTGCCCTGAAGACTTCAAGCTTCAGCCTCAGCTCGGAACATGGCAGCCTCATTGGAAATATTTAACTGCTTCTCAGGTAGTTAAGCTCCTCACCAGCCAGTAGAACATCAAATCATTGTAATAACTCACTATTATATATAACTGCCTACTGGTCTGCTCCTCTCATAGAATCTCAACTTATAGGTAAGAATTTTGACAAGAACACATTTAATGATTTCTAATGTGGGAGAAGGAAACTCACTTCTGTTGGATAGGAATGGTCATATAAGACTCTTTTCAAAACAATCAATTATGACACTGTCCACAGTATTGCCATCCTGCCCCCATCCCTCACAGCTGTTCTATGATAGTAGGCATTTCCCATGTATGTGCTTCGCTGAAGTTTAGGTACCTCTATCTAAGTTGTCCCTGTTTCTTCTTGACTAATGACCCCATCAAAAATGGCTCAACTTGAGCTTAGCCTGCTTTGTGTTGGCCTGATTTTCTATACAGAATACATAATGTAGGTAGATGGGACAAGGGGTAAAACGAATTAGGAAAGCTACATTTAGATCATTGTGTCTGACACTCAAGCTATCTCAGGAAGACATTCTCTTTCCTATTTGGGAATCTTTGGATTTGAGCCCTTCAGGTTGAAGGAAGTAATGTGAGTGTTCTTTATCTAAACTTTTTATACAGCAAATATTCATTTAGCTACTTACTGTTTTTGAGCTCTTCATACAGCAGTTTGGAGTGACAGTTTGGGGTGTCCAAGTGACAACGTCTTCCTCTCTTGGAATATACTTTGACCTGGAGAGTAGGAAGGAATCAAATGTTGATCATCATACTTTGCTATAGAAATGTCTCTCCCCTAGCTAGGTGCCAGTGGCTCATGCCTGAAATCCTAATGAGCAGACTGAGACCTGCAGATCCTGGTTCAAAATCTTCCCTAACAGACAAATCCATGAGGTTCTGAATGCCAATAAACCAACAAAATCTTGAAGTGGAAGTATGGCTAAAGTTTAGAGTACTAGTCTTGATTGAAAAAGTCAGGCAAAAGTCCTGAGTTCAAGCCCCAGTACTGGTACACAAAAAGAGAAGTGGGGAGGGAGAGAGGGAAGGAGAAAAACAAGGAAGGGGGGAGAAACTGCTCTCTCTTCTCATTCCTTCATTATACACTGCCCTGGAAATATTCCAAATATGTCCAAAGACAGCTTCCTTGAATACAATCACATGGCATTCTCCTTCAGCCTGGGCATTCTCTCGACAAGCAGCATCTTGAAAATCATGCACCTGCGATTAGACCAAATGTGGTAGAGGCATTATCTATCCTTGTCTCCTTAGTGCCAAAGAAACAAATTTGATTTTCCACATTTGTCTCATTTTTCCTTTACTCACAGCCCAGGGATCTGCTCTCAGTTCCTGCCCCACCCCCATGGAAAGGCTGTCTATTCAATCAGAGACACAAAGTTGGCTTGTGCAAACCAAGCGTAGAAGACACAGGAGTGATTTATTCTGGTTAATAAGCTGAGAGAAAACATATAGAGGCCAATTGTCTGCTGCAAAGAAAAGAGTTTTTTGTGTGGGGAGTGTATAATGTTGGGGCCAACAGCATCACTTGTTTGCCTAGTGAACAGCCAGCCTCCTTTATTACTAAAAGAAAACTGCTATAGACAGTAGGCAGGTGGCTACAGGATTTGGGAGACAATGATTTGTTACCAGTCCTGAAGGATGCATGAATCAGTTTCTTTATATGTTTATTATATAAACCTTCAAAATCCTATCAGTGATTCTTACCTCTGTGATCTCATGCAATCTTTTGCTGCAATGCACAGGGTAATGTGCCACCAGTAGGATATTGTGGAAAGTGCAGGATTTGACTTTTGAAGCTAGATCAAAAAAGATACGGCAGTGTTAAGCTGGCTCTCTTAGATCATTTGCATTCTGAAGGATGCACAGTGGAATATCATGAAAACTTTCAAGAAGCCCTTTGGTGAGGTCCATATGACTTGGACAATCATCAGAACAAGTTTGCCAAACATACAAATGAGCTAACTCTACTCAAATTACTAAAAGCCCAGCTGCTACCTTGACTGCAATTTCATAAGAGATTACAAGTCAGAACCACTTAGCTAAGTCTCTTATAAATTCTTGGCCCACATTAAAAGATGTGTATTATAAAACATTGTGAATGTAATTTTCTCCAACTCTATACCCAAAACATTTGCATTACAATGTATAAATTTCCTAGGTCAAATAATAATGAATATCTTTTTTTTTTTCCAGTCCTGGGCCTTGGACTCAGGGCCTGAGCACTGTCCCTGGCTTGTTTTTGCTCAAGGCTAGCACTCTGCCACTTGAGCCACAGTGCCACTTCTGGCTGTTTTCTGTATATGTGGTGCTGGGGAATCGAACCCAGGGCTTCATGTATATGAATCAAGCCCTCTTGCCACTAGGCCATATTCCCAGCCCAATAATGAATATCTTAATTTGAAAATACTATCATGAAAAAAATTCTTGGCTCAAAAACTATAAGAAGTATAGATTGTTATATTAGGCCACAAAATGTCAGTGTGATTTGCTATGCAGCAATGGTTAATTAACCTACCAAGAATATTCATTTCCATGGGAAATACTAAAAAGTAGGGGCACATTCATAAGAAAATAGAAAGACTTGGAAAAAAATCATACTGAGTGAAGTGAGCCAGACCAAAGAAACATAGACTCTATAGTCTCCCTTATTGGTAATAATTAGTATATGTCTAGGATAGTCCTAGCAGATGATCACAATCACTCAATAGCTCTGTACATATGATCACGTAAGATGACACTAAAGAAATGACCCCCAAACTATGGAAACAAGTGGTCCATCGTTGATGCTGTTATTTTCAATGTACTCTGTGAAATGATTTCTTTTTTCTTCTGTTCATCTTCCCTATGATTGATCCCCTGTTGTCACTGTATTTGATTCTGGTACCCTGAGTATTTTATATATGTCTGTCTGAATTAGGGAAGGGAAGGGGAACATTAAAATGGTGAGAGAAAGGGTAAAAGGCAAAGCAATGCAACAGCAATAGTTACAAAACAATATGTTGTAAACTAACTGTACAACTCAGGGACGGGGTGTTGGGGAAGAGGGAAGGTAGTAGAAAAATGAGGGAGGGAGTAACAAGTTTGACAAGATAAGTAACTACCTAACATATGTAATTGTAACCTCTCTGTACTTCACCTTACAATAAAAAGAGTAAATTTCCTGGTTCTGAGAGTAATACACACACACACACACACACACACACACACACACACACATCCTAAGGACATAAATAATAGCCCTTAACATTGCCTATGTCTTATTCTAATATACTTGGCCAGTGGCATATTAGTAAGTCCTATCTCTAGAGAAAAATTAGGAAGCCTTGAGTTGTAATATTTACCTAATTCTATTGTGTAAATATTCCCAACTTGACTAATCTTATGTTACAAATGTGGTGTCACTGAATACAGAATTGGAAAGAGATGGACACAGTTGGTTATCATAAGACCACAGGAGATATCTCATCTGTGCACCACAAGATTAAGCTAGCAAGAAACAGGTGAGACATATAGTCATAGTATTTAAGTCTTCTCATGTGGCCAGGAGCAACTTCTTAATATGCTTCTTAAGTACCATCGTGAGCTGAGAACTGGTATCTCCCTCCTGGAACCCTAGCTACTGAGGAGGCTGAGTTCTGAGGATCAAAGTTTGAAGTCATTTTGAGCAGAAAAGTCCATGAGAAACTTGTCTCCAATTACCCAGGAAAATGTCACAAGTAGAGTTGTGATTGAAGTGGTAGAGCCCCATCCTTGAGTGAAAGAGCCAAGGGAAAGAATAAGTCCCTGAGTTCAAGCCTCAGTACTGGTATTGAGGTCGGGGGAGAGAAGTAACATAATGTTCTGACAATAGCTTTAGGACCAAATAATGTGTAGTGTCTAATTTTGACTCTGCTGTTGTGGCCCCAACAATTATTATTTTCTGTTGACATGTCAGACACTTCATCTATGAAATAAAAATAGAACTTTCTGAGTTCTATGATATCAACAATCAAAAGAAAAGCTATTAGTTGGGTGCCTGTGGCTCACGCTTATAATCCTAGGTATTCAGAAGGCTGAGATCTGAGGCTCATAGTTCAAAGCCAGCTGAGGCAAGAAAGTCTGTGAGACTATTATATCCAACTTGTGGTGATGTGGCTCAAAGTGGTAGAGCACTATCCTTGAATGAAAAAGGTCAACTGACAGTGCCCAGGCCCTGAATTCAAGCCACAGTACTGACAAAAAACAACAAAACAAAACATGGATCACCATCTGAGCTTATTACATATTATTATTTCATTTAATAATATAGAGGAAAGTAGTAAAGACTTTAACAAATGCTAGCTATCAATTTCCTTTATTTTATTTCATTCCTCAACAGGGTGAATTCTGGTCATTAGGATTCATAACAGATTTGAAATGGTTGAAACAGGCTGTCTCCTACTGTCCAAACTGATTTAGCATCTTGTTGAACTGGGGAAAAAATGGCTCCAGTGGAGAGTTGTAAAGCGTACACAGGAGAGGACCAGAAGCCAAGCCTAAGCTGCCCACAGATCTGCAAGTCACCCAGTAACCCAAAGGAGTAACAGAAAGAGCAGTGAAGGGATCCAGGAACATGTCCTTCAGCACCATGGCCAGAAGTTGTGACCCTTGGCTGGAATAAGATCTTCTCCCTGTCCTTAGTGCTGAACCAAAGTTAGCATTGGTCTCCTTAAAGGGGGTCTGACTTGTGCTCCTAGCACTGTGTGGACCACAGGGAATATGACCTAGCAGAACTGGGGTCCCCCTAACAGCAAGAAATCTCTGAAGGAAACAAGTAAATAAAATATGACTCAGCCAATGCCTCCAACCTCTGTAAGCTGCCTTGACATCCACATATCTTTATAATAAGACCAATGAGCAGACATCAAAAGATTCACACTTTATTTGTCCCTGGGCTAGTTGCATTATAAATGTTCTGTTTTTTCCTCACCACACTATATGAACTTTTCCCTACTAATGAAGAACGTGAGCCACAGAGAATTTGAGTAATGTAGAAGACCAATCACCTATTCATCAGTGCGAAAAACAGTTTTTTTCTTTGTGCCTTTCCCAGGGCTTGAACTCAGGACCTTATCTCTGTCTCTGAGGTGTTTTTGCTTAAGATTAGTGCTCTACCACTTGTGACATAGCTCTAATTCTGGCTTCTTTTGGTATATAATTGAAGATAAGATTCCCACATGCTTTCCTGCCAGGGCTGGTTTTGAACCACAATCCCCAGATTTCAGACTTCTCAATAGCTATGAGTATAAGCATGAGCCATTGGTGCTTGGTAAGAAAAGAATTTGATTTTGTGTCTGTCTATCCAAAGCCCCAACTCATTACTCTCTGGACACTGCTACTTCCAAAATGTTAACAGTAACTGCAAACCCTCAAGCTAGCTAAGAACTAAAGAACTTATGGAACAGCTAAAAAATGTTGTACTTTATTACTGCACGTGTTTTTCTTGAAACCAGAGAATAGGACTTCTTCCACATCTCCCTCTCAAGGCTTTTTGAGGAGTGGAGGAGTTTCTTTTGGTGTTAGAGGCAGAAAACACAAGTTACAGAAGCTAAAGTCGTGGTAGGCCATGCCCTGGAGGCAAAGCACACCAGAACTTAACATGAGTTGCGAGATTTCCTGGTATGTACTTGGCTCCCTGGTGAACAGTATGAGCCTCTCACCCTAGGACTGGGAGCCCCACATGAGGCTGTGCCCTGATATATGGTCAGGTCAGTAATAATCCTGCATTGGAATAAACTTTTGTGCTAAGATCATAGCACAGTAGTGAAGGGTTGACTCTGATTTTCTGCATCTACATCAAGTTTCCTCTATCCATGAAGTTAGGGACATTTACTTAACTCTCTAGCCCTCTGTGTTCTCATGTTTAAAATATGAATAACAAGGTTGGTTGTAAATAATCATATACCATATTCTTGGCTTGAGGAACTATTCAGTAGGCTTTAGCTACCACTACTACTATTATAACTACTACTACTATTGTTATCTATTATTATTATTATTATTATTATTATTGCCACTGCTCTGTGATGCAGGTCACTGAAGGAAAAAAAAGTTTAATAATTAAAGGGGGTGCAGCTCAGGAATAGAGTTCTGAGACACTCCTAGGAGTGTGCATTTTCCCTGAAGGGGAGCAGGAAATATAGAATGACATATCATGTGCTTCCTGCCCCAGTCCTTCCCTGATGAGTCTTAGAGACATTCCTTGTTAAAAGTTACTCACCCACATGCTGAACCCTTCTTATCCAGGACCAGAGACACCATGACCTCATCCCATTAGCGATGCCACAATCAAATCACCTTTTTTAGCTTTGTGTTTGCTAGGCAAGTGATATACTTAAGCCATGTCCCAGCCTTTCTGCTTTTAATTGGTTTTCCAGATGAAGCCTCTCCTGCTTTTTGCCTACACTGGCCTGGACCTCCACCTTTGCCTCCTAGCTGCTGAGATTAGGAGTGCATGTACCCACCATGCCCAGCTCTTGAGCTACTTTTCAAGATGCTTACTAAATCTGGGGCCTTCTCTTTTCTGTCCTGTGATTCTTGTTCTTCTAACCAGGCTTCTGACTTGCTTCCTCTGCTGGATATCTGTTAGGGGATGGAGGTTTATCTGAATCTTGTACATCTTGTCCAAGATTGGGGGAGGGGAGAAGCTGTTCCTGTGCTTTGAAGTGACAGTGGCATTCAGTCCTGTGTGGTTGTGTTGACTGTCAGGAAAATGATGGCTCTGTCTGGGTAATGTGCCAGTTGTCACTATGATTCTTTCACCCAAATGAGCACTTGTCAAACCCCTGTAGATCACCAGCTGCTTCTTAAAGAAGAGCTCAGTCTTATAATTACCTAATCTGGCTTTTCAATCTACATTTGATAGATCTGGGGGCCCTGTGAGGCTTGAAGATGAACCTGTCATGACATTGAAACCATCCTGCAGTCATTGTTGGAGCCCCACCTCACCTCAGACTGCAGCCAACTCTCTGATTTCCCATGTAGACCAAAGGGATTCAGATGTTTTCCCACTCACTAGAGCTGACTGACCGCATTCTGTACCATAGTGCTGAGTGCAACAGAGGGAAATACCATTTCTCTCTTCCCTAGCTGTCTGTGCCCTGGGTTAATCTCAGTATCAGATTCCTGATGGATAGAGGAATGCAGGAAATTAGCAGCCACCTAAGAAATTGAGTTCAGCTCTGGAATACTCTAGAACTGGGAGAAATAAATGTCTGTTGTTTATATGCTACCCATCAATAGCATTTTGATATTTCATGTCTAATGGGCTAAGGGACAGAGAAGTTGAACTCAAATACAGATGGGGTCAAGTAGGCAGGTCGAGGGAAAGGACAGAGAATTACTAAGAACAAACATGGGCGAGTTGAGATAGGGGCAGAGGAACTTACTTAGAAAAAATGTGGAGATGATTCTTAAACTGGCTCAAGGCTCAGAAGATTATCTTTTTAACTGGAATTGGGCTTAATAGCAGGTCAAGGACAAGGCTTAGTCAAGAAAAGACTTTAAAGGGGTCAGACTAATTGGTGAAGGGAATAATCATGGTCAATATTGATCAGAGTTCTCCAGAAAACTAGAATCAACTTAACATATACATGTTCATATTAGCTGTATAGCTGTAGGAGCAGTGAGAGAAGAGAAGGAAGAGGGAGATAAGAGAATAGACTTTATTTTAAGGAATTAAGTCACGCAATTTTTAGAAGCTAGCAAATCTAATATTTGTAAAGCAGATCAGTAGGCTGAAAATTCGTGCAGAAGTTGAAGTTAGTCAAGTCTAAAATCTTCAGGACAGACCAGAAGTCCAGAAAATCAATTTCTTTTCTTTTAAAAAAAAAGCATTTTCTGATTTTTAAAACTTTTTTATTGTCAAGGTGAAGTATAGAGGAGTTAGAGCTACATACATTAGGTAGTGAGTACATTTCTTGTCCAATTTGTTACTCCCTCCTTCGTTTTTCTCCCACCTGCCCTCCACACACCCCCAGTTGTACAGTTAGTTTACAACACATTATCTTGTAAGTATCACGGTTGCATTGGTTTGCCTTTTACCCTTTATTTCACCATTTTAATGTTCCCCTTCCCTACCCTAATTCACACAGACATATATAAAATACCCAGGGTGCCAGAATCAAATACAGTAACAACATGGGGCTAAATCATAGCAAAGATGAACAGAAGAAAAAAGAAATAATTTCACATAGTACATTGAAAATAACAATATCAGCAATAAACCATTTGTTTCCATATTCTTGGCGTTCATTTCTCTTAGCGTCAACTCAAGCTAGACCCTTATATATCACCCTGAACCAGAATCAATTCCAAATGGGTCAAGGACCTTGAAGTAAAAGTAGATACCCTGAAAACATCGCAGGAAGTAACAGGAGAAATACTAAGGTTCCTTAGCACAGGTTGAAACTTTCTTAATAAAGACCCAGAAACACCACAAATCAAAGAAAGGCTGGAAAAATGGGATTTCATCAGAAACACAATTTCTATGCTGTAGTCTTCTCCTCTTCTTCCTTTTTCTTCTTCTTTTTTTTTGGGGGGGGGTGGTAGTATTGAGGCGTGATGCTATTCGGTGCCTCATGTTCTCACTTAGCTTTTATATTCAAGGTTAAGCAGTATATCATTTGAGTTACAGCTCCACTTCCAGCTTCTTAATGGTTAATTGGAGATAAGCGTTTTATGGACTTTCCTTCACAGGCTGGCCTTGAACCTCAATCCTCAGATCTCAGTCTCTTGAGTAGCCTTAATTATAGGCATGAGCCACTGGGGCCTATTTCTGTTATAGTAAGAATACGTTCTTTTCTGAGAAACCTCAGGTTTTGTTCTTAAAATCCTTAGCTGATTGAACATGGCCCCTCCAATTTTTGAAGGATAATCTGCTCTATTTAGAGGACGTTGATTTAAATGACACTCAAATCTACACAGTATCTTCCTGCAAGGACTAAGCTAATATTTGGTAGAACAATTGGCCAGAATAGCCCTGCAAAGTTGACATGTGAAATGAACCATCACAGGGCCAGGGAGTAGTATGGAGGAGCCTACCTAAGCATCTCAGTCCACCTTCCCTTCTGAGAAGTGCTTGCCAGTCCTCCCCACTTGATCGCCCTTTTAGACAAGACAAAGCAGAGCCCCCTTTCCCTGCACAACAGCTGTCTTATAAGACAGATAAAAATGAGGTAGAAAATACTCCCAAGTGAACATGGTCTATTTGGAGGCCTCTTCAGGGAACATCAGCCCCTCAGCTTCTGACTGCTGAGTAGAGACAACTTGGGCCGTTTCCCACAGGTTGTTATCCAAGATAGAACGAAACAGAAGCCAAACAAAGTAGGGTCTCATTACAGAACAGCAACATATGCATTTGCTAATGTTACTTCTGTGGCAAGGAAAAGGATTAGAATCCGGACCTTCAAATTGCAAAAGTAGAAAGACCCACTTCCTATGGTCTATATCTTTCTGCCTTTCTCTCTCAATTATATTTTTATTATCTTTAAGTAGTTATACAAAACAGTTACCATTCAATAAATCAGTTTATAAATAAAATGCATCTTGATTGATATCATCCCTTTTGTCATTTTCCATCTCTCCCAACCCAATTCCTCAGGGAAGAATTCAAACTGTAATTCCTTAGAAAGACTAACTCACAGTCCAACTAAATGAATACCAGGGAACTAGTACTTGAGAGATGGAAGTGGGTTAAGGGGGGGCTGTAGGAAAGGGGGAGAAATCAGTCTTAAAATGCAGTGCACATCCTTCTATCTCTTGACCCTGAGAAATGAGCTTTGAATTTGAAATTTGAATTTAAATCTCTATCCTTTCTTTCCCAAGTAAAACAGTGTGTGTGTGTGCGTGTGTGTGTGTGTGTGTGTGTGTGTGTGTCTGTTTGTACTAAGGTTTGAAATCACATCTCATACTCTTATTTGGCTTTTTATGCTCAAGTCTGGCACTACAGACCACTTGAGCCACCCTATGTTTTTGGCCTTTTACTGGTTAATTAGTGAGTCTCACAAACTTTTATGTCTGAGCTCCCTTCAAGTCATGGTCCTCAGATCTCAGCCTCCCGAGTACCTAGGATTACAGGTGTGAGCCACCAGCACCTGGCACCAAACATTTTAAGAGAGCATCTTGTGCAATGAATCTCAGAAACAGTATTGAAAACTAAGCTGTTGCCAGGGTGCTCAGAACCAAGTTCAAAAGTGCTGGCTTCCTCTGCTGCTTTACCAAGCACCTCAGCTGCACTGGGGTGGGCTTTCTTATGTTTCCCCAGAGAAACCTCTGGTGCCAATGATTGCGGGTAGTTTACAAAGGAGCAGAGGAAGGCGCATACTCTCCCCAACTTCTTTGATGCATTTCTCTTGGTGCAGCTCTAAAGTAAAGTTTTTGTTGTTAGAATGACAGCTCTTTCCGTTTTCACTTACAACATCCTGTTCTCCTGGGACCCAAACATTGAAGGCTGGGCTGAGAGACAGAGCTGAGAGACGCCTGGTCTGCTTTTATCCCTAATGACCAAGTTGGATCAGTTTTCCTTCAGCGATGCCTGCCTGTTCACTCACTTGCTGAAAAATAGATTGAAAACATCTTTTGAGTATCTGTTATGAACCAGGCGCCACTCTAAGTGCTGGAACACAGCTGTGATAGCACTGGTTCTGCCATCCCAGAAGGCCTAATTCTTAAAAAGAGAATTTTTTTTTATCACTGTCTCCCCAGTAATCAGATGTGTCCCCAAATGCCTAATTCCAGCTCAAATTCTGCTCTAAATGTTTAAATATTTTATATTTTGGTTTTGGTACTGGAGCTTGAACTCAGGTCTGGGTTCTGTCCATAGCTTCCTTTTTCTCTCAATAGTAGCACTCTACCACTTGAGTGTCACCTTTTCTTCTAGAGTTTTGGTGGTTAATCAGAGATAAGGCTCTCAGGGACTTTTCCTGCCTGGACTGGCTTTGAATTGGGATCCTCAGACCTCAGCCTCTTGAGGAGCTAGGATTACATACATGAACCACCAGTGCCCAGCTTATTTAAGTACTTTAAACATCTCTTACATAGTATCTCATGGCAGGTACAGTTTTAGAAAAGTAGGAAATTGTAGAAAGCACAAAAAAGAATGATCACCTTTGCTTCCATATCCTCTGCTTTTATATTCCTCTATTCCTTCCAGCTTCTTTTTGCTCTCCCTGATATACACAAAATTAGCAGCATCCCACACATTCTTGTAGTGCAAGAACTGGCCATTATCTCTGTTTCTTTCTGAATGAGTTGGGGGGAGCAAAGACTCTTGGCTGGGAATGAAAAGAAGGCCTTTTTAGGAGCGTCATTTTGCAGCCTCTATCTGGGTAACCAAGGCAGCTTCCTCTGAAGTATAATTTGGCTCCGTTATTTTGCAGGTCTGTAACAAGGAACAGCAGGAAACATGATAACCATGACGCAGCATCACAATGCATCCTGCTGGAACTCTCAGAAAAAAGGGAAGCCCGGGACTAATTATGAGGTCTCCAAGAAAAGTGCTCCGTATTCACTGTGAGTTTGGGTGCTGTCCTTGACACTTAGTGTTTATCACTGATTGATGTGAGGACTGGTATTTGATTTCTTAAGTGTTTAATTTAAGGAAGCAAGGTGACCTATTGCAGTAGCTATCAGAGCACCAAAGACCCTCTAGGCTCAGAATGCACTATGGTCTTTGTTCCTGGAGACCTTTCCCACAACCTAGCTGGGAGGCACTTGAGAAGAAAGACTCAGACTTGGAAAAAGGGACTGGAGTCCTATGAAGGGATGGGTGTGGGGACTGAAATCCTCTCAGCCTGCATTGCCAGACAGGCCTGGCAAAGCTGGCATAAAGAGTTGTCATCACAGACAGTCGAGTAATCAGGTGGCAGAACCTAGTTCTGGGATGGGCCCTGAGGTGACCCCTCCACAGGCCTCATCTTCTGCAGGCAACCCTCTCTGATTCTCAGAAGCACTAATTATTACTCAGAAGTACTAATTATTACTGAGACAAGCATTCAGCAGCAGGTCTAGAATAGAGTAGGCCAACAGGCAAACAGATGCTATTAAGAGGGCCTTTGTGTCCTGGCCAAAAAAGAGTAGTTACCTCCATACCTGTTACCAAAAAGATGTTGCTTTTGTGGTTATTGTTTAATGGAGGTGGGGGAAAGAATTTTAGAACTCCAGGACAGAAAGACACAAAGCCATACCCCTTCTTCCCCCTAAAAAGGAAATGGACTGAAAACATACTTTTTCTCTACAAAGAACATTGTTGATGTAGACATAATAAGATAGCTTCTCTTTATTGATTTCACTAAAAATAGGAAGAGAGCTATATTGGGAAAAAGGATGTAAGAGAGCTAAATCATGAGGAATAGGAGTTGTCTATGTCCATTTTTTGTGCTGTAACAAAACTCCTGAAACTGGGTAGTTTATACAGGAAAAGAGTTTACTTTGTTTTTGGTGTTTTGTTTTGTTGTGTTTGTTTTTGCCAGTCCTGGGGCTTCAACTCAGAGCTTGAGCACTGTCCCTGGCTTCCTTTTGTCCAAGGCTAGCACTCTATCACTTGAGCCACAGTGCTACTTCTGGCTTTTTCTATACACGTGGTGCTGAGGAATCAAACCCAGGGCTTCATGTATATGAGGCAAGCGCTTTACCACTAGGCCATGTTCCCAGCCCCAGAGTTTACTTTGTCTCATGGTCTAGAGTTGTAGAAGTCCAAGATTTGGAAGCATCATGGGGGAGGGTCAGTGCTTCAGCTCAAAGAGGAGAGGAGAAGGGAAGATGAGTGTGTACAAGGACTCCAGACATAGGAGGTGTCCCCATGTTAAGTAATTCAGTCTTGTAGTAACAAATCCAGGCCTGAGCAAGGGACTTCACTCCTGCTCCTTGAAAAGAATAAAGCTCTATGACCTAATGATCTTTTGAAAGTGCCACCACTTATTCAGTGGAAACTACATTGAAAATGAACTATACAATTTGTGGGTGGGGATGGAAGAAAGAATTGAGAGAGAACAAAATTTGTAGAAAGTACAGAAAGCATTTTTCTGTTTCCAAAGATAACTCCTTTAATACTCCTATATTCCTTCCAGCTGTTTTTTTTGTTCTGTTTTGTTTTGTTTTTGCCAGTCCTGGGGCTTGGACTCAGGGCCTGAGCACTGTCCTTGGCTTCTTTTTGCTCAAGGCTAGCATAGCACTCTGCCAGTTGAGCCACAGCGCCACTTCTGGCCATTTGCTATATATGTGATGCTGGGGAATTGAACCCAGGGCTTCATGTATATGAGTCAAGCACTCTTGCCACTAAGCCATATTCCCAGCTCCCCCAGCTGTTTTTTTTTTTTTTTGCTTTCCCATATATATATGTGTATATATACACACATTATCGCTCTTTCTTTCAGAATTACTTGGGGGGAACAAAAGACTCTTGGCTGGGAATGAAAAGAATTTTACTCATTGTCTGACTTATGGAATGGTAATTAACCACCAAAAAGCCAGATGTAGAGCTGTGATTCAAGTAAGCAAAAACACTAAGGGACAGGCCCAGAGTTCAAGCCTCAGTACCTGCACTAAATATAAAACAAAAACAAAAACACAGAAACCCTTAGGCTGGAAGTTCATTTCCCTGCATCCTATTCAACATGCAGCATTCCCACCGTCTTGATATCTAAACCCATTAAACTCTTGCTGTGGTTTGTCCCCTGAATAATGTACATTTGGTCCCAGCATAATTTAAATCTATTGAGATTGGGATTTCTTTGCTCTCCTCCTCTTGACTGTTTTGTCTTTTTCCTTTTTCAAATGGAAACTAAAAATTTTACCTTCACCAGGAAAAGGGATATGCCAAGGGGAGATGAGATTGGGCACTGAAATGAAGATAACGAAAGCACTAACTTCTGAGGACTCTTCTGGCCCTTTCTCCCCAGGTCAGCTGAATACCCGACATCATTGGTGGCTCATGCCTATAATCCCAGCTATTAAAGAGTCTGAAATATGAGGATAGAAGTTCAAAGCCAGCCTGGCCAGGAAAGTCTGTGAGACTCTTATTTCCAATTAAATACCAACAAGCTAGAAGTGGAGCTGTGGCTCAAGTGATAGAGTGCTAGTCTTGAGCACAGAAGTTCAGGAACAGCACCTAAACCCTGAGTTCAAGCCTCAGAACTGGGACACACACACCAGATAAGTTTTATATCTGATACTTGTTGAATATGGTAAGGAAGATTTTACTGGAGAATTACTATTGCATTGGGGGTTTGACAGTAAGGCAAATATATGAAACTCCTCTCTGAATAAATGGAAAAGTGGAAACTTAGAGCTAAGTAGTAGGGTAGGGTCAGTGAATGGCAAATTCCTAACAAGAAACATGAAGACTAGGAAGGATTCTGGCTAGATCAACTTAACAGGAATTTTTTTGTTTCTTTCCTTCAATCATTTATTATTTTTACTTTATCTTAGTTTACTTTTTCTGTGCCACTCCTATGGCTTGAACTCAGGGCTTCATACTCTCTTAACTTTTTCACTCAAGGCTGATGCTATATCACTTCTGTCTTTTGTTCTGGCTAATTAGAGATAGGATTCTGTGTGTGTGTGTGTGTGTGTGTGTGTGTGTGTGTGTGTGTGTGTGTGTACATGTGACTGCTCAAGTCCTAGAACTTGAACTCAAGCTTGGGTGGCATCCTTGAGGGTTATTGTTTTTTTTTTTTTTTTTTTTTTGTTTGCTCAAGGCTACCTAGATGCTCTGCCACTTGAACCATAGCTCCACTTATGTCTCTTTGCTGGTTAATTGGAGATAAGAGTCTCATGGACTTTCTTGTCTAGGCTAGCACACTGACATAAGGTAGAAATTAAGTCTCCTTTCCTTTTTTTTTAGAATTTTTTGCTGGTCCTGGGGTTTGAACTCAGGGTCTAGGCACGGTACTTGAGCTTCTTTTGCTCAAAGTTAGTGCTCTACCAGTTGAGCTACAGCTCTATTTCTGGAGTTTTCTGAGTAGTTTTTTTTTTTTTTTTGAGATTAGAGCCAATTGAACTTTCCTGCCTGAGCTGGTTTTGAACTATGATCTCAGATCTCAGCCTCCTGAGTAGCTAGGATTACCTGTACGAGTCACCAGTGCCAGTGTCTTCTTTCTTTTTGCATCTCATAGTATCAGACTACTGCTCTGAGGAAGCACCCATGATTACCAGTTTCTTGAGTGTCTTCCCAGAGATGGTCTTTGAGTTTATAAATATTTATGTATTAAATATATCTATTTTCCTCTACTCAAATTTTGTGATGTACTACACAAAGTGCTTGCTCTGTGCCTGGCTTTCGCACTTTAACATCAGGACTTGGAGAGAACTCCATTTCAGCACACAGAGAGCTCGCTGTTCACTCTTGCTAATAGGCTTTTAACTCTTTAGAAAAATGTCTTGGATCGTTCTGCAAATCTCCCTAAACCTTCTCTCTACTTGTACGGAAGCTTTCTGTAATGTGTACCCTCTTCTATCCACTCCACCTTCAGAGACATGTGTCATCCCCACAGGTTTCCCTGACACTCCTGCTAGTGGTAGAGAGTAGTAAACAGTGCTAGCCTTAGTGCTTGTATTTCTTCCACAGAGCAACTGAGCAGGAAAGGGGAATGGCTCTTTTCTGGAAGGGAGTCTGTGGACCTTCTTCAATGACATGCTGATGACTGGCAAGGAGCCCAGATTCACAAAGCCTCCTCAGCCATATCGGACAAATGGTATTTGTACCATTAGGGCAAGGCTCAGCAGTATCAAATCAGCAATCCTTCCTGCATTATATGCACGTTTCTCCTTTTGGATAAACAAGGGGTCATGTTACAAGAGGAGCAGCCAACATCCTTCTCAGGGCTTCATTATGTCTCCTTTTCCTTACTCATTGATCCTGTGTACAAGCACCAAGCATGAAATCTCTTAGCAGGTTAATATATTTTCATTGTCACTTCCTAAAAACTTAGTCTCTCTCACCTTCAATTCAGTAGATGTGTTGTTTTGCTTTGTTTTGTTTTGGGACGCTTACTGACATTGATGTGCTCCAGGGGTTGACATGCCTGTAATCCTAGCTATTCAGAAAGCTAAGATCTGAGCAAAAGCTGGAAGTGGAAATGTGACTCAAGAACACTAGCCTTGAGTAAAAAATCCAGTCAGCACAATGAAGTCCTCAACTCAAGCCTTAGTACTGGCAAGAAAAACACAGTGCCAGCACTGAGTGAAATGTTTATGGACATGACTGTGCACATGAAGAAGTGGTGTCTATTTGAAGCCTAACATGTTTCTCTTCCTTTTGTAATTTTCCCGCTTACCCTAAAATCTACATGTGGGCCACTTCTTGTGTAAATTCTCCACTGGAGAATGTCTTGAGAATGACAGAAGGGGTGATGACATTGATCAAGATGCACTGCACTCATAACTGATATGCTGAATTGAAACAACCACTTAAAGATAATAAATAATACCTTAAAAACACATCCCTTAGTTTTTTACTCAAGACTGGCTTTCTACTACTTGAGTTAAGCTCCAATTCTGATTTTTTGGTTGTTAACTGGAGATAAGAGTCTCATTACTTTCCTGCCAAGACTGGCTTCAAACTGCTATCCTCCAATTTCAGCATCCTGAGTAGCTAGGATTACAGACATAAACCACTGCCATACAGCTTGCTTTTATCTCTTCTTTCTTTCCCCAGAGATTTCCACAGACACAGTATGTCAACCACTAGCTTTCTTTGCTTAATGCAAGGAAAGAAATTAAAAAGAGATGAAATTAGACATTTCACTAATGCTTGTGGCAGAAATGATTCCTAATATCCATGCTTTTTTTTTCTTAGATACTTGCAGATTTTGTGTAGGGGCACAGGGTTGCTGAGAAGAAAGAATATATTTTCCAGTCTCCCTCTAATGTAGTATGTCATGAACTATAACTTTGGCTGAAGAAATGTAAGAGAAAGTGTCCTGTTATAACATGGAGGAAAGTTCCTTAAGCTTCTACAGCATGTCCTTTGCTTTTTATTTCCAACTTTTGGTTGGCAACTGCCTGGAACATAAATGCTGACTTATATCTCAAAGATATGAAAGAAAAAAATTGTTCAATGACCCTGTTAAAGATAGCAAGACAAACTTTATTTAGGACCATTGCATCAGATGAAGGAAACAGAAAGTACAAAATGGAATTTATAGCTAAGGATTAAGGAGAGGCGCAGAAGATCTAAGAGAAATTATCAAGGAAAATTGGACTCAGCCTTAGTAGGGATACTGCAGAAGGCAGGTGGGAGTGATCACACCACCTTGGAGAGGGGAGATTTGTACAGTAGGAGGAGTCTAATCAGATATTGAAGGTGATCAGACATCAAGGATGGAGAATTCTAGCCAAACCCAAGTAGTACAATCCTTGTTAAAGCTGAACAACAAACACAAAGACCTATTTGAGAATGAATTCAGAAAAAGATCAGAAGTATTTGTTCAAGGAGAGAGTCTTTGTCAACAACTACATTGTAAGCTGGGTGCCAATGACTGTGTCTACAATCTTAGCTATTAGGAGGCTGAAATCTGAGAATCCAGGTTCAAAGCCAGTGTGGGCAGGAAAGTCCATAAGACTCTTATCCCCAATTAATCACCAAAAAAACAAAAAATGGAACTATGGCTTAAGTGTTAGAATGGTAGTCTTGAGCAAAAATATTTCAGTGATAGCACCTAGGCCCCAAGTTCAAGACCCAGGACCAGGGCACAATCTCACAAAAAAGTATTATACTCTAGAGATGGTAGACTGCTAAGGAAGTTGATAACCCCATCCAATTTGGATTGCATATGTACTGACCTTTCCACAAGGGAGAAGTCAGTTATGATCTAAACACAGTTTGTGTTAAATTGAATTTTCCTTTGTGAAAATCCTAATCCAAGGCAGATGCTGGTGGCTCATGCCTATAATCCTAGCTACTCAAGAGGCTAAGATCTGAGAATTGAGGGTGGAAACCAACTGGGTAGAAAACTTCATGATATCTTTATCTCCAGTTAAGCAGCCCAAAGTCACAAGTGGGGGTATGGCTCAAGTGGTAGAGTGCCAGCATTGAGCAAAAAAGCTAAGAGACAATGTCTGGGCCATGAGTTCAAGCTCCAGTATTGACACTAAAAAGTGAGAGATGGGGTGGTGAGGAGCAGAACTGACAGGAGAGAGAGGAGCAGTGGAGCAGGGAGGAAAGGGGAAAGGAAGGGAGAAAAGAGGAAGGGATGGGAGGAGAGAGGGGGCAGAAGACAACACGCTTAAGAAAACTTAAAAACTCAATTTTTTCCTATTTCTATAAGGTCTTGAAAACTACAGCACTCATCCCATATAGTTACATCATCTTAGAGAACAAAGTCAGAAAATGGGGGCAGTCTTGGATACCATGAGCCTTTTTATCCAAAAATGATTCAAAGCTTCTTAAAATGTGTTGTTTAGATTACATATAAATTTCAAATAGATGGATATTTCAGTACTTAAAAAAAGATTCAGCAGGTAGAGATTTTTTGGGGGGGGAGGGAATCCAGATTGTCTACATGAAATAAAAGACTTTATATTTCTCTGTCATTATTGGCTGAATTGTGTTCTAAAATTCATGTTGAAATCCTGAATTTTCTCAGCTACTTCTAGCAGTTTAGATTGCAAAGTCTCTTATGTTTGGAGACTACATCTTGAAGGAAGCAATAAAGTTAAAATAAAGCTGAACATGTGGCTCAAACCCATAATTTTTGCTTCTTGGGAGGTGGAAATGAGAGGATCTCTAAGGTCAGTGCAGGCAAAAGTTCACAAGATTCCATCTTAACCAATATCTGGGCAGAGTGGCATGAGCCTGTTATCCCAGCATAAAGCAAAAATCTTGTAAGATGCAACTTAGAAGTCCTCCAGCTAAACCTGTGCCCTTTGTTCTGACCTAATCTCTGCTGAGTCAACTTTCAATCCTCATGGGCTCCAAGAAAGATCCACAGGTTATCAATCTGATGTGGAAAGACAACGATCTCTCAAACAAGCAATATCTTCTCCCTATTATCTTAAAGCAAACAGCTGAAAAAAATCCAGGAGACCATTTTGTTCCTGTTCCATTCCAGTAGTAATGTGATAACTTCTCTGGAACTCCTCCAAGGACAAAGACCGGGCTAATCGTCAACAAGGCCACCAGTTACTTGGGATTGTTTTTAACTGTGCATACCTTTCTCATCCCTTGCCCCCAGTTCTCCCTATTTAACATGAAGCCAATGTCTGTACCTCTGAAGATGGTTAATGATGTACTGAAGTCCTGGCTTCCCATGGCTGCCATGTATAAGTCTCCTTTCTCTGCCCTTTACCATCTCTTTTGATTTGGCATAAGGAGATGAATGGCCAAACCTAACTCAGGACTCCTGGATTTGTGGCATGAGGTGTCAAAACTTGATTTTATTTATACTCATGTGAAAAAGGACTGGAGGCATGGCTCAAGTAGTAGAGCACCTGCCTAGAAAGCCCTTTAATTCAATTCCTGGGGGAAAAAAAGCAAACAAAGTTAAAAGACTTTCTCTAGTATAGACCCTAGTCAAATATGACCTGGTGTCCTAGTAAAAACAAAAAGGATTTCAATACAAACATACACAAAGTGAACACCATATAAAGACACAGGGAGATGCCAATGTTTATAGCCAAAGACAGAGATCTCAGGATGATGCCAGTCCCACTGCCATTTGCTGTCAGACTTTTCCAAACCCACGAAAAAATCTCTATTGGTTGTTTAAACTATTCAGCCTGCAGTGCTTTGTTATAGGGAACCTAGAAAACGAACACATTTGTAAATCTGAATAATAGTGTGAATACATTTATATCATCATCACATCTTAATATTTCACATCAATGGAAGCATGTTATAATAAGAATACCTAGTTATTTCATTACCTCTCAAATTCCTCAGTGAGAGTAGTTATAATTGTATTTAGTTAGTATTCAGCAATTCTTACATTACAGGCATTATTCTCAGGACTTATATATTTAACTCATTGACTGCACAGAGCAATTTCATTTAACACCTACCTACAGTTGTGAAAACTGGGTACTAGACAAATAAAGTAACTTGCCCAAAGTCTCCAGAAGTTTAAATGGCAATGGATATTGCCAAGATTCCAAGTTAGATGGTTAGGTTTAGCTGCCACATTCTTCTTCAGCACAGTGAGATGTGGTTTTTCACTTCGAATACTTCCTTGCAGTTTTTCATGTCAGTACATACATATCTATTGCTTTTGTTATGTAAGCATGAAGTGAAATCTTTGCTGCCTTAATAAGTAGCCTTTAATCTCTCCTCAGGAACAAGAGAAAATGGAGGTATTTCCTCTCTCCCCACAGGGAAAAGTAGTCCTTTGTGCTTCTATGCACTGGTAGACCTGCCTCCATTTATAAGTACAATAATTGGTTTTGCTGACAACTACAACACATCTTTTATTTGCGTGGGAAGAGAGGGCCTGGAGTTTGAACTCAGTGTCTCACACTCTCATATCACTTTTTTTGCTCACAACTTGTACTCTGCCTCTTGAGCCATGCCTCCACTTTTAGCTTTTGCTGCATATCTGGAGATAAGATTCCCAATGATTTATATGTCAAGCTGGCTCCACACTGGGATTATCAGATCTCAGCCTCCTGGATTGCTAGGATTATAGGAGTGAGTCTCAGGTACCTGGTCTCTTCGCAGAGCTTTGCCAGAAAGGACTTCACATCATATTGTTTGAGAAAAGAAAGCAAATGAATGTTTATAGGGTACTTACTGGAAAGATTTAAGGCTAGAACCTTAAGAAGTGGTAGGGAGCAGAATATAAGAAGGACAATAGCCTTGGTCCTGTGCCACAGCCTAGCCCTTGAGTGGTCCCATTTATGGTGTGTATGCAGCCTGGAATAGGTCTGAATTGTAAGAAGGGACCATAGCATGTCTGGCACAGTGCCCAGAAGGAATAGCAAATCAGAGGATGGTTGTATGAATGCCCAGAGGCAGCTCTACAGAGCAGGCCAGGCACAGGACCCATGTCGTGCTTATGGAGCCTCCTGCCTGAAATCTTTTCCCATTGGGAATCTGCCTCACAACTTACCTGCCAGGTAGGACTTCTTAGTTACCCAGGAATCTTGAAAGGTTTCAGATAAAATCCATTGGGTTTTTTTTTTTTGCCTCCTATTCTCAGATCTTTTATTCCCTTGTGCATTCCAAATTGCAGACTTCCTCTTTATTTGCTATTGCTTTTACTGAGTTTCATCACTGCTGTATCTTTTTCATTTCCAAGGACTCTTTTGTGTGTTGAGAACATTTTTTTATGACATCTATTCTTGTATCAGGGGGTCAATTTTCTTCCTTATTGCTCTGAACATATTATTTATAACTTTGGAGGAGAGGAGTGCATGACAGTAGTTTTTCTTCTTGTTGTTATGGAGATTTAGAAATGTTCTATTAAACAACCCTAAGTTAAAGGGATTGTTTTCTAAAAATTGAAAAATTTACTGATCTACAATCTGTAATACAACTAAAGTAGTTATCATAGGAAATTGGATTACCTGAAATATGTGGCACAATAAAAGTGGAAACACAAATATAAAGGAATTTCACACCTAAAATAGAAAATAAAATAACAAAGTACTATAGTAAGGATCTAGTGCATATCAGGTTCATAACTCTGTTGGCTTAATTTGCCTTCCTCCCATGGGAAGAAAGCATAAAATTAATGTGGAGTTCCTCTAAAGTCAAAAGATGACATTTGGAAACTAGAGGCCCTCTTGAGCCTCTCTGGTGGGGTGCAAAGAAGGCAAGCAAGTGATGGAGTCAGAGTTAGAAAGAAGGGCTTGAAGCTACTCTAGCAAATTGGAGAACATGGAAGATATGGATTTTAGGGGTTTTGTCTGTTTGTTTTTTGTGCCGGTCCTAGGGCTTGAACTCAGGCCTAGGCACTGTCCATAAACTTTTCTGGTCAAAGCTGGCAATTTGTCCCATGAGCCACAGGTCCATTTCCAGGTTTTTGGTGGTTTATTGGTAATAAGAGCCTAATCTGGCTCCAAAGTACAATCCTCAGATGTTTAGCCTCCTGAGTAGCTAGGATTGCAGTTGTGAGTTGTGGGCACCTGGCCCTAGCGTGGCATTTTTATACTGTCAGCCTCTGACTTTTTGTCTTCTGTCTATTTCCCTAGCTCAAGGTCAGAGGTCAAGCCCTCAGCTGTTATCCAGTACTTGAAGGCTCCACAGCTGTGATATTTGTTCACATGATAGTAAGTGACACTTAGACTTTTGTGTCTCATCAATTTTTCAGGAATTCCTGGAGATGTTCCTTCCCACCTAGTGTGGTGATGGTTAAAGTTAATCTAATGAGGGAGAATGATAGAAGGACTGTCATTGATCCAGATGCATTGTACTTCATGACCTGTAGAATTTTACCTTTGTACAACTACTTAAAAAAATAAAGCTGGGTACTGGTGGCTCATGGCTGTAATCCTAGTTACTCAGGGGGCTGAGATCTGAGGATTATGGTTCAAAGCCAGCCTGCTCAAGAAAGTCCATGAGACTCTTATCTCCAATTTACTATCAAAAAAGCCAGAAGTTTAAAAAAAAAAGCCAGAAGTTTTAGAGCTGTGGCTTGATAGTGGAGTGCTAGCTTTGAGCAAAAAAACTCAGGGGTTGTACCCAAGCTCTGAGTTCAAGCCCCGGAACCAACCAACACACACACACACACACACACACACACTTTAAAAAGGCAATTCTAGTATAATGTTTTTCAAAATATGATCCCTGTGGAAGCAGTATTAAAAACAGAAATTTATTAGAAATGTTAATTCCTAGATTCCATCCCAGGGCTACTGAATTTGAAAATCTGGGTTTGGGGTCTAGCAATCCATGTTATATCAAACCTCCTAGAGGTTTCTGAAACATACTACAATTTGTGAACCACTGCTCAGCTTTGTCTGCCTTTTTTTGTGCCAGTCCTGGGGCTTGAACTCAGGACCTGGATGCTTTCCTGACCTTTTGTGCTCAAGGGTAGTGCTCTACCACTTAAAGCACGGCTCCACTTCCAGTTACCTTTGGAGGTTAAATGAAGATTAGGATCTCATGGACTCTTCTGCCAGAGTTTACTTGGAATAGAAATCCTCAGAATCCTCAGATTTCAGCCCCCTGAGTAGCTAGAATCATAGGAATGAGCCACTAATGCCCAGCTTGTCTGCCTTCTTATCCTTAATTCTAGCCATACACAGGCTTCAGACCCTCATGGGTCAGGAGATTATATATATATATATGTACATATATGTATATATGTACATATATATAATGAATACTTCTAAGTGTTATTCTAAATATACTTTCTTAGGATCCAAACTTATGGCCTATAACAACTTTTACACCTGTCTTACAATCTACCTTTTGTGGGCATGTGAAAGTCTTATTATACATTCATCAAACAGTTTAAAGCTACTCAACTACCCCCTTTATCTAACTTTCACATGCCAAGTCAGTATTTCCCTTGCTCTAAATCATCCAGGTCCAGGTATCAGATAACTGGAGAACTAGAGAACATTCCTATAGCCTCAAGGCCTCTGACCTTATTTAAACTAGGCAGTTCTAAGATGTCTACCTTCCCATGTTTTCTTCTCTCACAGAAATTGCAGTAAATCTCTGTCTTGTGCTTCATCCTGACTAACTGTGATGCTTCTTCCCATGGCTCTGCACTGCTCAGTGTGTCCAATTCAAAGAAAATGTAAGTCATAAAAACCAGTTACTACTGACCAGTGGTGAATACCTAAAATCATAGTTCTTTGGGAAGCCTAGCTTCAATTAACCAGCAAAAGGCCATAAGTAGAGGTGTGTTTTAAGTGGGGGAGCCCCCAGGTGTGAGGGAAGAAGGCACTCAAGAATATGACGGCTTGAATTCAAGGCCCAGGACTGGCACAAAACCAAAAATAACTAAACATGTTTCAATACTATTGACTTCTTCATGTCATCAAGGTCATCCCATGAATTAAAACCCAAGGGTACACATTGAAGCAATGCCTAATGGTTATATAATCAATGTGACATAATGGAAACCAAGAAAAGAAGAACATCAGGAAAAGAACAAAATGTGAATAGGGAAAATCAATTTAAGGAAGTACTCTTACCTTTGTAGAAGAGGAAGGGAAGAGTGACCTAGTACTTCACAACTGCCAAAGAAAACAGAATATATAATCATCCCAAGCATTCAGGAGTCACAAGACAGCAAATCAGCACTTAGAAAAACAAAATTCTTCCTGGTTTGGGACTTGAGAGATATTTCTTTCCAGATTCTTCTATGTTGAGAAAGTAGCATCTTTCCTAACTCCCAAGGACAAGCCAAGAAGACCATTCCTTTTCCCATTTTTCAATTTAGCTGATGGCTTAAACCCCAAAGCACATTTTAACAACCACATCTGTTGAGTGGTGTGTGTGAGGGGCATGTTGAAGAGCTCTCAGGCTGTCTAATGATCTCAACCCAAAGACATATTGTAGAGCATATATATGTATATATATTTAGACTTATAGACTTTCTCAATATTTTAAGCATACACATTCATCAAGAAACTAAATATATTAATATTTGATCTTTGATTAAAAAGTACTGTTTTCTGTTGTTTACGAAATATAAAGATATAGGTAACTAGAGAGCTGAAAGGTGGGTGAATTTGATCATAATATTCAATGTACATAAATAAAAATGGACTCAGGTAACTTAAGGGGATGGGTAGGGTTGGAAGAGATGAGTATGGAAGGGGTGACATTGATCAGATACATTGATACTCATAAACTGACATGGTGAATTGAAACCCCTTTGTTAAAGGTAACAAAATTTTTTAATGCTAAAATACATAAATAAATATAAAGTTCTATTATCATGTAAGATATGACTTTATAAATCAAACATTGCTGTCCCCTCTTTCCTCCATTGAGTGTCCCTGGTCTGGAGACATAGAAGTGGATAATTTTCAAAAATTTCTCTTTTATTTAATGTTACTTACTGTAGTCGAGCTATTGGGACCAGCAAAGATTTCAGTTTAGCTAGTTTGGTGTAAGGGCAGATCTCGTGCATCAGCAGCAGGCCAGATATGAAGCGCTGCAGGATAAGGATTCTCAGGGTTGGTCCAACCATCTAGAAGGAAGGAAGGAGGGAAGAGATGGTCTTTGGATAGCAGCAGTCTTCAAAGGCACGAAGACGTGGTCCCTGGCAAAAGAAAATTCAGACCCAGGGAATCTTAGCACTGAGGGCAGGGGGTGGGGGGAGGGTGTAGCACGAAGGGCCGATGGTGGGTGATGATTAGGTGGGAACGCTTCCCTATGGTCTTAGCCAGAGTCAGTGTTGTGGTGAGATAGGTAGGATATGTGTGGTCCATAGTGTAGAAGGGCAGGGGAAGAGCCATGCTAGTGCCAGTGTTCAGACCACTCCTAACTCTTCGGTCTGAACAGGGAGGTGGCAGGTTTGGTCCATAGTCAAGAAGCAGGCGTTGGTCCACAGGGCTATCTCGACTTGATGTCTGTGGCAGGACTGAGTCAGAGGGCAGGGAGGCCAAGGTGAGTTGGAGCAGGTGGCCACGGGGTAGGGGCGGGGCTGAGAAAGGCAGGGCGGGGCCACCAGATAGCTGCGGCTGGAGTCAAATGGGAGGCAGGAGCTGGGCGGCGGGAGGGGCGCGGCGCCGTGAGGTTCGCGCCTGCGCACAGCGCTCCAGGGGGGCGGGGCTGCGCGCGCGCGTTGCGCAGGGGCCCCTGAGGGCGGAGTCCGGGCGGGAGGAGTCCGAGGGAGGGGGCGCGGTGCTGTGGAGTCCGGCGCTCCCTCAGGCCCGGGACGCGATGCTGGCTGCTACGGCTCGGGCGGCGGAGCTGACCGGGACGTGACGGGCGGGGGCCCCGGCTTCGCTTTCTGTCCTTTGCGTCTGAAGGTCGCTTCGCTGGGCGAACCTCAGCCAAGGCCACCGTCGCGGAGGCAGCGCGACCTCCGCAGGGTGAGCGGGAGCCGGGTGCGGGCCGGCGCTGGGGTCGTAGCGGGCGCCCGCGGCAGCCCGGGACTGGGGGTCCGGTCCCGGGCGGGGCCGAGGCCGCGGGGCCCGGCTGGGGCGCGGACGCCCGCGGGTCTCCCGCCCTTCCTCCGACCCCCTCAGGCGCCGTAGGCTGCCTGTCACTGGCGGGCGTGGAGCGGCGAGGCCGGCGCCTCTGCCCGGCGGGCCGGAGACGGACGCCCGGGACGGACGCCGGGGGCCTGGGGTCGCCCGGGGCGCCGCCTCCTCCCTTCCTCCGCGGGGAAATCGCGGCGAGGCTGAGATGCACCGTGACTTCCCCGTCAGGATGCTCCGGAGGCTTGCTGGGGGAAAGTCCTGGGGCGCCCTGTAGCAGCGAGCTTTCATTCCTATTTATTTATATTTTTGAAAACAAAGACACGCCCTAAAACTCATCTTGAGACAAAACTTCGGTGCATCTTCACACCGTGGCTGTGATTTGGATGCTCATTCTTTTCACTTTGGATAGGTGCTATTTTTGGGCATTAAAAAAATGCACCTACTTTCTTAACCGAGTGAAAAGGAGGAATGCTTCTTTGGTGCTCACTGGTTGGTGGCTGAGCTTGAGTTTGAATTTCAATAATTGCAAATTCATCTCTGTAGGCTACGTAGCCAATTAGGGTTGCTGTTCCTACGCTAGGCCTTAAGCAGTGTGAGAATTACTGATGCACAGACTCTTCCTGGTCCTAGATTGAATGGTTCACTCTTAGGAGGAGAGAGACAAGGAGATTTAAGCATTTCAAATTAGACCTTTAAAAAGGATTTCCGTTTCTTTTGAGCATTAAAATATTAGTGGCACATACTCATTTGACCGTATACATTTGGTGATACACATTTGGCCATATGTATAGACAAGTATGTATATGTGTGTATGTTTTTATACGTATGGATCATCATTTAGGCTTTCAAAGAGATAAGATACTGTTCTGCAAAAGATACAAAATGTCTTCTAATCTCTAATCCAAGCATGACATGTAAACATTGGCTTGATGTCTTTCTTGAAGTCAGTCTTCTTTTTGGACTTGCCTCCCTTAACTGATTTAAGCTCTTTGTTGTTTTCTTATATGGTGCTTTTTTGTTTTTGTTTTCTTCTTCAGTTCTGGTGGTAGGGCTTGGATTCAGTGCTTGGGCACCATCCCTTAGCCTTTTCTGTTAAGGCTAATGTTCAGCCACTTTAACCACAGCTACACTTCCAGCTTTTTTGCTGGTTAATTGGAGATAATAGTCTCATGGGCTTTTCTTCTCTGTTTGGCCACCAACTGTTATCCTCAGATATCAGCCTCCTGAGTAGCTAGTATTGCAGGTGAGCCAGCACCCAGTTTTGTGGTTTTCTTTAGTGATCTCAGCAACATTGATTTTTGGTAATCTTTAGGTTAAAATGCATAATTTTATATATGCCATAATTTATACTGTCTTACCTCAGTGTCAGGTTATATGTCATAATAAGTGCTAAAGTCATTCTGAGAGCAAGAATTTTTCATTAAAATTATTTTTTCTACCTTTCTACAATTAGTGTTTTAGCTTATGTTACTTTTACTGTATGGGGGAAGAAGAAAGCTTTGGTTTCATGTCAGACTCTTCATATGAAGTCTCAAAATCCAGTTTTATACCATTTCTGGTTGTTGTCTCTGTTCTAGCTTTATCTTCTACTTTAGGCCTGTTCTCTTCCTGTAAAATGATTGGTCATTTGAAAAAGGTGACATCTTCCTTTGTGGTTTTGCTTGGTTTTCTCTGTTGAGAATTCTTTTTCTCCCAGTAAATAACATTACATCACAACATTACTGAAATACCACCTGAGTTGTTCTTGTCCAGTCACTGATCCAGAAGTTTGTGCGCATACTGCAGTTGACATTTTGCAAACTGGTAGTTAATTATTTGCTTCTGTGCCAGGCTTTTCAGTTTCTTCTGGAGTTTGCTATTCTGGCACATCTTGTTGTATGGTACAGGTGCTCAAAAGCTGTTTACTGAATACATTTGTGAGAAATAGTTTCAGGCTTACACATAGCTTTAGATAGGAAATATAGGGGCTGGGGATATGGCCTAGTGGCAAGAGTGCTTGCCTTGTATACATGAGGCCCTGGGTTTGATTCCCCAGCACCACATATACAGAAAACGGCCAGAAGTGGCGCTGTGGCTCAAGTGGCAGGGTGCTAGCCTTGAGCAAGAAGAAGCCAGGGACAGTGCTCAGGCCCAGGACTGGCCAAAAAAAAAAAAGATAGGAAATATAGGTTAGATTACTTCAGTATCACAAAACTTAAGAAAATGCTGTGAAAGTTTTTGTTTTTGTGCTGGTGCTGGGTTCTATTCTTGAGCTTTTTTGCTCAAGGCTAGCATTCTTCCACTTGAGCCTCAGTTCCACTTCTGGTTTTTTTGTTGCTTAATTGGAGCTGAGGGTCTCACAGACTTTCCTGCCCAGGCTGGCTGCAAACCTGGATCCTCAGCTCTCAGCCTCCCGAGTAGCTAGGGTTACAGGTGTGAGTCACTGGTGCCTGGTTGTAGAAGGTATTTTTGAATATCCAAGAAATAAAAGTAGTTGCTGGATATTTATGAAATTCTAGTTAGAACAAAAACAAAATTTCCAGACCATTCCATCTTATGGTTGAGGAGTAAGTGGGATACAGCCAGTAAAGACTGCTGTTTCATTGGTTCTGGAACTTTATTTTGAAGTGCAGTACTTTGCCCAAGGTCATGTGGGTATAAAGGAACAGAGCTAGAATGTGATCCAAGTCTTTTGACTATCTTTGTATTTCACCTTTGCTCTTAGTCTCCTACTTCTAAGTTTTAATCATTGTTTTACCATCTGAGTAGAGACTGAGAGAAGTGGGTGTGTACTGGGAAAGGGGTATGTTGAGGTAATAGTTATTGAACTTGAAAGAATAAATAGGTTCCTGGTTCAGTTTAAAAAAAAATTTGCCATTGAGCAGCTAAACTCTGAAAAGCCTGAGATTACATGAGATGCTTTCTATCTCACATCTCCTGACTTGACCCCATGCTTTTTTTTTTTTTTTTAACTATATTATTGTGCAGTGGAAGAAAATTAGGAATTTGCTGTTTTTTCACATGGAAAATGAATGTGCTTGTAATTTCTTTCTTTTTGGATCCTTAGCTGCCATTCTGGGGGATATGGAACCTGTGAGTGGTTGAGAAACATGATAACTCCTTGGGGAGTCCAGGAGAAACCCAATCACCACCATTCCACTCAGCCATGTAGTTTTAACTTCAGTGTTTGAGGCGTCTCTCCAGATGCCCCATAACAACTGGCTTCTGGTTGCCATATGGAGATCCTGCAGACAGTTATGTTTTGATGGTAAAATGAGAATTTAGTATGGTAAGATTAGAGCTAGCTGGTAACATGGCTAAAATTACACAAGAATAGCCTCTCTGATTACTCCTGTGTGATAGGTTTTTAGGGGAATAAATTAATGATTGTGGTTTTATGCCTCTGAAAAGCCAGTTTTGAAATATGTACTTAGTGGAAGAGGCCTGATCAATTCCGACAGGCTTTTTAGTTTGCAAATGATGTAATAGTCCAAGAAGTCAAGTCAAAATAAGCTTGTTTTAAATTTCTTGTCACATCTGCATGATTTTGTAATGAAACTGCAGCACAGAGCTTCTTATTTGCTTTATATGTAATATATCTTTACCTTTTGACAGCTTACTATTACCATGAGTTGAATCACTTTCTTAATATTTGGACATTTTAGGTTGCTTACCGTTTTGTAAGTCTTGTATTTATTATGTATACTTGCCTTTCTTGACCTCTCTAAACCTTAGCTTACTAAAATATCCCCACTGAGTCTTGTCCAGACATTTCATCCCTTTTGTCTTTACTGATTCAGTAGTAAGCCTTACATTCTTCAGCTAGTGTTCTGCCATATGGTCATCATTTATTTCCTTTCTTGAGACTAAAGGCTCAGGGGAAGGATTACAAGGTCATAGGGTTTGAAGGTTTTGTCAGCTTCAAAGATACTGCCAGGTATACTTTTGAGCGGTATTTTTGTACTGCCTCCAGTGAAATTTAGCTGGAGTCTGTCTGCCTTTTGGTTTTTAAGAGTTTTGTTTTTTGAAATGATAAAAGAATCAACAGTAGAAAAACAGTGGCAGCACTTTTCTAGCTTTATTTTCTGCTCTATATGGATTGTTTACTTTTGCCTATAAATCTACTGAAATAGTTTCACCAATTCTCATTAACATTGATGTAAGTGTTAGTGTTTTAAAAAGCATTTCTGGTCTGCGTCATTTTGGTTAGTGTAGAAGGCTTTGTAATTTTTTATATTGGAATCATTGACTTAAAAATTGTGATGTTAGTTGGGCATTGGTGGCTCATGCCTGCAATCCTAGCTACTCAGGAAGCTGAGATCTGAGGATCATGGTTCAAAGCCAGCCTGGGCAGAAAAGTCCCTGTGAGACTCTTATCTCCAATAGAGCTGAAGTAGCACTGTAGCTTAAGTGGTAAGAATGCTAGCCTTGAGGCACAGGCACAGTGCCCAGGCCTTGAGATCAAGCCCCCGGACTGCTCCCCCCCCCAAAAAAAAATTTGTGATTTTTGAGGTCAGGGGCTGGTAGTTCATACTTCTTATTCAAGCTCCTCAGGAGGGTACTCTTTTAGCTTCAAAGAAAGCACTAAAAAAGCCAGAAGTGGAGCTGTGACTCAAGTGGTAGAGCGCCAGCTTTGTCCAAAAAAGCTCAGCGACAGTGCACAGGCCCTGAGTTCAAGTCCAACGACTGACACACACACACACACACACACACACACACACACACACTGTGATTTTTGAGTTTTGATTATAAAGTGTGAGAATTCCTTCATTTGATGCATGCTTTTTATTGAGCTTTAGACTTTGTTTTGTTATATATATGCATCTTTAGTAAACTAAATTATATACAGTGAAGTGGAATTTGATTATGTAGATTTTGTGTTACAGAAAACCAGTTGATTTTGAACTTTTTAAAATGATGTTATGGGGGGCTTGAACTCAGGGCCTCCCAACTCTCACTTAGCTTTTACCATTTAAGGCTGGGATTCTACAACTTGAGCCACTTCTCCACTTCTGGCTTTTTGTTGATTAAATAGAAATTAGAGTCTCACGGACTTTCCTGCTCAGACTGGCTGTAACCTTTGATCTTAGTGCTCAGCTTCCTGTGTAGCTAGGATTGCAAGTGTGAATCACCATTCTTGTCAGTAAGTTTGAAATTGAATGGGAAACAAATGACTTTTTTTTAATAATAAAAAAGATAGTCACTTGCTTTTAAAAAGAAATCGTGGTAATTTTTAGACAAACTAAAAAATTTAAAAATAATTTTATTGTTATTATTAAGGTATTGTACAGACGGGCTACCATTTCATAAATCAGATATCTTTTCTTTTCTTTTTTTTTTGGACATGTCACTCCTTTCTTTACTTTTCCCCCAGTTTCCTCTTCTCACCCCTGCCCATAGTTACATAGGTCATTTTCCCCAAAGTGTATGCTGAGTAGCATGATTGCATTTATTAACTCTTTCTCCTTCTTTTTCTGCACCCGTAAACTAACATTATTATGAATGCAGTTGTATTAAAGGTTTTTGTGTTGGTTCAAGATTAACCAGTTATTTCTAATTTACTTCTTAGTTGTTAATCATTCTAAAATACATGAAACATAACCTTGGTTACCTTCTCCATTTAGGGAGTGATATGTTTTAGATAGATGAGATAGTCAAGGAAAATGGTTAACAGATTCACTGTGCTGATACTTAGCGTGGAGTTCCCTCCTTCTCATAGCTACTCAGAAGGTAGTTTTAAGTTTTGTAATTTTTAAATTTTATTTGTTATTGTGAAGGTGATGTACAGAGTGGCTACAGTTACATAACTTAGTCAATGAATACATTTCTTTTTGAATAGTGTCACCTCTTCCTTTGTTTTCTCCCAGTTTTTCCCTTGGAACCATCTCCCCTGCAAATTGTGTAGTTCATTTTCAACACTGTCTAGTGAATGTCACTGCTACATTTGTTCACCCTTGGTCTCATAATTTCTGTGCTCCCCCTTAACCTCCTCAAAATAGGTAATCATACATGAGATGAAAGGTACAGAAATCAAAAATAGTGACAGAGGAGGAAAAAAATGCAAGAAGCAAAGTAACATAAGCCCCTTATATCCATTTCTTGGAGTTCATTTTGATAATCATTTAGTATCATATGCTCATATCTATTGAACCTTTGTGATCCTCTCCTAAGAATATCCTCCTTTGGTGAATGTCCAGAGTCCTGTATACTTTATCATGTCCAACTGTCTTTTTCCATTCAGTGCGTTTACTTGCAGATTTATAGGCATTTTCTAATTACAACAAATGAGGGATACCATGCAACCAGTATTTCTTTGGCTTATGTACATTTTCTTGATGCATTTGTGCGCTGAAGGGCATCTGAGTTGATTCCATATCTTGGCTATGGTAAATAATGCTTTTGTGAACTTGGTTGTGCTGGTAGCTTTAGTATGACCTTGTTTGTGGTCTATTGGACAAATGCCCAGGAATGGCATTGCTGGGTCCATTTTTTTTTTAAATCCCTATTTTTGTGGATGAGAAAGCATAGAGATATAAAGTTACCTGCTAAAGTTAACATAGCTTGTAAGCAGGGGAACAGAAGTTCAAATTGCTTTTAAATGGTGCTATTCCAAACCTGTATTATATTCTTATTCCTGGGCCAAGGATCTGGATTTCCTCTGTACGACATTCTGAAAGATTTAGATCTTTCAAAGCAAAGGAAAGATAAGGTATTTTATCTCCTAGAGAGATGGCTGATGTTACTAGATGAGAATACATTGAAGTAAGTTTCTTACAGGAAGTAATTCACATATATCATATGAGAAATGGAGTCTGAATTGTGAGGTGGAAGCAGAGATCAGGGGTTATTTTGTGAAGATATGGGACTGCTTAACCAACTTATAAGAGAATGGGAAGGCGCAAGTGTTGGTTAGAAGAAACCAGGGAGCTAATGAAGACAAGTGTGTTTTCATAACACTTTCATTTCACTGGCTGTGGTGCATTGTGCTTAACCTAGACACACATCTAATCACTGTTGGATTGTGTGCTTGTTAGTGGTAGGGACTGAGTGGAAGGTATAAGTGAATATAGGATGAGATGACAGGAAGAGGGCAGGTTGATCTGAGAAATACTAAATCACCATGAGTAGGTGGGAGAGAAGAGGTGTTCTAGAACATGAAAGCTATCCAGGAGGGGTGAGCCATCGGTGCTGAAGCCCAAAAGGAGGTATTAGCATACAAAAGCAAGCACATATAGATTGTTAATTCAGGCTATAAGTAGGTGTGGTTGGTGCAGTCTAAAGTGACAAGCTGATGGCCAGAACTGTATAGAGGTAAGTTGTGTTTCCATAGTTACTGACACCTCCTATCCTGTGGCTTCCTGCCTCTTGGTTTCTAACTTCTATGTGCTAGGGTGTTGATGTTGGAGTATGACTCAGTTGATTGAGATCACTCAGTCAAAACACTTCTAATTTATAAGAGAATTGACCAGACAATTACATGTAATCTCAAAAGTTTTTCATTTTTCTATTATGAATTGGCTTATTTTAGTTGCAGTTATGTATCTGCCTTTTAGAGACTTCTTAAGTTGAGGTTTGGAGCCAATGGGGAGCCACAGAATTTTTCAAGCCTAGATTCATGAAGTTTTCCTTCTGTGTACTTTTCTGTGCTAATTTGTAGTTTATAGTTGGATCATCTCTAGGGCTTGTTGGTCCTTATAATGCCACAGATTACTCCCAAATAGTGAAGAATCTGTTTTCTTTGCATGATTTTTATAATTATATAAAAAGTATAGGAAACTATTTTAAATTCTTTTGGTCAGTTCCTAATTTCATTTTTTATTTATATTTTTAATGGTACTAGGCTTTGAACTTGGGACCTTGTGCTTGTTAGATGAGTATTCTATTTAAGCCACACTTCTGGTCTTTCTTGCTTTAGGTTATTATTCAGATAGGGTCATGGTTTTTGCCCAAGGCTGGCTGGCCTGGGATCATATGATCCTCCTACCTATTCCTCTTCCCTTCCTTTCTATAGTTATTACCATCCACCTACCCCCATCATTGCTCCAAACTGTTTAACTTGGCATGGCATCCTGTTCCAAATCTTGAGTTCTGAATATGGAGATAGGGGAAGTAGGACATGGCTCTTTAGCCAAGGATACTGGCTATCACAGGCTGTTTGGTATGTGATTTCAGTTTTGGTGTCTTGTATTGAAAACAGCTCAGTTGATATGTCATATTTTAGCAGGTAAGGTGAATATTTCCTCTCTACTACACCACACTCTTTTGAAATAAAAAATGAAAAAAAAATCTGTTGCTTTAAATTGTCTGCCTTTCCCTCAACCACTGTATCCATCTAAATCTTCTCCTCTCACCAAGATATTATAGTCTTTGATGACTGAGCTGCTAGTATATACACTAGGGACGTCTTAAGAGCAGCAGACTCCAGAAGGTTCTTTGAGTTGTTGTCATTATATTAATGATATTTGGTTGCAGTTTGAGGGCTTTGGGGAAATTTGAGAGCTTTCTCTGACCATTATGTCTTGGCAACCAGTGGTTGGTTGGGAGTTACAGTTTTAGAAAAGCAGGAGCCTTTCATAATAGCTATTAAGAATGTAGAGTGAGGGCTGGGGATATAGCCTAGTGGCAAGAGTGCCTGCCTCGGATACACGAGGCCCTAGGTTCGATTCCCCAGCACCACATATACAGAAAACGGCCAGAAGCGGCGCTGTGGCTCAAGTGGCAGAGTGCTAGCCTTGAGCGGGAAGAAGCCAGGGACAGTGCTCAAGCCCTGAGTCCAAGGCCCAGGACTGGCCAAAAAAAAAAAAAAAAAAAAAGAATGTAGAGTGAGCATGGCACTATTTTGGTCTGAGCTGGTAGGCCAGTTGCAGAAAGTATCCAGGTGTCATTTGTTTTCAGGGGGTTCAATGGCAAGAATGGCCATCTCATTGTTGTCTTCTTTATGTTCCTCCTTATCCTGTTCTTCTTTTTTTTTTTTTTTTTTTTTAAATTTTTTTTTTTTTTTTGCCAGTCCTGGGCCTTGGACTCAGGGCCTGAGCACTGTCCCTGGCTTCTTCCCGCTCAAGGCTAGCACTCTGCCACTTGAGCCACAGTGCCACTTCTGGCCGTTTTCTGCATATGTGGTGCTGGGGAATCGAACCTAGGGCCTCGTGTATCCGAGGCAGGCACTCTTGCCGCTAGGCTATATCCCCAGCCCCCCTATCCTGTTCTTCTTGGTATGCACTTGTCAGTACTTGTTCATTATTGGTGCCAGGTAGAGTTGTGTACTTGACTGTTGTTGTGGCCACTCGTGCAGTCAGAGTTTATCCAGGACTTGTGAATTCTACACGGAAAATTCCCTTAGTCTTGGCTTTGAGACCAGATCACAAGTCTGGATTTTCCTAGTTCTTCTATTACTTAAGAGGGGTGAACAATTGCTACAGTTTGTTTTGCAATGACCAGAACTAGCTTATTTAAGCTTACACTCAAATGAAAAGATACAGAAAACGAATACCTAACTATACAGTATATCAGCGGAATAAGGCAGAAAGAACATGCAAAGGGCATACTGCTGTTGTACATTACACTAGATAGTTAGGAAAGATTTCTATGAGAACTTCTACTTGAAGTGAGAGTGTGATCACTGCTGATTCTGGGAAGGGAGAGCATTGCATAAAGATGGGCCAGGGATGCCAGGAACCTGTGCTGAAGCATGCTAAATCTCTTCTGTGAGTGACAGGTACTACCTCAGTGGAAGCACTGAAGGGAATAGTTAGTAGACAAGTCAGGTAGGATGGGTAGGTGGGTAGAGGTTAAAGCATATATGATGGTACAGATTAGTAGGAATTTTGGGTTTTACTCTGTAGCTACGAAAAATTTTGACTTAAAAAATGTGATACTGGGATTTGAACTCAGAAAGGGCCTCATGCTTGCTAGGCTGGTGCTTATCCATCTCTATAGCCCTGTTTTTCTCTGTTTATGCTTAGGATAAGATTTTGCTTCTTGTGTGGGCCATGATCCACTGTCTTTACCTTAAGGATTCCCCTCGTTGCTGGGATAACAGGTGTGCACTATCTCATCCAGCTTTCCTCCAAGGGAAAGGAGTCATGTGGACTTTTATGTCTGGATGGGTTTAGATCCATGATCTTCCCAAACTCATTCTCTTAAGTAGCTTGGAATGATCAGTGTGGGCCACTGTGCCCAGATGCAGGTTGAAGAAGAAGGGTGGTCTCATGAACTTTTACTGCCAAGTCTGGCCTTGAACTTTGATCCTTCTGTTCTCAACCTTCCAAGTAGATAGTATTACTGATGTCACACTTGCCTTGTTTAAAATGGTCCTCTGGGTTGCTATGCAGAGAATGTCAGGTGTCAGGCATAATAAGAACACTTAGTGAGCTGCATCAATAATCTTGGGTAGGTAATGATATTGATTTTGGGCAGGAGCTGGGAAAAGCACTCCCATTGTGGATACATCTTGAAAGCAGAACCAACAATTTGATGGTGGATTGGATGTGGCATGAAAAACTGGAAAGATGGACATTTACTGAGATGAGTAAGACTGCAGAAGAAGCAGGTTTCAGGGGGAAATCATGAGTTCAGTTTTAGTTTTGCCAAGTTAGCAATTCAAGTAAAGATGTTGAGTATACATGAGTCTGCATTTCAGGGCAGAGATTTGTGATAGCTGGAGGTAGATGATGACAGGTAGCATTTAATACTATGGAAACAGATTAAGACAGGTTATGAAGTGAATATGGGCACAGAAATCTAAAGACTTCTCTGATTGGGAGAGTAAGGGAGAGAGAGAGGAGCAAAGGCATAGGAAGAAGCACCTGATGCAGGAAGAGAATTAAAAGTAAGTGGTATCCATGAAACTCAAAAAAATGTTTTAGGAAGGAAGGAGGGAGTGATGAACTATTATACCAGATTGTTAGATCTACAATATGAAAATTATTGGTGAGGTTAAATGGTAGGTATTTTTCTAGTGTATTTGTATATATACCACAAATTTATGGTGAATGGAGTGATCTAATAGAGAAAAAAGTTAAAAGAATCATTGCTTTGAAACAGAAACAGTTTCATCCTAATGTATTCAGCCAGTGTCCATCATTATCACATATATATCACAAGTATTTCCCTTGCTCTCTCAAATTAAGACAGTGGCCACACTTTTTAAAAGAGAATGGTTGCATTTTCATTAGTTAAAAATCATAGTTTTTATAGGTAGGTAAATTTTTTTTTTAATTGTGTGGTTTGAACTCAGAGCTTTGCACTTGGCTAGGCAAGCATTCTTCTCTTGAGCCACACCTCTAGCCTGTTTTGCTTTAGGTTATTTTTTCAGATAGGAACTCAAGCTTTTTTTTTCATGCTGATCTTTGAATTTCCTAATCTCTATGAGTGTCTGGGATTATATGAGTGATGTATACCTCTGGGCTTAGGTAGTCATACTTTTAATGAGTTATTTGTAAATGAGTTAAATAGCATGCTGTTACTTATTCTCAGCTGTTTTTCACATTGCTTAACCTGTTGTGGATTCCAAGTTATGCTATGGTAATCTATCTGGTAGTAGACTTAAAAAAATTGAAGTATAGTGAACTAGTTTTTTTGGGAATTGCTCTGTTAATCACCTCTTCCTTTTTTCCCCTAATACACCTGAGACTTTTACTGTAATTTTTTGTGATTATTGTCAGTATTTTGCTGTGAAGCAATTTAGTCCTCATTCTCCACTTTTTCTTCCATTAGCAACTGATCCATGTTCTTAACCTTTGATTTTCTGAATCCAGTCTGTCCTATTATTATTGCAAAAGTCTCTGTGACTCCTTCTTGTCTATAGAAGTTTGACTCCCTCACTCCCTTCTTAATCTCTCACTCACCTTCCGCCCACACAGGGAATGTGGAGTGCTTTGCCGAGGATTTTAAAGTACTCTGGATGTATAGGATAAAGGTCAGATTCCTTATGACTGTACATACAGTCCTCCATGAACTCCCTTGTCCTTGTCTTCTGTCATGGTTCCAGGAAGATGAGAATCTGGACATGTCTATGCATGCATCTCTATTGCACATCTATTTTTTTCCCTAGACCTATCATTTATCATCTTAGCTTTCTCATTAAATCATTTTGTCTCCTTAAGAGCTCAGTATAGATATTTCCTCTTCTAGGAAATATGCTAGGCATATTTTTTTCTGCCTTTTTCAACTGTCCCTCATCTTGTTTTGTTACCTGTCTTCCTGTAACACTGTACAGTTTATAACTTGCTAAATTTTACTCTATTGGTTTTCATGACTAGTCTTTCTTACCCCCAGCGTAAGATAACTCTGTAAGTTTTTCTTGAATGAATGATTGAATAACACAGGTAATTACTCACTGTTGACCTGGTTTTGATTGATATATTTAGTTGAGCATTTATATCATTTAGTTTGCACAATTTACACAGCAATTCAAATAACATTCTTAAGGGCATTCATACCCTGGTGAATCTTAGGCAGTTAATATTTTGTTAAGTATTTACTGTTGTTAGGACATGGTGATATGTGTTGACAATTTTACTGTATTTTCTAAATCTCTGGATTTCCCTTCCCCCCCTGCCCCCTCTTCCCCCCCTTCCCCCTCTTCCCCCCCTTCCCCCCTGCCCCCTCTTCCCCCCCTTCCCCCCCTTTCCCCCTGCCTCCCCCCCCCACCCGCCCCCGTTCCTTTTTTTTTTTTTTTTGCCAGTCCTGGGCCTTGGACTCAGGGCCTGAGCACCTTCCCTGGCTTCTTCCCGCTCAAGGCTAGCAGTCTGCCACAGCGCCCCTTCTGGCCGTTTTCCATATATGTGGTGCTGGGGAATCGAACCGAGAGCTTCATGTGTAGGAGGCAAGCACTCTTGCCACTAGGCCATATTCCCAGCCCCTCCCCCGTTCCTTTTTTAAAAGAAAAAACTCTCTTTGTCTCTCTGTCTCTGACTCTCTTTGTCTATTTTGGTGCTGGTCCAGCCGCTTGAGCCTTTGTATACTGGGTCTGTATACTGACCCTTAGCTTTTTCTAGCACAGTACCACAGAGCCACATCTCCACTTCTTGCCTTTTTTTTTTGGTGGTTAATTGGAGATAAGAGTCTCCTGGACATTCCTTAGCTGGCTTCAAACTGCAATCCTTAGTAGCTTGGATTACAAGTTTGAGCCACTGGGCTTCTTTTTCTTTCTTTGATATTTCTATTTGTCTTTTGTCTTTTAGACTTCCTCCACTCTAAAATCTAGCATGTCTTACACCTCATTCCTTAAACTTGATTCCCCTCCTCACTTCTCTGTTAATGTTTACCACTGTCTTGTAATATACTTAAGTGTCTTGGTAATCTTTTTTGGTCTCACTTCTATATCTAATCAGTTTCTTAATTCTGTAATTCAACAGATTTTTTAAAACAATTTCCTGTGGTGCTTAATTGATAGTACTTGTGAGAGGCAGAATAAGAAAAGTTTATATAACTGATTCATAATACTGCTTGGTGAGCATAGTAAGTACAGTAACAGTGGAATATTCAGTGCATCATTAAAAGTCAGGAAAAAAAAGGGAAAGCAGGTTTCTCATCTACATTGCAACACAGCTGTCTTTTAGCAGATGAATCTTCTACAATTTATCTCAAGTCTGACATTGTCTACCTAGACTTAGCATAAGATCTTACAGGATAAAGGCTTGGTTCCATAAAACTGCTCCTCACTAAAGATGCCTTTTGCAAGTTCCAGATTGTGACCTGTGCTTATGATTGACCAGCTAGCTACAAATCATAGTTCACAGGAACCCCTTCTTGAGTTCATTTGCTCATAGAACTTAAGGGAGCATTTTATTATAAGAAACACAGTTTGTTATAATAGATGTCTAGCATGTAGGTGAATAAATAAAATAGCTGGTGAAAGAGATTTTATCCTGTCTTTGGCCAGCCCTCCCATCAGCAACCTAGAAGCTCTTTTGTAAACCTTGTTTTTTGGGTATTGAGGCAGATGACTGATTATATCCTTGGCCACTGGTGATTAGCTTAACCTTCAGCCCTTGTCCCTCCCTGGAGGTATGGTGGGTGGAGTTGGAAGTCCTAGTCCTTTAATCAAGGCTTGATCTTTTTGGAGACCAGCCCCCATCCTGAGGCTGTCTATAGATGTCCTGGGCTGCTTGGAAGAAGGAGTGTCCCAAGTTATTAGTTATCTTGTTAGATGAATGAACACATAGTCTTGTCACTGGTAATTCCACTGGATTAGGGGCAGAGACCATATATATATATTTTTTTTAAATTAAGAAAGTAAGGTTAAAGGATATATGAAAGAGATACATTCTTTATTCTATGGTAACTGTGATATTATGATGTAACAATACCCTTCACCATCTTCCTTTTTTTTTAAACTTCAATTTATTTTCCCTTCTCCCAACGTTTTGCTTTCGCTGCCTAGTTATTGAGATTGCATTTGTCCTTGTAGTTTGTAACTGTGAACCTTTTATATGCCCATATTACCGACACCCTCTTTCGCTTTGCCTTCTGAGACATAGCTCTTTCCTGTTTCTTTTTGATATTCATTTTTCTCAGTTGTCTTTACTGACTTCTCCGTATGTGTTCACTTCATTTTTCTGTCTGCTTAATGGTGATGCCAGTAACTCGGCTTCACAAATTGTAATTCTGGAATCAATTTAACATTCATTCTACTGTCCCTTATTTTTCACTAGTTATATACAGTTTTGTTGTTGGATCTATTCCTTCTCCCTTTTCTCAGGCTGGGTGTAATGTCCTCCATAAAAGTCATCTGCCTGATCTTGGCATCCTATATAATATGTGTTCTGGAAATGCATGTGTTAGTTTGACTATCCTAGAATATAGTACTGGAACCCCAGGGCTAATAGTTTTGTTGTATTAATACTTTAATATCTGTTAACTTTGATTTGCAAAATATTTGTTAGACACATTGCTATAAGATACCCTTTTTGCAAGAAACATAACGACTAGGAATATTACTTGTTAAGATTACAGGGAAAAATGGAAGGGATATATGGAAACAGGTCTAGCTGGGAGAAATGCTATAAATAATCTTATAGGGCATTTTCTCAAGGATATTGTTAAAGGTTTGCGAATAACACTTGGCACTTACTGTCCAAATACCTTTAAAAAGCACAATTAAACACAGAAAGATTATGATAATGTGAATAGACAAAAACATGAGTTTTAGTGTGGGAAAATTTAAGCTAATGTATTTGAGTAGTACTTTGAAGAGATGTTGATTGATACTCAAGAGGAACTCATGTAATTATTGCATGTTACTGGTATAATGTACTGAAATTTAAGATGTGAAACCTAAGATCGTCTAGCATGCTTTATAAGAACAAGCAGTTGGGTCTTAAAAATTATTATTTTTACCTATATAGTTGTAGAAGAGCTCTTTGGCTTCCAGAAATGTTTCTTGGTTTGCCAAGCATTACTGATTTGTGGCATTTAGAAACAGTACAGTATTGCAGAACAAAATAACAATTGAGCGTGTTGGCACATACCGGGTAGAGCACACTTATTATTCCAGCACTCTGGCGTTTGAGGTAAAGGATATAGAGTTCAAGGCTAGCTCGAGTTACATAGCAAAACCTTGTCTCATAAACAAAATAAACAACAATAGTAAAAAATCCTCTATGTTCTGAATACTTTAGTACTTATTTCAAAATAATTGGATTTATGTTTTGTGAATAGTTTGCACATGTTTTCAGAGTGAGTTGAACTTAGGTGTTTATGAGGATAGCAATAGATTTCCATCTAATACGATGTATGTATCATTTTGATTTGTATTAATCTGTCTAGAGCCTTCTCACAAAAGGAGATGAGGAAAAGAGGAAAAAGGCTTCACAGAGAACTGGCAAGGTGGACCAGCATAGATGAGTGGCACTTTGACCCAAGGGAGGGATGTATACTATGGCAAACAGTTTTGAAAGGACAGAATTTGGTCAGGGGTTCTTAGGTGCTTTGGTATAGTTGGAAGACAGGGTTTATTGAGTAGTGGTCACAGGGAACAGCTAAAAAGGAATTACAAACCAGATTTAGAAGGTTTTATATACTTAGCTACTTTTGCTCATTCGCTGTGTCTCTAGGCAAACAATACGATTTAAGTTTGAATTTAAGAAACAAAAACAAAATTATAACTGTAGGATTGTGAGGTTTAAATGAGGCAATTAATGCATATTCCTGACACACAGGTACTCGACAAATATCAGCTGCTGTTGTTTGCACTGTTTTAAGGTAATTTATACTTTGGAAAATGATCCACAAGGGATTTTAAGTAAAAGAGTGATATATATCTAAATGACTTGTAATTTTCAATATTAATTCTGGGGAATATAAAAAATGGGTCAAGGAGAACAAAAGAAGGCAAGGAATTAAGTAAGGCAGTTTATGCTAGAATACTAGTTAAAGGTGAAAGTTCTACACTTTAAAAATGTTGTAATGGAGAGGGTAGGATATCTCTTGAGAATATTTGCATATTGCCATGTGTATTGTATTCTACCACCTGGAGAGGTCAAAGTGGAGCTAGGAGAACTCACAGCAAAGATATGGTCATAGTGCCCAGCTGAATAAGACAAGAAGCACTGTAGTCTGTTGTCTCCTATTTCTAATTGGCCTGGAGAGGATGGCTAGTCTGTGCTCACTCACCACTGCCAAGGATTTATGGCTGAACTTGGCTGCCTCCTGTTTCCCAGATGGCAACTCTTAAGTAATGAGTTCAGAGCAGTAACTTTGAGAAGCACACTTGGGGATTCCAAATATCTGGAAGCCTTCTTGAGTGCAGGAGGGGACATGAAATAAACCACAAGTAGACCTCATTACCAAGTATGATACAGACCAGGAAATTATTCCTAAGAGATTGGAGTGACAACTGAAACTCACAGGATTGCATTATGTTTGGATTTGAGTCTCTGAATTCTGTCCTTTCTGAGTGAAGATCAGGCAGTAACAAGTGTAGACTTATGTAGGTTTTGTTAATTTTGTAGCTCAGGAACATTTTTTGTAACCTTCTTATGTTTTGGCATTTTGTACTTGGACATTTGGAAGTGTTACCATTTAATTGTTTGGTATAATGTATTTCTACCTTACAGTTTTTGGAGTACTTTATGAAATTCTCACTGAAAGCTATTTTCTTTAGCAAATTCAAGTGCAGTAGTTTTTGAAAAGCTACCTTTTTCAGTACCATGATTAATTTTTAACTTGTTTACTAAGTTAGGTGTTCTTTTCTTTCTTTAATAATTTTACTTAAAAATTCTTTGAAAATAGAGAACAAAGTTCTGTCTAAAATATGACGTGTGTTTTCTTGTCTCTGAGATGTTCTTTATATTGCATTTACCATTTGTAAGTATCAGTTAAGTATAATGTACTTTGATCATAAGGTATGGTTGATATCCAGATCTTAGCTTCAGATTCCATTTTACGTGTGTGTGTGTGTGTGTGTTCTTCCCCTTTCCCCCAGCAGTACCAGGTTTGAACTCAGAGCTTCATGCTTGCTAGGCTGGTGGGAGGCTTAGCCATGCCTACACTCTGGTTTTCATTGATTATTTTTCAGATAGGGTCTTGCTTCCTACTTGGGCATGTGCTTGAGTTGAGATTTCCTATTTTAGACTTCCTGTCCTTGTTGGGATGCCTGGTGTGTGCCACCTTGTCCAGCTTTCTACCATGGTGATGGAGTCTCATATATTCTTTTGTCTGAGCTGACTTGAACTGTCTGTGATCTTCCTCATCTCAGTTTCCAAAGTAGCTAGGATTGTAGGCATGAGCCACAGGTGACAGCTTTATTAATCATGTTTTATAAAATTATAGTACTTGTGTTATTGAAGTAAACAAGATTTGGGGATTGAGTAAGGATTTATAGACATTTTTACTTGTTTATCAGACACTCCTTGATGTTATATCTTGTTTGCTACTGAATTAGAGAAGGACTTCCTGCATATTTCTATGTCCAAGGTCAAAGAGAGTAGCTTTTATTATAGCTGCATCCTAACATATTTACATTTGTAGTCTATATTTCTTCACTCAGTAGCTTTTATTGCTGTTGATGCCTTTTCTGTATTGAGCTAGTATTTAGGAATATAAAAAGTATTTTGTGTTTTGTGTCCTCAGGGAGTTCTTTGTCTGGTAGAGACAGTAGAACACAGGCAGACATGCTTTTAAAAAGAAAATAGTGGGATGATTACTACACTAAAAGAGCTCTAGCTATACTGTCTGAGCATGTAGGAGAAACATCTAACTCCAGCAAATATCACATGAATTTGCTAATTCATATAGTAAGTCTTTATAGTGAGAGTTACTGCTATGTATTACATGAGAAAAGAAATTATGAAGCTGAAAGGAAGCAGCAGTCTGATACAGATTAGGATGCTGGACATTGCAGAGAATGGAGTTGAAATAAATACTAATGGGAGATTATAGTACTCACCTGTTATAATCCCTCCGCTTTATAAGGTGTGTTGTGTATACTTTTTGTTTTCTTGATGGAGACAGATGGCTGGAATGTGTTGAGTTGAAAGGAATTAAACTTATTTACCATGAACAAGAGAATGCAGTCATTATATTAGATGCATATACTATGAAATTTAAACAAATCAAGGGGAGGGATTAGGGTGGGAAGGATGGGGAAAATTATGAAAGGAGTGTCATTGATGAAGATGCATTGCACTTATAAACTCATTTGTTGAATTGTAATTCATTTGTGCAACTATTTAAAGATAATAAATCATAATTAAAAAAGAAAAAATCGAGTATGAGTTGCATTTTTAAAATTATTTAGGGCTGAGGTATAGCTTAAGTGCTGAGAGTGCAGTTCTTAATTCAAGTTTCAGTATATATACATATATAGTGTATATATACATATATATGTATGTATGTATATATATATACACATAAAATTTCATCATCAGAGAAATGTTGCAACATCAAGAATATACAAAAACTATTTCAACAATATCTAGATTCACTGGTTAATCTTTTTTTCTTGCTATTTTCATATAATTTGCCTTCTCCCTACCTGGTCAGTACTGAGATTTGAACTCAGGGCCTTGTACTTTATCATTGACTGTCTTGTATTTATATATGTGTGTGTGTGTCATTATGTATCTATATTTGTAGATATAGATATATGATGTCTATGTGTCATATTCCCTAAGTATTTCAACATATATTTCCTCAGGATAGATTTTTTTTTTCCAGTCTTGGGGCTTGGACTCAGGACCTGAGCACTGTCCCTGGCTTCTTTTTGCTCCATGTTAGCACTCTACCACTTGAGCCATAGTGCCACTTCTGGCTTTTTCTATATATGTGATGCTGAGGAATCAAACCCAGCGCTTCACATATGCAAGGCAAGCACTCTACCACTAAGCCACATTCCCAGCCCTAGGACAGAATTTTTAAAAGAAAACAGTACCATTGACTTCATTGGATTAACATTGATATAAAAATTTAATCTCCCATGTGTACTTCATTTGATCTAATCTCCTTTATATATTTTCTCCTTCCAGTAGGGGGAAGTTTCAATACCTTTTAAAGAACAAAAATGAATCATGAGTGATTTTTGTTTTGTATAGATTTTCTATTAATGATCTAGAAAAACTCATGGAGACTGAGATTTGGATTCCTATTTGGTCCTACCTATCCTGTCCTCTTATCTTTATCATTTTAGAAAATGATAGCACCATTTGATTATTTTTCAAGTCAGAAACCTGGGAGTTATTCTTGATTTTTCACATTCCTTAATTCTGGGTTTACCCCATCACCAAGTACTCTCAATTTTATCACCTTCATATGTCTTGAAAGTCTTCTATTGCTTTCTATCCCATTCACTTCAGCTTTGCTAGTCCATAATCTTTCTTTCTTTCTTTTTTTTATTTTTTATTTTTGCCAATCCTGGAGCTTGGACTCAGTGCCTGAGCACTGTCCCTGACTTCTTTTTGCTCAAGGCTAGCACTCTGCCACTTGAGCCAGAGCTCCACTTCTGGCCTTTTCTATATATGTGGTGCTGAGGAATCAAACCCAGGGCTTCATGTATACGAGGCAAGCACTCTTGCCAATAGGCCATATTCCCAGCCCCATAATCTTTATTATATTGACTTCTACCTAGCTTTTTAACTGATTTCCCTGCTTTCAAGTTTTCTTCCTTCCAGTTCATTCTTGTGACAGTCACAGTGATCTTTTAGGAGTATAAATCAGATCTTGTCACTCCTTCTTACACATTCAGAGGTTTTCTAAAGTACCAGAGTGCTCTGCATGGTCCTCATTGTTTAGCTCACAATTAAATTATTCTGTTTAATTTCTTCATTTGTAAAATATGGATTATACTGATTTCATAAAGTAGTTATGAGCAATGAATGAACTAATATATACAAAGTGCTTAGGTGATTTTGTAGAGTTATAAAAGTTGCTGCTCTTACAGCTGCTGCCATCTTTTCCTACCATGTTAAATGCCACTGACTTAGCTTCTGATGTCCTTGTCCTTTCCTCTCTGTCTTAAGTTGGGCAAGCTATTTAATCTCTTTAAATCACTACTTCTTCAGCTGTGAAAGGGAAACCTGTACCTATCTTGTAGTTGTATGGGGTTAAGATATAATTCTTGTAAGTGGCTTGGCATAATTCTATACATACACTGTACTTGATAAAAACTAGTTCATGTCATTAAGGGCCCTTACCATCATGTTCTCCTTGTCCTCAGTGGGGAAAATTAGATCTTTCTACGCTTCTGGTCTCACAGAAGAGGTTGTAGTCTTGATCATGGAGTCACTAAAAACAGCCTACTTTTTATGGGTGTTCTGTGTGTGAGATTTTGGCCAGAGCCAGCCTTAGGAAGTCGTTCATTTATGGTACTGTATGCCAGATTTTGTGCAAGATGCTGACTTAAAAACAATAACACACATCTTTTATTAAGCTATTAATATACTATAGATCTTTTCATTATAATTTTGAAGATTTTTAAAAAATTATTTTTGCCTGTACTGGGGCTTGAACTCAGGGCCTGGGCTCTGTCCCTGTGTCTGTGCTCAAGGTTACTGCTCTACCACTTGAGCCACAGCGCCATTTCTGTTTTTTTTCTGAGTAGTTTATCTGCTGATAAGAGTCTCAAGGACTTTTCTGTCCAGGCTAGCTTTGAATGTAATTCTTAGATCTCAGCTTCCTGAGTAGCTAGGATTACAGGTGTGAGCCACTAGTGCCTGCTTAATTTTGAAGTTATTTATGTTGCTCCTGTCGAAGTTATTGTGTTCCCCATGATCTTGTTGATTGAGTTCACTCATATTACTTAGTAAGACCTAGCCCTACTTCCTCTAGCACCACTGAGCTGCAGGCAGTGTTTCTATACTCTGCAGGTTCAGCCAGTCTTGACTAAGGTATGTGAGTGAGGCCTGCAATTAGAATGGCTGCAGTGTTTCTGGACCACAGCCCTGAGCAGTTTGCTAGGGCTGCCACCTTCTTGACTCATCACCTGTAAGTCAGAATCTCTGCCTTTTTCTTAGCATTTTAGTTCTTAGAATAGAACTGGAAGCTTGTCCTCACTATATGCTTTATTTTTAATATTCTCTTTGAGCCCTTTCCCTGAAAGAAAAAGCACTGAAAATTAAAAATCCAAACTGACAAATGATGTGCTTCTGTATTCTCTGAAGTTACTACCTTTAAAAAAATTTCTTTGGGGCTGGGGATATGGCCTAGTGGCAACAGTGTCTGCCTCATATACATGAGGCCCTGGGTTCTATTCCCCAACACCACATATACAGAAAATGGCCAGAAGTGGCGCTGTGGCTCAAGTGGCAGAGTGCTAGCCTTGAGCAAAAAGAAGCCAGGGACAGTGCTCAGGCCCTGAGTCCAAGCCCCAGGACTGGCCAAAAAAAAAAACAAAAAACAAAAAAACAACAAAAAAAAATGTCTTTGAAATAATATTCTGTTTTCCAACTCCATTTCCTCCTTAAATGATAGAAAATGAATGGAAAGGACCTAGCATACTAGGATTGTCCAAGTGAAATAGGGATGGTGATAACTTTTATTAAGGGAAACATCAAATGAAGTAAGTGATCAGAAACATAGCATGTTCATGTGGACCTTGACAAGCTGACATTTTCATTCTTTTTTGTTGTTGCTGTTTTTTTTTTTGCCAGTCCTGGGACGTGAACTCAGGCCTCTGTACTGTCCCTGGCTTCTTTTTGCTCAAGGCTAGTACTCTGCCAACTTGAGTTGCAGCTCCACTTCTGGCTTTTTCTATATATGTGGTGCTGAGGAATCGAACCTAGGGCTTCATGTACACAAGGCAAGCACTCTTGCCACTAGGCCATATTCCCAGCCCCAACATTTTCATTCTTGAACCTGCTATAGTTAGGTTCATTTTTTTTTCCTTTTTGCTACAGTCATTGTTGTCTCTGTTATAACCTCTTTACCCCTTTCTTTTTCTTCTTTTAGTCTACTATAGTGAAATCAGCTCAAATTATTTTTCTGTTCTAATTGGAAATGTTTTGTTAATGTAATTTCCCATAGTAAAGCCTGGATTTCTTAATAAGGTCCATAAGGCCCTCTGCTGGCTACATTTTTCTCCAGTGTTCTCTTATCTGGATACATTTCTTTGAATGTTATTCTTTCTTTATTCAACTGCTAATAGCTTTCTCCAAAGATGCATTATACTAGTTCCACACTTTTGTTTATGCTTTTAACTTGGGCTGTAGTACTTCGTACAATTAGTGTTTTTAATTAGTATTGACGCGTACTTTTTGAGGTTGAGCTCAAGCATTGACTCCTCTATAAAACCATGTATGCTATCTTCCGCTCTCAACTAAACGCTTTGCTTTGTGTCTCCATCTGCTGGCCATTGTATTTTACAATATCTATTATAGCATTGCATTGCCCTTTCCTTGTCTGCAGAGCTTTTTCTTTGCATTGGAATATCTTATTTGTACCTTTCAACTCAGAGCTAGAGTCATAATAGGCTTTGAATAAGTTTTATTGACTGAATGTGTTTTAAGTCACTGATGTAAAGGAGAGCTTTCCTTTCTTTACCAAATTGCAAGTTTCTTATAGCAGATACTGTGTTTTATGTTGTTTACTCTTCAAGATCTTGTCTTATAGTTGCATAATAAAACACTGTTAATATTAACTTGAAGTGGAGGTATGGAGTGGAGTAAGTGGGGCCTTCCTGCCAAGAAGTTTTTGTGTTAGTCCAGATCACAGAAAGAGTACTGATAGATTTGATGTGCATCATGTCTTATGTCATCATTAATATATAATTACCTACGTTGTGCTCAACTTTAGTTACTCTGATATTTGGCAAATCAACTTGATCCCCTAGTGAGATTCTTGAAATTAATTGTATTAGCTAGTTTTTAGGATTCAAAAATGAAATAGTCTGGGTGTCTTTTTAAGCATTATGTGAGTAGTTGTCTAAAATACCCAAACTTGAGCAGCTACAACCTTTAACCATTGCATTTTATCAGAGTGCCTGGGATAGGGTGGGGCAAGGAGAGAAAGGACTTGAAAATGAGTAAGAGGACACATGCACACGCACACACACACTCACACACACTCACACACACACGCATGCCCGTGTATACATACATATATATTCTATCTCTTTTTTCTATGGAAGCATTGTGATTAGGGGTTAGTTGTATTTCAAAGGAGTTATGTGTAGTTTCTTAAACATAATGAGTAGAGAAAAATCTGATTAACCTCCAGCATATTTATTACTCAGCTTTTAGTAGTTACCAGTTTTATCACTATAAATTAGCAGATCTAGAGGCTTTGGTACATTTAGATTCAGTTTGTTTAGGCAAGTATATTTCGTGGTGCTTCTGTGTGTTTCTTGTCTTATAAGGGGATGTCAAAATCGATTTGAGTTTCAGGGGTCTAATGGAATTCACCTAATGGATTTAGTTATCATTGGTGATTGCTACTTAGACTAGTTAATTCATTAGAATTTATGAAGTAATTTCTATATTTTTCCATTTTTTTGATTCTATAAAGAAAAATTTTTCTTGCCAGCTGGTTGATAATCTTAAAATAGGAGCGTAGCAGGATAGATGATCACTTCTTGTAATAGTTTGTAGAATTGTTGTTTTGGCAAGTTGTCTTATTTGATGCAATTAATATGAAGACTCAAAAGTTTTAGAGAAACTTAAAAATTGAATTATAAGCCTACATAAAGCCAAGTGTATAAATCTTCATTGACATACCTTTTGGTGTTTATATATATCATTCAGAACAAGTTGTAGACTCATATCAACACCTTAGTCAATCCCTTTTCCATCAGCTCCTTTCCAGAGAAACTTTACCCAAGGATTCCTAACATGTGAACCCTGTATCAGCAGTTTAACCCCCAACCCCCAGGGTCTTGCTAGAAATATATTTTCTAAAGTCCTCCCCTTACCCAAGGATTCCTAACATGTGAACCCTGTATCAGCAGTTTAACTCCCAACCCCCAGGGACTTGATAGAAATATATTTTCTAAAGTCCTCCCCGCACATTGACTCTGAATCTCTGGGGGTTAAACCCCAGAAATCTTATTTTAACTAAGTCCTTCAGGTAATTCTGATACACGCATTGTCTGTTCACTAGTGGCTGTCTTGTAACTGCTATGATTATAATTAGCTTAACTTATTCTTTTCCTTTACCTCACATAAATGGGTCAACTGGACATTTTTCATATTTTATCCTATTTCCTCCAGATGGCAATGGATTTTTTCCCAGTGGACTTGGAGCAAGAGGACTTGCTGTTCCTTCCCCAGAATTAAAAAAGGCCTTTGTGTTTGTCTCAGGGTACCCTCTGATTATGTCATACATGCCAATAGCATTGAGAAGAGAGATTTTTTTCTGTGCTCCTTTTTTTTTTTTTACAAGTTACTTTGATCTCTGTCTGAGTAAAAATTAAGTTGTAGTTAGAAGACAGAAAAGGTAAATTGACCAGACAATGAGCTCATGTTATTTGGGAGGCTAACATCTGCAGGATCAAGTTTTAATACCAGCTGGGTAGAAAAGTGTCTGAGACCCCATATCAACCAATAGCTAGGTTTGGTGGAACAAGCTTATCATCATGGGAGGCTGACATTGGGAGGATTATAGGTCTAGTTCAGCCTGGGCAGAAATGTTCACTAGATTCCATCTTAGTGGAAGAAGCTGAGTTTGGTGGCATGCCCCTCTCATCCTGGCTATTGTGGGAAACATGAAATAGGAGGATTATGGTCCATGTATGTACCAGGACAGGCACAGAGACCGTGTCTCAAAAATAACCAGTGCAAAAAGAGCTAGGTGCATGACTCAGTGGTAGAACATCTGTCTAGCAAGCATTAGGTCTTAAGTTCAAACCCTAGACCAACACCAAAAAGAAAAAAGGAAAGGAAAGGTCGATGCTCTGTCATGGAGCACAGTGTACCCTTTTCAAAACCATGAAAAATCTGGAATGAAGTTTGACTGTTTTTAAGTCTTTGCTTTGGCCAGAGATATTCCTTTTCACTAATTTAACTGCCATAATAAAGCCTTTGAATAGGCTTATGCCACAGATGACAGCCAGGAAAAAACAGAAAAGGGAATATGGGGGAAGTAGTTGAATAATACAAGTTAAAAAATCATTTCAAATTATGATGTAGATTTCTGAATGTGAATGTGAATTTAAGAAGTGACTACTTTCATCTATGTGTCATTAGCAATGTTGTTCAGCTAACTGCTCTTGGACTCAGAAATGAATTTATACCTATTTAAATTGCTAAAATGCAGGCACTTCATAACCTCCTAAAAAGATATTTGGAAAGCTAAATAAAGAAAATGAGTGGGTTACTTCTCAGAGGATAAGGTAATGGATATGAAAGGAGTGAAAAAGTGACAGGCCTTACAGTTCCTTTGCAAAACTTCTCCTTTAATCAGTACCTTGGCCCTTTGAAGTTTTTATGCTTTTGCTGTATAACATACCGTCTCCAGTTCCACCCTTCACTCTTATCCTAGTTTTAGAATATTTTATTCCTCTGTCATAACGGTAATCTACATTGGCCCTGGAATCAAGTAGACTTGAACCCAAATGCTGTCTGGCAGTTTATGAACTTGTGGCCATTTATGAACTTATTTTAGCCTTTGTCTACCTTGATTTGTCCCGGTAAACTGGGATGAACTCTACCTTATGTCATGAAAGGTAAGGTGGTAAGCATAGATAGTACTTAGCCTGTATGTGGAGCCAGCACTAGGGGTTATATCTCATTAAGACCTTTACAATAGCAGCTGTGACTTAGTCTCTTCCTTTTAATACACTCTCCCAGTACATATTTTGAGAAGTGTGTGTGTGTGTGTGTGTGTGTGTGTGTGTGTGTGTGTGATTCTCTGTCTGCTTCTGTGTGTGTGTGTGTGTGTGTGTGTGTGTGTGTGTGTGTGTGTGTGTGATTCTCTGTCTGCTTCTGTGTAGTTGAAGGGTATGTGGTGGCATTGATGGGAGAGCTCCTCTGGGGTTCTAGGCTTCCTGGTCTCCTTTTAGGTTGTCTTAAGTGTCTCCTGCTAGCCTCTTTTTGAGGGTGTCATACATTTTAAGGAACTTAAAGTTCTTCCTCAACTCAGCCAACAGTAGACTTTTGGTATGCATGGGTCTATGAATTCCAAAAAGATCACCTTTGAGAAAAACCTACCAGTGCTCAGAATGTAATAGAGCTCAATGCTGTACTGCAGATACTTGATGCATTTTTTTCCTATAACACTGCTGCTCAACTTCCATTACAGACAAGAGATGCCTTTCAACAAATGTCAGATTTTCACTTCTATGGTTAGACCTATTAACTTGCACTTGCTTTTGGACTTAGTTAGACTTTTGGGAGGCTTATTATCACAAAATTAAGAGTAGGGAGATACTCAGATCACATAGTGATTTAAACTTTTGGAGACTGCGCTGTGCATTGCATGATAGGAAATTAAAATTTTTGTTTTTGAAATTTCTTTTGATTGACCCATCATTTCTTTGAGTGCTCTTGGTCAAAACTGCACTCCATAAGTCTATACATAATTCTGACTTAAAGTAGATCAGAGTCTCATGGACTCCAGTCTCTATCTGGATGGGACTCCAGCCTTACTTGGGCTGGCTTTGAACCTCAGTCTTTACATTTGAGTCTCTTGAGTAGTTAGGATTACAGGTGTGAGCCACTGGCATTGACCGGTTTTTCAAAACTCTTATGTTCATATTTCAGACTTTATTTTTAAAGCTCACACGAACAAAGCCACTGACATAGTTCATTGTTTTTTAAAGGCTGTTCATATCTTCTAGAAACTCTTAAGTCTTAAGCTATAGTTGACTTGGAGTCAGTTATTATATTTTGGTAGTACTAGCATTTGAATTCAGCTCCTTGCACTTGATAGGCAGGTATTCAACTACTTGAACCATGATTTTTCAGTACCCTTTTGCTTTAGATACATCTTGAGTAGAGTCTGCAGTCCTATTATCTTTTCTGCATAGCTGGAATGACAGGCATGTGCTCCCCCCTTCCCGGACTTTTTTTGGGTTGGGATGGATCTTTTGAACTTTTTGCTTAGGCTACTATTGGAACCATGATCCTTCCAAAGCTACCACAGATGCTAGTCATCACATCTGGTGGAATCCGGTGTTTTTTTTTTTTTTAATTAAAAAGTTTGACAAATTAAGCTGGGTGCTGGTGGCTGGCTTTTGCAATCCTAGCTACTTAGGAAACTGAGATCTGAGGATCACAGTTCAAAGTTGGCCTTTGGTGGGAAAGTCCAACAATTTTATGTCTGAATAACTACCAAAAGAAAAGCCGGAAGTGGAGCTATGGCTCAAGTGGAAGAGTGGTAGCATCTAGGCTTTGAGTTTAGGCTCCAGGACCTGAGTTCAAGCCCCGGGACTTGTACGTGCATGTGCATACACACACACGCACACACAACACACTTTTTTGACAGATTAAAAGATGTCATAATATACATAAAAATATCAGTGATCCAAAGGCTCACATTTTCTTTTATTTGTATTTTGCTCTTGTATATGTTTTTTCAGAATTACATAGTTACTGGAAGCAGTGACCATATTATGTTTTTCTAAAAGTTTAGACAAATGTTTTAATTTTTTTTATAAGTTTTAAAATAATCTTATCACAGGATGTTGTAATTTGTTGAATGATTACTCAAAGAGGGGATACTAGTTTCAAGTTTTGTGTTCTTGTTATGTACATTGAACTTTTTTGTATGGGTAGTTTTGTGTTACGTTTAAAATTAATTTCATGGATTGAGATTAATGATTGATGAGTCAATCAACCTTATTAATTTTTTTCTTCTCACCCTAGCACTGTTTAGTGTTGGCTTGTATTACTAGATAGAAATTCTTTTGTAAACTGCTTAAAAAGAAAGCTGAAATCTCAACCCTTAGTGCCATTGCTGTTGCATTCTTCTCATCCTTATTATGACTTTAGTAATTATTTTGAAATGCATTCCAGTTTTTGTAAAACCTTATATAGTTTTTACAAATAAAATTACATGTTCTTATTTTTTAAAGAAGAGTTTATAACCTAAAGTGAAACTATTTTGATAGTAAATTGGAAGATACACTGCAGAATTTTTTTAATCTAGTCATAATTTATAGTCTACTATTATTATCTATGGACATTTCTGTTATCCATAGCCCAAGTTGTTAATAAGGTATAAGAATGTTATTTTCTTGCAGCATGAAGTTGTTGCTTTAATTAGCATACTCAGTATTTGTTAAGATGTCTATAAGAACCATTAATAACTTTTGAGTCGTTCTTTGTGTTATTATATATGCACATTTACAAAGGCATGAATTCTTTTTTTTAGTTTTTTAAACATTTACTGAACACAAACACCGTTTTTTCCTTTTACATAGCAAGATTGTTAGTTTCAAATTAGCTGAACTATTAGGACTGTCAATTGCCATGAAATTGAAAATGATTCTACATGTCAAACTGAAATGGAATATATCATGAAATATATAAATTGCTAGTGGACCTCTGGTCCACTAAATTTACTAAGTTTATTAAATTCATGTAGAAGGTTTGACAAAGTACATAATAGAATGACACCACTGGTTTATTATAAATCACAGTGAATTACTAGAATACAACAGGGAGGACTGCAGGATGGGGTAAAGATTATAAAGGACAGGAGTTTCTCATTAGGTTAGGCCAGTCAGCTTTCACTCTCCAGCTATGAAGACTGCTCGAGAAAGCAGAGTCTTTTCCTCATGTGTTTTTCTCTGACAATTACTAAGCAACAACAAAAAAAGCCATGCACAAATTTTACATCTGATAAAAAATAGATATAAAACCTGTTTGCTCCATGAATAGGAAAGCTTGCATTTTGGCTCTTTCACTGTTCTCACTGGGCAGCTCCCACATGATTCACCCTAAACAAAAAGCTGTTAATGACTTAGCAATATTCACCCCTCCACAAACATCAATATAGACTCCCAAGACCATCAAGTCACTGACCCTTCCTTACACATCAACACACAAAAGTATACATCACAAATCTAGGACCACATTTACAGTTTTAAAACTAGGCCGTCATTAATGGTATAGTGTTTATTTTAGATCCTGTATTTGGGGGAGAGGAGTACTGTACAGCCCATTTGGTCTGAAGGTTTGCGCAGGTCTGCCATATAGGCCTATAATGTGATATGACATAAGCAGCAGCTTTCCCCTTTGAAGAGGTGTTTCACTACAAAACTGGGTTTGGAGAGTAGGCAGGAACATAGCTTAAAAACTTCTGAACCACAACATTTCATAAACCAAAGGGCAGAGTTTTATTTCCTTGTGCCCCTTTTAATACTACAGTATAGCCAGTGAAAGAAGGAAAATACATTTCTGTGCATAGATACATCTAGCTAGCTGAATGAAACATTTCTGATTTTTACAGAATATTATAGAAACAAAGTCATTGTACTTTCCTCCACCTACTCACTAGTTCAAGCACTGGCTACCTCTAAACCAGCAAATATAGTGCAAAGTTCGACAACTCACTCCCCAGGCCACCCTATTCCACAAACAGGCAAAGTGGCCTCTCATTGAGAGAGCAAGTGTTTCTACTTTGATGGAAACCATTAACAGGGTGACACTCCTTTAAAGTTTGAAATTTCAGAAACACTTGTCAAATGCAGTGCTGACATTTAGAGCTAATGCCCTAAATCATATTTTACTTCAATGCTATCATACCTCAGTCCTCAGAATTACCAATCCTGAATCAACTATTAGTACAATAAAATTTCTCACAAACAAGACCAAAACTTGCAGATGGCCTATCAGGTGTGTGTTTAAAGTTGCCACAGCAAAGAGCCTTGGAATAGCTGGGCTAAAAGAGCAATCCAAGGTGGACTGAAGGCAGCTGAACCATCAGACTCAGTTCTAATGCAAAGTGCTGCTCTTCATTATCTACCAAGGGGCATGGATTTCACTGCCCATTCCTTGGGTTACTAAATAGTAAACAGTTACTAAAACTGAAGCGCTCAATTTCACTGACTCCATTAAAAGTAGAAAACCCACTTAAGTTCCACATGATTTACAAATGAAAATATCCCCCGGGCTCTAGTTCATTCAGATTTATAGACAATTCCCAAGCAGGATGGAGAAGTTGGAGAGAATCTATAATGCTATCAAGGAGCATTAATGTTCAAAGCATCACTCTACAGTAAGAAACATTAAATGACAAAAGTGGCTGCAAAATGAAGCCTAATGTGCTGAGATAAAGACAGAACTATCACCTTCTTACCTATTTTCCCTTAAAAAATAAGTTTATAAAAGATTTGGCTACATGTATTTAAAAATAACTCTAACAAAACAAATGTAAGTAACAGGCCTGTAGATCACTTGTTTCAAGAATGGCTTTATGCAGGTGTTCACAACGCTTATTTGGATTGATATCACAAGACAAAAATAATTAGATCCTCAGCAAGAGAGTACAACTATAGTAAGAGTACTATAGTAAGAGTACAAGAGTATAGAGTACAATGTATACTATAGTAAGAAAAAAATCATTACCAGTAGCACAGTTTATTTCATTATCTTCACTTCCTTCTCCAGCTGTAAGCTCATTAATCAGCACAGTTCAGTTTTTCCAGTATTCAGGACTCCCTTTTCAAAAACTGTCATTAAATTCTGATGTGACTATGTACATAGAGTCACTATCTCCTCATTTTGTAAATAAGTCAAGGCATGAGTTATTCTTACTTATGGATGTTTTACCTGTTTGTTTTTTTTTGTCTTTAGATTCTGTCACACTTTAAGAACAAATGTACCTAATAGCTCATGGAAGAGAAGACACAAATCAAGACATTTTTGGGTTCCAGGTTGCCAAAATATGGTGCAAAATCTGTAAGAAGTACACTGAAGCCGATGCCCAGTGGAACAGCTGTTACTCTATTTGGAACGTCCAAGGATAGTAACATCAAAAGTTATATAAAAAATAATGGCTCTGATTGTTCATTGTCTCATTCCTTTAATTGGAGAAAAGCAAATAAATATCAACTTAGTACACAAATTACTGAAGAACCTAACAATACACAAAACTCACATGATAAACTAATTGATCCTGAAAAACATGCTCCTACTCAAGGAATGCCAGATAAAAATGGGGTACAGGGAGAGTTAAAAAGCATTCCTTTATTTACATCAAAGTTAACAAAGCCATCCACGATGTTTGTGTCATCTACAGAGGAGGTAAACCAAAAGTCTTTTTCTGGACCATCTAATTTGGGTAAATTCACCAAAGGCACATTACTAGGAAGGACTTCATATTCTTCAGTAAGTGCTCCAAAATCTCAGTTGAATGGATTGTATGGAAATCGATCAGCTGGTAGCATGCAGAGGCCCAGAGCAAACTCCTGTGCCACTCGAAGCAGTTCTGGAGAAAGCTTAGCACAATCCCCAGACAATATTAAGTCTATGGCTTGTGAAAGAATGGTAAGGTCACAGAGTTTCTCACATTCCATTCAGAATTCATTCCTTCCCCCTTCATCTATAACCAGATCACATTCCTTCAATAGAGCTGTTGATCTTACAAAGCCTTATCAGAACCAGCAGCTACCCATAAGAGTGCCTCTTCGGTCAAGTATGCTAACAAGAAGTTCTCGGCATTTGGAAGTACTCAATGGGAATGAACATTTGGGGTATGGATTTAATAGGCCTTATGCTGCTCATGGAAAGAAATTGGCTTTAACAAATGGTCCAGGTATAACATCAACTTTGGGTTATAGGATGGTTCACCCCTCTCTACTGAAATCCAGCCGACCTCCATTTTCTGGGACTATCACAATCGATGGTAATAAAAATTCATCTGCTAACACGTGTGTAGAGGAAGAGGCTACAGTTTCAGTTAAGGACAACACCACCAATAAGGACCAAGAAGTAGTTGAAAATGAAAGTTATAGAACAGAAAATGACCAGGCCATGAAACATGATGCTAAAATTAGATACCTGAATGATGATGTGGATGATATTTCCTTGTCTTCTTTGTCATCTTCTGATAAGAATGATTTAAGTGAAGACTTCAGTGATGATTTTATTGATATAGAAGACTCCAACAGAACTAGAATAACTCCAGAGGAAATATCTCTCAAAGAAGAAAAACATGAAAATGGACCTTCGAAAGATGCATTTGATTCCCCCAAGGAAAATGAAAAAACCTTTTGTAAAACTGATGAATGGATAGATTTAAGTATTTCTGGTAAATATTAACATCCTTATATTTACTTGCTTCCTCCTAGATATTATAACTGAACTTATATTTAGGTTTAACTTCTAAGATATTATCAGTTTTACTGAGGGAGGCTGGATCTAATGAATCTGGAGTGGGGCAACATTTATCTTCCTTGTGACTTTCGGTCCTTGTCTTATTTTTATACTATCTTAAGCAAAGTCAGTAAAAGGTCTTTTATCTTTGCTCTTTTTTGGCTGTCTTATCCAGGGCTCTTCATATTTAATACAAGGTTTTCCAAATGATCTTTCTACCTAGAGTAGTAGATCATTGGTATTTGTTAAGAATAAAGCTATGTCAAAGAAAAAAAATGAGATAAGGAAGATCATGCCCAGTCTGAATTTCCTTGTTTAGTAATGTTAATAGTGATGCTTCCTGAGGAACATCATTTCTTTAATTGAAGAAAGTGAAGTAATACTCTATTAATCATTTCCTCTGATTGATAGCTATATTGGCATTGAATACTAGTGAAAGTATATTTGTACTTTCATATGCCCTAAAAGAAGAACTGAAAGGATTGGATAAAGGCATGTGATCTAATCAAGGGACTAGGTCATGCCTAGAAATACACACAAACCCTTGATTGTCTTCAGGTCTTATAAAAAGGACTGTGAAAGCAAGTTTATTTCCGGAGGCAACTATGAAGTTAAATAACATACACAGAGGAAAGGAGTTTCCTGAACAGTGGTTAAAAAAGTATCTTGGAAAGTATTAAAGGAATATAAGGATATCAGAAGTGTTGCAGAAGTGAAGGATGGCTGAGTGAGTTTTCTTTTTGTTTACTAGAAATCAGTTATTTTAGAGTTTACATCTTTATTTTTATTTATTTATTTTTTGTTTTTGTTTTTTGGCCAGTCCTGGGCCTTGGACTCAGGGCCTGAGCACTGTCCCTGGCTTCTTCCAGCTCAAGGCTAGCACTCTGCCACTTGAGGCACAGCGCGCTTCTGGCCGTTTTCTGTATATGTGGTGCTGGGGAATCGAGCCTAGGGCCTCGTGTATCCGAGGCAGGCACTCTTGCCACTAGGCTATATCCCCAGCCCTACATCTTTATTTTTTATAAAATTGATTAAGACTTAGAAGATGTTGTAGTTATGAGTTTTGGGCCATCTGTATGGCCATAATATATTGAATTGTTAGAACTTCTGTTTTAGAAATGACAAATAATTACATTTTGTGAATTAATAATATTTCTCTCTCTTTTAAACCAACTGAAGATAAGAGTGAATATACAAAACATTCTTCTGGAAATAACTTGATTTCACCGGATGCGGACTACAGAGCTGGTTCTTCGTTTGAACTCTCCCCATCGGATAGTTCTGATGGAACATACATGTGGGATGAAGAGGGCTTGGAACCCATTGGGAATGTGCATCCAGTTGGCAGCTATGAGTCTTCTGAAATGAACAGCATAGTATGTATAGATTTATGTGCCCTTTCAAAATACTTTGTTTACCTTACTGTAGTGAAACTTGACAGACACTAATTGAGTTATTTTTCATTTATGAAATAACTTTCCCGGTTTGTATCTGTCTTTTAAGGGCCCATAGTGAACACAGAATGTATAACGTTTAGTTGAAATATGTACACATATACACGTATTCATTATAATACATATATTCATACATACATATCTATGGATATAGCATAGTGGTCAGGTTAAGCTAGGCCAGAAATTCTCAAGGAGGTAGAGGAGGCCACTTTCTGGAAACATTTTTGAGTCTTTTCTTTTTTCTACTGGGGATTGAACCTACAACGTTGCACTTACTAGGCAAGTACTGTGCCACTGAGCTACATCCCAGACTTTTCTGGAAACATTTTCAGTTGTTATATTCCAGTGTTACTTGGTGAATAGAAGCTAGCAGTTCTGCTTTAGTGCCCATATTAAAGCCTTACCTAGCAATTATTCTGTTATTGAGAAACATATAGGTACCATTCACAGACCATCTCTAAATTTCTTCACACAGGAAGGTTTTTTTTTTTGTTGTTGTTGTTGGTTGTGGGGCAGGGCCTGGGTGCTATCCTGGAGATTTGCTCCAGGCTATCACTTTGCCAAGTTGAGCCACAGCACCACTTCCACAAAGTAAGTTTTAATTTTTACTCTTATAAGTTTGTTGAAGGTCTGGACAGCTCTCTGAGGTAGCTGTCTATAGTGACTTCTGCAAGTTTGATCTAGGAGTTTGACTTTTGGAAGCCCCTTGTTGGAGAGGAAAATTGTATTGTCTCACTTATGTAATTACTTATTTTGGCCTGAAGGTGCCCCTTGCCACTTTCACTTACCACCTACTGGCCAGACTAAACTTATGGTTCCACAGAAGTATTAAGGGAACAGCAAGTACAAGTTTCTTATGAGCCTGGAAAGCAAAGGAACCAGGTATAGGTGAGTGCTAGAAAACCTACTATGCATTTATCATACACAGGTATTTTAAGAAACCATTGTAAGTACTGTGGTTAATACACTGTTTGAATAAAGTGTAATAGGTGTGTTTAAAATGACTCATTGTTAGCAGAGCATCAGTGGCTTTTGTGCCTGTCTTCCTGAACTTAGGAAGCTGAGATTCTTAGAATTGCCATTCAAAGAAAGCTTAGGCAAGCTACATATCCAAAATGACTAAGAAAAACGGCGTAAGTGGTAGAATGCTGGCTGAGTAAGCAAATTGAGCCCAGCAAGCTCCTGGAGCCACTGACTATTAAAAAAAAAAGACTCATCATTTATTATTTAGCATGTAAAATGAGATTTTCCCATAAAATCAAATTGTGGTTTTGTGACTATATTACATTCAAAGTAGATTTCAGGCAATATAATTTCTTCTACTCTTATAAATTAATGACAGGGAGAATAGCCCAACATTGTTACCAGGTGTTTTAGGGGTAGAGGGTACAGGTGAAGGGGGAGTGGTTCTAGTATGATCTCCAGGTTTCTCTGGGTAGGTGCTTTACCGCTTGAGCCACACCCTAGTCCTTTGTATTTATCTGTTTGATAGGGTCTCATGTTTTTGTCTGCGGCTGGCTCTAATCACATTCCTCCTACCCATAACCTCTTAGCTGGTATCACAGGTGGTTGCCACCATATCTGGGTTATTTGTTGGGATGAACTCTGGCTTTTTGCCAAGGCTGGCCTTAACTTGCCATTCTCTCAATCTCTGCCTTCTAAGTAACTGGGATTATAGTTAAAAACTACTATACTCAGATGTAACAGAAATTTTTTTAAGTTATGCAGACCTATAGAGGAGTCATTTAATTTAGAGAACACATTTTCATTTTGTTAGATAAAGGAGGTAAAAGTTAAGTTTATGGTTCATTTTGAGGCTTTATAAAAGCGAATGTAATTGATGTGCACATGGTCGTGATGTCCAGCAGATGGCAGCATTATGACATTTAGTATCTGATGTCTTAAGAGGTTTACCATTTTCAGCTCACGATTCCTATAATAGAAAAAAGGCCTTCTCTGAGTTTTCAATATATCTCCATTGAATATTAGTTCCTAATATCCATGATTTTCCTCCTTGATCAGTATTCTTTTGTTGACTTGAGATGGGAAGGAACAAAAATGTGCTTTCTATCCTTTGGAATGAGATAGTGACTCCAGTTTTCCTCTTCTAATCTAAAGAGAACAGGCTAAGAAAGGATGAAGAAGTGATGGAAAAATTGAGAAAAGTGTTGAGATTCCCTTTTGTGATAGTTGGACTCAGCATTTTTGCTTGGAATTTCAGCTGGATGTTTGCTTTGAGTATTTTAAGCTTATTTATATGGCATGTACTTGTTTAGAATGGTTTTATGATCAGTTCTTTCACCCCTTATTTAGTTTTCATATATCTTCTATTCCTGTTTGTGCATTTTATCTTACAATCTCTTTTTCTCAAAATAGTCATTTGTATATTTTCTTTTACAAAATAATAAATGTTTTGATACATTGTAAATAATTAAAAATTAGTCATTTCAGCCTTGTATCTACTCAGGGTATTAAGCATTTTTGTACTCAGTAAACCTTTAATTGAAACCTAACTGTTTCGGAGATGAAATACAGTATTTTTTTCTGCTATGTTTTATTACAGTCATATTTATGTATACAATATTAGGCTAAGGCATTTTTTTCTTTTCTAAGCACAGCAAATCATACTCAGAATCCTCTTCTGTCATGCTGTGACCAGTAAGAGTGCTTTTATGGAGGAGAGATGAACTACAAGGTCACAATGACTGATTTCCTAACTCTAAAATATTTAGGAAGTGGATATTTTAAACTATCAAATGGGATGCTTTTCTTTATGGAATTACTTTTTCTTCTGTTGTTTTAAAAAGGCTCTTGCCATGTAGGTTAGGATGGTTTGGAACTTGCTATTTATTGCCCAGGCTAGCCTCAAACTCATGATCTTCCTACCTCAATTTCTCAATATTAACGTCATCAATCACCGCACACAGCTGGAATGATTTTTATAGGATGCCAAAGAAGTATTTGAATCTGATAATCCCTAAAAATGTCTAGCTTTGTTTTTCTGTGTCTTATCAACTTTGCCTCATTTTCTTGTAGTAGTCTAGTTTAATTCCTTATTATTTGAATAGTCTTGAATATTAAAGGTGAAGTTAAGCCTGATATGCCAACATGTGATTATTCATTCCTTCCCATTTTAAATATACTGATATATTTTATTGAACATTTGTGGTTTACTAAAAAACAACAGTCTACATTTATTTTTATTTTTGGTGTTACTGAGGGTTGAAGTTAGGGCATTATGCTTGCTAGGCAGGTGCTCTATCTCTTGACTCATATCTACAGCCCTTTGTGCCCTTGTTATTTTTTGGAGGGGGTCTTACAGTCTTGTATTTGTGCCTGGGACTGGCTGGACCTCTAGCCATCTATTTATACTTCCTATGTAGCTAGGACCCTAGTATAACTGTGTCTGGTTGGCAATTGAGATTAGGTCTTACAGTTGTGCCTAGGCTGGCCATGAACCATAATTCCACTGATTTCAGTTTTTGAGTAGCTAGAATTATAGATATGCGCCACTGACATCTGCTTCTATTTTTGAGTTTCTTTATTGGTGATTGCCATAGATAGACTTTATTGAGACCTAAATGTGTTCTGAGTGTAATTAGTAGTTTGTGTGTTTTTTAAAAAATTTCCTAGTTACTTGTACTGAAGTTTGTAATATCTCTAGTATAAAATTAGAGAAGAATATCAACATATTTAATTTTATTTTGAGTTCTAGAGACCTAGAGAATTTTTACAGTTTTCTATTTTTTGGCATGAGTGATCTTTCTGTCCTTTAACTTATCTTGAGTTATTTTACCTTAAGGAAGAGAATAGACATGCTTACAAAAACTTTCTAAAGAGTTTTTACAATATATTATTTATTCGCAATTTTTGTTTATTCTGCTGTTTTTTCACCCCACTTAACAGGCATTCTACAGCTGTCAAATAGTTTTCATTTAACTGATTAATTTATGTGGCTTCTTTGTTCTAGGACTCTGACCCCCCCTATTCTTTGCTTATATCCTTGTGCAAAGACTGAGATTACTTGTATTTTTCTATATGTTGCAATTCTTACCTTTGCCAATGCTATTCTTAAGCCTAGGAAGTACATTTGTTCTCTATTTTTTTCCCTCCTTGCTCCCTAAGCGTTACTGTTTAATGATGACACCTGGTAGCACTTTATGTGTGTGTGAGTGTGTGTGTGTGTGTGCATATGCATATATGTCCATATGCATATATATGTATATATATATGTATGTGTATTCATTCATCCTTTTTATTGCTGGAACTAGAGTTTCAGCTAAGGGCTTCACATTTGCTTGGTGATTTATTTGTTCTCTCAGATGGCTCTCTACCACTTGAATCATATCTCCAGCCCACCTCTAACATTAAAAAAAAAATCACACTCTGGTTTTTTGCCGTGTATGTGTGTGTGTGTGTGTGTGTGTGTGTACTATATATGAAGTGATACTTGCTTCCCTGTGCCCAACTGACTTAGTGTACTTAGTAATCATACTCAGTAAATCCCTCTTTTCCATTAGAATTAATCACTCTTTTCTCTCTACTTCTAACTGCAATTCTTTCTCCACGTATCAGTACTTTCCCCTTTGGGGTCACTTTAAACCCCTCACCTTCTGAAGGTAAGGACCAAATTGTATTTTATATTTATTTCTGGACAAGTACAAGTAGGATTTATTGATTCATTGGAATGGAATTAGTAACCTAGAGAAGTTAGTACTAGTGATGATTTATACTTAAATTTTTAATTTTCTTTTGGAAAATTATCATTTCATAAATATATGTGCTCCTTCAGCCTGGATTTTTACCATAAAGCCTACATTAGTGCTGAGTTTCATAATGGTTATTGATGTTTAAATTCTGTCCCTGTGGTTTACAGTGAAAACTCAAGTTTTGATTTGTGGTCCATTGGGCCATTTTCAAGTCTGAACTTTTGGTTTTATTCATGTTTGTCTCTTGTTTAGTTGTGAATTAATAGTCCCCCCTCCCTTTTCTATTTGAGTCCTCTATAGAGATAGCATTTTTCTCCCTATTAATTCAGATTCATGATGTGAAGTAACAAGTATAGAGTAAATGGTATTGGTTGTTTATAAAATGATGTAAAATCTGGGCACTAGTAATCCTAGCTACTCAGAAAGAAGGCTGACATCTGAGGATTGAAGTTCAAAGCCATCCTGGGCAGAAAAATCCATGAGACTCTCATCTCCAGTTAACAAGCCAAAATGATGGACTTCGAGGTGTAGCTCAAGTGGTAGAACATCAGCTGTGACTGAATGAGAACACGAGACCATGAGTTTAAGCCCCAGTACCAGCATACACACAAAAAATGATGCAGCTACTAACATAGTTTTGTATTTATTAAAAAGTGACAGGGCTAGGAATGTGGCTTAGTGGTAGAGGGCTTGCCTAGTGGGCATGAAGCCCTGGGTTCAATTCCTCAGTACCACATCAACAGAAAAAGCCAGAAGTGGCACCGTGGCTCAAGTGGTAGAGTGCTAGCCTTTGAGCAAAAGAAACAGTGCCCAGGCCCTGAATTCAAGCCCCAGGACTGGAAAGAAAAAAAGTGACAGGGGGCTGGGGATATGGCCTAGTGGCAAGAGTGCTTGCTTGCCTTGTATACACGAGGCCCTGGGTTCAATTCACCAGTACCACATATACAAAAAATGGCCAGAAGTGGCTCTGTGGCTCAAGTGGCAGAGTGCTAGCCTTGAGCAAAAAAAGAAAAAAAGTGACATCATGGCCCTTTTGTAATGGCACGTGTCTATAATTCTAGTACTTGGATGACTGAGGCAAGAAGACTGGCTTCAAGGCAAGCCTGAGCTACATAGCAAGTTCTAGATTAAGCTGAGCTACATAGTGAGACTATCTCAAAAAGCCAAGGGGGGACCTCCTCCAAACAAGCCCCCAAAACAAAAAGAATACATGAAATTATAATATGTTCCACTTTTATAAGCCTCAAACAATCTTTTTTTTTTTTTTTTTGCCAGTTCTGGGCCTTGGACTCAGGGCCTGAGCACTGTCCCTGGCTTCTTTTTGCTCAAGGCTAGCACTCTGCCACTTGAGGCACAGCGCCACTTCTGGCCATTTTCTGTATATGTGGTGCTGGGGAATCGAACCGAGGGCTTCATGTATACGAGGCAAGCGCTCTTGCCACTAGGCCATATCCCCAGCCTCACAAATAATCTTTGACAGCTACTTTTGCATCATTTTTCGGACCCTTTCCCCTTTCTTGAATCATCATGGCTTTCCTAGAGTTCAAGAATGCCTATTGTTTATATTCTACTATATATAGTTACACGTTCTCCTATTTCAGCCTTCTGAGTGCTGGGATTATAGACATGTGCCACAATACCTGATTGAGATATTAAACTACTTTGCTCTTAGTGTTTTATTTTTGCCAGTCTTAGGTCTTGGATTTAGGGCCTGAACACTGTCCCTTGCTTTTTTTTTGCTCAAGGCCAGCACTCTACTTCTTGAGCCACAGCTTCACTTCTGGCTTTTTCTATATATATAGTGCTGAGGAATCGAACCCAGGGCTTCATGTATGCGAGGCAAGCACTCTACCATTAGGCCATATCCCCAGCCCCTTAATGTTCTATAATATTTTGTTTTTTTATGTATATATATTTATTATCAAACTGAATTACAGAGAGGTTACAGTTTCATACATTAGGCATTGGATACATTTCTTGTACTGTTTGTTACCTTGTCCCTCATTCCCCCCTCCCCCCTCCCCCTTTCCCTCCTCCCCCCCCCCCCGCCCGTGAGTTGTTCAGTTCATTTACACCAAACAGTTTTGCAAGTATTGCTTTTGTAGTTGTTTGTCTTTTTTACCCTGTGTCTCTCAATTTTGGTATTTGCTTCCAATTTCCTAGTTCTAATACCACTATACCCAGTTTCCAATATACTCAGATAAGATACAGAGAAAGTGTAGGTACAACCACAGGAAGGTGATACAAGAAGATGATCAATAATAGAGGCTACAGTTACGTATGGCACGTTGAAAGTAGTTACAACTGTGACATAACAATCGTTTCCATAACATGGAGTTCATTTCACTTAGCATTATCTTATGTGTTTGTAAGGGTATAGCTATTGGGCTCCTGTGATCCTCTGCTGTGACTTGCCTAAACCTGTACTAATTATTCTCTATAAGGGAGACCATAGAGTCCATGTTACTTTGGGTCTGGCTCACTTCACTTAGTATAACTTTTTCCAAGGCCTTCCATTTCCTTACAAATGGGGCAATGTCATTCTTTCTGATAGAGGCATAAAATTCCATTGTGTATATGTACCACATTTTCCTGATCCATTCTTCTACTGAGGGGCATCTGGGTTGGTTCCAGATTCTAGCTATGACAAATTGTGCTGCGATGAACATTGTTGAGCTGGTGGCTTTAGTGTGATTATGTTTGTGGTCTTTTGGATAGATACCCAAAAGTGGGGCTGCTGGGTCGTAGGGGAGCTCTATGTTTAGCCTTCTGAGGAATCTACATACCGCTTGCCAGAGTGGCTGAACCAGTTTACATTCCCACCAACAGTGAAGTATGGTTCCCCCCTTTTTTTTTTTGGCCAGTCCTGGGCCTTGGACTCAGGGCCTGAGCACTGTCCCTGGCTTCCTTTTTTGCTCAAGGCTAGCACTCTGCCACTTGAGCCACAGCGCCACTTCTGGACGTTTTCTGTATATGTGGTGCTGGGGAATCGAACCCAGGGCCTCATGTATACAAGGCAAGCTCTCTTGCCACTAGGCCATATCCCCAGCCCTATGGTTCCCTTTTGGCCACATCCCCTCCAACAGTTGTTATTGTTAGTTTTCTTGATATAGGACATTCTTACTGGGGTGAGATGGAATCTCAATGTTGTTTTGATTTGCATTCCTTTTATGGCCAGTGATGTAGAGCACTTTTTTTTTCATATTTCTCTTGGCCATTCTCATTTCCTCCAGAGAAGTCTCTTTAAGTCTCTAGCCCAATTGATGAGGGGGCTATTGGTTCTTTGCGGTTTTGTTTTGGAGGAAGGTAATTTTTTTAGTTCTGCATATATTTTAGATATGAGGCCTTTGTCCGTTGAATGGCCAGTAAAGATCTTCTCCCAATCTGTGGGCTTTCTGTTTATCTTGCGAGCTATGTCCTTTGCCCTGCAGAAGCTCTGCAGTTTGAAGCAGTCCCATTCGTCCAACCTTTGATTTGTAGCCTTTCTGGGTCTTTGTTAAGGAAGTTCCATCCTGTGCCAAGGAGCCCAAGTGTTTCTCCTACTCCTTCCTTTAGTGTTTTCAGGGTATCTGTTTTAATTTCGAGGTCTTTGATCCATTTGGAATTGATTTTGGTGCAGGGTGATATATAAGGATCTAGTTTTAGTTTTTTGCATGTGTTGAACCAGTTTTGCCAGCACCATTTGTTAAAGAGGCTATCTTTCTTCCAAACTATTGTTTTAGCTCCTTTATCAAAGATTAAGTAGGCATAGTTCTGTGGGTTCATTTCTGGGTCTTCAATTCTGTTCCATTGGTCTTCAGTCCTGTTCCGGTGCCAATATCAAGCTGTTTTTATTACTATAGCTTTATAATACAGCTTGAAGTTGGGTATTGTAATTCCTCCAGCACTATTCTTTCTGCTTAGGATTGTTTTTGCTATTCTAGGTCTTTTATTGTTCCATATGAATTTCTGGATTGCTTCTTCTATTTCATTAAAAAATGGTGTTGGGATATTAATGGGTATTGCATTGAATTTGTAGATAGCCTTTGGCAATATTGCCATTTTGATTATATTAATCCTCCCAATCCAGGAGCATGGGAGGTTTTTCCATTTCCTTAGTTCTGCCTTAATTTCATTTTTCATGTTTTTAAAGTTCTCATTGTAGAGGTCTTTCACTTCTTTGGTTAAGGTTATTCCTAGGTACTTTATGTTTTTTGAGGCTATTGCAAAAGGAGTTGTTTTCCTGATTTCAGCCTCGGTCTTTGGGTCGTTAGTATAGAGAAAGGCCATTGATTTTTGAGGGTTTGCCAAAGTTTTGGATCAGCTCTAGTAGCTTGGGAGTAGAGTCTATGGGGTTCTTTAGGTATAGGATCATGTCATCTGCAAAGAGATAAAGTTTAACCACATCTTTTCCTATTTGGATCCCCTTTATATTTTCTTCTTGCCTAATTGCTCTGGCTAGGAATTCTAGTACTATGTTGAAGAGAAGGGGAGAGAGTGGACATCCCTGTCTTGTTCCTGATTTTAAAGGGAATGGCTTTAGTTTTTCACCATTTAGAGTTATGCTTGCTGTTGGTTTGTCATAAACTGCTTTGATTATATTCAGGAATGTTCCCTGGAATCCCAATTTTTCCAGGGCTTTTAACATAAGCGGGTGCTGGATTTTATCAAATGCTTTCTCCGCATCGAGTGATGTAACCATGTGGTTCTTTACCTTGCTTCCGGTTGATGTGGTGAATTGCATTAATTGACTTGCATATATTGAACCAACTTTGCATCCCTGGAATGTATCCAGTTTGGTTGTGGTGTTTGATTTTTTTGATGACCTGTTGAAGTCTGTTGGCCAGAATTTTGTTGAGAATTTTTGAGTCTATATTCATCAGGGAAATCGGTCTATAGTCCTCTTTCCGTGATGAGTCCCTGCCTGGTTTTGGGATGAGGGTTATACTGGCTTCATAGAAAGTGTCTGGTAGTGAATGTTCTTCTATAATATTTTCTATGTCTTAAAATAATTGGAATTGACAAAATTTTATAACTGATTGGCTGAGGGGGGGGGCTTATCTCTTCACTTTTAGAAATTGTTGAATAACATTACTGCTTCTATTTATTCTGCCACATCTGAAATTGGCAGTTTGACTTGTTACTTTCCTTTTTTTTTTTTATTCTTTATATGTGATTTCTTTTCTCCAAGATCAGTTCATGCTGTACTTCAGTCTAGACACTTTTGCTCTCCAGTTTCTACTATACATCTTGAATATAGTGTGCATTTTGTTTTTCGATTTCATTTATTTATTTTTGTTTGGACATGGGGCTTGAACTCAGGGCCTGGGTGCCGTCCCTGAGCTTTTGTGATCACGGCCAGTGCTCTTTGAGCCTCAGCTCCATTTCCAGTTTTCTGGTGGTTAATTGGGGTTAATTGGAGATAAGAGTCTCATAGATTTTCCTGGCAGGGCTGGCTTTGAACCATGATCCTCAGATTTCAGCCTCCTGATTAGCTAGGATTATAAGCATGAATCATCAGTGACTGGGTAATGTGCACTTTATTAACTCATTTCTGCTTTAGGGTTCTGATACTTAAGTAAGGTTTCTGTAAACACTTGTTTAAATGGATACCTGAAGACCTGATAAGCATAACTATTTTGTTCAAAATAAATAGAAACACTTAAAGATACTGTTTATTGCTGCTTAGAACTACTTTTTTACATACTTTGTGACATAGCCTCTTTTCAGAGTAAGTTTCTAAGGTATCGCGTGTCATAATAGCAAGCTGCAACTTGCTGAAAATGTGATGTTTGCACAGATGGGATAGTGGAGGGACGGCTTACAGAAAGTTGAGACGGGCTTAATATAGGTAAATCAAAATCTCAGACTCCTATTGTTCCTTCCACTTATACTTGACCACCAAATCACAGAGAATTAGAAGGGATCTACTCCACACAGAAATAAAGGGATACAGTAAGATGAAGAAACTTTTTTCTCAAAAGATTGTTTCCCAAGAGTAGTAAAGCCTTCCATGTATACTTATCAGCATAGGTTCATTTTGTCCTGTTATTATAACTTTTATGTTTGGTAAGAATTTAAATTTGCCCAATATAGTGTGATCCTTTAAACACAATTTTTTTCACTTACTGTGCTTTATAATTAAGTGCAATATAAAGTTTAATTTAGTACATTTTTGAGCTTCTGTGATATTGCAGGTACACTTAAATTTTGAGGACACTGATATGGATAAAGCTTTTATTTTAATGAGTTTAAATCCTAGTATGACAGAAGTAAACATGATCATAAGATGGATTTATAACTGATAAGGTGTAATTAGCATACATAAGGTATTGAAATAACAAGGAAAGAAATTATGTCTTCATATATATGTGTAATAGAGTGGAGGAGGCAGAGAAAGAGGAGGGAGGGAAAGAAAAATTAACACATTCAGGTTTCAAAGAAGAAGTAAAGTTTGCATTGAGTTTTGAATAATGAGTACAAAGTTAACCTCTTGACCAAGGACTTAAAATGCCAGTGGCATTTTAGCTATAGACAACAGCATGTAGTCTGAGAGTACCTCAAAAACATGATGTGTGGGAGGAGTATAGGTATTGTTAAGAATATAAAGTATGAGGTAAAGAAAAGAAACAAAACTAGGGGGGAAAACAGGAAAATAAGATGGGAAGGAAGGAAAATCAGGTGTCTTAGAAGGACAGATAATATGTACAAATCACATAGAAATATTATATGACTAATACATTAAATATTAGTGTTTCTATTTCAAATCTTCATATACACTTCCTATGTGTGAGGTGGCAAGCAAAGTATTTTTCTTAGTACTTTAATAAATAAGTAGTTGTTGGACTATTTAAACTTCCCAGTCAGAGACTGTTTCAGAGCAAAAATTAGTGAGCTTAAAAGTAATTTTACTTCTTTCCATATCCCCTTTATGTAGCATATAGTACCTGGCATAGAGTAGATATATGATATTTATGGAAAAAATTTTGAATTCTGTGACTTGAAGCAGATAGTATAACTTGTATAGTTAACAGGTACACTGAAGCTGAGAAATTAGTTTTATAAACTGGAAAAATTTTAAGATTTGAGGTTGCTATTATGACTTAATTGTAATTACACATTTTAAACTCAGGCTGCTATTAGTATTCTCCTCCTCCTTTTTCTCCTCCTCCTCCTCTTCCTCCTGCTTCTCATAATTTGTCCTGTAACAAAGCAAAAGTCAGAACATATTGCCCTTAGGCTCTTCCATTTCTAGTGTCGTTTAGGTCGTATTTTCCTTTCATCTCTTTCCTAGTTTTAGGAACTAGGTAATCTGTATTTGTAGTTGGTTGCATGGAGGCAAATAGAAAGTTGATTTTTACTGGTTTTAATGAAGTAGAAAATAGCATGAGAACAATAGACTGACTACAAGGAACCCCAAATTTGGACCTTAATTTTACAATTAGTGTTATACTGTTCTTCCCTCATGAATTTCATTAAGTGACTAGAGATATTTACTAGCCCTGAGGCTCTAATATTTTTCTATTACTTGTAATGTTTTCCCCCTTGCCTTTAGTACTTGCAAAACAGAGCCATTTGTTGTGAAAATATATTGATTGTCTTTCTTTGAAAAGCTTTAATTTCCTAAGTTATACCTATTTGTTTTTGAGATTCCCTTTCTTATTAGTAGTTGATTAACTCTGGTTAATCTGAAGTGATAAATAGGAACTGTTTTACTACTCAGATGTGCTATGTAAAAAATTACTTGAAATTTTGTTCCATTCTTGTAGCTTTTTAGTTTTAGCTATTTAGACTTACAGAGAAAAATTGAAAAGCAGAGTTGGAGTGTTATTTTGTATATTATCTCCTAATGTTGGCCATGATGCAATGATCAAAACCAGGAAATTAAATTTAGTATCATGCCTTTTTAATGCCTATACTGGGGCTTTTACTCAAGGCCTTGTGCTCTTGCCTGGTTTTTTGTTCAGGACTGGTTCTCTACTATTTGAGTTACAGCTCCACTTCTGCTTTTTTGGTGGATAACTGGAGATAGTATTCTCACAGATTTGTCTGCCCAGATTGGCTTGGAACCATAATCCCCAAATCTCAGCCTTCTGAGATTACAAGTGCTAGCCACTAGTGCCAAGCCTATCTGATTTTTAAAAATTTAATTTATAGTGGGCATATATTTTTTTCTTTTTTTTTTTGGCCAGTCCTGGGGCTTGGACTCAGGGCCTGAGCACTGTCCCTGGCTTCTTTTTGCTCAAGGCTAGCACTCTGCCACTTGAGCCACAGCGCCACTTCTGGCCATTTTCTGTATATGTGGTGCTGGGGAATCGAACCCAGGGCCTCATGTATATGAGGCAGGCACTCTTGCCACTAGGCCATATCCCCAGCCCTATATTTTTAGAGTTAATTTTTGCATAATACTTGAATTTGGGTTAATTTTTTTTTGCATTTTTGTTGTGAGTTTTAGCACTACTTGTTTTTTTTTTAATTTTATTTATTTATTTTTTTTGGCCAGTCCTGGGCCTTGGACTCAGGGCCTAAGCACTGTCCCTGGCTTCTTCCCGCTCAAGGCTAGCACTCTGCCACTTGAGCCACAGCGCCGCTTCTGGCCGTTTTTCTGTATATGTGGTACTGGGGAATCGAACCTAGGGCCTCGGGTATACCGAGGCAGGCACTCTTGCCACTAGGCTATATCCCCAGCCCTAGCACTACTTGTTGAAAAGACTTTTCTGCAGTGAATACTAGTGTTCTTTTCTCATAATCAGTTAACTCATAATCAGTTATATGTGGGTTTATTTCTGAACTATGTGTTCTGTTCATTGATCTATGCATCTTTGCCTTTCCTCTCTTGATTCCTGTCTTGTTTTGACTTGTGGTATGTCTCTTGCTGTGTAATAAAGAATTCAGCTGTTTGTTCTCCCTAGTTCCTGTGTGGGAGCTTCTATAGATCCTTGGAATTCTCAGAGTAACAGAGGTATCTTTGTTCTTGGTAGGCCCTACTAGTTTATGCTAATCAAGTGACAACATGGGAGAAAACAAGCTATATCAGAAAGACTAGATATGTGGAGGCTTGGGTTTTGAGCCATATAGTACAATCTGACTTTTGGGGAGGGAAGTAAAAGGTGCTAGAGATTGATTCAGTCATGTGGTCAATAACTCAGTTCAGTGTATGTAGGAGACTGACAAATAAAAACCTTGGATACTGAGTCCTACATGTTTTCCTTGGTTAACAGTACTCTTGTGTATGTGCAATTATGTGTCCATGTGACAGGAGAGTGACATGTGCTGATTTTCTGTAGGCATAGAAGCTTTATGCTTGGCCTCATCTAAGAACTTGTGTTGTCACTCTTTTCAGGTTGCCACGAGTTATATCATTTTTTTGCTATAATAAAACTATAAACATAAATATACTGCTTTTTTTGACTTGTATGAGTTGTTCTAGCAGATTATCATACCCGAGAGAGAAGTGAGTACCTCTGAATTTGTACTCAGTTGTTCAGAAGTGCAGATACCTTGGGAACCTCTCAACCTGCAGTTGGTATTTGTAGTAAAGATGTTCTTTTGGGAGACTATTTCATTCATTTCTGATGTGTTGCTTATAATTCTAGATAGTTTTAGATAGTTAGATAACCCCTATGGATTGAAATGTGGTTTGGTGTAAAAAAAGTATGAAAGGTAGACTTGAGTAACCTTTGATTTGGGGCTACTTCCTAATTACTTGTGGCATGAAATTTTGACTGTGATCTGTTACTAAAGATAAAAGTTAAGAGATGGAAACTGGAGTTTTTTTTTTTTTCTTAAAAAAATGTTAAGGGCTGGGGATATAGCCTAGTGGCAAGAGTGCCTGCCTCGGATACACGAGGCCCTAGGTTCGATTCCCCAGCACCACATATACAGAAAACGGCCAGAAGTGGCGCTGTGGCTCAAGTGGCAGAGTGCTAGCCTTGAGTGGGAAGAAGCCAGGGACAGTGCTCAGGCCCTGAGTCCAAGGCCCAGGAGTGGCCAAAAAAAAAAAGTTAAGAGATGGAATTTGGAAAGGGCAGTAGGCCCAGTTCTTGAGGAGATGCCTCAACTAGACATAAAAGGAATTTCAGTATAAGAAACCAATTAAATATGAAGTTCATTAGTAGTTATTACCTGTAATAGCGAAAAGTGAAAGTCATAGAGCATGATGAGGCCCCTGACCTTGAACCAAACTAGATTATTTCCATCAGTCAGTGCCACGATGACTAGAATCATGGTGGCTTTGTTATAGTGGATTGTTATAGTGCACTGGAGAGTACTATTCATGCCTTCTGATTTCAGGGAAGGTAGTAGGGGAAAACAAACCAAGACATTACTGAAATCTGGGTATGGGGTGAAGGAGTTGCCTTATTTCATGGCCCATTCTCATCAACATCCTGAAAAGTCTTGTTAAAATGGATTTTGAAACTAATTTTTATTTTTACTTTGATTGCTACACAATGGAAGAAGATGGTTGGTTGATATAGGATATCACTTGGGACAGTGTTCCAGTAAATTAATCAAAGAAGAGTTTAAAAAAAAAGGCCATTATTGGAACTTAATGTATTTTAGTGGCTAATGTGGTCATGGGGTACAGAAGAGACATATCTGCCACTCCTGGACCCAAAGCCCCATGTACTTTAGGTGAAGTCTAAATTAGGGTAGTGATTACTACTGGGAATATAGAAATGTATAGATTGATTTGATTAACAGGAAAGATGGGGATGAAAGTTGACTTGTTTATACAGGCTTTATTTATGTAAAGTGGTTGCTGCTTTTTTTTTCCTAAATGGCTACTATGTTGAACCAGGAAATACTTTCTCCACCTGGTATAAAACCAAAACCTGTTGAAGGGGTCCATAAGACTACTCTACGTGTAAAAGTTGATGGAATTGTTATGTATGAAGCCTCAGAATAATAATACCTCTATCAACAATATATACAATTATTGAAAACAGTATGGGGGTTATTTTCTTTTTTCCCTATATTAGATTACTTTTTTTCAGAAGGATTATGTCATTATCTTGATGTAGTCAAGTTTGTGTATATTGTTTTATTTTTTATTTTTAGGTTTTTTTTTTTTTAAAGCATTTAGTGGTAACTAGAAGACTGGAAACAACCCATACATCGAATAATAGTCATTACTACCTAAGAGTAGCATACTATAAGGACTTAGTAATAGGAGGGATATGAAATATATATATATATACACATATATATATAAATCAAAATAATTATGCAACTTTTTAGAAACAGAAGACCAGCTTCTAGAGATATATTACATTGTGCTATTATAGATAATTCAGTAATTGGCGATGCCATTTTTATATTTTGGTAATATATATATAGAATTGGAATGTTAACCACAGGTAAATTTTTAAGTAATTTTATAAGTTATCTGAGCACTAACTTAATTTTCAAAAGATGTCCTTTTTAAGTTGGATGAACTTTACAAAACATAAAAACATTTTGGTGAGCATTTTGGTGGCATTTAGCTTGTTGAAATACTGCATACCAACAATCTATCTAGTTCCAGGACTTTTTTTTTGGATGTGGAAGGAGACTTTGTGCTTGCCTAGGTAGGAGGTGTACCACTTGTGCTGTGCATCTGGCAGTTTTAAAACATTTCCACAATCCCAAAGTGGGACCCACCCTGGGACCCCTCAGCCTCTGGAGACTACTAGTGTATTTTCTGCATAATTTATGTAAAGATAGAATAGTAGAATGGTTTTAATCACTCCTTTAAAGCTGAGTAATACATTCTGCTTTTGAGCACCTGTTATAAATTTGGGGGAAGTGTATATGTAAATGTGAAATTGCTGAGTCATATGGCAGTTATTATGTTTAACTTTTTGAAGAACAGCCAAACTTTCCTAACAGCTGAGTCATTTTACTTTTCTATTAATAGTATATGGAAGTTTATATTTTTGCACATACCTGCCCACATTCTTCACTCTTACTTTTTAAATAGCCATCTTATTAGGTGGTAAATAGTATTTAATTGTGTTTTTAGTTTGCATTTCATAAATGATGTACAACATTTTCCATGTGCCTATTAGTTACTTGCATATCTTCAGAGAAATATTAGCTCCTCTGCCTAGTTTTCATTATTGGCTTGTTTTCATTATTGACTTATAAGAGTGCTTTATATTTGTGGATATTACAGATATTATCATATATATGATTTCCAGATTTTTCTGTGATTCTGTAAGCGGTTTTGATTTTCTTTTTAATTTCAAGAAAGTGCACAAAAAGTTTTTTTTTATGAAATCCAGTTATTTCCTTCATTATTTATAATCCACATGCCATGTCTTGAAAATTCATTGCCAAGTACAAAGTCATGAAGATTTGTCTTGTTTTCTTCTAAGAATTTTATGTTTTTTTTTCTATATTTAGGCTATTGTTGTATTTTGTGGTTTTTGTATAGGATGTGAAATAATGATCTAGGTTCATTCTTTTGCCATTGGTTGACAGTAGAAAATTTCCATACTTTACAAATACCACTCCACTGCATTGGACTGTAAGCTTTCTGATTACAGTGTCATTGTTCATCTTACTGTGGGTCTCTTATATGTGACATCATTTCTCTCTTTCTGATTTCAGAAAGTCTTTGACTTTTAACAGTTTGAATGTCTTTGTGTGGTTGCATATGGATAGCTATAATCTGCTGTAGGTTTTCTTCTAGTTTAGGAAGTTTTACTCTTCTCCCGTCCTCTCCCCTTTCTTCCCCTCCTCTCCTCTTCCCTCTCAGTGTTCTTTCTGTATTAGGATTTGAACTCAGAACTTTTTGCTTCCTAAGCAAGCAGTCAACTACTTGAGCTACTTCTTCAACTGTCTTTGCTTTAGTTTATTATCTAGATAGCATCTTGTATGTCTTCCCTACCTTCCCCAACTGGCTGACATTTTGTCTTAAGAATTATTATTTTTTAAGCATTCAGTTACTTTATTAGTATTCTCTTCCTGATGAATCTAGTTTGGGTCTTTGCTATATATTCAAAATAGATTTAAAAAAAAACATCTGGCAAGTTTAGAGCCTACTGCTTATACCCTCTGTCTACTTAAAATTACAGGTGTGAACAACTATTTTTGACTTTTTTGAGATATCACACTAACTTTTGATAGGTGTTGAGCCATGATCTGCCACCATCTGCTTTCATTTCCACCTTCTGTGTAGCCAAGATTATAGGCATGAGACATTATGACTGGTCCTCTCCCACTATTTCTTCAAAAAAAAAATTTTTTTTTTTGGTCGTGGGGTTTGAACTCTGGCCCTCAGCACTATCCCTGAGCTCTTCAGCTCAAGGCTAGTGCTCTACCATTTGAGCCACAGAGCCATTTCCGGTTTTCTGGTGATTAATTGGAGATAAGAGTCTCATGGACTTTCCTGCCCCAGCTGGCTTTGAACCATGATCCTCAGATCTCAGCCTCCTGAGTAGCTAGGATTATAGGCATGAGCCACCAGTGTTTGGCCTCAAATATTCTTTCTAATCCTTTCTCACTTCTGAGAATCTTTTTCTTAACATAAATGTTGATTAATAAGTGCTTCATTTCTGTGCCCAAAGTTTCTTAGGCTCTGTATGTTTTTTTTGATTGTGTGTGTGTGTGTGTGTTGTTGTTGTTGTTGTTGTTGTTGTTATTTTCTCCTTGGCCTGCAATTTCACTTGATCAAGCTCATTCTCTCTGGTTCAAATTTGCTATGGAAACTTCCTAGCAAGGTTGCTTTTGCTTTCTTTTGAGGAACAAATGAAACTATTAGAACCATTTTCACAATATCTGCTTTGCAATAGGAATGCAGTAATTATAAATGACATCTTTATAATATTATTCTTAATTAAGATTTGCCAGTTCTTGAGATTTCTAATTGTAAAACAATTTTAAAATTTACCATCTTAAAACAGTTTTAGGTGTATAGTTTTATAACTTTAACATTCAGGTTGTTAATGCAACATACATTCAGATTGTTATTTTAAGTCAGAGTCTCAGTATGTAGCCCATGCTGGCTTCAAATTCTCCATCCTAGTCCTACCTCACTTTAGTTCTGGGATTACCACCACACTCATCTTGTATTTTGAATATTCTATATCTATTGAATAACAACTCTTTTCTAGTCCCTGAGAACTATCTTTCTGCTTTTTGTTTCTATGAATTTGACTGTTTTACATACCTCATATTAGTGGATTCATACAGTATTTGTCATTTTAAGATGCTTTATTTCACTTAATACAATGTCCTTAAGAATTATCCTTTTTCTTTAAGATTGAATAATGAGCTGGGTGCTGGTGGCTCAGGCTTGTTATCCTAGCTACTCAGGAAGCTGGGAGATTCAAGGAGCATGGTTTGAAGCAAGATCAGGCAGGAAAGTCTGTAAGACTTATCTCTAATTTAACTACTAAGAAAGCCAGAAGTGGAGCTGTGGCTCAAATGGTAGAGTACTAGCTTTTGGCACAAAAGCCCAGGGACAGCACCCAGGCCCCAAATTCAAGCCCGGGACTGGCCACTTGAAAAAACAAAAAACAAACAAAAAAAACCCTCATTTTTTTTTTTTATAGCTGTATATCACCTTCTTTTGTAAGGTTTATTCGGTTCACAATTCTGGAGGCAGGGAAGTTTATGATCTTGGTGTCAACATCCTTTAGCTTCTGGTGAAAGCTTCATGTTACATCAACTTGAACAGAAAAGTAGAAGGTGGAACAGCCATACACTGAAAGAGTGGAGTATATGAGATTTAGGCCAGGTGCTAGGTGCCAGGTGCTACCGTCTTGTGGGAAGCACCCAAATCCCCTCCTGAGGATGGTGCACCTTTGGCATGATTACATCTTAAAGGACCCATCAACTTCCAGAAATGTTACACTGGAAAAAAATTTTAACATGAGATTTGGTGAGAACAAGTCACACTGAAATCATTAGCAGTGACTACAAATATTTCTTCAAGATTCTGTTCGCCATTCTTTTGTATGTATGCATAAAGTTATATTAAGATTTTCCTCTAACTTAATCTGTCATTTCTGTCCAAAATTTATCTTGGGGTTCTTTTTAGAAGTTTTCTTATTTTACTGGTGTTCCTGGTAATGCAAGTACTGATGAGACTTCCTTATTAATGGTTTCCTTTGGTTCTATGAGCATATTTATAATACATTATTTTAAATCAACGTTTAGTAAGTTCAGAGCCGAGATTTTCTCAGATGTTTCCATAAATTTCTGTTCTAGCCATGTATGCTCTATGATACCTCTGTTACTTTATCTTGTGGTTACTTAGTGTTTTCTGAATATTCCTTGAATGTCATAAGCCAAGAAATTAAAATTATACAAAAACAAACAGGAGGGAGAAATGTAAGGAGAAAGCAAGTGGGGGCGGGGGAGGATAGAATAAACAGAGGAGGAAACAAACCCTGAATGACAAAATAAAAGACATGTCTGTGGACTGTGTCCTGGTTACTCCTCCAGTGCTTGCTTCCCTTTCTGCTCCACTGAGCCAAGGGGAAAGCGGGCCTCTTAAATGTTTACCAAGAGTAACATCCTGCTCTGCGTTTTTGTGGCTTTCTAAATTTCCCCAGTATACCCGGCAACATTACATTATCTTTTCACTCCAAGCTTTTATTCTAAAAGTCAAATAGAATTTACCCAATTACATTTTACATGGTAATATTTAGTGAACTTTGTCCCAGGAGGCTATGATTTAAATTCCTTTAAGGAATTTAAGTCCCTCAGTCTTTGGTCATCAAGAAAAAGACATGCTAGAAATAGCAATAATTTAATCCAAAGGTCAGGTGATTAATCAGTGTATTTTCTTTGTATTTATGGTATTTGTTTCATCCATATGTTAGTATAGTGATAGAAAAATGAGTGCATATTATGAAAAATGAGTGTATATTATGGAAAATCAGTCTATGTTGTGCAGTAGGAACAGATTTGGAGTTCACATCTCAGAATGAAAACATACAAGGATTTCTAGCACAACTAAAGCACTTTTCCAACAACAGCAACAACAAAACAATCTTAGGGGTGAAGGTAAAAACCTTAGGGAGTACTAGTTACCCAACTTTGGAAAGAAATTCTTCCTGGCTTTTTCTCTCAATTGTTCCACATTCTGTTGTATGTTTTAATTGTAATCTTTTCCCACAGGTGACTCTCCCTAGTTCCTTTGCCTTGCATTGTTTTTGAGAACTTCCCTTAGCTTTTCTGCCCTAAGGAATTTTCAGGTACTTCTGGTAACCTCTGACTGGTTAGAGCAGATAAACAATTCTTTGAGAATATAGGCTTCCACTTTGCCTCTGGAACCAAAGAACCCAGAGGGAGTATGCTGTCTTTAAGTATGGGGGTGAGGTATGGGAGAGACCTAGAAAAGCTTTTCAAACTCTGTTTTTATATTTGGTTGGTTGCTCTAAATTTGTTTTTATTTTATTCAGTTCTGACAGAGTTGAAATTGCTTCATGATTTTTCAGTGTTCGTTTAGAGAAAGGGCCTAGCTGCACCTAAGCCTTTTTTAAAAATAAGATCACTGGATTTTGTTAGTTTGGGGTCTGGGGATGTAGCTCAGTAGTAGAGCACATTCTTGTGTAACTTGGTGGTACAGTCCATTCTTAGCATGTTCAAGGTTCTGGGTTCAGTGCCCAGCTCCAAAATGATTTGCTTTTGTCTTATTAATGTGTGTTTTTTATGTTAATGTATATTTTTCTAGTAAACTGGAGAATTTGTCAATTTACTAGAACCCAAATTTAAAAAAATGTAAGGGAGAGAGTGAGGGAAGGGGTGACATTATCCCCCTCCAAAATATTCTTTACCTGACTTACTTAAATTTCCCCAGTACATATTATCTTTTCACGCCAAGCCTTTATTTTTAAAAGTCGAATAGAATTTATTCAGTTACATGCAACTCCTCTGTACACCGCCTTTATAATAAAAGTAGTTTTTTTTTAAAGTAAGGAACTTAAACAGACACTTTCTACCAAAATGATATAAGGATGACAGTCTTGTGATAATGTATTTAGACATCATTAGCAAAGTCAGACTATACTGAGACAAAATGAATATGGCATACCTACTAGGATAGCTAAAATATAAACCTATATACTAAGTGCTGGTGAGGATATCAAGCAGCTAGAAATCCCATTCATTGCTGAATAGAATGCAAAATACTATAGCAACTCTGGGAAATGGCTAAGAAGTTTCTGAAGATGTAAACATATACTGATTATATCATGAAGCAGTTCCACTCATGTGCATTTTTCCTAGAGAAATGAAAGTTTATATTTGCACAAAAACTTGTACATGAATGCTTTTAAGTAGTTTTATTTATAAAAGCTAAAAGCTGGAGGGTGCCAATGGCTCATGCCTGTACTCCTAGCTACTCAGGAGGCTTAGATCTGATGATTTTGGTTTGAAGCCAGCCTGGGCAGGAAAGTCCATAAGACTCTTAGCTCCAATTAACCACCAGAAAACCGGAAGTGGTGCTGTGGGTCAAGTGGCAGAGCACCAGCCTTGAGTTGAAGAGCTCAGGGACAGCGCCCAGGCCGAGTTCAAGCCCCACAACTGTGCAAAACAACAAAAAAAGCTAAAGCTAAAAACTAGAAAGAATCAAAATGTTCTTCAGTTAGTTAAGTTGACACATATGCTGGTGCTCCATGCAGTAGTTCTACAGTCTTAAGTGAACTAATTGCTGATAGGTTAAAATAATTTAGATGAATCTTAGAGGTATCATAAAAAGTGAAAGAAACCACCCCAAAGGGTGTTTACTATGTAATTCCATGTACATGATATTCTTGAAAATAAAAAAACTACACCAGTGGTAAACAGATAAATGTTTTGGAGTGAGGGAATTAGAGGCTTTGGGGATGAGAAAAGTATTTCGTATCTGAATTACCCTGGCATTTACACAAGTCTATGTATGCTCCAAAATTTGTAAACTGTTCATACCCCAAATCAATTTTACAGTCTAACAATTAAAGGTAATGTCAAAAATATTTAAGCTTTCTCCAATGTACAGTGAGGTGAAGTATGAAGCACTGACTCATTACCTCAGAGTTCACTCTATTTGAATGGAAGACTGTTTTCAGGGACCAAGAAAGTACTGCACCAATTCTCTTAACAAGTGATTAGAGCATTAATTTCATGGGGGCCTCTGGAAACCACAGACTGCACATTTAATTTTCATTGTTATACTCAGCTAACTAAAACTGATGTATGAGGATATTGGCTCTGAACAAGTGCAGGTGTTCCAACTTAGATACTGAAGCTTCCATAACAAATATGAGACAGAAACTTACCCACTTTAACCAGTCTCTACCATACCACATGGCATCTTCTCTTCTTGTAATAATGTAGCTCCCACTGTGTGTAGATGCTTTCTAAACCAGTGAAGAAAAAGTTACAGTAGGTTAATTGCTTCCCCTCCTTTTCCTGAAGCCTTATTGTAAGACTCAATTTTATTTGAGACAAACTCATTATTCAACATCTTCCTGCTATCATCTATTTGTTGATGACTCTCTTATATCTAGTCTCTTTGCTTAACTCTCTGCCTCCATATTCAGTTATCTGCTGGACATGTGTTTCGAAGATGCCGAGGCACATAAAAATTATTGGGTCCCCAACTATATATATTGTGTGTGTGGGGGGCTTTTTCTTTGCTTTTATTTTATTGGGACTAGTCATTCTTATTATGCTTTATTTCAATGAGTAGATTTCATATCTGTTTCAAAACCAGGTATCTAAGGTGTCATTGTAGCTTACTTGCTAGTTAAGTTTGATCTTACACATTCTAACTTCTCAGTATGTCTCAAAACCACTTAGTCTTAGCTGAGTGCTGGTGGCTCATGCCTGTGGCAATCCTAGCTATTCAGGAGGCTGAGATCTGGGGACCAAGTTTTGAAGCCAGCTTGGGCAGGAACGTCTGTGAGACTCTTTAACTAGCAAAAAGCTACAAATGGAGCTGTGGCTCAGGTAGTAAGTGAGAGCATGAGGTCCTGAGTTCAAGCCCCCAGTATTGGCTTACATGTGAGTGCACGCGTACTTGCACATGCTTGCTTGTGTGCCGCACGTGTATACACAGTAAAACAGAAAACGAAAAAAAACAAAAACCCACCCCACTTAGTCTTTATTCTCTCCAACACTGATAGGGCTATTGTCATTTGTCACATGGCATCTATAATATCCATAAAACGGTTTCTCTCTACTGCTTAAGTCCATTCTGTGCACTGAATAATATTATTTAATTCAAGTCTTAATTAAACTAATCAGCCTTTTTGCCTGTTTTTATTGGTATATCATTTGTCAAATAGTTGAGAGTGTCTGGTGGTTGCCAGAATTGATTAGATGTTGATGCTAGTGGTGACACATTTATACCAAGAGTGAAAAAATTTATTGATTTATTCCTAACACACTGAGATTTTGTGGGGAGAGGAGGATAGGCATTAAAGGTAATCTAGAGTAATTTGTATGAAGGAGAGTGGGGAACTCTGGGTTTTATTGTGGTTAAGACATGGACCAGGTTGAAGTTTTCCATGTGTAGGTAGGTTGGGCTTGGTTGGTTGAAATTCCCTACTGTTGCTGAGGAAGACTTTCATCATGAAGCTTTTCTATTGAATATGACTAATAAAACTGCTGTTTTTATACTAGTTGTTGAAGAAAGCATTCTCTACTGAGAAGTATTAGGTACTAACTTTATAAAAAGAAAATCCCTAAAACAGCTTATGTAGAATTGTCCATTTTATGAAATAAAAGCACTGTAACATACATAGAAAAAAGCTGAACAGAAAACAAATTGCAGATTAACTCTCATTTTATAATTAGGAGGAGGTTCCTTTTTGTTAGAGTACCTTTGTTTTCTCATTTTATATAATAAGCATTCTGACTTGTCATTTTATAATTATGTATGTACATGAACACATGATATGTCTACACACTATATATACATATATGTGTGTATGTTTGTGTATATATATGCATATATATATATATATATATCCTCTACATAACCTTCACAGTAGTAATTCCCATCTGACCCATAATGTAGTTACCAAAAATAGTTGAGGAATTTTCTCACACATTTATAATCATTTCTGTCTGACCCATTATCCTGTCAACTTAATACATAGTTAGATTTACATGTTTAATTTGCTTTTGACATGTAGATGTTTAGTGAAGCATTTAAAGAATGTTTGCTTATTTAAAAAAAACAAAAAAGGAATGTGGGTTAGTGGTACAATGCTTGCCTAGCATGCATGGAGCCCTGGGTTTGATTTCTTAGTACCATGTAAACAGAAAAGGCTTAAAGTGATGCTGTGGCCAAGTGGTATTGTGCTAGTTTTGAGCAAAAGAAGCTCCGGAACAGTGCCCAGGCCCTGAGTTCAAGCCCTAGGACTGGCAAAAAGAAAACAAAAACCCCACAATTAACAAAACCCACATATTAATTGGCACATATTCATTGTACATTTTAGTACATTTAGATCAGAGTCACTGGTATATCGTCATCTGGGTTAAGAACATTCAAAGTCCTTACTACTATCGATTTTGAAATATACAACTCAATATTAGCAAATATAGGTGACCTTTTGTGCTATATACCTGTACCTATTAACCATCCTCTCTCCCTCCATCTTCCATTTCCCTTTGCAATCTCTTGTAACCACTATTCTACTCTCTAATGTGAATGAAGCATTATTATTTTTTTTTTTTGCCAGTCCTGGGCCTTGGACTCTGAGCCTGAGCACTGTCCCTGGCTTCTTTTTGCTCAAGGCTAGCACTCTGCCACTTGAGCCACAGCGCCACTTCTGGCCATTTTCTGTATATGTGGTGCTGGGGAATCGAACCCAGGGCCTCATGTATATGAGGCAGGCACTCTTGCCACTAGGCCATATCCCCAGCCCTGAAGCATTATTTTTAAAAGCAAAAATAAAAAATAACCTACTCTACCTATTCCCCTACCTTTTCCATATTTATTATTATATTTTTATCACTTAAAGAGCAACAACATACTTTGTTTTACTTCTCTTTAGCCATTTTTCTGTTAGGCATTTAGACTGTTTCTCTTTTTGAAGTTCTGAACAATAACCATACTTTTACACAAACATTTTTATTCACTTGTCTATTACCAAAGGATAAAATCTTAAGGACAGTTTTATTCTTTTGAAAAGGCTTGAGTTTACATTTTTATAAACTGAACTCTAGAAAGTATGTTTTAATGTATTGTGTTCTCTAGTATAGATGAATGCTAAATTCTTTGTGATAAATCAGTATTGATTTAGCATTCTTTTCTATTTACTGAGACACTTGTTTTATACTTGTAAATTGTTAAACCCGTTGCCAGTTCATCTTTCATTATTATGTTCATCTTTTCATTTGATTTTTATGAGGACTATATATTAAAGACAACAGATATTTTCATGTTTGAAAGAGGTTCTGGGACATAGCCCTTTCTTGATACGTAGTTACCCAGAAATTTTTATAAAAATAATAATTATTGTAGTTATTTATAGTCATCAGATCATCCAAGAACACAAAAATTGGAAATATTTGCATGAAACACCTGACATAGAAAATAGAATAATTTCATTCATATTACCTGTAATAAAATAAGTCTTCCCTTTCTAGAAGTGTTTTTCATGGCCATAATCTCAATTTAGTGGACTGGAACCCTTTTACTTACACTAAGTAGAAATTTTACTGTACTGAGTTTAGTTCTTTTATTGCAAGAATCTACCAGTGGATCATAGGTCATACAGAGTTTGTAAACTTAGTTTTTTTGTCTATTCAGTTCTGTAGATTTTTACATTTCTTTTTCTTTTATTTTTGCTCAGGGCCTGAACACTGTCTCTGGCTTCTTATTGTTCAAAGCTAGTACTCTACCACTTGAACCAAAGCACCACTTCTGGCCTTTTCTTATATGTGGTGCTGAGGCATCAAACCCAGGACTTCATGCATGCTGGGAAAGCACTCCACCACTAGGCCCCGTTCCCTGCCCAGATTTTTACATTTCTAAGAACTGTTGTTCATGAAGGTTCAAATAAATCCCCGTTGCTTAAACTAGTTGATGTATTCTAATCTTATCACAGAAAAAAAATGTTGAATCAAGCCTAGAAAGTGGTGTGTTACTGATGGAAGCTAGAAAGAGATGGCTTTTGTTATAAGATAGGAAACAAAATAATATGGAATTGCTGCTGACTAACCATTTTACATAGCTGGTCAATTTCTTGAAATTATGAAACAGCTTTATATGACACTCAATTATTGTGAGTTATCGTTCACTATTTTTGATTATATTATCAAAAAAATTGTTAAAAGCATGGACACAGGCACCAGATTACCAGTGTTTACATCCTATTAAGCTAGGTATTTGCATTAGTTTTATAACATACAGAAATATTAGTAAATGGTGATTTTAACCATTAATATAATTAATATTTACTAATGAATATTGTAAGTTTTTTAAATTGGAAGAAAACATTGTGTTTGAAAGAATCCTAAGGAGGAGGAAGACTAAGACAAAAGTGTTACAAAGAAAATTTTAAATAAGCCAATTATCTTAGATTTCCATCACTGTAACAGAATACCTGTGATAATCGCTTATAAAGGGAAAAGGCATATTTGGTCTCAAAGGAGGCATTCCAATTCACGATTATTGGGCTCCTTGACTTTGGGTCTGTGATGAGGCGTTATATCTTAGAAGGATTGATGGAAGAGCAAACTCATTCGCCTAATGAATGGTAAGTAAGCCAAAGAGACAGCGGAAAGATCCAGGGCCTTTCTTCATTAAGAGAACATACTCAAGAACACAAATTTATATGGTAATATTTGTAAAACCAATGATTATATGTCCTCTGAGCTAGGCTATAGTGAACTTTTTCACCTGGATTTGTTCACAGGATATTCTGAATAATCTTGAATCATGTGACCTTGAGGATGATGACCTTATGCTTGATGTGGATCTGCCTGAGGATGCACCTCTTGAAAATGGTAAGGACACTAGTAAACCTCCAGAAGCATATACTTGAGCTACTTAACTATAACCAATTTGTTATTTGCATATATTACTTGCAGACTTACTCTCAATGAAGCCTTTGAGACGAAGAATCAATATTAAGTGATGAGAAATAGTTCACTTGCAAAATAAACTTAAAATCTGGTTGTCTTAAGTATGATGCAATTCTGAAATGATACAAAAACATAGTATATTCCTCTACCTCAAAGTCAGTGGTAGATTTTTTTGTCTTGGGTACATGAACAAGTGTTTCCTTGCATTTTGAGTTTCAGAAGGAATATATTTAGAGAAACAAATATCACGACTTTTGAAACTGTCTAATGTACTAATTTGATAAATATTTTTTATTTTTTTGTTGTCAAACTGATATACAGAGCAGTTACAGTTTCATACTTTAGGCATTGAATACATTTCTTGTACTGTTTGTTACCTCCTCCCTCATTCCCCCCTCCCCCATCCACTTTTCCCTTTCCCCCCATGAGTTGTTCAGTAGATTTACACTAAACAGTTTTGCAAGTATTGCTTTTGTAATCGTTTGTCTTTTTTTTACCCTGTGTCTCTCGATTTTGGTAAATATTTTAAGAAGATCAATTTGGGAAAGATAGAACTTTTGGAATAAAATCTTCCTCTTTAGCTTCTATTCTGTCTTGCCCTCTGTATGCCAGTAACTGACATTGTGGGGCCTCTATTCAATAAGATTGCCCTTGGGTTCTCTTGCCTCCCAGTAATAAAGCATTGATAGAATTTTTATATTAAGAATTAGTGGGTAATAAGAGCCAAGAGTAGTAGGACATGGGACAAGTGGTTCCCTGGGAAGAAGAATGACTCGAGAGATCTGAGGATTCCCTATTTTGTCTGGCTTCCCCAGTGAAGTGAAGAGTGGAGTCCTTTTTATTTATGGTCCTAGGAGAATGCATAGAATTTTCAGAGGGGCAGAGGGGATGGTATTTTGTTCTATAGTTTCATTGGGTATCGGGAACATTCTTCCTACTTTACTACTGACTCATTTGTTATATCGGTTGGTTAGACTTTGTGTGTGTGTTCGTGTGTGTGTGTGTGTGTGTGTGTGTGTGTGTGTGTGTGTGTGTGTGTTATACCCAATCTGAAAGATACATTAATTTTTCTCATTCATTGGTCTTTGAAATGATTTAGCTTATGGGACTGGGTTTAGGTCTTCCACAACTTTGGGCAGGTTATTGTGGCATTTGACAAAAGTATATTAGGACAAGAGGAAACATGTATATTATCTCTCCTAAAGTCTTGTGGTTTTTTCTTTTTTTTTTTTTTTTTGCCAGTCCTGGGGCTTGGACTCAGGGCCTGAGCACTGTCCCTGGCTTCTTTTTGCTCAAGGCTATCACTCTGCCACTTGAGCCACAGTGCCACTTCTGGCCGTTTTCTATATATGCAGTGCTGAGGAATCGAACCCAGGGCTTCATGTATACAAGGCAAGCACTCTTGCCACTAGGCCATATTCCCAGCCCTAAAGTCTTGTTTCTTAAGCCTTTACTTCTAACTACATTTGGCCGACCAAAGCCTAATGGCCCCACTTAACACCATTAGTACTATTCACAGCAAGAAACTCTTCAGTCATGTGATAGGAATTGTGATTTGTTTATTTATTTGGGGGGGGGGCAGTCCTGGGCCTTGAACTCAGGGCCTGAGCACTGTCCCTGGCTTCCTTTTGCTCAAGGCTAGCACTCTGCCACTTGAGCCACAGCGCCACTTCTGGCCGTTTTCAGTATATGTGGTGCTGGGGAATTGAACCCAGGGCCTCATGTCTCTCTTGCCACTAGGCCATATCCCCAGCCCAGGAATTGTGATTTATAAATTCATTAAAGACAATATTGGAAAGTTGAGACAATATATACTCTATCATTGGTTAGAGAATGTCACGCTTTCTTGTGATTCTGCTGTCAGTTGGGATACTTATGCAACAAAGACCAAGTTTCAGTGCTGAGAAAGGAAAATTACAGAGAACACCAGGTATCCCAGGATTAGGGAAGTCAGGGAAATAATGAGGGCATTTCAGGGGATTTTCTTATAGCACAATACTGATTAGAGCTAAGGAACAAGCTTTCCCCATACAGTTCAGTAGTAATAGAATTTACAGCTGCTGTTGAAATCTTATGAGTTAGTGGCCTGGGAGAAAAATCTTATAGAATATAAGAGAGGGAAAATCCCCTATAAAACATTGGCAGTTATAGGGGAAATAATAATTATACTTAATGATCTAGTACATTCAACATGTATTTTTAAGGGTGGTAGTGAGGAATAAGGAATTGACCTCCTTGGAAAAAATTACATCCTGCATAATGCATTTTTACTTGAAAGAATTATAACTTATTGAAAACTTTTTGTCTTTTCTGAACTAAAACAGGAAGTACATATGGTTCAGTCTTGGATCTTGCTTTTTTTTGAGAGTACAATATAAAATTGCATTAAATAAAAGTAAAATCAAAGGGAAATTAAAACTCTTTGACGTCTTGGCTGGAGATTTGGGAGAAGTAGGAGGGAACTCCAGGAACATTCCACATATGTATAGACTTTTCCTAGTAGAAGACAAACAAGGATTTAATATTTTGAACTTAAGGAACACTGAAAGAAAGCAGAACATTGATAAAAGATTTAGCTTCTGGAGGCACCAAAGGTAAAATAGCAATTAGGTTTAATGCTATAGGAAAGTGGAGAAAATGCCTATGAAAGCACCTACTAGGATTTTGACTGGGAGGATAGGAAGGTAATGAACACTGAGATATTATAGTAAGCATTTGACTGTTGGTCTTAGTTCTTTTTAGTTTCTTTGTTTTTTTAAGGATGCTATTCAAGTTTGGAAAGAAGTTTAGATTGGTCACTTTGAACCATCATGGGTTTAACACCACTAATTCTGCCAGTATCGGAGGCTTCAGTGTCTAAAAGATGATTAGTACCTCATTAAGACCTTCCATTTGAGTTTGATGTAGATACAGATTCTTATTATGAGCCTTTGGCATTTCCAAGGAAGAAGTCATGACATGAGTATTTATTTATCTAAAAATTGAATTGTGTCTTTTCCTCTGAATTGTAGCATATGTATTAACATGGAGGAGAAAGAGTATTCGTTGACCAAATGTTTGTTGGGAAGTTATTATCTAGAAATATCCACATTTGAATGTTTTGGTGATTATGAGGGGAGTCTGTACCTGTAGGTGGTGTTCACTGTTGACGTTTTAGTTCTTGTGTCAGTAAAACACTTACTGGATTTTGTCCTTTAATTTACAGTTAAACTTATTTTTAAGCCTTAAAAATTTTCAGTTTAAGGTAAAACAGGAGATTGTACACTTGATTTTCCCCTAAAAACAGATTTAGTTATTTATTTAGCTAGTCATGGGGCTTGGACTCAGGGCCTGAGCACTGTCTCTGGCTTCTTTTTGCTCAAAGCTAGCACTCTACCACTTGAGTCACAGTGCCACTTCTGGCTTTTTCTATATGTGTGGTGCTAAGGAATCAAACCCAGGGCTTCGTGTATGCAAGGCAAGCACTCTATCACCAGGCCATATTCCCAAACTCACCCATTTATTTATTCATTCTCTCTTTCTCCTCTAAAAAAAGCGGATTCTATGTAATTATTTTTCCAATTTGGAAATTATGTTTGAGAGAGAAAAATTTAGTAACAGACTCCAGTCTCCAGCATTTATTTGATTATAGCAGAGCTGGTATAATGCCCTTTATGAAAAGGGCATTTTATTATGAGCTTTTTTCTGCTTCTTTTTTCCCCTTAAAGCTCTTTTTACATACTCAAACGTTAGTGGTCTGTGATGAGGTTCCTTACTCTTTAACTGCCTTAAAGTCTTTAATAGAAAGTAAAGAAAGGTGGGGTCTCCTTTGTTTCAGAATTTCTACTGAGAGTTATCTGCTGAATATTAGCAGTAGAATTAGCAGTTTTTATTTACAGGATGAGTCAGAAATCCAATCTGTGTTAATAGTAAAGAAAATTCTTTCTCTATTCTGTCCTTTCCTGTGCAGTCAAATCATGTTGTTGTTTTTGCCCTGGCTGGCCTGGAACTTGCTGTTCTCCTATCCACAGCCTCCTGAGTGCTAGGATTTCAGGTGTGTGCCAGTATGATCATTCATGGTTTCTTAACTCATCATCAAATTCTTCACACTGTCCCTTTTCCATTCTAGTACTGTTGCATCTAGAGTTACCATAAGCTGGCAAACTAGCTTTTATAGACCTTGGAACAGTGGTTTATTGATTCCTAGAACTATTCAAAATTCCTCCATAAATTTCTTCCTATCCTGTTTATACCTTAGAAAATAATATGACTTAAGGCTCTTAGCTTAGAAAAAGACCAGGCCTTGAAATCAACTTTGAGCATTTTGTTCCTTGTTCTGATGGAAGTTTAGATTTAAGAGGTATTCCACTTTTGAGATCTGGTCCAGTTGGGAGTGGGAACATGTCCTAGAAAGAAATGGGTCAGGACAGGAAAACCAAGGCGCATGAAGTAGGGAATGAAAATAATAAAGGATTCTAAGTTTGAGTTATGCATTTTGGGAGGATTGTTTTGTTGGGTTTTTTTGCTTTTTTTTTTTTGGTTTGATTTTGGTCAGTTGAGGGGCTTGACCTCTGGGCCTGGGTGCTGTCCCTGAGCTCTTCAGCTCAAGGCTAGCCCTCTTCCACTTGAGCCACAGTACCACTTCTGGTTTTCTGGTGATTAATTGGAGATAAAAATCTCATGGACTTTCCTGCCCAGGCTAGCTTTGAACTGCGATCCTCACATCTCAGCCTCCTGAGTAGCATGGATTATAGGCCTGAGCCACTGGTGCCCAGCTCTTGGGTTGTTTTTCTCTCTTGCTTGGCCACTCATTGTCTGTAGACTAAAACCTAGTTTTTGGCACATCACAGCAGGAAACTCAAGTTTATGAACTCTATAATGTATACTTTCTATGTATACAGTTTTTCATTTTATTTTATTTTATTTTATTTATTTATTTTTTTGGTCAGTCCTGGGGCTTGGACTCAGGGCCTGAGCACTGTCCCTGGCTTCCTTTTTGCTCAAGGCTAGCACTCTGCCACTTGAGCCACAGTGCCACTTCTGGCCGTTTTCTGTATATGTGGTGCTGGGGAATCGAACCCAGGGCCTCATGTATATGAGGCAAGCTCTCTCGCCACTAGGCCATATCCCCAGCCCCCAGTTTTTCATTTTATCTATGCTACTTAGACGTTTCTTTGTTGAAAAAGATGTCCTAGTCACTTTCTGAATCCTACAGAAAGTTACAGTGCCAATTAAATTGCACTTTGTGTTAAATTCTATCTATATACATTTCTGGTAAATTTTGTATTGAGATTCAAGAGGTCAGTAACACCTTTGACCACTTCAATTTATCTCCCCCTGGAAATTTCTCTTCCTATTTCAGTACTAAACATGTTCAGTAATGTTTTTACATGAATTTTTCTTCTTTTAAACCTATGCCAGTTGAAAGTATGTTCTTCTCAAGCTTTGTATGGTCTCCCTGCTATCTTTTTGGCTAATGGTTTGTTACAGACAGAAATACCATTTGTGCCATCTTTTGTCTTTCTAGGACTTTAAAGTTGTAGGAGTACTAGTCTAAAATACTTTTTGTATTATTTTTTAAATCGAACCAGCAGAAATGGGTAGTGACTATTACACAGTAGGCATCCTCATAACATATACATTTCAGTTAGCTATTTTAGATCCTTTTACCTCTCTAGAGGATAAAAGTACTGTTCTTATCTCTGTTTCTAAGTTATAGTAAGTAAAAGAACTAAATGTGATGTGTTTTACCTGTAGAGCTTAAGACTCCCTTCAGAAGGCTTCTGTTTATTCTCCAACAGGGCTCCAACATTGTTCGGGTCCGAATCTGGCCAGTAGGTGGTTTGGATGAGCACCTTGCCTTAGGAATTTTGAATTGGATGCCTTTAAGATTGCCATTACTCCTCAGGACCTTACCACAGGCACCATCATACCTTATATGTTACACAGTCAGAACTTTTTCCCCCTTCAGATGTGTTGTTCTGTTCTTCATTTGTCAGACTCTAGAAACTAATTTTGATTTTTCTCCATCTTATAATTTTGTTTGCTCTCCATTTTCTATATTGCTTATTTCATTCTGTCAGAGAACCTTAATCTTGCCTAAGAAACCAAACACTATTGTGAAACATACAAACATGTGACTGATGGGTCCCTCAGGTCCCTCAGTTAGGATCACAGGCAGGGCACTCTCCACCAAGTATAAGAACAGCCATTTCTTTTAGAGGTTAGGCCATCTTTCTCAGTCTGGGCATCAGTCTTTTGTAGTTATGCAGTTGTTTGTTTCCAGTGCTTATTGGCTGTTATGCCCATTGTTGAATGTGAATGTCAGTCAAGATAGGCAATTTGGAGTGTGCATGTAGCACTAACAACCTTAGTAAACTCAAAAGTAGCAGATCAATTTCTGCATTGTAACTGCTCATAGTATTTAACTTTTTTCCTTGGCCAGCTTGCCTGGTTTGCTTGCTTTTCGCTACTCTGGGTTTACTATGTTGATACTGCTCTAAGAACATATTGCATGATTCAGATAATATGGTTTGGAAGTGAAGTAGGAAAAATATAAATTCAAAACCTTTAGAAGTTTGCATGTATGTGTGTATGTATGTGTGCATACCATCTATCAGCTATACAGAATTGCTTAAGGTAGGGTAATGCCAAGTGGGAATACTTAGGACTTAACTGAAGTTATGAATATAATGCAGATATGAGTTTATAAATTACATTACCAAAGGAATTTAACTAAAATCAGTTTTAAATCTTAAGATTTGTTTACAATTTTTCTTTTGAAATCTCACTTTCTATTATTGTTTTTTTTTATGTAGCAGTCACTGTGCTTTTTATTGTGTTAGGTTTTATTTGTAAATGAAGCTTTAAAATATGTATCTGGGTTTATCTCAGCAGTTGCTGGAAATAATTTCAAATGTTAGACTTTAAAATGCCACCTTATATCTTAAAAAAAATATAAAGAAGCCCTGTACCTGTATATCTATACCTTCTGACTCCTTTAGTGAATTCAAATAAAATTTCAGTATTCTAAACAAATGCTTATTTAAGTTGCTACACATTTGGAGGAAATGAGTTCAGTGCATATGAGAATTAAACTTATTCACTTAATTTTATTTGCGTCATCTTTCTTGCAAAGGGAAGTTTGTTTTCATCTGATGTACTGTAATAAAACACTTGGCATATTTCAAATCTAGTTAAGTATAAACTATTTTAAATAAGTGAATTGTTTTTAAGAATCAAGATTTCTGTTGATATCTGAAGTTTTTTGTATCTCATGCCAGACTTGAACTTTCTCATGTAGAAGTTCTTGGACTGGAGAAATCCTTCCTGTTGTGTGGCACAGCTTAGTGTTTAGAAGTATTTTTAGTAACAGTCCTAAGTCAGTAGCTATGTAAGCACTGAGGGAAGATGGAGTCACAGGACGGACTGGGCTAGCTTCCCACAGGGAGGGCTGGGAGTTGAGCAGGAAGGAAGGCCTGTTCAGCAGTGCCTTGTGTGCAACTATGTCTGAGTAGGCAGCTGGTAGCACAATGTCTCCCTTGTACAAAGTAACTCTCTTAGAGAGTGCTCAGATATGTGAGGAAAAAGTATTTGGGTAAGTGAAGAAGCCTGGGGTGTTTCAGATAGATTCTTTTCATGTTTCTGTGGTGTTTGGATTTCAGGGAGTGTACTATTTGTTGTTGCAAAGTACTGGCTTTGTTTCCAGTAGCATTTTTTAAGCTTTTTGAACTAACTCTACCACAGGCAGATAGAGCGTGCTACTTTCTAAAAATGTGAGCTTAGTTTAAGAAATGATTTGTTATGCAAAATTAATTTGTACTTCTTAAAAACTGAGAAAATTAACTGTTGTATTCAGCTTTAGAAATGAACTCTGTACTGTTCTTAAAAATCTACTTTTTTTCCCATGTCATTTTCATTCTGAAATCGGAAGCAACTTGTGATAGTAATGAATGCCACTTGAAACTGATTAGTAATGCATAGGAAATGTATGTTGATTTCAAAAGATTTGCTTATTTTAAAATAATGCAGCAGTTAATTTTTTACTTAAGTGACTAATATAAAAGTGTGAGAATTTACACGAGTTTGAATAATGTAAAATTTAGTTTTCACTAAGAGAACCAGTTATTTTTCTTCTGGAAACTTCATTTTGTGACAAAGTAGCAAAAATAGTTGGTGAAATATATTACTTAAATATTTTCAGCAGCCTTTATTATGTAGTCATAAAGTAACCTTAGATAGAATGTGTGCATGTTTATTGTCTTTTGCTTTTGAATCTGTGTAGTGGAGTGTGACAATATGAACCGCTTTGACCGATCAGACAGAAATGTTCGGCAATCTCAGGAAGGGTTTTGGAAAAGGCCACCCCAGAGGTGGGTTGGACAGGAACATTACCACCTCAGTCATCCTGACCACTATCATCACCATGGGAAAAGTGACTTGAGCAGGTGAGTAGTATTCTAACTTACCTTTCATTTGCTATCCTCTGGTTAGTTTGGATAACAATTCTCTTTCACAAACTAATTTTGTTTAGCTTTCAGAGGTGTCAGAAAAACATTTCAGGTCACATGTGGTACTAAATTAGAATAATATTTACTTGTTCCTTTTTGGTCTATTTTTCTGTAGTGATCATAAATATAGACACTGTATTTATATCTGCTGTTTGGACTTCAAGTTGTATCATTTTTATTTTTTAGTTCTCATTTGATAATGATTAAATATTGACTTAGTTAAAGTTTATAATTTTTCTAAATATATACATTTAATACAAGGCGATTTGTCTCTTTATGCTTATAAGGAAAAATTTAAAAATTCTAACACTTTAGAATTAGAAGATACTATGTGATACTAGACATCTTTTTCTCCTTGAAGTGTGGAACAGTCGTTAATTTCATAGGACTGCATGTGTAATGCCACTTTGTAGTAATTAAAGCATAAGATCAAAGCCTCACCTTGTACAGATAAACCTTGCAAGCTTAGACAATTTATTAAATTCCTTCTCTAGTCGTTTATTACCTATAAAACATACCTTTCTCTGCAGTATTTGGGCATCAGGGATAAAAATGCCTGTAGCAGTGTCGGCACCCCTTTGTGGTCACTATTATTACTTCCTTTTTTCTGTCTCAACCCACAGAGAATGTGTGCTCATTTTGGAGCACATTTGCAGTAAACTGATGAAATTGAGATAAATTAGAAAGGAAGCCATACAGTCCTGTATACTCCTTAAAGTAGGAAATAAAATTGTTTCCAAGATCTTGGTAGCAAAAGCAAAGTACAAAATCTGTTACAAGATAATGTATAAAGTGCTGATATACTTCCCCTGGATTTGCTTCTATAAGATAAAAAACATGGCTTTTCTTACATGAATTGTTAGGAGAATACTTTGGAATATGGTGGATAGGTCATGAGTAGCTTCCCAAAATAAATATAATAATAATTATCTTGTCTTTTTCTTAGTTATATTTGTTAAAGCATGGTATAAAGATTCTAATACAGCTGAAGAAGGCAGTTCTTCAGCCGACCATGAAGTAATAGGGTCAAACTGAAAATCCATTGGTTGGTATAATTCATGACAGGAGGTGAATGACTGAGACTGAAAGAATGCACTGCATTAAGTACATACCATTCCAGCACTTGTTTTGGCTGTTTATTCCATCCTGTTCAAAAATGATAGTATATACTTCTGCTGCAAGGATGCTCAGAAAGTAGGAGAGCCCAGTATATAGACAGTTAGTGTGGTGATAGTGTAATACAGTGATGATGGGTACCTTTAAGGTGATATGTAAGTAACTTACTATGGGCATGCAATGGCTTTGGGGAGGGGTAGGCAGGATAGCACAGACTAAAGAGTATTACTTCTTTTAACTTCTTTTTTTTTTAATTTGCCAGTTCTGGGGCTTGGACTTGGGGCCTGAGCACTGTCCCTGGCTTCTTTTTGCTCAAGGCTAGCTAGCACTCTACCTCTTGAGCCACAGCACCATTTCTGGCTTTTCAGTTTATGTGGTGCTGAGGAATCGAACCCAGAGCTTCGTGCATGCTAGGCAACTAGTCTACTGCTAAGCCACATTCCCAGACCCCCTTTTTTACTTTTTTTTTTTTTTGGGCCAGTCCTGGGCCTTGAACTCAGGGCCTGAGCACTGTCCCTGGCTTCTTCCCGCTCAAGGCTAGCACTCTGCCACTTGAGCCACAGCGCCACTTCTGGCCGTTTTCTGTATATGTGGTGCTGGGGAATCGAACCTAGGGCCTCGTGTATCCGAGGCAGGCACTCTTGCCACTAGGCTATATCCCCAGCCCCCCTTTTTTACTTCTTAACTGATTCTAAAGGAAAGAGTATGGAGATAGAGAAGGGTTGGTTTCTATAGGAGAAGGGTGGGTGTTCCACCTGGAACAATGGCATGAGTAGAAGCTTGTGGTTTATCATAGCAGGATTGCTTGATCACTTGGAGGAATGATTAGATGTAATCTCTAACTCTAGATAGCCAAACTATATACCTGCAGTTTAAGATAAAAGGTGACAAATCTCACCGTAAAGTGGGAGTGTCCCAAGTAGAATGAAATAATTGGCAGTAGGTCTCTTTGTTCTTGGGAATGATCAAACTGAGATTATCATCACCTGCCAGAAAAACTAAGCAGCATTCAAACTAACACACTTATTTCCTAGATGTCAACAGATGTAGAAGAGACAAGTTCTCTGGTTGAACAAGTATGAGAATGAATAGTTATTTGTTTAAATGGTGGATTCTGTATGTTGGTAATGTATAACTATAGTACTATTATTTTACAAAAAATGTGGTAAAAGTTAACAGACACATAAATCCTTTCTAGAGAGTGTATATTAAATTGCTTAGCGTTTGTAAATCTGTATCACCGACGTTGGTGATTCTTAGTGAGAGAGAAATGCATGGTGTTTATAGAGGTTGGTAGTCTTACTTAGCATACAGCTTTCTAGTGGCTCAGATTCACTGATTTGTTGTTAATAGATGTGACAGTTTTTTTTTTTTTTTTGCCAGTCCTGGGGCTTGGACTCAGGGCCTGAGCACTGTCCCTGGCTTCTTTTTGCTCAAGGCTAGCACTCTGCCACTTGAGCCACAATGCCACTTCTGGCCATTTTCTGTATATGTGGTGCTGGGGAATCGAACCCAGAGCCTCATGTATATGAGGCAGGCACTCTTGCCACTAGGCCATATTCCCAGCCCGATGTGACAGTTTTGTTTAACCTTTACTGATGATCTTGTTTTCTGTATCTCGCAGGACCAATTATAAGGGATGAGTAGTATAAAAAGAAACTACCAAAATAAGCCTCATCCCAGAATAATTTAAAACTGCTGCTTTCACATATGCCTTAATATTATATGTTAGATGCACCAACTTCATGGGTATTTTAATATTACATATCCTAAAGTCTCTCTCCTATTACAGAATTTTTGAGTACTGGTTTCCTTTGCTCTCTGTATCTCAGCTTTCATCATTGTCATAGTTAAGTACCTTGGAAAGCCTTTGAGTTTTACAACTACTGATGTTATCTCATTGACAGCATATTACTACTCTCATTTTTAAACACAGTTAATCATTCACCTCTCTTTCTTTAAGACCTTTCTTTTCCAGACACTTCTGTTATATCATATGGTATTTTCTCACACCCTTACTAACTCACACCCTTGACCACCCTTGACCCCTTTGCCTACATTCTACTTGTAACTGAAATCTAGCCCTTTCCTGATTGTACTTTTTGCCCCAGCAGCATTTTTACAGGAAGGATTCTTATTTTCCAGTAACTGTAGTACTTTACCATTTAGAGGTGAGGTCTTTGTCCTTATTCTTTCTTGTCTCTTCTAGATGAAGTTTTCTTAAGTCTTTTTCCCTCCTTTGGACATTTAGCACATTTGACTGAACCAGTTCCTCTTTATGGATCCATCCCTACAGTTTACGAAAATCATAACTCCTAGCTCACTTTTCTCCTTCATTTATGAGCTTTGGTATAGTCCTAGTAGCTCTAGTGTTATGTAAATGATATAATGTTCTTAGTTCCTTACAGTTTTCTCTTGGAAACTTTCCTTTTTTTTTTCTCTTGTACAATTGCTATGGATTTTTGAACCCTCGGATAAAGCTAACAGCTGTATTTCTTTTCTAGATATTAAAGAGAAAACAATTTACTGTTAAGTAAAGTATTTGTATGTGTACATATATGTAATGTGTGTATATCTATATATGTACACATGTACATGTACATATAAAAGAGGGAGGAGGGAGGGAAGAAGGGAGGGAAATTATATATGTTGAAGAAGTTCCCTTCTAATCATAGTTTGTTGAGTGTTTCTATCATTAATGTTGAATTTTGTCAAATGTTTTTTCTGTATTCATCGAGATAATATTTTACTCTTCATTTTGTTGTAATAATATGGCATATTACATTGACTGATTTTTATATGTCAGCCTTTTTGTTTCTTGATTAGCTCTCAGTTGTTTGTGTTATATAATTATTTTGTGTTGTCTGATTCAATTTGGTAATATTTTATTAAGGATTTTTTGTGTATGTTTTTGAGAAACACCAGTCAATAGTTGTTGGGTTTTTTTGTTTGTTTGCTTTGTTTTGTTTTGAGATACTTGAAATTTTGGTGTCTAAACTGTATATAATGAATTATAATAAGTTTTCTTCTTTTATTTTTGGGAGGTTTGTGAAATATTTTTGCTAACTTTGGTTTGGACCTGGGCTTTTCTTTGTGGCAAGTTTTTTTGATTACTAGTTTAATCTTTGTGGAATTCTATACATGGCTTTTTTAACTTGTTGGTGTGTAGTGTTTCCTAATCTTCTGTTAAAGTTGTTCGATCATCTCTTATTTGAAGATGAGGTAGTGGAGATGTTCACTGTCTTTAAGGAAGATCTGCTAGTAGCAAATTCTCACATTTTTTATTACCTCTCTTAGTTTCTTCTTATTTTGAAGGTAATTTTGCCAGATTCAGAATGCTTAATTGATAATCTCTCTTGTAACATTCAGTCTTGCTTTCTGATGAGAAATTAGCCCAAATTTTGCCAAACATTACTTCCACATGATGAGTCATTTTTTTCTTGCTGCATAAGAATCCTCAGGGATTTTTTTTTTGTATTTTGTATTTTTGTATTTTGAAAGGGAAATTTTGATGTGTATAGGTGGGTCTTTCATTTGGCTTTTAATTGGAGATTGTTGAATTTCTTGGGTATGTTATTTTTTAAACAAAATTTGGGAAGTTTCTGGTCATTGATTCATCAAGTTATTTCCTCCTTCCTCTTCTTCCTCTTTATCCCTCTGGCTCATAATTCTTTTCTTATCTCAAAAACTCTGAAAGATTGCCTGGTACCAATGTCTCATGTGTGTAAACCTAGGAGGCTGAGATCTGAGGATCAAGGTTCAAGGCCAGCCTGGGCAGGAAAGTCTGTGAGACTCTTATCTCCAATTAACTACTCAGAAAGTCAGAAGGGGAGCTGTAGTTCAAGTGATAAAGCACTGTTCTTTAGCAAAAAAATCCCCCTCAAGGATAGCACCGAGGCCCTGAATTCAAGCCCCAGGACTGGCAAACACACACAAAAAGCTTTGAAAAGATAAAAGGAATATGCAAACTACTCAAATAGATCTCCTTTGCAGGATTTGGTATGATATTCTTACCAGCAGAGAATGAGAATTTCCTCTCCCCTCCTCCCCTCCCTTCCAGTTTTGAAACTGTATAGTCTAGGCTGCCCTCAAGACTCATGATCTTACAGTCTTAGCCTCCTGAGTGCTGGGATTACAAGTATGCACTATCATAGCCTGCTAGGATTCAGTTTAATTGGGTAAAAACAAGGGCTCTCTGTGTGCATCCTTTTTTTTTCTAATTGATTTTATTGGCTGTACTTCCAGAACAGTGTTAAATAATATTGGTGATAGCGAATATTTATTATTACTATTATTAACCTCAAATAATTGTACAGAAGGGAGTTTAATATGTCCATCAATGTGTAATGCATCTTGGTCCAGACTTTGGTAAAAACCTGTTTAATTTTTATTGGTAAAGATGGTTTATCATCAGTTTAAAAACAAAAGAATAATAGTTCATCTGTCTCAATGATTGCTAAGGCTTATTTAGGCAATGGTAGTCCAGAGGTGTGTCCAAACTGGGAACTGATGTGGATGGCTAAGGAATTAGTGTAGGCAGCATAGTTTATAGGGCTGAAAACAGAGTGGAAATTAAGATACAGAGCAGTGTCAAAAGCTGAAGAGCAAACAGACAGTATGGAAAAAGTTGACTATATATAATTTTTTTAGCTAAGGCCTTATCAGAATGTTTGGCCTTTATTCTGGTTCTTAAGAAAGAAGTTTTATTCAGCCATTTCTGTAAAATACACAGAAAGGCAGGATAGAAGTGATGCAGACAATCATTTTAATGACACTTAGTGTTAATTATGTTTTCCAGTGTAATGTTTTCCATTCAGTGTCAGAAGTAAGTGTAATTCAGAAACTTTATGATCATGGTAAATTATTTGTAGACTGCTGAAATAATTTATTTTTTTTTCTGAAGTTATGTATCTTTCTCTCCATCTTTTTTTCCTGCCATTCTAGAGGCTCTCCTTATAGAGAATCTCCTTTGGGTCACTTTGAAAGCTATGGAGGGACCCCTTTTTTTCAGTCCCAGAAGATGTTTGTAGATGTGCCAGAAAACACAGTGATACTGGACGAGATGACCCTTAGACACATGGTCCAAGACTGCACGGCTGTGAAAACTCAATTACTGAAACTGAAGCGTCTGCTGCATCAGGTGAGTGCATGGCAAACATTTCCAGTTCGAATGTACTGAGCTGTAAAAGGGATCAACTTCCTTCTCTTCAACATTAAGTTGTTTGGGTTTCTACTATCTGCTTAGATGTGTAAAGAAATTATGCCTGTACATAGTGTCAGTAAAAACCCTTTTGGAGAGAAATTAAAAAATGTGAGTTTTGGGCTGGGAATGTGGCTTAGCGGTAGAGTGCTTGCCTAGCATGCATAAAGCCCTGGATTCGATTCCTCAGCCCCACAAAAATAGAAAAAGCCAGAAGTGGCACTATGGCTCAAGTGGTAGAGTGCTAACCTTGAGCAAAAAGGAAGCCAGGGCAGTGCTGAGGTACTGAGTTCAAGCCCTAGGACTGGCCAAAAAAAAAAAAAAAAAAAAAAAGAAAAAAGTTTTCTATGATGGTCTGAACTCAAAACACAGCATCAACATTTATAAGCTGTTGGATATTTGATAAACCATTCTTTTTGTTTCACTTCTTCAGTTTTATAATACCTACCTTGTAGGTCTGTGGAGAGAATGAGAAATTGTAGCCACCTAGAACCAGAAATGCTGGGCATTCTGGGGTCATTAGTTGATACTATAATTTCAGTTAAGAAATAAAAGCAGTTTGTTCTTAAAGAGTCATATAGTTTAATTTTTGTCCTAGACCTTCAAGTTTAATCTTTTGAGAAGATCTCAGCTGATAGTAGTGACATTCTTTATCTAAAATCATGGGTTGGACTCTCTAGTAGAACTTGGTTTGTGATTCAAGAATACTCTTTGTTTAAGCATTTAACATTTTCAGATGAGGTCAGGTACTCAGCACCTTAATAAGATATTAATGTTGAATTGTGGCTACCTTTGTATTTGGTTCTAAATCTACATTTATATTTTATTTAGTAGCCCAAACTTAAAGCTATAGTTGATAAAGGACACTGTGAATTCTCTGGTCAGTTTTCTTTCCAGGTCACCTTGCTCAGAGTTGCATGTTTTAGTTCATATATTTGAGCAGAAACTTCACCTTAGAATTTCTGGTGGCCATCAAATTAGATTCATGTATCTGCTTAGCTAAGGTTAGCTTAAATAAGATAACTGTGGGGCTGGGGATATGGCCTAGTGGCAAGAGTGCTTGCCTTGTATACATGAGGCCCTGGGTTCAATTCCCCAGCACCACATATGCAGAAAATGGCCAGAAGTGGCGCTGTGGCCCAAGTGGCAAAGTGCTAGAGCAAAAAGAAGCCAGGGACAGTGCTCAGGCACTGAGTCCAAGCCCCAGGACTGGCCAAAAAAAAAAAAAATAGATAACTGTGAGCGCAAACATTCTGTTACTTGGCTAAATTGTCTCACTTGTTTAGGATTTTTTCATTTCTTGTTTAGCCTTTGGAATCTGTACACCTTTGGAATGTGTACGTGGGGGGAGAGAGAGAGAGAGAGAGAGAGGTGCACATATGTATGCACATAGATGAAGAGAATATTGAAAACAGTGGTATCCTGTATAAGTGCTCTGAGTTAAAGAGTTACTGAATGACTGCTGGTGGCAGAGAATGTAGAAAAGCCAAGACGCTTATACTCTTCTATGACTACCACATTTTTCTCTCATCACTCAGGACAAAAAAAAAGCACATGAATTTTGTATGAAAATAATATAGACAGCATAAAAGTTTGGTAGCATAAATAATAAACAGCTTTGTACTATCCGTCCGGGTTAAGTAATGAGACATTAACTAGCTTCCCTATGTGCTACTCCTGATTGCAGTGCTTTCTTTCCTTTAGTGTCTATGATTTTCTTTTAGTTTTATAATCTATGTTTATAGTTATAGGAATATTTTGTTTTGTCTCTTTGAATAAGTGAAATGATAGGCATTTCTCTATGACTTCCCATGTTTTTAAAGACTCAGCTATGTTTATGTTTAGCTTTATTTTGTTTATTTTCATTTCTCTTTTGTTGTTCCATTCTACAGATTAACCATACCATTTCTTTCCATTTTACTTACTGCTTATTTTGTTTCCAGTTTTTCTTTCTCTGACAAATACTGTTGCTAAGAACATTTTTCTGGTACACATATGAAAGAGCCACTCTGGAGTATATAATTAGAAGTGGAATTTCTTAGTCACAAGGCACAGAAACATTCTCCTCTATAAATGCCAAACTGTTTTCCACAGTTTTGTCTTTTTCACTCCGATTGAGTAGTAAACACTATTTCCCATTGTCCCACATCTGTGCAGACTTGATATCTAACTTCTTCATTTTTGTCATGTGGATAGAAAAATGGTTAATTTTGGTTTTAATTTGCATTTTTCCTGTTACTAATAAAGCTGAATAACCTTGAATATTTGTTGAATTTTGTTTCTTCATTGTGTCATTGTGTGAGATTTAGTTGTCTTTGTATATTATCAATGTGAGTACTTTGTTTATAAGTATTGCAAACATTTTCTTCAACTCTGTGAAAATTTAGTATCCTTTGATGAACAGGAATTTTAAATCCTAATGTTGAATTTTTTTATGGTTCTTTTAGAAATACTTATTTAGCAAGAATCATTTCTTGCTTTGTGATCATGAAAATACATTCTCCTATTTCTTAAAAACAAGAGTTTCTTTGGTCCTCATAGTTAAATATCAGGTACCTTGGGATTGATTTTGGTATATGTTAAGTATGAGTTAGAGAACAAATTTTGTTTCCATCTAGATTGTCACTGGGTTCAGGACAAAAACTATTGAGTCTATTCTTTCTTCACTGGTAACCAAGCAGTGGATGCTTGCATTTTTATGAGGCAAGCACTCTTATCACTAGGCCATATTCCCAGCTGAATGCTTGCATTTTTAAAGAACAAAAAACCAGATGTCTGTGTATGATACTATCCCAGTTCCAAATTCTACAGTTTAACTGCTGCTTAGTATTTTATCATCATGGTTCTTTGCTCTTCTTCAAATGTTATTTTAACTTACATATTTTCCTCTTCCCTCCCCTCTCTGTCCCTCAGCATTCCCTCCTGTGTATCCTTTGTTCTTTGATATTTTTGTGAAATCTTGGAATCATTTTGTTGAATCGTGTGAAAAACTGTCAGGATTCTGATGGGCATAGCATTGAACTTACTTTATCCTATAATTTAAATTTTGTATCTAAGAAAATAAAGTATTGGTTTATTGCTTTAGTTTAGAAAGCACAAATGGCTTGTCTGAATTTGTCAAACTCAGTATCTAAACTCTAGTATCAAAGTTTTTGTTGCTGTTGTCTATGTACTTTTGCTTGTACATACATACATTTGTGGGTATTTTATATACATATTGTGACTATTTCTGTGTTTATGTATTGATACTATGATTTCATATTCATATGTTCAATTCTAGTTTATTTCAACAATACATACCCTTTCTACTTTTCCCATATGTATATCCCCTTTTGACAATGAGAAAACTGGTTTTCATTATTCTTAGTATTTAATCAATTTAATCTTATTTATTTAACCAATTCTCCTGGTATAAAGAATTTCTTACTGTGCCAGTCACCCTTTCTGTGTGCTTGCCATTTTCCGCCCACAAGGTTTGATAGCTTTGCTGGGCTCTGTGTGTTTCACAGCACCCTCCTTAACCCACTGAGATGATGAACTAATGCATGGCCACCCATCTTCTTCATACCACTCAGGCTATGAGCTCCAGTACCTCACCATAGTGGAAGCCTCCTCACACTAATTGGCACCATTTCCTGGTTTATGCCCACATGTGAACATCCTTGTTACCCTCCTTTGCTCTGACCCAGCCCCGAGCTCTTGCAACGCTTGGAAGGAAGATAAAAAGCCCATAAAAAGGATTATCCAGATTCAGATTTTTTCAAATTAAACTTTTAGGATTGTAGGCACTGTTTACTTAGAATATTATGAGGTTTTTTTTTCATATATAACAACATTTTAGTCTATTTTTGAATGCTCAGTGGATTGGTTTTTCACTTGTTCTAAAACCAAGCTGTCATCCCTGAAACATTCATTGAAAACCAGGTTTGTTTGGTTCCATTTTTTAAGTCCTCACAAATGTAGCTTGGATCCTTACATTCTAAATTGCATAGGTGACTACAATATTACATAAAGTTTGTTCTTAATGCACATTCTAGATTATGTGCAGTGGTAATGTTCATTCATGTATTGTTTTATTATTTTTGAAAAACCATTTAAAATTTACTTCTCCCTCTGTTGCTTTTCCTAGCATGCCCCTTGTGATTGTGTTGTAGCATTTCTGAACACAAGGCAGCTTTGTTGACATCACTGATGATGCTTGTTAGCAGGGATTGGTCAGTGTTGCCAGATGTTGTTAATCACTTCAAGTATCCATGTCCATTGCAGCTGCTCTAGAACTCATAGGCCGACCCCAGTTTTTGCACACTCATGGAAGAACCACCTGGGTAAGATGGAGCATCAGGTCTTTCAACAAACTAATATGTGGAAGAATTATATAGTATTCGTGCCCCAAATGTACCATTTATGCTAAGAAAAGGAAACTAGAAGATCAATTGCTGACAGAAGTTCTTTAAGAAGGGGCTTATTCCATATTTAATAAAATGCTGATAAATTTTGAGGATGTTACTCAGTAGTAGAACTCTTGCTTAATACTAAGGTCATGGCCCTGTGTTCAACTCTAGGCACTGCAAAAAACTCCAAACAAACCAAACAAAAAAGCCTTATTTATTTTGTTAAAATGCTAATGGTATTCTAATTGCACTTAAAATTCAAATGTCCTAACTAAACCTCATAGAAGTTGCCTACACTTCACCTAGTAAAGCAGCCCACAATACCGGACAGTCAGTTAACTATTAATTGCTTATGCTTTGCTTATGTTTTCTCCAGTTGATGTGTTCTATTGTTGTTGTGGTCGTCGTCATCATCATCATTGTCATTATTATTCTGGCATTTGAACTCAGCCTTGTGCTTACTTGCTAGACAGACATTCTATCACTGAGCCGTTCCTCTAGTCCCATTTTGCATTTGTTAGTTTTGAGATAGGGTCTTGTTTCCTGCCCCAGATGCATGCTATACATCAGTCTACCTATTTTATACTTCCTACTATAGCTGGGATGAAAGACACCTGTCTTTGTATCCAGTTTGTTCCACTGAGGTAGTGTCATTGGCTTTTCTGCCTGGGATGGCCTGGAACTTCAGACTTTTTAATCCCAACTTCCTATGTAGTTACTACTACAGATATGATCCATCAGCAACTGCCTGTATTCTGTGTATTTTATGTGGAGTTTTTGTGTGGAGTGTTTAGCACAGTGCTCATCTCTGCTTAGTAAATGTTCTTTGGGATATATAATTTGAAGCATGAAAAACCACATGTGTTTGTAGTTTTGTCTTTAGCCACAGCATGTGAGATTATATCTGGACTTTTTCTATTCCTTTGATCCAAGTCCTTGACAACAACATTCTCATGATTGCTAGAGTTTCAGAGCAAATCTTGTAGTGAAATAGTGTGATTTCTATTTCTTTTTCTTTTTTTTTTGCCAGTCCTTGGACTCAGGGCCTGAGCACTGTCCCTGGCTTCTTTTTGTGCAAGGCTAGTACTCTGCCACTTGAGCCACAGTGCCACTTCTGGCCTTTTCTATATATGTGGTGCTGAGGAATCGAACCCAGGGCTTCATGTATGCAAGGAAAGCACTCTTGCCACTAGGCCATATTCCTAGCCCTCTATTTCTTTTAAGAGTTTTATAGAGCTTTAAATTCAGAAGGAATTTGCCAGTGAAACATCTGGCCCAAGATATTCCTTTCATGGAAGATTTTATGCTGTGAATTGAATTTCATTGATAATTATGGATTTACATGATTATCTTTTTCATCTTGATGAGTTTTAAGAATGTATTGGGTTTGAACAATTTTTTCATTTTGTATAATTTATGAAATTTGTAGAGTTTTTCATAGTATTATTGCTTTATTTACTCTCAATATCTGAGACATCTTTAATGATATTCCTGTTGACATTTCTGATATGGGTCTTGATTTGTTCCTTCCTTTTTGCAAGACATTTTAGCAGTTTCTAAAGAACATGTTTTTGTTTCATTGATCTTTTTCTTTCTTTTGTTAATTTTTGTTCATTATAATTTTCTTCCTCCTACTTGTTCTAAATATATTTTGTTCCCCTTACTGAATTGACAACTTTATATTAACATGAACATTTTATGCCATAGATTTCCTTCTACACACTGTGTTTAATTCTGTAAAATTTGGTGCTTGGTGTCTTCATTTTTCTTCAGTTCAAAGATTGTCTTGTTTATTTGTGATTTATTTTTTTTAGACCCATGAATGACTCAAATCATATATCTGATCTATACAACATATTATTCAAATGGGGTTACCCTGTTTCTTATCAGATTTGCTATGTTCAGAGAGCATAGTCTGTGTTTTCAGTTCTTGTAAATTGAGTTTCTCAAGTAGGTAGGTTCTTCTTGAACATTTTTTTTCTACCCAATATTCTTTCTTCTATCACTTTAATCACAAGAATGTTAGATTTTTGTATTTGTCCCCATGGATTCTTGATTGGAGAGATGCTTTTCTTTTTTTTTTTCCCTTCCATATTCAAATTAGATCATTTCTCCCTCTCCCCATATTGAGGATTGACCCAAAGTTTTTCACAATCTGGACAAACTGTTTACCCTTAGCTTGGATCATTTTCCATTAATTGTTTTCTGCTATGCTGATATTTGGCCCTTCAAGTTACATTTAAAATTTTTATTCATTAATTTGCTCACTCCTAAAAGTTCCAATTATTTTTGGTTTATATATTCTGATTCTTTGATGAAACATTTTATTCTATTCACTTTGAGTTTACCCTACTTTCAGAAGTTTTTTGTTGTTGTTGATAGCTTTATTAATATTTCCTCTAGTTATCCCTAAGTTGTTAGCTGCTTTTATACTGGTATCTGTGTGAGTTGAGATTGTTTTTTCCTTGTCAATATGAATAATTTTGGACTGTGTCATAGCTATTTGAACATTATATTATGAGACTAATTATCTTATTTAAATCCTTTAGGGAATATTGATTTTATTCTTTTTAAAGTGGGCAAATAATCTCGTTGAAGTCAGACTCCCAAGTTCTAAGTAGCCAACTTTGGATTGTGGTTTTAATGTCAGTTCTGTTTTCAAAGCTTCTACCCTGCTCTCTGATCTATTCTGAGTATACACCAGACACTGGATGGTTAGTTTATTATTCTATTTTTCAGCCTTTGATAAGCTATTTTGAACCAAATGTAAGGAAGTTCTGCTCAGGGATAAATTCATGGATTTACATACAAGTTAGTGGCATCTCTTTTGTGATTTCGAGTTTGTAGTCTCAGTGGTTTTAGCTGGCCTCCTCTTTTTTCTCACCCTAAAAACTGTTATTTTATTTTTCTTTGCCTGCTGTACATTTCTCACAACTGCACCCACATCGATTGTAAAACTATATGTGCTTGCATTTGTTCCTAGTCTTTTGAGTTCCTGCTTTGCAGTGAGCAGGAAAATATTTAGATATTTGCAAATAATTTTCAGTCCTTTTTTTAAACATACTTGTGTATATGAGTGGTCCTTTATTTACATGTCATCATTAGTAATGATGGTTAAACTTTTCATTGAGGTGAGTCTTGTAAAATTTCTCTCCCCTCCTTCTCCCTACCTCCTTTTTAAAAATAAAAATATTTTGAGAACATTTGCTGTTCATTAGGATGTTGCCCATATTCTTGGCTCAAGTCTTAAAATATCTGTATGATATCACTAATAAATGTCATTGTTCATACTAGAAATTTAGCAACTGATTAGTCTTTACTGTATAGTCAGTATTTGATTGAGCTTTTCAAAAGCTTAATTAGGTCTCATCCTTAGAGATTCTGATTCAGAAGATACGTAGTACAATAAATAACCTAAATTCTTCTACCCAAATACTGACTGACCTACCTGAATGAAAGTTACTATCCATGCATGGTATGAAGTTTCAGAACAAGTATGACTTGGGTAGATTGTGATTGTAGTACTATTTGAAAGTGGCTGGTTCAGAGGTATTGCAGTTTTGCTGCCTTCATCAGCAATTCAATCCCTCACCATCTCAGGCGGATTTGGTAGTGGTTCATCTTTCTTAATGTTGTTTGTCTGAATCATTGAGTCATTTCTTTTTTTTTTTTTTTTTTTGCCAGTCCTAGGGCTTAGACTCAGAGTCTGAGCACTGTCCCTCGCTTCTTTCTGCTCAAGGCTAGCACTTTACCACTTGAGCCATAGTGCCTACTTCTGGCTTTTTCTGTGTAAATGGTACTGGGGAATTGAACCCAGGGCTTCATGCATGCTAGGTAAGCACTCTACCACTAAGCCACATTCCCAGCCCTGAGTCATTTCTTATTGTGTAAGAAATCACTGGTTTCTTATTTACAAGCCTAGCAAAAATTAGAACTTAATATTATTATCTTGTTTTCTTTATCATGTTTAAAGAAAAAGTGTTTAGCTTTTCACCTTTAGTGATTACCCCATACCTTCAATAAACTCCATAAGGTGTATCAATTGTAACCTTCATTGATATTATACTGAATCTGTAGCATACTGTACATATACTATACATTCATATTATACATATATACTATATATAGTATACTATATATATGTACACACATACTAAACCATAGTAGTTAAGATATAGAACATTTCCTGATTCTTGTGAGGTCCTCTAATGTCCCATCCCAGAGTCAGCCATGACTCTTATTCTTCTGAAATCTAGCACCATAGATTCATTTTCTGTGTTTTAGTATAAATGGAGTTGTGTATTATGTACACAGCTAACCTCATGTATCTAGTATTTTAAATCAAGTGATCTTTGTGGCCAAGCCTTGTTGACATATTTAATATTTGTAATTTCTAACTTCTTTATACTTAAAATATTTGTAAACCAAAGTAAATTCAATTGACTTATTTTAATTTTCCTTAGTGGAGATAATCCACTCTTGTAATTCTTTAGGAAATTCCTGTATTTCTTTTCCAGTTTTAAAACATTTAATGATTCTCTGCTTTATGTATTCATCGGATGTCTTATTTATTCCACAGATTACTCTTGGCTAGCTCTCTTTTTCTTCTACATTTCTTTCTACTAGTGCAGAGAAGAAAAATGATTTCTGAAATCTTACCTCTTATTTTTCCTTTGACATGCTAGCTAGTGGTTGATTTGGGGTGAATTCAAGTTAAAGTGAATGTCTACAGAGTTGTTATATTAATCTTGTATTTTCTTCTCTCTCTCTCTTCTAACAGCATGATGGAAGTGGTTCAGTGCATGATGTTCAGCTCTCATTGCCATCCAGTCCTGAGCCAGAAGATGGGGATCAGATGTATAAGGTATGAATATGTAGACATGCTACAGAACTCAGAATTCTTATTGCTAAAATAACAAATCAATGGCATCTATGACTTTGAGTAATAAAAACATTAAAAACTAGAATTTTACTGGTTGGAGAAATAATCAGATTTGCCCCTAATCTTTTCTATTTTGTTATGTTAAAAATATCCCTTTTTAGCCCCAGCTGGCTTTGAACCAGTATCTTCCTAGTCTTTGCCTCTAAAGTAGCTGAAATCATGGGCATCAACCACTGCACCCAGCCCTTAAATCCCATTTTGTTGGGGTTTTTTTAATATAATAAGTAATCTTTCCTAGTTACAGTATGTACAGCAACAATTTACAAAAACTTCCCATTGTTTGTGATATTTAGATAATATATTAAAACCTTTGTAAATATTTCTGATTTCTTGTTACACTGTAATATTCTTATGTTCCTAGCATATCTGAAAGAGATGACATACTTTATCACTCAGAACATATAATTAATCAGTATTTTCTCACATATTTTCCTTTCTGGAATGTATGTGTGTATATGCATGTGTTCTCCCTCTCTAATTTTGTTTTGCTGATACAAGCTACTGTGTTTTGTATATAGGACACAGCAATACAGAAATGAGGTAATGATAATTTAGACTTTGAAAATATGCCAGATTGATGCTTAACTTGACAGTATTATTTATACAATTAATTAATTGTATCAAGCATATCTTACTGATGTACTTGTTTTCTCCTTAATTCAGGCCATACTCCTCAGGATTCTTTTCATGGAAAAAAAGAATCTCCTTCTTATTCTTGAGGCACATTAACCTTTTGCTGATTTCTGAACCAGCCAAAAAATTCCTCCTAATTATACTTTTTCCTTTCATTACTATGTCTTTTGTTTTCTTGCATAGATAACTCACGGACATCCCTTGACATCATAGCTAAAGTTACTGTTTTGTATGCTACTTCTCTACTCTGTTGCCTACATCTCAGTTTTCTTATATATAAAAGGGATAAGAAGTTGGAGGCATGGATCAGTGGTAAAGTGCAAGCCTACCAAACTTGAGTTCAAACTTCAGTACGGCCAAACAAAACAAAATTAAAAATAAATAAAAGGGATAACAGCATGTATGCGTCAGTGTAGTCAGGATCAAATGCTTAAATACTCAAAAATGCTTAGTCTCTGACAACTAGCAAATGCTCCATGAGTGTTAGCTGTTACTTTTTTGTTACTGTCCATTGTTTACATGTCACATGCTTTAGAGCATGACATTTTAGTTGTTTTTTTTTTTAATAAAAGGCTTTCTCTTTAAATGGACAAATAGTTTATTCATTACTGGTTTTCATTGATTTAGTATTTCTCAGAATATTTTAAGTAACTCAGTTTAATTTTTTAATATTTCAGAATGAAGATTTATTAAATGAAATAACAAAACTTAAAGAAGAAATAAAGAAAAAGGATGAAAAAATTCAACTATTAGAAAATCAGCTTGTAAGTAATGTTGTAAAAAATGTAAATGGATGTTTTTCATGCTATGCCAGTGTATGCTTTTTATTTTTTTGTGCCAGTCCTGCGGCTTAGACTCAGGGCTTGAGCTTTTTTTGCTCAAAGCTAGTTCCCTACTACTTGAGCCACAGCTCCACTTTCAGAAATTTTTGAGTAGATGATTGGAGAGAAGAATCTCATGGACTTTCCTGCCTTGGCTGAGTTTGAACCTTAGTCCTCAAATCTGTCAGCTTCCTGAGTAGCTAGGATTATAGGCAGGAGCCACTGGCACCTGTGTATGCTAATGTCTGTCTGTCTGTCTGTCTATTTATGTATATATCCATCCATATATTTTCTGTGCAAAGTTACATCATTACATAATGCTTACATTATATGTGATCTGGTAAATGTCTGTGACTTAGCCTAAATATGAAGGATTTGAATTCTTAAATTCTTTGTTGTACATACATTTTTAGTGGGCCTCTGTTGTAAACACTCAATTCAACAATTTATATTTATTTATTTACTGATGTAAATTAAATGTCCCTGAGACATATTTTAAGATAATAGCTGTTAGGAACTTTTTTGTGAGTAAGACATTTTCTCTGAGAAGAATGACAGTAGGTATTTAGGTAATGTGTCATATTGAAGGAGATTCCAAGAAAATTCATTCTCTATGGATCATGTTGAATGATCCCTCAATGCCATGTTTGAATCTTGATAATTTCATAATTGTTGTAGTTTCAAATTTTAGTCCCAAATGGAAACACCTTGAATTCAATTATGATGTATTTAATAATAAAAATCAAAGGCCAGAATAGAAAGAAGATAATGCATAAAAGTTAAAACAGTTAAAAGGAAATCTGTTGGAAGTCAAAAAGTGTCTTCATATAGCGAAGCAACATGGTCTTAGGAATATTAATCTCGCTAAGAACATAAATGATAGAGCATATTGCACTAAGTGCGATAGAGACCAGAGTATAGAGATCCAACTCATGAATAAATAGAATAGACAGATTTTATACTATGATGATTAAAAGCCCAAAGAAAATTTATGAGTTTGAATACAGGACATCTTAATATTACAAACTGAGGTCCTACCAAATACAAGACTAAGAAAGAAAGTAATAAAACCTAATGTGAAAACTTATGTTTCAAAGCTAAACATAAGGACCCAGCAAACCTTAAAGGAAAGAAGTAAAACAGAAAATTGAATAGACTTTATTTTTTACAAAAATATATTATAGAGCCAAGAAGTTTATTGTCTGGCATACAAGGAGAAAAAATAATGACCCTTTGTATTTTATATCCTGGAAAGTTTTTATTTTTTTTATTTATTTGTTTATTTATTTATTTATTTTTGCCAGTCCTGGGCTTTGGACTCAGGGCCTGAGCACTATCCCTGGCTTCTTTTTGTTCAAGGTTAGCACTCTGCCACTTGAGCCACAGCGCCACTTCTGGCCGTTTTCTATATATGTGGTACTGGGGAATCGAACCCAGGGCTTCATGTATACGAAGCAAGCACTCTTGCCACTAGGCCATATTCCCAGCCCGGAAGTTTTTATTTATACAGAAAAGTATTCATATCTTTAATGTCTTGATAAATATGCCACATACTTCTGTAGAGGAATGGGCAACCATTGACTGCACATCCCACACAGTCTCTTATCAGGTCCTGGAAAGCTGTGAGCCTCTAATTGGGCTAGTATCTGTCCTTAAGACTGGCCATTTCTACAGGGTTCCCTGTGCCCCTAGCTGGCCAACATTGTCACTTTCTAAACATGAAACAGGTTATTGAGTTAATACAGAAGCAGTAGAAGATGCTGATGGAGAGAAGCTGTTGGTGGAGCTTTTGGAGGCTTTTCATTCTTCAAGATGCAGCATGGTGAGCACAAGATATTTGAGGCCCATTTCTGCTAGTGCTCCTCAGTCCAAGACTATGCTGTAGGAAACCACATGAGCCATTGTAATGTTGAAAAATATCCATGAGTTAAGGATGACTGTCCTTTTAAGTAGGATGATGCATCATCTTGGTTGTCCACTGTTCTTTCTTTGTTAGGGTATAGAAATAGTATCCCTGATCTATACCCATGTAAAGAGGAAATATGACAGCTGAGGAAGAGATTCTTCCAAGAAATTCAGGCCCTTAGCTTAGGATAAACTTCTACAAATTATGAAAGGAAGCATGAGACACAGAGCTTATACTGTAGAACAAACAACTAAAGGTTGGGTACTGGGGATGTAGCTGAGTGGCAGACTACTGGCCTAGCACAAGAACCAAGTTTAATTCTTAGTACTTTAAAAGAAAAGTTGGAGATCACAATATTAGAAATGGGATCATAAATTTAAAATTAGGAGATATCACTTTATATTGACTTGTGATTAATAAGTAATGGAATTTAGATAAAATGTTATTTTTAACATCAGTATGCATCTTTTTCTTATTTTCCTCCTAGTGCTGGGGTTTGAATTTAGGATGTTGAGTTAGCTAGCTTGCTTTCTTGTTTGATGCTCTCCCACTTGACCTAGGCTTCTCACCCTGATTTTTCCTTGATATTTTGGAGTTTTTTTTGTTTTGGCCATTGACTCAAGGCCTGAGCACTGTCCCTGGCTTCTTTTTGCTCAAGGCTAGCACTCTGTCACTTGAGCAATAGCACCACTTCTGGCCATTTTCTATATATGTGGTACTGGGGAATCAAACCCAGGGCTTCATGTATACAAGGCAAGCACTCTTGCCACTAGTCCATATTCCCAGCCTTTCCTTGCTATTTTGAAGTTGGAGTCTCATGAACTTTTCTACGAGTGATCGCTTTTGAACTACAATCCTATGGACCTCAGGCATCAGAATGTCTACTGTTAAAGGCCTGAACTGAGCTTCTGGCACCCAGCTTTATTGTCATTAAAAAAATTAGGTCTTTTCATACCTGCAAAAATATTATGATCTTTCAGCAACTTAGTATGCCATAGTATTTTCTAGTTTCTAGTTCATATTCAGACTTCTCCACTTGTTCCAGAAATACAGAACTGTCCCATATATTTGATTAGATAACTAGAATCCAATCTAGTATTTTGTATAGTAGTGGCTATACCTGTCTCTTAAGCTTCATTTAGATAAAAATCTTTAATTTTTTAAAGTTAGTACTAGTTTAAAAGATGAGTCAGTGATCCTGAGCAGCATCTTGTGCTGAAATGTATTTTAAAAAGATTTCAGAAGTATGTAAGAGGTTACTTCCCCCAAAAGAAAAAAATACAAGGTAAGTGAGAGTATTACTCTTTAGAGTTACATACCTGAAGTTCTCCATATTTGGACGATATACTGTTTCTTATATTAATCCTATGTTTATTGCAAAAGGGCCTGCCAGTATCTGTGATATACATGATTTTCCTGTAGATTGCTCTAGAGGCTGCAGTTCATAGTGGTATCATAGTCATACCAATTCAGTTTTAAATGGTGCACCATTATGGCTTATCATAAAAGAATTTTAAGAAACTTACAGTCAGTTCCTGTCAGACTTAAGTCTGTCTTAGTCAGACCTTCCATCACTGTAACAAACTTTCTGACAAACAACTTAAGGTAGAAAATATTTATTTTTATTCCCACATCCAGAGATGTAAGTCCATAGCCCTAGGCCCTATTAATCCTGTTTTGCCATAACATCGTGGTAGAAGCATGTGGCCAAAAATACCCACTTCATAGCAGGCAGAAAGAAAGTGAAGACAAGCTATAGCTCCCAAGGTCATGCATTCTGTCAGTTACTTTCTTTGAGAGTTAAATTCCACTTCCTCCTCCTACAGCTTCCCTAAAATAGCACTACTAGCTGAGGATTGAGCCTTCAGTATATGAGTATGTCGGGGTCACTTTATGTCTACATCATAGCACAGTTATTGAAATCTAGAGACAGTGTCAGTATAATTTTTCTTAGTTAAATTTAGAGGATTGGAAACAATGATGCTCTGTAAAAGAAATACTTTACTATAATTTCTTCCTTCCCACTTCACCTCACTTTTTTTTTTTTTGTGGCCAGTCCTGGGGCTTGGACTCAGGGCCTGAGCACTGTCCCTGGCTTCCTTTTTGCTCAAGGCTAGCACTCTGCCACTTGAGCCACAGCGCCACTTCTGGCCGTTTTGTATATATGTGGTGCTGGGGAATCGAACCCAGGGCTTCATGTATACGAGGCGAGCTCTCTTGCTAGGCCATATTCCCAGCCCTTCACCTCACTTTTAAAACTAAGGAATTAGAAGTCATTCAGAGCCAAGTATGTCATTGCACACCTATAATTCCAGCACTTTGGAAGCAGCGGCAGTGGGATTGTGAGGTTGAGGACAGTGTGGGTTACATAGCAAGAACCTTGTTACAAAACCAGGGGCTATAGCTGTAGCTGTAGCTTAGTATTGGAATGCTTGCCCAGTGTGCATAAGTCCCTGGGTTCCATACTCAACACTGACAAATGAAGTCATTTAGGAAGAGTGCAATAGTCTAAAGTTTACTTATGGAACTCTAGAAAGTCATTTGATCAAATCAAGAAAATTGAAGGATATAAAACCTTGGAAGTATAGACAGGTAATAGCAATTTTTGCATTATCAAAATTAAATTGTCCTTCTATTTAAAGTTTATCTCTCTAAAATACTTAAAACAGTTTTAATCAGCTGAATGACATAGGCAGATTCCATTACCCATGTTTCTTTATGTGGAATGTGTAGGTCTTTCTTGTTGGTTTCAATGTCCCCTTCTAGTTCTAGTCTACTGTGCATTTTTTTTATTAAAAATATGCTTCCATTTATTCCTATATTTGAATGCCTGTACAATCTGTCTTCCTTTGACCTTATCTAGCTTTTCTCTTCTTTGAGCATCATAAAGTCCAGTGTATTTCTAAATGCTGTACTGGGAAAGTGTCTTTAGCAACATGTAAGATGTATTCATTCTTAGATTATTGATTGTTGTTGAGGCTTTGGACTATTTCAAGTAGTTAATGTAAACTATTAAGATTATTCAGAAAACACTTGTAATTCTTTTTAAGGACAAGTACAGGTACTTAGGCAAGACTATGACCCAGTCAGTTAAAATAAACATCTGTGAAATTCAACTTAGATCCACATTAAGAAACATGTGTCTCCTTTTATCTTCTGCAGTAATCTGAATATGTTACTTTAGTCCCCTGTATTTCAGATGCCTTATCTGTCAAATGAAGATAATGATGACAACACATACTCTATAATTTGATATGAAGATTGCACATAAGTCACATGGAACAATATTTGATATCCAACATTTCAGTAACTTTCAATTTCAGTAAATATATAATTAATTTAGCATTATTATTGTTAGTTCAAATCAGTCCCTAAGTGGACACCATCTAGAATGGGAACTTTTTAGTTTTTACTTCATCCATTGCCTTGAAGGTCAGATTTCTGTTTTTAATTTGAAGACTCTATGATAAATGAGAGTAACTAAGAATATAATAAAAGAGTATAATAAAAGAATAAAAGAGTAATAAAAGAATATAATAAAAGAGTAAAAGTGTCTTCATCTTTTATCTTTATTTTCATGAAAACTGAAGAAAAATAAAGTGACAATATAAGGTCTAATCTCAGTGCTCTGAGAATGTAGCAGAAAACTATAGAGATTTGGCTATATAGTCTTTTTTTCATAGTGCCAAGAACATTAATTGGATAATAGTTAATTTAGATATTCTCAGAATAAATTTGTGAGTTTGCTAGCATAGAATTTCTTTATGGAAACATGAAGATGGAGCATAGGTTAAACTGGCGAGCAGTGCCATCTGAAAACCATGACATAGCTTGATTAACATCCTGTCTTTGAAAATCCATAGCTGTGTTGTTTTGTTGTTGTTTGCTTGTTTGGAGGAATGCTATATAATTTCTCCTAAGCTCTTGTAAGTGATGGTAATAAGAACAGCATTGACTACATAAGCTTGTGATAATTAAGCTAACTATATATGTAAACTATTTAGTACCTATTGAGTATGTGATAAATAGCAGCTTTTATTAAATGATTTGTCCCAAACCACTCAGCATATATCAGTATATATCTTATGGTGCTTTAAGTTCCATGTAGAAGTCCTTAATTAAATGTGAGTTAAAAAAAAAAATAAGAGCCAGGCTTGTAATAAGTTTATAGGCCTGTAGTCCCAGTTTTTGGAAGATCGAGGCAGGAAGATTGAGAGTTTGAGGCTTGCTTCAGCTACATAAGGAGGCCTTTTCTCAGAAAACGAAACAAAAAAGGTTTGTGAACTCAGCAAGAAACTGAACTGAGATGGTCAGGAGGCTTCATAGTACTGTACGTGTAGGTAACCTGATCTCTTAGTATTGTTTGTATTTAATACTCAGTTGACCTATGAACTGTTAGTAGTTAATTTCAGTAGAATCCCATCAAAAAATGCATTTAGGAAACTGTGATTATAGAACCATAATAGTTTAGAGAGATAATATAAATCTCATAGTTGTATTCTTTATATACCTTACTTATATCCTACTTAATATATCCTACTTAATACAATAATGTTCAATATTGTATATAATATTACATGTATTGTGATATTGTAATTATTGTACACATAGTATTGTATACATTTACATATAAAATCATATACAGTGTGTTTTATGGACAGTTTAGAAGACTTATTAAAGCAATCTGGTCTCCTTGGAATGCTACTTTTAGTAGGTTATTTTTTACCAAGACCCTGAATAATATGGTAGACAACTGAACAGACATTGAGGTTTGCTACAGACACAAAGAAAGTAACCAGAAATGTATTGGCAATATTTGGTTTTGTTGATGTTGATTTGGTTTTTTAATCCTAGATAGAGCCTCTAACCTTGCAGTGTGTATGTGCAGAATTAAATTAGTATAAAAATTGTGTTGTTGTTTTTTTCAGGCAACTCGTTGTAACTGTCATCAGAACTCTAAAGAAGGAAAATGCACATATGCTGATAAGTACACCCAAACACCCTGGAAAAGAGCTCCTGTAAGTGACATGCTCTTGGCTTCTTCTCTTATCATTTGCTATTGTCATGTTTTGTTTTGCTCTTTTAAGCTAATCACTAATAATTTTGAATTAGCCATGGCTACTGTTTTTCTTAGGTAAGTTTTTTTTTTCCTTGTCTTCTAGGTGTTTGTGTGCTTTCTAAGGCTTCTCATGTGTTCTATATACGCGAATGTGCATTTACTAGCTTTTCCATCTGCACATTGTAGCTCATGTTCTTTGAGTGTCCACTCCTCTCGCTGCATGTTTTTAGGAGAACAGTGTTTTTACCTGCCCCACAGAAGCCCAGTATGCAGCTGTCCCAATTCAGCAGCATATGACACTTTGAAGAGACATGAAGTAGCATTCCTTTTTTTTTTGGTTAAAGTTTCCAAATGCATTTTGCTATTACACCTACTTACAAAAATGTTGACAGCATTAGGAAATATTAATTCATGGAATAGTTTGTAAAGGTTATGTTTAGGCAGTCCGGGTATGGTCTCTTCTAAACAATAGCTTTATCCCTTGTTGTTGTTTTTAATTTTATATCTCATAGCATATGTAGGGCTAAAAATATCCTCTCCATTATTTAGTTTGAGTTTTCTTGGAACTTAGTTCAGATTGTCATCATATGACCACCAGTCATCATTATTCTATAGTATGGGGAGAGTAACATTTTTTTCTTACTAATAGAATGCCTGACATGACATGTCCCAGTAGTCTTTTGCCTTGCATTTAACTGCAGAGTCCAAGTAAGAAAAGTTAGGGAAACAAAAAGGTTAGTATAATCAGTTCAACCATAAAATGAACCTATAAGTAAAAGCCTTGAAAGTTTATAAAATAGTTACTTTATTTCTTTCTATCTAATAAGTAATTACCTTTTGTGTGCTGTTTAGGTGTGATGGTAGAATCAATCTACTCAAAGTCGGTTGATCATCTCTTAGCCTAGGTATTAGGATTTTAAAGTGAAAGTGAGATTTGAGGAAGGAAATGCACTTGAGGAAGGAAATAATGATTCCTCTGATAATCACTTTTTAATGGGAGCTAAACCTGGTCATTTAATCATTGATATAAGCTGCTGTAAATTATTTGAAGTCCAGAAGATGGGGAAAGTAATTGGAAAAATAAAGAGCTTGATGAAGAAAGGAAAGGCAGCTTTTTCAAAATCAAAAGGCAATAGATTGAAGTAATAAAACATTTCTTAATGTCAAAGCATATAAAATTTACCTGTTTGGCAGCATTTCAAAGAAAAGATCTTGCCCTTATAAATAACGTGTTTTTTCTAGATTTTTCCAGTTTCTACACATGATGTTTGTGAGTTCAGGCCATATTATTTAAGTAGATTGACATTCCTGTTCACATGAAAAATTCTCTTTTTACCATCTTCATGGAAGTCTTCATATTTTGTGTTATTCTCTCTGGCTCCCTTGATCTCACTGTTCTGAAAACTGGATTTTCAGTCCTCCTTATTAGACAAAGTAACTGGTACAGAGCAATACCACTACACTTTGCAGTGTTCCTGCTCTTGGGAGCAAAGGTCAGTGCTCCAGTGGTATTCCCCTAACAAACCCAGGTTTCAACTTTCCCTGCTATCTGCTAGTGAAGAAATTACCTGGCTTAAATGCCTATATTTTTCAGATAAGTTAACAAAATCCAAGGATAGTAAATGGCCTACTAAAGTTCCTACAGTAAATAAGGCTGGGATAGTACTCTTGGGATTCCTGACTTCTAGCTCAGAGTTCCTTGTCCTAAAACCACAACGAGGAGCCTTGGAAGACACGAGGTTTTGCAAATTAGAATAGATAAATGTCCTTGGCACAAGGAAAAGTAAAGCAAAGAGATAAAGAGGTACAGTTGGGCAGTAGTTAAGTACATGATTATGTCTGGAACATAAATGTAGGGGTTTTTTGTTGTTTGTTTTGAGAGAGTCTTGCTATATATATAGCCCAGACTGGTCTTAAACTCATGATCCTTCTGCCTGAGCCTAGTGAATACTGAAATTACAAGTATGAACTATAACTCTTGTCTCAGATGTATGTTTAAGGAAATCATGGAAATTTATGTGAGATCAAAGTAGTGTGGAATTACATTTTCTAAGCTAGGAATTACTATATAAGAAGTTTTACTAAGTTTTGTGCATTTAAGAAAATAATCTCAAAAGTAATAAAAATTGAGTTTATTCTCTTTGAATAATTTTTCTGCTCTTTAAACTTCATTTGAAATATATTAGGTGAGAAGCCATGTACTATAATCAGAAAGACATTCTTTTCTTAAGAAGGTAATTACACTTAACTCTAAATTTTCCTTTTTACTAGGAGCTTAACCATATTTAAACAGTTTTGATGATATGAAAGTGTAAGGATATAACCTGATTCTTTGACAACAATTGATTTGTTAGGCCATAATTTTAGCAATAAAACGCTTGTTTAAAAATTTCCAATCTTGGGCTGGGAATGTGGCTTCGCGGTAGCATGCATAAAGCCCTGGGTTTGGTTCCTTAGCACCACATAAACAGAAAAACCCGAAAGTAGAATTGTGGCTCACGTAGTAGAGTACTACTAGCCTTAAGCAAAAAGAAGCCAAGGATAGTGCTCGGGCCCTTAGTTCAAGCCCAGGACTAGCAAAAAAATTAAAAATTTCCAATCTTATTTTAAGGAAAATATTTTTGATTTAAGCCTTGACAAGGGTAAAATTTATCATCTAAGTCTGTTTTTCTCCTTTTCTTACAATATTTTGGGAAGTTTAAAGGTTTTATTGAAATATCTCAGTCACTTGACTATAGAATCTACCTCAGATTAATGAGGGAACCATTTTCCTTTGAATTCCTTCCATACACAGAGAATTTGGCTGCAGTGGGAGTTGGAAAAGAATGGAGGTGAAAGGGTTATTGTCTGAAGGCCTGTGGCAGCCATTAGGAGTTAGTAGACAGACATGGCGGTCAGGAATTACTGGAGGAAAGAGAGTGGTTGACAAACAAGACAAAGGAAAAGACAACAAAAGCCACTACCACAATCTCTGTTCCATTTCTTGGAATTCATCTTGTAAAATGCTGCTTTTGTTGCTTTTTTTTTTTCTTGTTTGTTAGCTTATTTGCCTTTGTGAGGGTCAGTGGGGCATGGAAAAGGTGGCACAAAGGATGAACAAATACAGCAGTACTGCTCACTAGACACTGTCTGGAAAGTGAAGTATACAACTTGTGGGTGAGGATGGGAGGGAAAAACGGAGAGAGTGAGAGAAGGGGTGACATGGTTCAAAAAGAAATGCATTCATCACCTGACTTATGTAACTGTAACCCCTCTACATCACCTCTACAATAACAGTAAGATACATTTTTAAAAAACTAAAGAATGGCTGGCTTCCAGTGGAGCAATAAAATGGCAGTTTTCTGGTTATCCTTTAATGGCTAGAAAATAGACAACAGATATAGGAGCAAAAAACAAAGCATGAAAAAGGAAAGGACAAAAGGCAAATTATCACTCAGTCACCAATTACCTTCATGCTCATTGTACCAAGCACTGGGTTAAACAGGGAGTATAAGCATGAATAACAAGTCCTACAAGCACCTCCTGGTGCTTTCCAATATCTCCAGTATGCCTCTGCCTAATTGCTATTAACCTCACTTTCCTACATATAAAGACTAAGAAGTGACAGGTACAAGTGTACAGCTTACCTACAGAACTTTTATACCTGAAAGTAGATTTTCTTCCCTTTTAAGTGGCGGCAATTAGTGAGGTGACAAGAAGGAACAAAGAGAACACAGACCTCTGGGAAGGGACAGATAGATGCTTGACACCAGATCACAGAGGGACTTCCTTCCTTAAGAGAGAAGCAGGGGCCCACAATTGTACTATATGGTAGAGGTAGTCCATTGTGATACTAAATTTTTCTGTGTTTCTTTGTTGCTGTGACAGAAAAAAAAAAATATCCAGCAGAAACAACTCCAAGAAGGAAAGGTTTATTTTGACTCAAAGTTCCAGTGGGTTCAGTCCATAGTTGCTTGACACCAGGTGCCTTTGGTAGAAGAACATCATTGCTGCTGTGATGATGTTACAGAGGAGAGTCCCTTGGCAAACAGGAGGCAGAAAGGAAGGGACCTGGGACCAGGTATAACTTTCAAGTCCCATCCTTTCCCCCTGCAATAGCATCACCACTGGGAACCAAGCATTCAGCTCATGCGCATGTAGGGACATTTCATATTCAAACTATAGCACCAAGGAAACATACTTTTAGTATTAAAAAAATTGAGGGTGAGGGGGATTATTGAAAAAACTTAGTTTCAGTAAGGATGTAAAAGTTCAACTCAATTTAGTAGCAATAAAATGTGATAAAATTCAGTGCTTTTTTTCAGTGTATTGATGAAAAAAGGAGTATAATACTTTATAAAATGACATAATGCTAGGTACCCATGGCTCACACCTGCAATCCTAGGTACTCAGGAGGCTGAGATCTGAGGATCTCAATTCAAAGCCAGCCCATGCAGGAAAGTCCGTGAGACTCTATCTCCAGTTAACCACCAGAAAACTGGAAGTAGCACTATGGCTCAAGTAGTATAGTGCTAGCCTTGAGCTGAAGATCTTAGGGACAGTACCCAGGCCCAGAGTTCAAGCCCCACAAATGACCAAAAAAAAAGACAAAGTGAAAGAAAAAAAAACCTTTCTAAAGTGACTTTTTCCTTTTCTGTCCTTTTTCTATTGAGATATATCAATATACTTAGTCTGTAACAAGAAATAAGAAAGCAAAATTATTTAAGAAATATTTACATTAATCATACTAAGTGCCCACAACAGTTATTAACATTCTATATATGATCTTACAGACTTGGTAAGTCATGTTTCTGGGTATGTGAAGATCTATTAAATCTATGTAAGATGGAATTATTGTACAAGCTATATTTGTCTGAGAGAAGTACCCAGATAAAATTGTGAAATGGTTAATTAAAAAGAATAGCAGCAGTGTGAAAGGTGCCTACTCATTCACACAAAAATAGTGTGAGGGCTGGGTGTTTGTGGCTTGCACCTGTAATCCTAGCTACTCAGGAGGCTCAGACAGGAAACTCCATGAGATCCTTACCTCCTCCAGTGAGCTACCAGAAAAGCCAGAAGTGTAGCTGTGGCTCAAGTGGTAGCATGCTAGCCTTGAGCAGAAAAGCTCAGTGAAACCAGAGGACTGACACGAAAAAGAAAAAAAAAAATGATGAGAGGGACTAGGAGTACTGTTGGATGGTGGTAATTTTTGAGATCAAGCTCCTTTTTATCTATACAACTTAGTCTTTACTGCTCTGTGCACAAACATCTCCTTAAAATAGTATTGTTAGATAATTCATTTGTATGTATTTCCAGTATTGCTTTAAAAGTATTTAACTTTGGCATTTAAAGACAGGAATAGATATTTTGCACATTAAGTAAATTCCCAATTTTCATTAGTATATAGCTTTTATAAACTGTTTGAACATCTAAAGTTAACTAGAAAATCTTTCCAAAAAATGAGAAAAAAGTTTCTGGGTACATGCTATCAAATCCTTTCTTATTTATTTTTCCTATGAAAACAGAGTGTAGGAATAAACAGATGGATTTTGTCAATATCCGAATAGAGTGAAAAGATGCTACCAGTTAAAACTCACAATGTGTACAATACTTTTAAGAACTATTATACAAAGAGAGGCAAAGAAGATTATTATGTATTTCAGATGTTTTGTTAAACTTAGTTTCTAATACTAAATCAAAGATTAGTCCACATCATTGCATATATCATGCATACATATAATTTACAAATTCAACAGTGGAAATAGTATGAATATTCTGAGAAATCCTTTGTACTTAGAATTAAGTTTTCGTGTTTCAGGTTTACTGAGTCAGATATACTCCCATTATAACTTTGTAAAATAGAAAAGATATAAAGTCAAGTGCTACCACACAAATCATTTGCACGGGAGAAAGTTTAGCAAGTTCCTAACAACTACAATTTTACTAGGAAAGAACCCATCTTCTTATTTTTCTTGACCGGGACATGCATTTTAAATAGAATGATGCTATTGACATATGTTTTCCATGATATTTTAAGAGTGTTTTAAAGTTTGATTTGTGGATATCTTTGATTAGCTGGGTGTAACAGGCAAAAACCCAATCTGGTCCCATGTGGGTGGAATTGAACAGTCAACATTTCAGGGGTATTCTAATTCTGATAATCTGTAATTAAAAGTAATCAGGCTAAGAAGCTACATGTTACTCAGATTAAAAAGCATATGTCTATACTCTGTGGCCTGCATGCCACATTCTTTATAAAGGACTTACTGTCTCAGTAGCCTAATTCTTTTTAATGGTATGCAAGTTCTGTAACTTAAACTAATGTTCTTTATTTTTACTTTCTAATTTTCTAACATTCCATGACTTAAATGTTTATATGTTAACTTTTTGATTGTCTGATTCACAAATGAATGCAATATCTTTAATACCTAAAATCTGTTTCTCTGAAGTTCTTTCCTTTTTTGCAAACAGGTAACTAGTATATTAAAGTAATATATAAAGATGAATGTGATATATTCTGGAAAAATTATTATTTCATATTTGTTAACTACAAATATTAGAGGAAAATAGATTTTCCTTAACATGTTTGAAAAATATCTAGGGTTGAATTGTAATATAATTTCAGTAATTTGAGCTGCCTGTGTTGTAAAAAAAAAAGTGAAGTCTATCTTCTCATGAACACTGTTGCTGTGTTATTTAAAAAAAAAAAAACAACCCACAAAAAACCGAATTATGACTTTGGTTTCTCTATTTTCCGGTTCCTTTTTTTTTTTTTTTTTTTATACTCTCCCTACCCCATCTCTCTTTGCACAGGGTGGGTATTCTGCTCCCTCCTTCTCTCCTTGGCAGGGCTCCTTCCAGGGGATCCCACGGACTGTTCCATCGCACCGCAGACAGAGTGAGTCTGTGTCTCTCACTCCTCTCCTGCTCTGGCTTCCAGTTCATGGTATTTCCCTTCTGCATGACCTTCCCTCCTCTCCCTCCTTTCCCAGTACTGAGAGACCTGCAGGCCAATACATTATTAATGAGCTACCTCTGATCTCTCTTAACACTTAACTTGACTGCATGTGAATAGACTTTAAACTTGTGGCCTTCTGAAAGCTCTGAGGTTTAATGACATTCTAATGCTGTTTAAACCTATTGCCAGGGATCCTAGGCCCACTGACATGCATCTGTCTAAATGCATTTCTTTTATGTGGGAATAAACTTGTTTTTACCCAATTATTGTAAAAATGTGCATACTATACACAATGGTTTGGTAGACAGATGCATATTGTTTAGGGATTGGGCTTACTAGACCATTGCACATTTCTTTAAACATTTCCTAATCAAAGGCTTTGATTGTGCTTTGCTGTCATCTCAAATATATTTTCAATTGTTTTTTTAAGGTTTCTTTAATATAAAAAAACTAATACATCTTTTTAATTTGTCAGCTGCTTTCCAGCACAGAAGAAACTGCTTTTGAATATGCATGGTTTACTAATATTTCTAATGACTCAGTCATTGTTTGACCTTATGATTGCTATTTACATTAAATTTACTTTCCAAAATATTGTTTATTACTTTATATTATGTACTTAAAGAATCCTGGTAAGTTGGTTATATTTTATCTTTTCTGAAAAGTCACCCAAAAAGCTAATATTAATGAAGAATATAGATATATTCAATTGGAGTCACTTTTAGGCCTTTTTCATAGATTTAATATCACTTGTGATTTATATTAGTTTTTTCATTAATCATCTTACTCATTATGAGAAATGTCAAAGGCTGAGCTTTGACACTTTGAGCAAGTGGGAATTTGATTTATTCAAGTACATTTCATTTCTTGAAAGAGTCCAGATTTTAAGGTATCAGCATGAATTCCAGAGAAGACATGGAGTTTGCTTTTGGCTCCTCTTCTTCTGTACTTTTTATTCTAATGAGAAAGGGAGTTTGTCTCATTTAATGAAAACAATAAGAAGAGGAATAGTCTGCCACTTATTTTATACATTTTCTGTTTTACTTGTTGTGTTCAAATAAGTTTCATCCTTTTCTCCTCTATTTAAATTAAGCATCCCAGTGTGTAAGAGATCAGTGCAAATTGCTAGTGAAGTGATCTGAAATTTCAAAGGTCACTGGAAACCAGGACAGGTTGCTCTTAGACTTAGAGCCAGTATGTGGCAGGGCTTGACAGGTTTACCTCAAATCAACCCACTTAACTTGGCTCTTAAGTCCCTTTTTAATTCCTATTTTTTTACCTGGCCAGGTTCTTCCCCCCCGCCCTTCCTCTTCAGTTAGCTGGAATATGCAATTGAAGTTTAGGGTTAACAATTCTGTATACCAAGTAGAGTTGCAGGTATATTTTTATTTTATTTTTTTTTTTATTTTTATTTTTTGGCCAGTCCTGGGCCTTGGACTCCGGGCCTGAGCACTGTCCCTGGCTTCTTTTTGCTCAAGGCTAGCACTCCGCCACTTGAGCCACAGCGCCGCTTCTGGCCATTTTCTGTATATGTGGTGCTGGGGAATCGAACCTAGGGCCTCGTGTATCCGAGGCAGGCACTCTTGCCACTAGGCTATATTCCCAGCCCATGCAGGTATATTTTAAAAGCACGTCTCTTAGACACATTTGTTTCACTGGTTTAACTTGCATGTCTGTAGGTGTTTTTTGTCCTTTTTTTTTTTTTTTTTTTTTTTTTGCATCAGCAGCCTTCCATTTTCAGATTTTTCTTCCTTGGGTTCAGAGCAAATCCTTCCTCTGTAATCATAAGTGGCACTCTCCTGTAGTACCAGCCCAGCTCTATATTTTTTACTTTCTTTTTGTTTTCTTTTTGTGCCAGTACCATGACTTGAACTCAGGGCTTCATGTTTTCATTCAGCTTTCTTGTTCACAGATGGTGTTCTTCTGCTTGAGCCATGCCTCCAGTCTGAGGATTTTTCTTCCTGGGCTGGCCTCAGACCATAGTCCTCTGATCTCAGCCTTTTGAATAGTAAAGAGTACAGGTGTGAGCCATCAGCACCCAGTATATTTTTTAGTTTTTTAGATCAAGCCTCTGTCTCTCCTTCGCCAGATTAGCAAGACAAAAGTTTTTGTTCTGCAGAGTTTGTATGTTTGGAAGTCAAACATTGAAGTTGTGTCATGAGGAAGTTTTCATGCCCTGCACAGCTAAAAGAACCAACATTGGAATTCCATCATTGGTACTTGAAGAGCCTTTTCTATAGGAAGTGATAAACCTTAGGACCCTTCCTGATAGTTCCTGCTGGGCTTAAGAGCTTCCTTTAGATGAGAAATACGTTTTAAATGTGTTAACTATTTCGGGTTTACCCTAAAATAAGCTGAAGCGGTTTGTTTATTTATTTGCTTTATTCATGTGAGATTAAAAGAGCAAATCCAGTGTTTCTGTGGGTATTGGGAGTCAAATTACCTCTTTCTGCAGTAAGCTTATATTCTGTTATAATGTCTGTTTCTACATTTAGACAGTATATGTTTCCAGTGTTGAGGATGTTACTTGTGCAAATAATGGAAGATGGTGAGGGGTTTATGCTTCACTGTAATCTATCGTGCTCTCTCGCTCTCTCTCTCTCTCTCTCTCTCTTGCCAGTCCTGGGGCTTGAACTCAGGTCCTGAGCACTGTCCCTGACTTCTTTTTGCTCAAGGCTAGCACTCTTAACACTTGATCCACAGCGCCACTTCTGGCTTTTTCTATATATGTGGTGCTAAGGAATGGAACCCAGGGCTTGCATGTATACAAGGCAAGCACTCTACCACTAGGCCATATTCTCAGCCCTTCACTGTAATCTCTTTCACTCACACCTTCACCTTATGCCTTCTTCAGCACTGACTTGTGTGTGTCATAACTGTCCTACCAAGGCACAAGTTGCCAGGCTTGGCCACACTTGAGTAGAGAAAACCTGGTTTTGTTTCTATTGGTTTTTGAGCTTAGTAGAGTAGAAGACCTTCCAGCAAGAAAAGCTGAGAGAGTATGCAGAATAGATAATTCATGTTTACAATGCAGTAACCTCCGGTTACTCCGGAAAGCCAGATTGTCCTGGCTGAAATACGGTTAGCTCTAGGAATTAGAGAGAATTGGAAGTTCCTGATATTGTTTTTCTTTTTGTTTTCCTTTCTCTGGAGACTTTTAACTTTTACATATCTTGTGAAGTTTACTAGTAGTTACTTCATGATCTTTATTTTCTGACTGCAATTGTTCTTTCTAGGTTAGCAGAAAATAACATACTTTTAGACATATGGAGATCTTTTCTGGTGTCTGTTGGGATTTTAGTTCTGGTCCGTGTTCATGTAACTGGGTTTGGTTTAGTGTGTATACTCTAATTTCAATTGTTTAACATTATGAATAATAATCTATCTCATAGTAGATTTTAATTTAAAAAATTGCTTTTTGACAAGTAGAAAGCGTTAATGATAATCCAGGTAGCATTTTCTTTTGTAGCTCGTGTTTATGGGATACTTGCTGTTTCACAAAGCATATTTTAAAAATAACCTTCTTCACCTTCTTTCCTCAGGACCTTACTTGGTAGCTTAGGGTTGGCCTTAAATTTAGGAGCCTCCATGTTGGGATTATGGGCATATACCACCATACTTGTCTTTAATAGCACCTATTTCCTTATTATGACTAACTGATCTTTTAAAACTTGCCTCTTAGTACCTTGCTTTTATGAATTCAGAAATTCCTATCTTTTTCTATATACAGTGTAACTTAAATAGAAAGGGAAAAGTGATTTCAAAATAACCAAAGGCCTTGTGTGTTTTTTACATGCTTGTAATTCAAACTACTTTGGAGCAGAGATTTAGTTCAAGGCTAGCCCAGGCAAAAAGCTAGTGAACAAACAAGCCAGGTGTGGTGGGGCACATCTGTACTTCGAGCTGTGTGGGAAGCATAGAACATAATATGAGGCTAGCACTGGGCAAAAAATTGTAACACCCTTTCTGAAAACTAAAACAAAAAAGGGCTGGATTGTTCTTCAAGTGATAGAATAGCAAGCACAAAGCCCTGACTTCAAATCCCAGTACTGCCCCACCCCAAATTACATAAATGCATGTATATAGGGTTTAATAGCTTGTCAGTTTCTTGGTATAGTGCTGCCAGATTTCTAATTATAATTTGTACCAAAATTGCATTAAGAATCATAGATCTAGCTGGACACCTGTGACGGTAGCTATTCAGGAGGCCAGCCTGGGCAGAAAAGTCTCTGAGACTCTTATTTCCAATTAACCCACAAAAAACCAGAAGGAGAGCTGTGGTGGCTCAAATGGTAGAGTACCAGCCTTGAGTGGAAAAGCTCAGGACACGAGTTCAGGTCCTAGGACTGTCACCAAAATAAGAATCATAGTTCTATATAGGTCTATATTTTCTTGTTTTCTTCTCATAATCTTCAGGGATCCTTCATAAAAGCAGTTTTGATATGTGATCATAAAGTTATTTTAAATTACCAACTAATACATTTTTTATTGTAAGCATATATTTAGCACCTAGTATATGTGTGTTTATTTAAAATTCAGACAAAAGATTTATGAGATAATACATTCTCTTAGAATATATTTTCTTCTTTAACCTTAAAAAATATGACTAGCAACTTGGAGTTAGAAAAATCTTATGTATTTTGCCCATTGAGTTTGGAACATGTAGGTTTTAATGCACCAATCTTAATGAGAAAGTCAATCAATACCTTATGTAATTGAACATGCATGCATTTTGTTTATAATCTTTTTTTCCTTTGCATGTATAATCTTTCTTTGATAGAAATACTATTTTTAATTGATGTCTTCTAAGGAGTGAGCCTATGCCAGGAAATCTTTGTATTGTTGGAAAATACAATGGCTTAAATAGCTGGTCAAGCTATGATAGAGCCATTTGTTCTCAGTCCAACCAAATTTCCATCTTCCCAAATCCTCCCTTGCCCTTGGCCTGCTGTCTTTGATTCTGCTCCCTAACTTTAGCATCTTCCTGGCTTTCTTTTTTCTTTAGTCCTTTTAGTTCCTAATTGTTCTCTCAGGACTTACTGTGTGATGAGTCAAATAATTACATTAAAATTGCATATGTTACTGTGGCTCTAATGGTGGATAATCTGGTGCCTAGCAAGTGTGAGGGAGGCCCTTAGATCAAGTTACCTTACTACCAGAAAAGTTGTCAGATTATATATATATTGGAGTTTGAACTCAGGACCTTATACTTGGTTGTCGGACTCGGGTCGCCTCCCCAGGCGTGGAGATCAAGGCTCAGCTATGCTTCTCACAACTCCCTTTCTCACCCTCTCCCCTGGTCACCCGACCCGCAGGTAAGGCCAGGATGGGGGGGGGGGGGGAGCCAGCACTGACCTCACGTGCACAGGGGGCCGAAGGAGAACGCTTTGCCCACCTCCTTACCAGTAAAGAAAGCCAAGCATATGCGGATCTCGGAGAAGCTTCAAGAGCAATCTGATTTATTAAGGCGGGGGTAAAGGGAAATGATAGGAAGGAATGAAAGGAGACTGACCGGCCAGGACGCTGATAGGCTGTGAGCTTGTCATATGACCCCTCATGAGCTAACGTCACTGAAAGCGCCGCGCCAGGGAAAGACTGGGGGCACCTGGGCTGGCGAGAAAGTTGGGGGCTGGTTGCAAAGCTGGTTCTTCTGGTTCCGACCCAAAGAATTGTGGCCTGCTTCCGCATTCCCCAGGGCTGGGGAGAAGGGCGGCGTCTAGGGTGCGCTCTCTAATGCCTTTCCCCCATCAAGTCCAAAGGCTGGATTCCAACACTTGGTTACTTACACTAGGTTTTTGTTTGTTTGTTTTTGTGCTGGTTACTGGGGCATGAACTTCGAAGCCTCACACTCTCAGTTTGCTGTTTTGGTCAAGGCTGGCACTTTATCAGTTGAACCGTATTTCTACTTCCAGCTTTTTATTGGTTAATTGGAGATAAATGTCTTGAAGATTTTTCTGCCTGGACTGACTTTGAACTAATAGCTATAATTACGGGGATGAACCACTGGCGCTTGGCTGCCTGGGTCCAAGCAGTTAACTAAATTACTTTAGTTTTCAGATAGTCTTGGGTTTTTTGCCTGGGGCTAGCCTCAGACTGATCCTTTTGCTTGTGTATTCTCTGTGGCTAGAATCACAGATATATGCCACCACTCTAGGCTTGTTTGTTGAGATTAGAGGTCTAAGGATTTACTCCAGCTGACTTCAAACCCCAATACTCCTAAACTCTGTCCCAAATAGCTGAAGTCTTAAGTATCGAATACTACACTGAGCCTTATAATGGTTTTTAATGTTAAGTACTTTTCTAGTTGTTTTATTTAAATTGTCACATGATAAGAATTAATTTATCACAGTAACTTATAGAGTCAGAGCTATAATCCCAATTTTATAATAAAGAGAATATAAATAAATATGAATGATGGTAGTAATTTGCTCAGGGTAAGTAAACAAATGAAAATTAAATTCTTCTCTAAGTCCTGAGCTTGAATCTTAACTATTTATTGTGGATATTATTTTCAGTTTTATAAGTTTACAATCATAGTTATCTAGTTTTTTGTGATTTTTTTCATGTTATCATAAACATTTTTCACATAGTAAATATCTTTGAAACCACTGTGTTACCTAATGTGGATAGTAATGCATTATCATGTTCCATTTCTTGACGTAACTCTTTTCTCTTGTCTGACATTGATATAGTTCTAGTTATGGAGATCCTATTACAGCACAATTATCCTGTATATTAGCCAGTGCCTCTATCTTAGGTGTATTTGTAGAAGGACATTATTTAATTAGAGGGTTGCACTTCTTTGGGGCACTCGATGTGTGTGGTTCAATTGTTAGATGGTTTAACAAAGTATAGCACTACATGGCTCACTCGGGTGGACTCCAGTATGTGGATGTAAGCAATTTTATATGGGAGGACAGGTTTAAGCCTTGGTGTTTTCATGAAAATTTAGCTCTGGGAATGACTTTTCATGAAAATAAAATATTGTCAAGTAAAATATAAACTCGGATAACTTGATAAGAAACTGAACTAATTCATCCTTACAGTAATTTTTTTAAATTAAAGATGGTAATAAAAATAGAATATGATACTGTGTCCATTTTTGCAGCTGTTTTTCCAGTGCTGTCTAGCCTAGCCATTGGGCAGCTGACTAGAAATGTGCATCTTACTTAACTCATGGTCCAGTAGGCCTTCCCATAAACATAGGCATGGTATAGTTTCTCTCAGGACTGCAATTATGGTAGACACAGAAATTTGTGCTTTTTTGTGTAGCTTTCTGTGACAATCTGCTCTAAAGATTGAGGGATTGTTTCTAGTCAGTATTTGCTTCTGCACCATACTGCCAGTAGCAGCTACCCTGGGCTAATGTACAATGCATGTTGGGGATACCAGGAGCCTGGTACAGCTGTGATGCTGGTCACTTGCTTTCTGAACTACTGTGCATCTGAGAGGTAGATGCTGATGATATTTTGCCTCTAGTAAATACTTGAGTCACTTTCACTCACCTGGATAACATTTAAAAGCAATGATCTGGTCACCAACATAGAAAACTCTTTGGATTCCTTGTTTCTGAGTTTTAAACAAGATAACTTACATTCTTCAATCAGGTATCTTCTAGTTTTCTAGAATCTAGAAGCACCATTTTGAAAAGCAGAGAAATAAGCATTCATAGTTTCCCCAAAACATCAGAAACGGTGATTGGTCCATATGAATTCCGGAGCAGATGCATTCAGTTATATGTGTGACTTGGTTAGAGCTTTCATCTCTATAGTGATGTGTGAAGCCTCTGGCCTGGTATTTAAGTTAGAGTCAGATTATACCTTTAGTGATCTTTCAGATGCTCAAGTTTTCTTTGCTTCTGTAATGTACAAGAAGCGCTAAATTTATTTTACAAGTAATTTCTACCTTCAATAAAGGGTTACAGAGGGCCAAACCTTTTCTCTTTGGAGTAGGCATTGTGTCAAAATTCCTTCCAATGTTTTGTTTGGTAAGATCCAAGTGATTGCTTTTTGTGAGAAATTTTATATGCACCATTGTATGTGCAGGGAAGTTTGTGCTAACTTGCAAACCATGTTAGCAGGAAAGTATGAATGATATTAATATGCTGTCATTTATAGTTAAGTAAATAAGGAAAAGTAATAAAGAGTGCCTAGAAAAATAAAATAGCAAAACAAATTCCCTGGGCCTCCACCTCGTCCTGGCGATCCTCCATGTTGCCTGTGGTCTCTGATGCCATTGTCCTGTCTCTTTCTTGTCTCTGCTCTCTCATTGTGCCTTTGGCAAGGAGTTGAGAAGTTAGTCCATTACTTCTCTGACAAAGCGTGGTACAGTACAATTTTGGATTTTCTCCCACCATCTTCCTCGTAATCATGTTCTATTTTGGTTTTTGTTTCTCCCAGTTTGCATGATGCATGTCAAAGTGTGCATGCAATCATAGGCATGCTGCCAGTGGTTACATTTCAGTTTGTGCTTTCATCCTTTAAAGTGTATCTAATGACAATAAACCTTTTGTACCCCCCAAAATAATTTTAGTTAATTCTGATGTGAAATGTTTTTATACGAGAATATTTCCTGATTTCTACTTTATACACTGTGGCATATGTCTACTCAATCAGGACTTGCTATCTTAGCTGCCATGTGTAAGAGGTAGTACAGTAGTAGAGACAGTTTTTCTCAGTGCCCAGTGTTTCTTTCAGAGGGTCACTGTGGAACTACCACTTTCCATAAATATGGCTCTAGAGTATGACTTGAGTTTGGTGTTTTAGAAGTCTTCTTTGTAGGGGAGATCTGCTAAGATGGAATAGAATGTCAGGAAAGCTAGCACCTGAATGAAAGTATTGAGTCTGTCCGTAGAGTCACCACTCATACTGTATATTCTGAAAGCCTATGAGCTCAGAAACTATTCAAATAATACAGAAACAGTTTTAGTATTTCATTTCAAATTCTCTGATAAGTCAGCTTCTACCTTTGCCACTTGCTAAAGTATGTGACATTTCAACATGCAATGTTAACTTCTTTAAACTTCTGTAGTAAATTTATGGACAAAAAGAAGACACTTTCTGTAACCCCTCCCACTCACAGCTTCAGGAGAATTAGACATCAGGCATGTAAATTAGAGTTTGGCTTTCTGCCTCATCTCTGAGACCAGAAATGTATTATTTCTTAAGAATTTTCAATGTAATAAGCATTTTGCATACATGTTATTATTTACAATTCTGTGAGGTACAGATTCTGGAATTCTCACCATTTTCAAAATGGTTAAATTCCTTTCAGTATAGTGAGATCATTTGTCTACGATCTCATTAATAGTAAGTGATTGATCATACGGTCCACACATGTGATGAGATTTAATGCTGTGAGAGAATCTCAGCTTGAGAGTGCCACACATATCCCAGCTCCTGTTCCCATCTCCAGGAAGGTAGTAAAGGAATCTTGACTTGTTGTATGAGATATAGCCACTGTTAATTTAAAACATTCAGATATGACTGGAATTATTGGATTATACATTGAAGCTTAGAAATTTTATATTATGTAACAGTTAGCTTATTATATTGCTAAAGAACTTGTCTTTCACCTAAGACCCTGTTACAAAACAGCCATACCTTGAATATGTACATAGTCATCCATGGCATGTACTAAGCACTTAACAATACTCTAGGAGGCCCTGTGCTGAGTGCTTTACACATACAGTTATATTTAATTTAAAAATGGAAAAGAATAAAATGCATAGTTCTTCCAGCTACTTAGTCTAAAAATGGCTAGTCTTAAAAATCATTGAAGCCTAAGTTTGTAGGTCATTATGAGATGTACTTATGTTCAAATTAGCATAATTAATCCTTCTTGCTAGCCTTCTAAACATGAATTATTAACACCAAACCTGCCAGAGAGAACAGTATACTTACTGTATCATCAAATTTCTTTTTCTTTTCAGTCAGTACTAGAGTTGGAATGCAGGGCTTTGTGTGCTTGCTAGACAATGCTTTACCACTTGACCCATCTGCCCAAACATTTTTGCTTTAGGTTATTTTTCAGGTAGGGTTTTGTACTTTTTACCAGGGCTGGCTTCAGACTCAGTCCTCCTTCCTCTGCCTGGATTTACAGGCTTGTTTTTAGAGACAGGGCTTTGGCCAACAGTTTTGCCTAGCCTGACTTTAAACCGTGATTCTTCCATCTTTGTCTCTTGTATAGCTAGGATTACAGGCATGCACTGCAGTTTCTGTCTTAACAATTTTTAAGGTAGTTTTTATTTAATCATTAACACTCCATAATTAGTTTTTATTTAATCGTTAACACTCCATTGTTGACCTGATAGGAAACTATCACTTTGATGTTTAATGACCAAAGAAGCCATTCTTAAATCTTCAACTGATTTTCCTCTAGTAACTTATGAAAATAAAATATTGTCAAATGAAATATAAACTTTTGTAGCAGGCATATATATAGAGAGAGAAAGAGAACTTATAGGCTGTTAGGAGTACCAAGTACACCAAACAGTTAATAAGGATTGGTATGGGCACCTAAGGAGCTCAGGTTCCTTTGGTTATTTTATTTTATTTTTTGCCAGTCCTGGGCCTTGAACTCAGGGCCTAAGCACCGTCCCTGGCTTCTTTTTTGCTCAAGTCTACCACTCTGCCACTTGAGCCACAGCGCCACTTCTGGCCATTTTCTACATATGTGGTGCTGAGGAATTGAATCCAAGGCTTCATTTCTTAACGAGGCAAGCACTCTTGCCACTAGGCCATATTCCCAGCCCCTCTCTGGTTATCTTTGTAAGCAATGTGAAGCAGGCACTTAAGCTTAGCATTCCAGGTGACCTTCCACCCCAGAGGTACGCACCTGCTACTGTTGCCGTTGACGCATGTAAATGTTTAGTGGGGGAACTCACAGAAAAATATTTTGAAGTTTATGGATCTGACCTAAGAAGTAAGACTTAGAGGTGCTCATTTCCAGTGAGAGGCCCACGGTACTGAGGTAGGAGCTGTGGCTGCATTTCCATTTCAGCGGCCAGCCCCTCTGCAGGCTGCTGGGACGGAGTGTGGGCAATGCCCTCTCAGGGTGGCTGGAGAGCATCTCCCTGGTTCCTCAGGTCTGGGAGGCTGCTAGATTTAGGGCAGATTATTGGCAGTTTGGAGATGCCTTTGATGACCTCCCCAGTCCTCCTTATGTTTTCTTTTTTGTTCCTTTATGCTGTCATGCCTGAGATGCAGTCTCCTTGTGTATCTGACCAGGTCTCAGAAAGGTCATTAAGCAAAGGAATAAGTATGACTGTGCTCCCTGTGCATGGTGTGGCACATGACACATGATAGACAATGCAAAAATCTCCCACATTCCTTTCTAATAGTCCTATTATCCATGAACACATGGGATCTTTACATTTAAATTCACTCTAAATGTGCCCTGTAATTTTCAACTGACATTTGAATTGTTACGCCTTTTGTACAACTACCTAAATATAACAAACATAATTTTAAAAGAATAACAGGAATGTGTTTTAAAAATAAATAATATCTAGGTAAGTAAATTCATTCTGTAGGTATCGAGGGGCATCTTTTATGGCATTTGGAGCAGTAAGGGATGTGTGCAATGTGAATTAAACATTGTGTAAGTGTGTTTAGGGCTTGGGGAGAGTGAGTTCATCTGCTTGGTTCACCAATGGTAAAGGGTAGCTTGTTGTGGATCCCTGCCAGCAAGAGCTTAGCAGTGCCCAAGCTGAACTGCAGGACGTCTCTGTCCTACAGTGTGCCTTTACCCCCAGTGTTGTCCTCCATTTGCCAGGAGCAATTGTCCCCTTAGCCCTCTGCTATGTTACTGTTACTTCCCATTCTTCTTGAAAACAGACCATCCTAATTTAACTGAATTTAAGTTAACTTGTTAAACTGTAGTTTTCCATATTCTATCACTAAAAATAATTTTTTTTTTTTTTTTTTTTTGGCCAGTCCTGGGCCTTGGACTCAGGGCCTGAGCACTGTCCCTGGCTTCTTCCCGCTCAAGGCTAGCACTCTGCCACTTGAGCCACAGCGCCGCTTCTGGCCGTTTTTTCTGTATATGTGGTGCTGGGGAATCGAACCTAGGGCCTCGTGTATCCGAGGCAGGCACTCTTGCCACTAGGCTATATCCCCAGCCCTAAAAATAATTTTTAATAAATTGCAAACCCTACCTGTTAGCAATCACTGATTTGGAAACCACCAATATGATTACGGTAATTAAATGATAATTGAGGCTTTCCTTTATTCAGCTGTTCGGTCTAACTCCTCCTGGGTAAAAGACTCAGCTATTCTTAAAAACCTGGTTATTTGCTTTTTATTTAGTATTTTGAATGGAGCTGTATCACCTAACCATACAAGCAGCACCGCTTTCTACCCTGGCCTAGGGTCCATTGCTCTGGGTGGTGAGGAGGCTTCCGCCATATAGTGCAGTAACAAAATAGTGTGTGTGGATCATTTCTGCAGAGTAGTTTGTGCAGTTAGAAAAGCATATAACCTTTGGATGTTCTGAGATAGCACATGTCCATTCCTTTTTGTTCCTGTCAGATTACAACACTTAATTTTAAAATTTTCCATAATTTTTCCAGTCATAAAATATGCCAAGAATTTTCAGCTTGGAATGAGAATATCTTACATGTTTGCGGGCAGGAGGGGGTACAAGGGAGATGTCCTCATGCCATCAGGCATTTTGTGCCATCTCCTCCCCAGAAGCCCTTCCCATGCCCTGTGGTATATTGTCATTCCTTAATATGACATAACACTAGTTTTCCACACACATGTCTAAAGTTTTTAAAAATCACTTCTGCATGGTTGTTCTTTTACCCAGGGAACTTCAAGGAGAATCTATTGAATTAAATTAATTAGTGTTTATTTTATTTTAGTGCCTTCCACATTGTATTCATCTCTGTGGTAAAAGGTTGTGAAAATGCTCAGTGCCTTTAAATATGGGACATATAACCTCATGTGACAACTAGACTTAGGTGATAGAATTTAATGTCATTTATCTATATAAAGAATTCTGAGTAGACATTGCTATTATTATTATTATTATTGAAATAGCAAATCACTCCTATTACAGCATTGCCTCCAGTTATCTATCCTCAATTATGAGCCTGTTCTCAGTCACTCCTGTTTTTCCTCAGTCTGAGACCTGACTTCCTCCCATCGCAGCCACTTCCCAGTGCTAATGTTGGCAGAGAAAGAACACAGATGGAGCAGTAAGATTGCCCGCCCTTTCATAGGCGACTGTGTGGGTTTATTTGTGGATTAACACAAATTATTATTAGTACTATTGTATTACTACTAACTATTGTACTATTGTTCATAATAAAGTTACTTTATTAGTAAAAAACACAGTCATTTGAAGTTCATATTTCAAAGCCCTTTTCCAAACTCTTTGACATGTTAGCCCTCGTTATTCAATAAAAAGCACGTTAGAGAGAGGAACTGGTTGTCATTTGTGATGACCCACTGTGTGTCAAGACAGATGATGTCATTTGTGATAACTGTGTGTCAAGATGGGTGCACTCAACTTTGCCCCATATATTTTAATTCCTTGGGCCATAAGATTATTTTCATTTTTCCTGGATGCCCCAAAGTAATAAAAGTTGGACACATTTCCTCTGATTTTTTCTTTTTGGTGGGGGAAGATGGGGGACAAGGTAACCACACAGTAAACATCAGAAGGGCCTGTGAGGCCTTAGGAATGTTGCTGTTGCATTTTTTGTTTTTGTGTTTGGAGGGGCAATGCTAAGTATTAAATCTAGATTTTGTACATGCTAAGCATGTACTACATAATCCCCTGAGGCTGATTGTGTGTGTGTGTGTGTACGTGCACGTGTGTGTGCAAGCACGCTCATGTGTGTATGCCTGTGTATGTGCCTGCATGTGCTGGTACTAGGGCTTTAACTTAGGGCATCCCACTCTCACTTGGCTTTTTCACTCAATGATGGCACTCTACTACTTGAACCACTCCTCCACTTCTGGCTTTTTTCATGGTTAATTGGAGATAAGAGTCTTTAATTGGAGATAAGACTTTTCTGCCTGGACTGGCTCAAGGCTCATCATTTTAAATTTTACTTTAATATATGTTTTTTGTGTCTTAGCAATAATGACAGTGAGATGGAACAAGTAAACTCTGAAAAAATGTTTTGTTTTCAGCTTAAAGGTAGGCTAGTATTAGCTAAGTGAATGAACTTTGTACAAACTTAAGAAAGTCATGAAAAGTGACAGTATGACCTTTAAGCCTGTTATCAGCTGCTAATTTTAATTTGTCACAGAGGTACAGCACTTGGTAGTGTTGCACACAACTACCAAAAGACCTTTAAGATGGGTGATAATCCTAAATCCACCATCACATCAGAGCACTGCTTGTGGAGATAAAGTCAAGGTGCTATAGAAATTATTGTCAGGCTTTTTTGTAGATACAATTGCAAACACTTAGTGAAAGCACTAAGGCAAGAATGTTTCCTACAATGAATTGGAATGTTAAGTTTTCTTTTCTTTCTCCCATTTTTTTTATCATGTTCAGTGTATATTGCCTGTACCATTTTTTGTTTGCATTACTACTTTTATATATGTCATGAGATTGCTTGAATATTGCAATTCATTTTTGTATGTTTCAGATACCCCACATACTTTCCATATTAAAGCATACGCAGCCTACTACCAATTTCACTTACATTAACTCTGAGTACTTTTATGAGCTACACTGTTAATGATATTGCTTTTAATCTCAACAGCCTCAACTACTACACCCTTCCAGCAGCCTTCCCAGACCCACAGACCACGCACAGGGAAAACTAATAAGGCCACAACGTATCGAGGCCCACAGTGAATGTACGGGCCAGGGCATGCATCAAGGTGCTGCACATCCAGATGGAAGCTTCCCACATGGCTTACAACAAGAAAACAACTATGGTTTGGAAGACCGGCCTGTTTCCTCAAGCCCACAGTTTAGGATGAATGTGGCAAAAAGTATGTCTGACTCAAACTTGACCGTGACCGTGAGTGCTCAAGAGCCTTCTCGTTTGGCAAAGAATGAAATTGGTGAGATGCAGTTTGGACCCGGTTCTCCCCCAACACCTCCCCAGTTGAGTGCAGTAGAGCAGGCTAAGAGAGTTGGAAGAAATCCGTCTCCACTGGTGGGTTACCTGTCTCAGCCCAAGTCCTCACATCTTCTGAAGCCACCTATCTCGAGTTCTTCCGCCCCACCTCCAGGCCATGAATCATCTCCAAGTAGGACTCTTGGTTGTAAGAAGCCACCCATCATTGCAGCTCATTCAGCAAAGCTTCAGCCCACTAGTCAAACAAATCTTGCAAATAATCTGAATCTGAAAGCATCTAAGCTCCGCCCTCCTTCCAGCTCTTTCAGACAGAAACAAATAAGTAGCCCACGACTGGAGCCTCAAAGCTTGCAGGCCAAGACGAGTATCCCCAGGCCACTGGCAAGGCACAAAGAAATCATGCCAAATCCAAATGGCAGTTTGCATTCCGGGGATCCGTTGGCCTCCAATCGATATTCTCGTCTTCCTAAACCAAAGATACATTAAGCACATAGTCAACGTCTGCCACTTTGTGTTTTAACAGCACTCTTTTCTGTAATAGCTTTATGTGCAGTTTGCCACCACGTTGGAGGTTCTGTTGAAAGCTTGCGAAAACCTTAAAATTAAAATGTGGAGGCTTCTACTCCTTTGGCTCTTCCATTTTATATCTTGGTTCAAGCACACTTGTCTCAGATCTGCCTGCCCAGATATCTCAGAGGTCCACTGTCACGTCTGCCCGTGCTGTCCGCTCTTTGCAGGCAAGACGTGTGCTTTGCTGATTAAGTCCAAGTCCCATCTCCGTCCTTATTGACTGTGGTTATCAGAACCTCACCTCTGTCCACCATGGCTACTGTTTTAACTAACAGCGTGGTGATAATGGAAGATGGTAGTCTGTAAGCAGAGTTCTGGCCAGTGTTTTGTATATTTGAAAGGTCTATGCAAAAGCTTTGTGATGAATAAAGATCCGGCTTTTAATGGGAAATCGATGTCAGCTTTATTTCTTCTTGCCTAGGATCAGCAAACTAGTCTTAACTGTTCATTCATTTACCAGAGGAATTCCCTAAGCTGACAGTGTTCAATAGTATATATGTATAAGCTGCTGGTTGTCATGTTGACATTGTGTTTCTGTCACTCACATATACCATTTGTGCTTGTACTGTGTACATTTGGAGAGCTTGAGATATACCTTGAAACCTGTGCCTAAGGTGTATCCACTTGTAGCCTGTGTTGGTGCTAGAGTTTTGCTGGCTGTTCAGTTTTGAAACCTAGTCTAGGGCTATGGATCCATCACAGCTGTTGTCAAGGTTATGCAGCATCTATTTTAAATGAAGTTGTTATTGTAATATTTGTATTTAATGACTTTCTGCTGATATCTGAAGTCTGGAATAATAGACTTGAAATATTTGCACAAAATTCTGATGGGCTTGAAGTACCCCTATACATGGGACTTAAAGCTTATTTTCTATAGAAAAAGGAGTTAAAATATTTTGAGAAAAATGATAAAGTGAGTAAAACTGTCTTGAGAAAGCTAGAATTCATAAGAGCTTTGCTTTTCACAGTTTCCTAGGTTACCTTTTTCTGTTGATATGCATTTAAATAACAATTTCTTGAAAAGTAGATTTGGCAAGAATTATATATTGGAAATTGTGCTTCATTAAGAAGTATTAAAAACTGGATGCTGGTGGCTCACATCTAAAATCCTAGCTACTCAGGAGGTTGAGATCTGAGGTTTACAGTTCGAATCCAGCCTGGACAGAAAAGACCATGAGACTGTCATCTCCAAGTAACCACCAAAAACCACAAGTGGAGATGTGGTTCAAGTGTTAGAGCAACAACTTTGAGCAAAAAGGCTAAAGCTAAAATATCCCGGGTCCCGAGTTCAAGCCCCAGTACTTGCACCAAAAGTAAGTAAATAAAAAGTTATGAAAGTACATTATAAATGCAGTAGCTCGTTTATTTTTAACGTGCTACAGAAAGTAGCTTTGGAACCTACAAGCAATCCTGTGCCCAAACTCAATCATGTCATCTTCAGGCTGCCTGTTCCTGACTGCTTTAGATGGAATTAATATTCATCAGACAGCCTTACAAGGTGAGTTTTTGTTTTGATTAGCAGACTCAACATGTATCAAAAAAGGAATTACGGCCCTAAAGTTCACCACTCAATTTTCTAGGCATTCCTTTAAAACAGTACCTTGATGAAATTGTCTATCCATTTAATATAATGGACAATTAATTTGAAGTGCTTTAGTGGGAATTTCCAAAGAGGTATTTGCTCCCATTATAATGCAGTGGTCCTGCTGTGCAGGGATTTGGTAACAAGGGGAGGGGCAGCACTGGCCCACCACTGCACTTGTGTCTGCCAGAGAAGTACTGAAGTTCAGGAAATCATTCATTCCACCAGATACTGCCAGTGTGCGTGCCATGGTATGGGTCAGCCCAGCACACACCTGCATGTGAAGATGAGCCAGGGTGGCCACAGCTGTGTGAGGGAGGTGTGCTCTTTCACCTTGGAGGAGAAAGAACACTGTGTGGAAAATGCTATATACTTATTTCCCTAAAGTAAAACATACTAATGAATTAGTAGAATTTTTTATTTACCTATTAGTAGAATTTTGTATAGACCCTCATGAAATATTATTCACAGGTTGGCTTTAACCTTTAGGGAAAAGATTTTCAATGTTTAACTTATTTTTTAACTTCCTGGTCTGAGAAAAAAGAATCCTTATTTCTACTATGTAAAAATGTTGACTCCAGGTATTTAGTTTCTTTTTTCTACCATGTTTATTTCTTCCCTGGCCAATTGGCAGAAATTAACCCATCATCAGTTTAGCTTCTTTGCACCTTTGCTGAGCCTTAAACTTGGCAGAAGATCCGCTCCTGAATACAATTCTGAACCATAACACATTTAAGAGAAAACATGTCTAGGATGCGTCCATGAACAACAAAAGTATTTACTGTATATAAAGTGCGTGCTCCTTGGGCAGTGTGAAGTAGGAAGTGTAAGTGAGGATGGAGCCATGTACTAGCCAGGGCTTGCCTTCTCCTATTTGTCTCCATCTGCCTAACAAATGATGTGCCATGTCCTCACCCACAGGAGTTTAAGTTCCTTATTCTCTTCATTCCTGTGGTGTCAGTGAAGGCGGAAATGTATGGATTCAAAATCGTGAGGGGAAGCTTGGATGCAATTGGTTAAGTTTCAGAGAGAGAAAATTGGACAAGAAGGCAGAATTATATATTCAGCCACTAGTGGGATGCATAGCAATATTTTAAAAGAGGCTTGCCCTAATACGTTTATTTGTATAAGTACAGATAATTCTAAAGTACAGACATTAAACCAGGGATTAGAGAGTTCTGTGTATGTAGAATGTTTCTAATAACAGACCATTGAGCATTTTCCTTTTGGAGTCTCATTTTTCTTTGTGCAATATTTTCAAGCATACAGACTACTATTCAGTGTATAGATATTATAGGGATCTTACTATTTTAAATTAGTAAAAAAAAAAGTCTGACTATGAAAGAAAATAGTGGATTTGCACTTTAAATGAGCTTAATTGCTTAGAGCTGTGCCTGAAATATCAAAAATGCCTCCTCTTGGGTGTGGCTTAGTTTCATGGAATGAATCTCTGTAATTTGTTGCTATCTGAAGATAGCAGTTCACCATTCACAGAGTTCTATCCTCAGCATGAAAGCACTAAGTTTTCTTTGAATCTTCCATTATCCTCTGTAGTATTCGTTCTACTTGGTGCAGTCAGAGAGGCTGTGGCCTGCTACAACTGTCACTTCCCCCAAGTTCTTGTGAAGATGGGCAGTGTTCCAGGCCCATCTGTGCCTGGGATGCCCAGCAGGGCTGACCCGCTAACTTCCTGGGCTCCCGGCTAGTGGGGAATAATGCACTTTACAGTTGCCATGCGGGCTTGTCCCCAAGCCCAGCAAGACTGCTGCCCTGTCAGCAGTGCCCTCTGTCCCTTTTAACACATCAGGTTTCACATTGCTAAGTTACTTTGGGTAGTTAACGTTTGCATGCTTACATACACATTTGAAAGTTATCACTGTAGCACAAGTTTGTCCTCAGGGCTAACAGCCTTGCTGTTTTTCTTGATGCTTGAAATTCTACTTTCTGTTGTCCCCCCCACCCTCCCGCCCCCATAACCCTTTGATTTTCCTGCTGTAGCAGCTTGAGAGAACAGTACATTTGGATCAATGGCAATGACAGTGGGCAACCATTCTACAGTTATGTTACTAATTAAGGTATTTGTCTGTTGGAAAGAGCTCCCCCTGCCTTTGGCTTTGATGTAAAGCATCACCCTAAGGAAATTCTGGCCTAGAGAATTGAAAATCTGTCATGACTGGAGTCTTTGTGTCATGACTGATTATAAACAAGTAGTATTAGCAGTGCTATTTCCCCCATGGATTTGAGAAGCCAGTTCAGAGTACACACTGTATATTAGAATTTGCTTGTAAAATGAATTATACAAACCCCAGATGTAAAGTCTCTTGAAAATGTTGGCATAGTAAGTTAAAAAAATAATAAAGTTCATAATTATGAAAATACTTTTGTCTTTCTTCACGTTAACTTCCCCAGTTTATATTTTCCCCTGATAGTTTTTCTTCATGAAGATACCATTCATTTGCTTGATGTTTTTCAAATTCTTACACCCTTTCTTCTGCATGTCATGCCTCAAGCCCTGATGATTGGGTAGGAATTGAGCAATGTTTTCTTGTGTTTCCACACATTCTGTCAACCTAGTATTTCTGTTTCATGTTAATAAAATATCTGCTTCATCTTAGGAAAATAACTGGGACAATGGGTAGAGAATATTTAAGGAAACAGCACCTTTATAGGAATATTATGTGAAGAGGAAAACACTCATTTCATTTCTTGTTTCTAAACGTTGTACATTCCATTATAAAATACTTTGAAACAAGAATGTTTTAGGTCAAGTTAACATAATTTGAGAGAACAAAAGGAATGGAGAACTTAGTGTTTTTCCCAGTTTGATTAAGTATGATTATATAATACAAAAAAGGTTGATAAGTTGTTAACATGTTAATCTAGAATGGGTCCATATATACCAGAAAACGTCAAACAGACTTGATCAGTAATAAAACTTGACAATGGCATTTGCCGCTGCTTGAGATACCAGTATTGACTTAAAGGCCATCTAAGTTATTTACCATGTTTCATACTGCCTCAGATTTACCCTTTTATTCAGTCAAAATAGGCATTTTAGTTTCTTCATTTGCACTGTTTATTTTACATTTGGGAAAAAAATCTTTTCCCTACAGAAAAGACTGAAGCAAATGTTAATAGTTGTGTGTTGACTGGGCTCGAGTTACATTGGTGGGACATCTCATGTGTGCCGGTCACTGCTGTGTCCATGCAGAAGACAGTGATGAGGCCACAAGCTAGAACCGCAAGAGGTCTTGGCGTCGTGGGTCCACGTCAGGAGTGGTGCTTCCCTCCTGCTCCTTTCCTCTTTTCCTTTGTTACCCTCCACTTGCTGTCAACACGCAGGAAGCTGCTGTCCACACACTTCCCATCCGATTTCATTTTCTGTCTTTCATGCACCTTTCTCTCTGCTCCTGTGTTCTTGGTTTGCATGCTTCTCCCTTTGAAAGTCTGGCCTTTTTTACAGGCTGATTTCATCCCAAGAACGATACTCTAGCAATGCTAGAAATTATTAAATATTATTACTTCTGCTTTAGGGCCTTAGAATTTAATTTTGAGGAATTTCAACTATCCTACGATTCCTTTCCTTTAACAACCTTAAGGTCCCATTTTCTAAAGTCTACCTTTGACATTCAGATTTCTGTCTAGATTTTGTTCACCCTTGTTCCATTCCCTTGTTTATATAACATCCAGACATTTTGGAATACCTGGTTTCTACTTTGCCCTGGAGTCTCTAAACAGGGGCTTAGGTCATCCTCAAGGACCTTCTCCTCATGGGTGAATTCTCATTCCCACAAAGCAGCCTCTGACTTAATATCTATTCTCTGTGAAAATGTGAAGAGGGAGAGTTCCTCAGAGGAACTACTCTGACTTAGCCAAACAAGTGAGAAATCACCATTTTCTGGATTCCCCATTACCTAACCATCTATGAATTCATTCACGCATGCATTTTGGGAGTGATGGTCTGGTGGTAATATTTTCAGTGACTACAGAATGGATGTTTGATAGCAAAAGTATTTCTCAGTGTCTGCCTGCATTTCCCCTACTCCCCTTGACATTGGAAAGCCATTTGCTGTGTCTGCTCTGCCGAATGTGTAGATGAATGACTGTGTGCTCGAAAAGCAAGAAGTCACAAGCACTTCACATGCACCCCCAGACCCCCCCCCCCAAGGGGAGATGGTAGGATCTCATGAGCTCACTTCCAAACCAAGTTCTCAGGGCTGGAAGTGTGACTCAAGTGATAGAGTATTTGCCTAGCAAGCAGAAGGCCCTGAGTTCAAATCCCAGTAATAATGATAATAATAGAGAATACAAAATTCCCCCTCAGCAAATGTGTGTTGACAGTTAAACAAAATGCAAATAGATCTTAATCACCCAACAATACATTTATTAATCTGAGACTAAACATGGTAAGTTCCCAATATTTTTCTTAAGTTATGAGGAATTTATGTGTGACAAATCTCAGCTGAGTGTACTTTTATAGCAAAGGTAGATCAAATACAAATGTGAACTGCCTTGAGAAAATAGGAACTATGATGAATTATTAATATAGGTTATTTCTTAAATGTGTTCATGACTAATGGGGAGATGCAATTAGAGACTTTCTGAAGCCCCAACTCAAGCAGGCTTAGAATGCAGGGTGAGCAGAGCGGAGAGGGGCACTGAGGAAAGTCTGTGGACTTGGGGTCATTTGGAAAGATTATACAAGAAATGTAAGTCACACTAAGGACAAACCATCGAGGCACAAAGCATTGCTAAAATGTGAAAAAAAATCTTTTCTAGTAATCAGAGCTGTGTGATACAATATCATTCTATTATAAGCCTTTATGTGCAAAGAACTGTAGAAGCAAAAATCAGATTATATATATATATACATATATATGAAACCCAATGATCTGACAATAAAAATGACTAAATTATTTCATCGACATAAAAATGATTTCATAGCTAGTGCTCTTGAATTTGTTAGCTTTATAATATCCACATAACTGAATTAAAAGTAGTCACTGAGGAACAAACCAAAAGCTATGAAAGCAATATGATCTTAAAACAGGCATGCTTATAAATACCTATACGAGACAAAATAGTAAATAAAGAAGATCAAATTCTAATTGATTTTACTTTTCTACCTCTACCTTACATATTTCCTATTTTTAAGAAATTGTATTCTCAGAAAAAAAATTGTATTCTGGGCCAGTGGCTCATGCTTCTAATCCTAGCTACTCAGGAGGTTAAGATTTGAGGGTCACAGTTCAAAGCCAGCCCAGGAAGACAAATCTGAGAGACCCATCTCCAATTAGCTAGGAAAAAGAAGTGGAGGTATGACTCAAGTGGTAGAGCTCTAGCCTTGAGTGAAAAAGCCAAATGAGTGCAAGCACACCTGGTCCTGGGCACACACACACACACACACACACACACACACACACACACACGAACACACAGCTGTGAAACTATATGCTTATAGAAAGAAAATGGTAGGTGTGTTTTCAAATAGAAGGTCAACGTCATTTCTATTGCCTGGACAATATTGGCAAAGCACATGACACTTAGGTATCCAATAACTGACCTCAGCCACTGAGTCAGTGCACTTTCTGTTCACAATGTCCTATCACAGGAGATGCTCTGGGACACTAAGTCACTTGTGCAACACACAACTAATGGGCTTACCTGCCTGATCTGAAACTGGTATTGCTGCAGCATGGCCCCTCCCTTCCCTCCCTCCCTCCCTCCCTCCCTCTCTCCCTCCCTCCCTCCCTCCCTCCCTCCCTCCCTCCCTCCCTCCCTCCCTCCCTCCCTCCCTCTTTGGCATTACCAGGGTTTGAACCCAAACCTCACCCTTGCTGGACAGGTGTTTTATCTCTGAGGCCATGCCTCCAGCCATTTTTTGTGCTAGTTAGTTTTTAGATATTGTCCTGCTTCCCCCTCAGCCCTGCTCCTGGATGTTGATCCACCTATTTTAGGTTTCCTGTCAAAGTGGAGTTGACTGTCCCAGGTGGCCACACCCAGCTTTTCTGTTGAGATGCTGATTCATGGACTATTCTATCCTAGTTGGCATAAAACTTTGATCCTCCTGATCTCAGCCACTTGTGTGGCTTAGGATGACAGCTCTCTGCACCCAAATGAGAAAGGAGTCTCATGGACTTTTCTTCCCACACTTTGAACCACAATCCTCACATTTTCAGCCTCTCAAGAAGCTACGATTGCAGGCACATACAGCACCTGGCTGGCCCTTTGTCCTTTCTCTGACCATTTTGTTACCCTTTTCCGTTCTCCAGATCAGACAAACATATATACAAGACACAGGGTACCAAAATAAAAAACCGTGACAACAGGGGATAAACGAAAAAAATGAAAGAAAAAAGAAATAACTTCATACAGTACATTAAAAAAGAAACAATAAAACTATTATAAAAAACTATTGTGATCTGTTAGGACTATCCTAGACATGTACTAATTATTACCAATGAACCATGGAGCTTATGTTTCTTTGGGCCTGGCTCACTTCAGTTAATAGGATTTTTTTCCCAACTCTTTCAATTTCTTTATGAATGGGACGATGTCATTCTTTTTATGGAAGCATAGAATCCCATTGTGTATATGTGCTACATTTTCTTGATCCATTCATCTACTGAACCATCCCATCTGGGATGGTTCCATATCTTAACTATGGTAACTAAGCAGAGCTTCTACACAGCAAAGGACATAACCAGCAGGATAAATAGAAAGTGCACAGATTGGGAGAAGATCTTTACTCACTATACAATAGACAAGGGCCTCATATAAAAAATATACCTAGAGCTCAACAAATTAAACCACAAAAAAAAAAAAACACTCCAATAATATGTGGGCCAA